>NC_135750.1:16937500-17632500 GCF_041903045.1 Epinephelus lanceolatus | reverse complement strand
TCAATGCAGCTCGTTCAACCATTTGAAGATCATTCAGATGCCTATCTAGCTACTGCAGCACTAAAGTCGAGAGCTTTCCGAGTGGTAAGCTGTAAGGAATGCTTCCTGTTCTGTTCTGGGGCGCACGTTTTGTGCTCCGCCGTTTCAAAATAAAAACAACTCGGCCGGATAAACTGCTCTCTAGATATCCAACAACTCTTATTAGCGAATGTCCACCAAAGAGGCCGCAACACTCAATCCAATACATAAAGGTGGTGGTAAAATACTGCAGAGTAGGCAACAAAGCACACAACAATTAGGTCTTCTCCCAACTGGCTAGCCACAGGAGTCAGTGAAGGCATGTATTACCAGAGCCTTAACTCTTACTCCATTATGTAGTGTATCCACACCCCGACGCAGCAATGTTTATCTACAACAGACTACTGAGCAGTTTCAAATAGTGTTTTTAGCCTCTATTCTCAAGTGCCATAGTAAGAGATTCCAATTACCCGAATGGTAAGGAGCCAGTGAGGGAGGCATAAAGTACATTAGGGATCCCCTGTAACTGCAGGGACCTTTTAGAGCCTCGACTGAAGAGGGCCGAGAGACTGGAGGGACAGTGACCCTGCATGGATAGCCTCTGTCAAAATTTGACCACGTCAAGCACAAAGGCATTATGGGAATCCAGTGTCACCAAGTCCTAATTACTGTCTGTGTTCAGAGCAAATTACTGCCTTGTTCCTCTGATTAGCGAGGAGGCTAATCTTCACCTGTGTACGCCAGCACTGCTGAGGGCCCTTGAGTGTTAGCGCTTCGTCTTCTGTAATTTATTTTTAAATCAGTGCCCGCTCCCAGGAGTTTTGAGTGTTTTGTTGTGAACCGCTTACCATGATCCCCACCACCGCCCCCTCACCCCTAAATCCTTGACTAAATCCTTGTTTGGTGCCGCAGGAAGATAAGCAAGAACAACACTTGGGCATAATTGACTCGTACTCCTCTCCAAGATGTCAGAGCGGAATCATCTCTCTGCATATTGCCTCAGTATGTCACACACTGTACACTTCTGCATGTTGCAGATATAGAATCCAATCAAGTTCTAAAAACAAACTAGCACAACGAACCCTCGCGCCGGAAAAACTTCCCGGTCGACAACAGGGAAAAAAAGAGAAAAAAAAACCTGCAGGGGCTGCTTTTAGCTGCATCTCTCCACAGCGAAGGGTAACTCTCGCTCGGCTCCCGTCCTCACCCTGGAGGTTCTGCTTTAGACACCACAACATTTGCAGATTTTCATCTGAGCGAATGTCAGTGTCTCGTCTGTGTGGGGCGGTTTACAGGTAGTGTGTTACACAGGTGTTGGTTTACACAGGAAATGGCACATGCAGCCTGATTGGGACATTCCCGAGAGATGGAGGCATAAACATAGAGCACAGATGGGTCCAAGGGCCAGTGGGAGCAGCACCTTAATGAATACGCAGCTGAGTACGACACTTCACAACATGCAAAACAATATTCTAAGGCCGCAGTAAAAAATAGAACAAAAATCATCTGAATATCATTACATGATGAATTATTCATACCATTTCTAAGGGGACTCCGTCAAAAAGTCTCCCCCCTGCTTTATTGATGATTTCATTCAATATCTCAGCAGATCACTGTTTGTATGACAAAGCATTTTAGTTCCCAATGTAAGCAGTTTATTTACCACACAGTTGTGTCTCTACCAAAATATGTATAGTATAAACTGATTAAAATTGTGTTAGACTAAATGTAAGAGAGAGAGAAAGAAAGAGACGGAGAGGAAGTGAGAGAAATTATAGTGGGGGGAAAAAAATAAGTTGTTGATACGGTTCCCGGTGTGTGAGCACATCATGTAAACAGGCCCCAAACAGGGAACACATTTACCACACTGCTATTCAGTGTGAACCAGGACATTGATTCACAACACTACGCGAGTGTGAGAAAAACGATAAATGCATCACCTCAGATATTTCACACTAGCGTTGGTAGTGTGTAAAAGCTGTTGTGACAGCTTGGGTATTAGGGCTAGATAGATGGAAAATGTCTGGCTGCTTATGAATGCCAATGTGACTGGGGTTGACGGGTTTGACACAAAAACACTCCACCTCAGAACAATTAGGCTGTTCTCAGGCCCCATCCAGTGTTGTCAGTGATAATGGAAAGCTGTGAGGATAACTGGTGATAAATAGACTTTAACACCCTCCTCCTTAAGACCAATGCAGTCCTGCAGTCCTCTCATATGCTTAACTAATCATGAGCATGGCCGGCAAATTCATACAAAAGACTAATTACTGTTGTACTTCACTTCAGTCTCAAAGGCCTCTTATATAAGGACTTGGGGGTTCTCTTGCCTCTTTTCTCCTCTTGATGGGTATTTTTTTACAAGTAGGCCTCATGCTAGACAAAAGCGTTTAAAAATTGGTGATTGCTTTCATCCGCTTTAATTACATTCAGAAATGGCATTTCTGCCACATAATACACCCCTATTGTTTCAGAATTATCTGGCTTGGGGAGTAAAATCTACAATATTTGACGATGCTCCCGAGCTAAATCGCCTCTTGAAATTGAAATATGCAGCCGAAATACAAAATAAAACGCCAGCCTTTGCTGCTGATATACTGGAAGCTCCTTGGCTTTCTGCAGAATGCTATTATTATGCATATCCAGGTAGAAAGTTAATTAACCCAAAGCTTAAGCTAATTATGGTAGCAGAATGCTATCAACCAAACGCTTTCAGTCAGACAGCTGTCCAGAATTTCATTTGCTAATCATTTGTCTTTTGCCGGAGCATATGGTACATTTCCCCACTATCACAGCAACAACAAACAGATGAAAATCATTAACTAAAAACAATGTGCAATGTGAAGAATCAGACACAGATTTATAAGGCTTTGTGTCAGAGAAAAAAAGGCGGATTTATGGCCTGGGAAATATAATGATAATTTTTGGTTTTAGCCACTTAGGATTTTAGGCAGACCACGTGACTCAAGTGTGCTGGGAATTCAGATGCACAAATATATTGTTTATATCTATATGCAAATGAGACTGAGAATGAGAATGTTTATCCGTGTAAAATTAATTACAATTTTCTATAGGAGCATATGCAAAGAGCTTGTTCTTAACAATTTTTAGCTTCTAGCACATTTTGTGCCTGTTTTCTTTTTTTTCCAACACAATATTTTTATGTTGTTAAAAGTAGAAATCCCTCAGCTCAGAATTAAATCAATTATTTTCCAAGAAATGCTTCATGCATTATTATTTTTTTTCTCTTTTCATAAAAACACATCACACTGGCCGTTAAAGGGTGATTGATATCAGCATTGCCTTGCGACATTATCAGGCAATAAAGGCTACTCAGGTTCTAATGCAACATGTCATACACAGGCTCCTGTAGTACATTTCTATTGAGGACCTCACAAGCTAAATTGCTTTTTTCCTGCTCCCCCACATCTCAGCCAGCTTGACAGACAAATTGATCAAAGCATTGTAAAATAATATGCTCACAAAATGTCTCGGGGCAGGAGTCCAGCCCTTTTTTCATTTTTCACCCTAATAAAAAAGTACTCTATGATTTCCTCTGTATTATGTGTCTGTGCTCTGTGTGAAAGAGGCAAGAAGCATCATATTTCAGATAATAGTAATCTCCTGTAAACAAAATGCGTATCATTTTTCTGTGAACGCTGAGGCCATGCTAAAAACTAAAAGGGGGGGAAAAAGCTGGTTAACAGGGAGGCTGGTGCGTAGGGCCCCAACAGGGGTTGTTGAGATGTAATGAATTTGTTCATCTGATGGTGCCTTCAGGGCTGTCGTTAGACTGGCAGAGGAGGTTGATTTTAGGAAATGTTCCTAAGATCAGTTAGGAAGCAAAAGGGGCTTGAGACGTTTCTATTAGAAAGAGCTGACGGTCATGGTGCGTAAGCAATACTTCAAGGGCGTTTATGTAGCTATAATAGTATTTATCAATAACTATCTATCAATGCCACAAATGCTTTTGTTGCTGCACCGGCTGTTCAACACCAACCAATAGTGAACTGTGGAAAAAAAAACAAAAAAAAAAAACACAGAAAGCAAGCGGCGTCGTATAAGCCCTCAATGCTTTGACTTGCTCACAGATATCTTCTGTAGGTCTCCCTTTATGTTATGCATAGATGTTATCTGTTTCTGTTTCCCTTATCCAAAATATGCTCTTAGAGATCATTTATCACACTGACTCTCTAAGCCTGCAACACACCACATCCAAAGCTGGAAAGAGCCTTGTTTAGTATGTCATAAATAAATCAATGGAAATGGCTGATTTGAACTATTACTGCTACAGGCGGGCTTTTGTGAGATCTACATGTAAAGCCGGTTGCAAAGATAAGCCTATATTCTGTCACTTTATCTCGCCTCCCTTAATGCCTGTTTACATTGCGTTACTCCATATATCTGAGGTGGCTCTAGTTCCCCTGTCCTGTGACAATAACGTCGCATTCAACTGGTCGTGATAAAATCTAAACATTTGGTTTAATGATTTCTTGCTCACACCTTTGAGAACATACAGACGGTGATGTGATCGAAGCATCGCTTATGACCGACATAGCAAATGATATTAAACTGAGAAATGATCTAGTGATGCGAATCATTAAATTCATTTGCATATTCCTACTGAACCTGAACACACAAATTAAACCCTGTTCACAAGGAGACGGAGAAAGGTGCTTGCACATGGTTACAGGACATCTTCCATAATCAAAATTCCATATTATTAATTTTCTCACTTCAACTCATTAACAACAAGTGGAATGTTTTTACTGCTTGATGAATTTTAGGAAATAGCAGACAGTCGAGGAGGAAACACATGTTGAGGTATAATATACAAGGTCATTAATGGGTTTCCATAAATTAGAATTTGAACATACATTTTCAAAAGGATAACTTCCTATCCGGGTGCATTTGGAAATGGTTTAATTTCCCAAACCATTCAAGTTTATCAAATGCGAATCTGCGATACATGGATATTTAATTTCAATCTAATCAAAACTAATCTGAGATGTAGGATGTGGACCTGTAAAAATAAGGAATAAGTACTTATTAGCGCCGAGTTTAATCAGTTTCAATCGCTTCAGTAAGACTGTCAACATTCTCACAATTTTGAGGGATGGGTAGGGCATGAAATGCAATCACATATTACATTTCTGAGTGTCGGTTGACACTCAGAAGTACTGCATGCAACTTGGAGGGAACATAAATAAACAGGAGCGAACAGTCCATGCTCCCCATGGCCTTTGCTGACCCCACAGACATCAGCTCTAATCAACTCCCTTGTGGGTAATAAACAAGTTATTTTTCTGAAATTTCAAATATACTGCGGGAAGAATCACAACCACATGCCATCAGAAATCTAATTTCAAGCCCAACTGTATTCTAGTGCCCCTCATATTTCTAGTGCCTGCTCATATTTGCCCAACTTTCTCCAGGATATTTCTTGTGGGATCTACAAAAATGCCCTGCTTCCAATGAGGAATGGTGGCACTCCATCACAGGAGTGGATTCTGTCCGCCTGTAAATTTCACACCTTTGTTTATCACGTCACCAGCCCGGCTGTTGTACAGTACCTTTCAGCAGGTGCGACATCCATTAGGATCTGGATGGTGTGCACACCATTCTCACATCCACTGACTTGGATCGTCCCCAGGGGGCTCAGCAATGAGATGGTCTTCTGAGTGCACTGGCTCTCCTTCTGCTTCTTCATCTCGCTGCCCTGCTAAGGAAGCACAAATTACACTCCGTTCATTGACATATTCATGTGGCAACTTCCACAATTTCCCACACATATTTGCATTGAATGATCTATTGAAAACCTAGCGGGCCACCAACGGATGATGGCTTACATATTTGAACACCTAGCCTCCAAACAATGTCATGATGTGACTTGATCCCCACATTACTATCCAATATTTCTTTTGTGCATGGAAAAGAATACGCCTATCTAACCAATAAATCGCCCATTTTTTCCCCTCTTTCTGTTCTATATATCACATAAATGAGAAAAACAATGCAGTCTGTTCCCTTGTCTGGTGGGGGATTCCCAAGATAGCTCGACATTATTTTCAATCCGTCATTTTTGGTTGATGGTCGGGATGTTTTTCTAGCATTAAATTTGTTCCTTAGGGTGCAACTCCGATGGGATTCTGGTTTCCAGCCCTTAACAACAGCAAAAACGTGCAGCTTTTCTGACGACTGAGATGGATACTGGCAATAACCAGACAGCAGTTCCTTTTTTATTTTTACTTTGAGGGAAGGAGAGATGATTGACTATGTTATATGTGAGTTTTTGAGAGATGGGGGTTATAATAAATAAAGGTCACATTGATTGTAAGAGTTTCAACCGAGGAAACCTTTCCTTCCTGGAACCTTGATCTGAAAAGTGTCTAAAGGGTACAAATACAATATCCCTCTTTCTTTTTCAGTTTTAATAGTGCATGTAATTCACATTCATACATTTCATGTCGCGCGATTGTTGTGTGATGTGCCGCAACTAATGATAATTTTCATTATAGATTATTCTGCTGATTATTTTCTCGATTAATCACAGAATTGTTTAGCCTGGAAAATGCCAAAAAAGAGTGAAAAATGTCCAGCAGAGTTTCCTCAGAGTCCAAGGTGACGTTTTTATGTGTTGTTTTGTCCGTCCGACAGTCAGAAGCAAAAAGATATTTAGTTTACAAAGATATAAAACAGAGAAAAGTGGCAACTCTGTAACCAGAGAATAACTGCAGTTTCTGCTTATAAAAGTGACTGAAATTACTGATTGATTATGAAAATAGGAGTCATTTTCTGTCGACTGACTAATCAATTTATTGACTAATAGTACATTACCAGTTTTGATGGAGAATTTTGTCTTAAATATAGACATTTTAAATTTAAAGGACTTCTGTTTTAAAACATAAACTACTGTAGGTGCAGCCTTACTAAATCAAGCAACAAAAACAAACTAGAGCTGAAACAATTAACCAATTAATCACAACCTGCTACTATTCTGATAATCAATTAATCCTTTTTATTAATTATTCTAGTAAAAAAATAATAAACATGCCCTCGTTCCAGCTTCTCAAATGTGAGATGCTGCTTTTCTTTCTTTGTCTTTTGTGATAGTAAAGGGAATTATTGGGGGCTTTGGGCTGCAAGACAAAAAAAAAGAAGCTATTTGAAGATGTCACCTTGAGCTTTGAGTAAATGTGATGGACAATTTAAATTATTTCCTGACATTTTGCACATCAATTAATAATTAAAATGATCTCATATGCAGCCATAGACTGTATAAAATAAGGCTGCAGCCCTATAACAAACAATTAATAAATAAAAACACTTGTACTTCTAATTTAAGGACGGATGGATATATATTTTTAGATTAAACAAAGGTTATGTGATAAAAAGTACTCATGCATTTTACTTGCCCCCCCTCTGCAGACACACACACACCACCAACACCACCACATCTGTCATGGTATGCGATCACAAATGCGTCTGCTTCAACTTTCTTGTTTCTACTCTTGCAGCTCTCACTGTATTCATCGGGGGTTTGCCTGAACTGACAATAAAGGCGAGAAATTTTCTGAGCCAAACAATGGTACAGTGCACTTTGGATAAGCGCTCAACATACTGCCTGCCATTTAGCAAGCTGGTAATAGACTCATAGATAGAATAATGGACTTTGGCAATAATGGCCCTGGCTAATAGTCTACGCTGATTAAAAATAATGCTATCATGTTTGTTTTGTGCCGTTTTCGGTGCAGTACACCAGTCTAAGTGACTACTTGGATGTTTGGGGGTGTTTACCCGGCTCTTCACGGTGAGGAACAACAAACAATAAGCAGCTTGTGTTGTTAAAAATCACTGGCAGCATCCTCGTGCTCGTCAATCATTTGACTCGTTTCTCATTACACTAGTTCCTGGTCAAACCTGCGTGATTAATTGGGTAGAAAGCGCGCTGTGACTGCGCAAACGCAACATGTGTCCGTGTTGAATTAATGCCGAAATGTCGACGAAGGCTGACGCAATTCTTCGGGTGTGTAAGTGTCTTTAAACTCCTTAAATTACACCTTTAATAGTAAGTGCGCAGTTAAAATGGCTAAAAATAAGTAGAGGTTCGTAGCTGGAGGCCGACACAAACTTACTAGCCCTTAACAGATAGCATTAGAGTATACGGGTATTTTTTAAACTTCAGCTCATGTCAGGCTTTGTTAGAGTAACTTTAACACCCTAAATTAACCCTGTAGCTTACAATAAAGCGCTTGTATCCGCACGGTGTCTGAACGATGTCCCCTTCTCCTCTCCATGCAAAACAAACGTGACAGAAAGTCTCTTCCTGATTCTCCACACTGCGTGGTCGAGCCGGCCAATCACAAGAGGCGAAAGTCAGCTCCCGCTCTGTGATTGGCCCGGATGGAGTCCCCGCTCCGCCCCCTGCCAGGGACAGACACAGAAGGCTTGTCTAATAGGTCTCAAATTGGGATTTGGGGTCCTTCAGGGGGTCCCCAGCTCACCGAAGACTAGTAATGGTAGTGATTTAGATATTTGATTTGCTTGATATTTTTACGGCAGGAAAAAACATATGATAATGCATATTTTGAACATTAATTTCAAACACTGTTATCTTTCCACGTATAGCTGAGACATTTATCCAATTCTGCATCTCCACTGACAGTGAGGTCTTCAGGGTCCCAGCCTGCCGTAATGTGTGTGGATAAAAAAACACCTATGTGACTCCAACAACCAATAACACCTTATGTATTACCGACTAATAAAGTCAGCGTGTTATTATGAACAACACATGGGGCAGTGCACAATCCTTTTATTAGAGTTGTATGCAGTTTAAAAGAGAGGGAGTTGCCTTATGTTGCCTGGAGCAGTCATAGATTTAACTGAAGCATATATTTCAGTCATTATGAGCAAGTGTGTGGCATCAGTCATGTATTGTTTAAAAGTGTCTGTTGTCCTCTGCAGCTTTATTTTTATTTCTGTGGTGCCTTCAGCTCTCTGCATGCCTCCGTTTGGAATGTGTAGGCCGGCGTGGGCCTGTGGCCCACACCCCATCTCAGCGGTGAGGGTGGGAGCGGGGGAGAAAACGCCACCCCTGCAGAGACCATTTTGAAATCTGTGAGGATTTCCGTGCCATCTGGACCCGCTGCCAGTCTGCCCCAGATAGTAAGGGTTGGCAACGGTACCCGACGGTGCAATATGGCTCTCTCTTTAATGAACTACTAACTGTCCCCCGTTTTAATTGATGTGACATTTGAGCCATTTATCTCTGACATTTCAATGAAGGATGATTCTCAGCCTTGCCATTTACTTTTTTGTGCTATTTTCTAAGAGTCATTTGCATTTTTCTGCTCTAAACCTGCTTTTTGTCTCTCATTAGCTAATTAGAGAGCAACATGCACAATTAATAAAAATGAACATAACCTAGTTTGATATAGGCTGATGAGGGATAATCAGAAAATCACTGTTTTCTTAATATTCATCAAAAATGATGTGAAGGGCTACCTGTGGTAAAAGGTGACTTCGATAAAGCCTCGTAACCTTTACCCACATACCAACATGTAGCCTACAGTGTGGGACAACTTATGTTCGCAGCATGGGGAGAATCAAGCTCAATTAATCAGCATATGATTGCAGTAAGCAGCCCCCTCTGCTGGATCTTCTGAGCCATACTGTTTGAAATCATTTTAATGCTGCATTCAGTGGCCAGACAATTATCATATGTGGCAGTCACAGTGGATGTTTTTTGCGTTTGCCTTTATTGCATTTAGAGGGAAAAAAATGCCTCAAATGTGCAAATTTAAAATGACTTAAAGACAACTTTTGCTTTTTGTCATCCTATATTTATTGTGTATTAATTTTAATTACTGCTGGCAGATCAAAGCTGTTTTGCACATTTTATATTTTGTTTGTACAGTCATGTATATTTATTCTGATAAGTGCAAATAATTTATTTTAAAAACAGGAAATACTTTAGCTATAAACACCCTGAAGTGCGTGTGAGTGACATAACAACCTGGTATACTAAAGGTTCCAGCCTCGATTGTTTTTCCATAATGACACATATTTTCAATCTTTTTAAGATATCCTTTAAAAACACGGCTGCACTGATGACGACTGTTCCTTTGATTGTGAGCGGCATCATTGCCAAGGTGTGGTGCCCTGTCTGTGTTGGCAGCCGGGCTGATATCTTTTGTTTGAGACTCAAAGAGCTCTTTTTCCTGTTCAGTTTCCCTCACTATTTTTGTTTGTGTGAGGTGTTGATAGACTTATACGTTGCACCGCTTCCTTTTAGTGTACAGCACCAGATGTTTGTGAGAATAACAACCCTAACCTTTTTTGCCATAATGACAGAAATTGTTTATTAGCCGTTTTGTCCATCCGGTAATGTATGATTGTCATAGCTCAGTCATATACTGCCTGTCTGTGTCTTGCTCTCTTTTCCTGTGTTCGCAATCTCACTCTCACGTTGGCGTGGGAGGAGTTGAAGTCATTTATGATATCAGATATTCTCTAGGAGAGCAGGAAAGTCCTGACAGACTGAACAACCACCATCCTCTCACACAGTGGTGTGTGTGAGTGTGCATTTTAATCAGGAGAAATGGCTCTGTGGGCCTCACATTGCACATCGAGGAGGTCTGGGTGTTCTCATTGTGTATACCCAGTGTACAGTAGATGTTATGTCTGTTCCTCTAAATCAAACCATGAAGCAAGCATGAAAAAGGCAACCTGTTATTTTGTTCTTTTTACTTTGACACTTTGTTATTCCACTCCTCTCAAAAGAATTAGCCTGATCATCGTATAAGCAATGCCGCAATCACAAAGACGTGACAAAATCTCTCTGTACCCTCTAGTGCCCACTTATTTAGTGTGCCTGTGTGCCTGTGTCCCTCCATCTCTGATGTGATGTGGCTTCTCTATTTTACTGTTGACATAGTGCTATGAATGTCTGAGCACTTTGCAAATGAAGAGGCTTGAACTCCTGACAGGCAGTGTCGCCGGCACCATGACACACTGGCCCGCACATGCTGTGCGGCATAATGATGACATTAGGATCCAGTGATAATATCAGGACGCACTTCAGATAAATGACTGATAAACCAGGGGTTGTGCCTCTCGTATTACACGCTTGACAGAGCAGCTAATCAGTGTCCAAGTGACTGCTATTACATAAATCATGAGCTCGACTTTGATGCATATTCCATCAGTGTTCCCTATTCATCACGTCATCTGGGGGAGACTCTCTGGATGACTGGCTGCCGGGCCAACACACATTTTAAGAGCACATTATGTTTTCATTAGAATTTGATATGATCCATTCCAGTGTTGATTTGATTTTACGTGCTCGGGTCATTTGATAGGAAACTACCAAGGAGAGGGAGTGTATTGTTACACTGTGTAAGCTGTTTGGAATGTCATTTTACCCTCGCTGGCCACATTTACAGTAAAGATGCTTGTTGATAAACAGGATTGCTTCTTCATAAAATAATCACATTTGATTGAGATTGCCAAAATTATCTTTGTGTTTATATTTAATTGCATCCCATGCACATTCTTGTTTGATTTGCAGAACCGCTGTAAAAGAAAGATCTCAGCATTAAGACGCAGAGCGCTACATTATTGTTTTATTTAGCAATAAAATTGAACACACTCAGAGATGAAGTTGGAAGGGAGATGTGGGGTGTTGGAAGTGAGTCACCATGTATGTTTTATTCTCCAGTATTGGGGTCAGAGGATGTGAAGGTGGGGGTGTTAATTTAATCCCCATTCTTACCCAGAGCATGGCCACACTCTCTAAGGAGCTTTATCTCTGACAACTGTGTCAAATTAGAGAGGCCACGAGCCCCTCATAAAGAATATGTCTGTCAGACTACATTGTTCCTGGCCTCTGAAATATACGGCAGAGAGAGACAAAAATAGAAGATAACACCGTAGTCCCACAGTTGGACTTGAACATGATGAAATAATTTTCAAGCCATGTGATCCTGTCAGCGAGACAAACCGCTAATAAAACTGACGTCCACGTATTATTCTGTACCTCTGGTGCTTTGCTATTCATAGAGTTCAATAAGCATTATGGTGCTCACAAAGCCTACCTGTTCTGGTAATTGTTTTTTTTATCCTTAATGCTAATAAAATGCTTGAACAGAGTTATTTAGGAAACTTTATTGGACATTAATTCATTGTAATCCAGCCTGGCTGCGTGTAATTGATGGGAGTGTTACATTCCATTAGCCATGGTACATAACTCTAGGTCAGTCCAGTCTGATAAGTGCCCATCATTTATCTCCCCGGTATCATCGCTGTCCCACAGTCAAACATGTAAAACAACTCTTAATGTTCTCCCCAGTCCCCTATGGGTGTTTCTCCCTGTTATCATCATTGCCTCTATTCTAGGGGGACTTCCTCTGGAGACAACATTTTCATAGACCTTTGACCTAAACCATATTTTCCATTTGAATGGTCTGACTAGTGAATATTTACAAGCATGTTTAATGTATAATAGATCTCATCTGTGAGTATCAGGAGCCATTTTCTGCTCAGTCAGGTTCCGGTGTTGGCCTTGGCCCCTTGCTTGAGGTAATATTGACCCCTCTTAAAAACAAAATGACCTGTGCCTCATTTAGGCCAAGTAGTATGCATACATATTGTACAAGTCCTAAGGGCATACATGTTTATAACAAGGAAAGCTGGCGGTCTCGAATGTAAACATCTTAGCACTGTAATATTATTGTATCAGTAAAGTCCCAGAAGGTGGTAGATTTAATAATGTGGGTGGATTATATAAGAGAGAGAAATAAAGCAGTAATTTGAAATTGTTTGGGGACCTTTTGTGTCAATGGTTATGGAGGCTAAGGGACAATTTCATTCCCTCAGGCCACTGTTAAAAAGGCAATGACTTTTCTTGTACATGCACTGCATTTTGGAATCTACATGCGTTACTAGCACCACAGGCTTTTATCATGTGATTAGTAATACATAATACATTTGATTCTATTATCATGCATGGAGAAAAAAAAAAAAAAAGAGGAAGAATGAGGATGGTGAAAGGAAGAACACGTTGATGATGAATAACGTCTGCAGTGAAGTGCTTGAATATACATTTAATAGTGAAACAGATCTCGGTTTGCTTCTCGGGTGCTTATACAACCACGGGGTTTTTAATCTCTTTCTTGCCGATGAAAGTCCCAGTAATTGCTATATTTCCCTTTTTGTTTCAAGGACCTTTGATGATCCCTTGGCTTGCATCAGAGGGCAAAGTCATTAGTGGAGAAATGAGCTCAAGTGAAGAGAAAGAGATTGCGGGGCTCCCAGCATGATTGGAAACTTTGCCTCACATTGCATCCTAATTTGAATTCAATTTTCAATGTATATGTGGTAGATAAGGACAATTAGAAAATATGTACTTAGAAAAATTGGTGACTTTAACCCCCCACCCCCACAACCCCTATGTGGCAATTATAAGCAGTATATAAACATGTAATCAGTGGTTTATAACACAATAAAATGTAGCTGAACACAGATATACGGACATTTTTTTCTAAATTCATGGATATATAGTATTTGCTAACAATTACAGTTTCTTCTCTGAAGACATATTTTACATTATTACTAATGTGTTTTATCCACTAATATGATAACGTGAGTGCCTACAGTGCCGGACCAATCACACTCAGCACCCTGGGCAACCCCCCCATGGCGCCCTCCCTATTATCATTACTCTTATTATTAATATCTAGTAACTGTATTGTATTAATTAGTAACAAGAATCAACACAAATAAACAATTTAGCTAACAAACAATTATCAAAATTAACAAACAATAAGGGAATATTTTATGTGCAAAAAATTTCACGGTGGCATCATCTTGGTGGCGCCCTAGACAGCTGCCTGTGTTGCTTATAAGAAGATCTACTACTGGGTACCAGCAAATATATTAATAAGTGTTTATGTCTGCTTACAACTACATTATAGAGTGTTATAAACTATTCATTACATGTTTATATACAGCCTTTAAGTGCAGCAACAACTAGAACTCCTCTTGTGGGCATCCAGATGTCGATTATGATTATTAATGTATTTAGCCTATTACTAAAAAGAACAAGAGAAATCAACACTAAGAAACAACTTAGCTAACAAACAGTTATGATAAATCACCAACAATAAAAAATATGGTATGTGCAAATTTGCAAAATTCCCTTTTATTGTTTTTGTAATGTGTCCCGGGTGGCTTTTGCCTTTTTATTTACTTCACCTCTAATTGGCTCCACATACACTCTACTCCACCATTTTCCTTAGGTTTTATTTATTTTGTATATCAGTGTTTTTTGGCTGGAGGGGTGGCTCTGGGTGGCCCCCTTTGGGTAGCGCCCTATAGGAAGATCCGCCACTGGGTGCCCACAAACATATCAATATCATATAAAATATATGTCTGTTTATAGCTACATTATAGTGTGTTATCAATCATGTATTACATGTTTATACAGTCCTCTTGTGGGCATCCAGACATTGATACTGAATGAAGACACTGTTCAGCATATTTGTAGTAGTATAATATATGTCTTTTTAGAGGAAGTTTTGATAGCTAACAAATAGTGTATATTAGTTAACACTTACAAATGTCCTTATATTGGCTTATAACTACATTATAGTGTGTTATAACCCATTTATTAAATGTTTATGAATAGCCTATACATGTGGTATAGAACAACAACAATAACCTGCCTTTCCCGCATCTGTAAGTGGATGCTGTACATATAATAAATGATGACACTCTAAAACACATTTATAATGATATAAAACATGGCTTCATAGAGGAAGGAATAATTGTTGACAAATACTATATATTAATAAACACTCCAAACTGTCCTTACAACTACACTGTGGTGTGTTATAAACCATTTATGTAATTTTTTCATATGTCTATTCCTGTTAGTGTACAATAAATGTTTAAAAAAAGAACCACAGGACATCATCTTTCCTTAAATTTTTGATTTAAATGTGCACTAACAGTTAATTATTCATATTATCTTTCAGATCTGACACACTGAAACAGACAAAAACTGCCATCCATATGACATGCTAAATATATATAGAGGAGTTACATTTCACAGTAGCTAAACAGGCAATATGTTCCATGTTATAATGCTGCAATCATCATCAAGTTGTTCAGGGAGGGAGTAGGGGGTGCAGGGACACGTGAAATATGAAATGCTGTCAATCAAACTGCGGTATACAACACACTGTTGCGGTTGGGTGACAGTGGTTCTTTCATGTAAATCACAGACATTAGAAATAAAAGACAGGCCTGTTGACTTGTTTCATGCTGGGAATCGGTGGCCCAGCATGTGTTGCTCTGTCTGTGCTTCACTCTCCTGTGGAACCGCTGTCCCCCGGGTCCTAGCACTGCTCCCTGGGGTGCACTGCATATAATTACCCACAATCCACCCTGAAACAGCTCTCATTTACAGTAATCAACAGTCTGCACTTCAAAGGATTCATGTGGCATCAGACACCAAGAGCCAGTGTGTGTTATTACAAATTGTTATTATTGCCTCACAGTTACCTTTATACGCTGCAGCTGATGACTGTGGTAACTAAGGAGGCTGCAAGATTCCTGCATGTTATTATAATTATTATCATTTGTTTGGCCCATTAAGGGCTGATGAGGGCAAAGATGATACCCTATATGCTGTTAACAACTTCAAAAGCAGCCTCAGTTCAATATGAGGTCTGAACAACAGCAGCAGAAGCATCAGATGTACTAATATTATACAGGAGGGTGTGAGGAGAAACGGGGGGTAAGCTTCATCAAGGGCTTAAATTTACATGACTAACGAATTCAGACTGCAAGTAAGAAATGCAAGATCATTTGATCATTTGGCAGACATGATGGTGGTCTGTGTGATAATGGTCATTATCATAAACCAGAGCCATCATTAGGCTTGATTTCAGATAATGGTCAGTGTGGAAACCATTTTATACAAAGAAAAGCCTCTCCCCATTAAAGACATATTAAGTGAATTAACTCGCATCATGAGTAGGGAACCACTGTGTGGTATTGCCTGGAACATAATGTGCTTATAATGTGAAGTGATTTCTCCTGACTGGAGACAAGTCAGCCAGTTTGCATTCATAATAATTTGCTTTAACCCTGCAGCATTCAGTCGTTTCACTACAGACAAAAAATATTTACTATATTGTAGCCATATAAATCTAAAGGAATCATAATTTAAATCACTATTTATGTATCTGAATTCCAATTATTTTGTTTGATATACACTATGATTTCTGAAACATGTAAATTGTGTATGAACATATATATTTTTTGTATTGTTTTGCCTCAAATTTTCATGCAAAACTCCATATGGTAGTGTATTTTTTGCACATAGTAATTTAGTCTCCTGTATTAAACTAAAATCAAGCAAATAATTTGAATTTTATGTTATGTATGCATGAAATCAATATAAAATTGGCCATAGTCAGCAAAACAAAATGTCAACACATGTTCATAAACAAAGTTTGTAAATTTTTATATTTTTTTCAATGTATGATTCTTGCAGTTTTTTAAAATCTGGATATATTTGTGCATGTGTAAATATACAGTACATACCTCAGTAATTCAGTAATTCAAAGATGCTTCTCCCATTTACCTCTTGGCAAAATGGCTGCTGTGCATCCAGAGAGACCACCTTCAGACATGACATCCTCGGCTCTCTAGTGGGAAGAGCAGCGTCCTCCACAGAAGCTGCCTCTGACCCTCTGGCACTGCTGGGCCTCATCATTGCCGGTCCATTAGGGATGCTGGAGCAGGTCTCCAAACGGGCACGGCTGCACCACATTACTCCTACCCCTCACTGCTGGCAGGTCCCCTAGGGGCCAGGTCATGTCATGGCATGGGTGCCCTGTGAGTGAGCTTGTACCAGGTCTGCCCTTGACATGCCCCCCCCCCACTCCTCCTCCTCCTCCTCCTTCTCCTCCATGGAGAAGGGAGAGCAGACCGTCCGGATGGGGCACTGGGGGTGCCAGCTGGTGCCAGCTGCGAGGGGAGATATCCAAGGTGGCGGACACCTGTCCTAACTCGCGCCCCCCAGCTCCCACAATGCATCTGGTGCGGCCCCGCAGACCCATCGTGGGGAAATGAGGCGCTAACCTTGAGGAGAAATGCTCTCAGCGTCGCATTAAGAGAGGCCCTAATTGCTGAGCGCTTGCACTGCCAAATGACATTAGGATGTGCTGTCGTTTACTTTAACATAATGGCTCAGCGTGTTTTTTGGCTAAACTTCCTTTGCTTCTCTGAGGTGTTTCACCACAGTGGCCATTTTGGCCCTGTCATGACCAATCAGTGGAGGACTTGAGGATGATAGCGATTCTTGAGGACAATAATTCTAAAGACATTTGAGAGTTGGGCATTGAGATGTAAAATTGAGCTCTACGGTGGGAAAAAAAACTGCAGAGGGCCACATGACTACTCCATACTATGAACTCACTATACCATGTAAATGGCTGCCATTTGTGAAATAGCAAGTGCATTAACTGTACAAGCCCGGTGAGCGATTGTATTATTTATTTCCTTTTTTATCAAACCACATGCTTGTATGGCTTTGTCGTTTCAAAGAAATACTAACACAGTCCACTCAGTGTGATTAAATTACACAAGCATGCTCATTACATTATGCATACTGTAATAAGAATAGCCCTGACCGGTCTGTAGCAGTATAGCAGGCTCCACAGAGAATGATCACATGTTTCGCTGCTGTACTAGATTTTTGGGGCACCCATTAGCAGAACAAAAATCACCTTTGATTTAATGAAAGGTCCTCATTTGCTTACCGGCTCTCCTCACTTACGGGCACATGGTTAAATTAAGCACCCCCACCACCACCACCACCCCACCCCCTATCTTTGCCTCCATTCGAAGGAGACACCGTCCCCTCTCCTGCAGTATAATGCTGTGATGATTCTATGATCTGGTGTTTCAAGTCTGCGGGAGTGTCAGAAATCCACTGCAAGGTGCTTCTAATTGCAGATACACCTCAGCACTTGAAAGTAATGAATGTGAGCATGGTGAAACCTCCAAGGATCAAACGCTAGTAATACATCATCAGTTCTGAAAAGGGTAATTCGTTTCCCTTCGCCAAGCAAAATATTAGAAGTTCAGATAGGGGGTTTTATTATTAATTTATTCTTCCCCCAATACATGATTTTGTAATTGAAGTGCTATGAATAAAGTAACCCATATATCTTTGCGAGCCACTATGCATCCGTTGACTAGACGTGGGATTTGAGTGTGTAAATATTGTCTGTAGCGAGTCGCAACAAGGATGATTCTTCCTCAAACACACTTTGGTGATATGTTTGATTGGATTTTGAGCCATGTATTTCCCAAGATCATAACAAATCATACTTTATTGTGTCTCATCTTAGATCTATAGTGTTATTTACTGTACTTCTAGCGAGCTTAACTCAGTGATTTTGTTTGAAGTTTTGTTCAGATAAAGGCTCCTACTGTTGGCAAGTCTTTTTTAAGTCTTAAAGTCTTAAATTGAACAGATCTTTTTCTTCAATTCAAGAAGGTATTTGTAGCACTTCCCGTCCCCTTGCACTCAGCAACGTGCATGCATACAATCCAAATGTTATTTCTAAACTTTGCTTCACCTGATCCCTCTGAAGAGTATCACCTCCAGTCGCCATGGGGTAATCGTGCCACAGGGACCCAGTCAAAACAAGTCCGCCAGTTCACTAGAAGATGGCCTCTTACTGCTGGTTGACCCTTGCGGCCACCAAGCTGTTGACCCCAGGAACGCAGGGGTAAGAAGTTCAAAGCCCAGCTGTCCGTGCGTGATCTCTTCGTCTAGGCCACGGTCGTGCTCTGCGGGGCCACTTCCCCCCGCTGCCCTGCAACCGGTCTTCACTCAAACAAAATCAGGATATGCTATGCTCCTTCAATGGTGCTCTAAACTGCCGAAAACTCAGTTGAGCGCAGAGTGTTTGTGTGTTCGCGGGATGTAATTTACGGCCTCGTGTTGAATGCGAGCTACCAACCTTGTGCGGGGACCAGTGTTGCGGCTGCTCATGGCATCTGCTCACACGGCCACTGAGGAACAAGCATAACAATGTGCCATTCACGGGCCAGATGATGTCCAACTGCGAAGAAGAAGCTTGGACAGGAAGGGTAAGAGAAGGGCAAAAGAGACAGGAGAGGTTGATGGACTTTACAAGAAAACTAAAAAAAAAACACTGTAGAAAAAAAAGCTGTGCATATAGAAGAGAAATCACAATAGCATGAGTGTACTTCATTTTAATGGCATATTAATCGCATCCTTACCGTTGCACAGCCTGTCACTACATTACTTATATAATCAATTCCTTGTTATTTCATTGGAAAGACAAATCAGAGTTGTGGTCTGCAGTTAAAGCCAGGTCTCAGCGACCTGTCATCTGTGGTGTACAGTTAGGAGGTGGCTAACCCCAAGGGGGAGGAGAGAAAGTGCTGGGGGGTCTGAGGTGTAAAAACCCAGGAATTTCAGGGGCTGATAAATGAGGCTCTTCCTAACTGCATATGGTATGTGTTTTAAACTGACTCCCCCTCGGCCCTCCTCGTAGCCAGCCATCCTTCATGAGGAGTTCAGGGGCCCTCTGCTGTACATTGGGGCCCTGTTTTGTTGCCAAGACAGGCCCCCTGCATAGGCTGCATATGGGACTGTATGACGTCTGGCTTGGCCGGCTTTCATGGATTGTTATGGTGGTGTTATGGAGGCTTCACATTGGGTCATAGTTAATTTACACTGACTTTGTAAGCTATTAGTTTTACAAAGAAAACGGTTTGTCACTCAGGATATACACCTGCTACCTGAGAATAACAGAAGTAAAATTACAATATCTCTAACAGGAGAGGAGCTGAGAGGCGTAGAATTAGATGACATCTGTCTGACAGTTTCTTAATGTGATCTTGGAGTAAGAAGAAAACAGCTTTAACACCACCATCCTTTAAATAGAAGGAATATAAGTATGTAGCCACTCTCGACACAAAGGGCAGTGCATGAACATGACACTATGATGTTTCACAACAGCACTCGTAAATTGTAACTAGTGACAACATGGTGACCTTTTTGGTGCAATGAGCACTTAGTATAGGTGATTTCTGCACGTTATAGCCTTCTATTGGCCACGGTGGTTGCTCACCGTCCTGCTCAGTAGTCTTTTAACCAGCCAGCCGGACACATATGCCCCCCGGTTATTCCACCGGACCTTTACCTCCTCTCTTATAATAGCACCCCACTCTCTCAGTCTTTCCAATGTATTCTACTCATTGTTTACTGTACATGCGGGTCCAGAGTAATAATAAATAAGGAGCGTGTGTGCCGTGCCAACATGATTGATTACGACAGGGAGGCAAGGTCAGGATGGAGGAACAGGCTAGGGCTGTCCGACTCATTGAGTTAACACTGTATCCGTATTGTATGAATGTCACCAGCGATCCTGTGATTTATTACTACAGCCACTGCTCAATTCTCCTTTTCTACCTCCCCCCTTCTTTCAGTACCTGACCGAGATACAGGATATGAACAGAAGTGTAGACAAAATTCAGCATGTCAGCGAGCAGGTTACATCTGTGTTGGAATATTCCAGTTATTTTTTTTTCTATTTGAATAATGTAAATTACAAAAACATTTATAAAAAAGCGGAAAAAGCAACAACTTTGGATTTTTGTTGAGTAAATTTGTATTTTTCACACGTTTATTTCAGGATTTATATTTTGGTTATTCAAACAGTGCATTCTCTCGGTAAACTTAATGTGCCGTTTATATAAAGCCATGATAAAAACTGTCTCACACAAACATAAACACCTATACAATAACAACAAGAGAGAGAAAAAAATCTGAAAGGACTGACTGAATTGTTTATTTGCTTGAATAACACACCAAAAAAAGTCATTGTCACTTTCAACAATATATACTGAACTACTCTTTCCTTTCAGAGGATCTAACCTTTCGTCTTGGACTGAATACACAATGCCCCTCTGGACCTCTGGACTGCTCACTCTTTAGTGCATGTCAAGAAGACACCAGTCTGGACTATTTCCTCTGGGAGGTGGGTAAGCAAGCGCCACGCTCTGTCAGTTAGCGTAAAATGTTTCAGACTGAAGATGGATGGAGACGACGTGTCACTATGGCTCAACCGGGCTTTCACTGCTGCCATGGCCATGTCCTGGTCACATCAACCCAAGCGACCGAATCGCTAGGACCTGTCCTTCCTTTTGAGTTAGCATATACACTACATGACAGAGCTTGTGGCCTTCACTCACTCAGGGCAGCAAAGAGTAAAAAAAAAAGATTCTTCTGGTACGATAGGTCGTCTGGATGAAACAGAATACTTTCATTGACTTGTTTTGTTTCAGCACACTTTCACTGTTTTGATTAAAAAAAAGAAATACACATCAATAAGAAGTTATTTAAATTTAAAATTTAAGAGAGAGGTGCTGTGATGTCACTGGTATTTTTGCACGGCTTGATTTCCAATCACAGATCCTCCATCACAATTAAAACAAACCAGCAGAACTAGAAAAACTTATCAGGGTCTGACAAGAGAGGACCTTGACATGGAAAGTCTTGGAGTGCTGACCTCTGTGTTTGACCTCCCCAAATATGTTTCCACAGGCAATTCCATAACTCTCCAGCCAACATTTAAATGCTTCCTGTTTGACAGGAAGTTCCACATCGCTCTGTGGGACCAGGGCTAGTGCTCAACTGTGCGAAACGGCAGCGCGCAGAACCCCGAGTTAATTTATATCATGTCTCATCACCTTTTTGTGGAAGACTGCACCCACACATGTACACAATCAGGCAGAGACAAACATTTGAGCGCGGGGCTTTTTGGTCATGCATGCTTGTGTGCAAACACACACACGCTCGCTCTCTCCGGACCGGTAATGTACCCCCCATTTGAGTCAAAGCTACAGTATGTAGTGGCCGTGCACACTTGCTGAAGTAAAAGTCTCTGTATGACAAGATCTCTCTCCCTCCATCTCTCTCTCTGTGTGTCTCTTTCTCACTCACTCACTATTTCACAGTGTTGTTATTGGAATGTGTGTGTGTGCTGGTGCGGACTGTGAAACTGATGAATGACCAGCCATGGCAGATTCATAGTCCGGATCCTGGTGCAGCTGGAGAGGAAACTAATGGCAAGCTGGGACTATGGAGGTCTCAGAGCTAATACCTGTCTCTTCCATCAGGAGACCTGGGGGCATTTTTTTACACCCAGCCAAATAAGAGCCACCCCCCACCACCACCAGCACTCCTTCTTTTAACACCTTCCAACTCCTCGCCGCCACCCCCTCAACATAAACCCCCCCTGTCATGCACATACATAGACATGTATGCGGGCTGCACGCTTGCACGCACATGCAAGCAGTCAAGCACACAAGCATGCAGCCACACACAGATGGACACTCACCCCTGCCGAGCCCCCAAACTGTCCAAACTGTGGGGTGCTGGGGGAAGAGTTTAATAGTGAATGGGTGGCCTTACAGGTACTGGGCATCAGCTGTCTGAGAGTAAATGTGCGGCAAAAAGACAAGGATGGGCACTTTACTGGACATTGGCTTTTGCTCCCTGATGATCAGCCACACTATGAAACGCCGCTCTTGCTTTGTACGGGGAGGCTCAGTCGTGCAGCTTAAAGTTGTACCCTTGGAAATGTTGCTGTTGTACCCATTTCCCCAGCAACCAGGTTTAATATTGAACCCATGTCTCGATACATATATTAATGTTTGCAGTCGTACGCCTCCCAATGTTGTCCTCATTAGTGTACTATACTATGTTCATCCTGAGAGCAGGCTGTGAAATAGAATCAGAGCGCTAGTGGAAGTCATTAGTCAGTTTTGAGTGTGCATATGTTCAATTGACCTGCAGTATGTAAATTCCTGCAATGCTGGCCTTGCATATGGGCCGACTGCCTCACTGGAGGCCCGTCCAGCATGGTGCCTCATTACAGAGCGGCTTTCCAGAGTCCTCTCTGTTAATTAGAGAGCCTTTGTCCGTCACGTGACTCCGCTGCTCTGACACTCTGAGGTCACAGTAAGGACTTATGGATCTTCCTCCTGCAACGTCCGTTTGTCTATCTGTCTACTTGCACTGCTCTGCCAGCGTGTTCGCGTTCACATTTTTCATTTTTTTTGGTGTGTATGTTGGACAGTTCTTCGATTCGGTGTTGAACTCATCCGTCAACTTTCATGGTCAGGGGCTTAAAATAATTCAGCAACTTCCAAAGTCAATGTTTTGGTTAATTAAGTCTATATTTCTTTATTCCACTGCGAAAAAAGAGCCAGGCCAGTCTTGTTTCCTTGTTGCACTCGTATCTGTGGAAATGTCACAATTTTTCCCTTTTCTACCTTTTCACCTGCTTGTCAGACTTGCAAGGCACTCAGTGAAATTATCTCCAGGGCAACAACAAAGCACTGTCAAGATACCCAGCATCCTGCGGCTTAATTGTTATTAATTTACTGCAATTAAAATGTGTCTCTCTGTCTGTTTTTTTTTTTTTTTTTTTTCATGCCTTGACAAGCATGGATATTGTTTACACGCAAAGAGAAACTGTTGAAGAACATTTCCAAGCAATGTCACTGTCTATGCATAGCTCTAAGCAATTCCGGCACACATCGCGATAAAGCCCATATTTGAATAGGAGCGGATATCAAACACATTCATTAGGTTACATGCTTCACTTGATTAATTATATCTGAAGAAAATTGCGGGCACTTCGGATCTTAGTCTGGTAGTATCGCCATGTGCCACGGATCCCTAATTTCCAAAAGAAAAGGGAGGGGGGCTGAGGGGGATTTTTTTTTTTCTCCCAGTCTATCCCGGACAGCCTGCCTCTCTCCCTAAGGAAATGAACGTATTCAAATGTATCTCCATCAATGAGCACAGTAATTATGAATTCAGCACTAATTAGTAGATACACTACTTTCCTTGCATATTTGATTTCCACTGTGAGATGTTAATAAGGGAAGTGCCCATTTTTGTCCTATCTCATAAAAATTCCAGAGTGTTGGAGGGGTGGGGGGGGGGGGGGGGGGGGTGGGGGAGGGTGGGGGGGGGGTGAGGGAGGGGAGGGCGTGGGGGGGAGGTGGAAGGGGGGGCAGATGGCGAGAGGGAAACAGGGGATGCATTAAGTATGCATGGAAGTCGAAAAAAATAAGTTTACAGATAATTGGCGTGGTTACTGAGGGGCTAAAACAACACTGCTTACCTTAGTTAACATTCTGCTGGCTAAACATGCCTTTTAAAAGACATACATGCATTGTATTACTCCTCTCTCGTTTACAAGACAAATAAAGGCTTTCCACCAGGAAAAAAAAGGAGCCCAAATACAATAATAGTGTGTTGAATTACTAATGTCACACCCTTTTCAGGGAGTACACATTAGCATATGAATAATAGACAACCGTTGATTTTTTTTTTTCAAATTGTATATCTTTGTTCAAATGTCATGAAAAAGTAAAACCCGAAACAGTTTTGCTCTCTTACAACGCCAAGGGGTAATTACAATATTTTCCCTAAGAGAGAGAAATAAGAGAAACCCTCCCCTTCTTTGATAATGTTGCTGAAACATATTTACAGTGCACCACTGCTTGTGATTTATTAATATTAGAAGACAGCTTTTGTTGCAGTGTTTTCATAGCTACTGATTAGCACAGCCAGCTACACTGAATAAATTCATAAGTGGATTAAATTATCAAAGTGGAATAAATCTAATAATATAAATGTTCATTGGAAGTGAAGGACTTCATATTTCCAGCGCCGTCAGATTAGGGAGCAGATGGTCACCCTTATGCCAGTGTTACTGTGTGAACGCTCATGTCAGAGGCCATACCTTTACCAATAACATGAACATATTTCTGGACAACACACAATTGCATTGGATACAGTGGATTTATCTAATTAATCCAATCATCTCTTTTGAATGGGGATTTCTGTGCCCATTGGTCTCCTCCTTTTTGACTGAGATTGGCGTCTTTGTGCCAGGCTGCCAGGCTGCCAGCCTAAGAGGCTGGTCCCCTTCTCAAGGAGACTGTTATGACCATGTGGTGTTCGTGCCAACCTCTGGCTGTGGCGGCGAGATAGGGAGCACACAGAAAAAAAAAAAAAAGAAAGGAAAGAAAAACACACACAGAGGCAGAATGCGTTAAACACACACCAACAACAATATACACATATACTCCAAAATGCACTTGTAACACTGATGCATACACAGATATAAATACTCTCTCTCTCTCTCTCTCTCTCTCTCTCTCTCTCTCTCTCTCTCTCTCTCTCTCTCTCTCTCTCTCTCTCTCACACACACACACACACACACACACACACACACACACACAGACTCATGGGCAGACGGGCCTGCCACTCTAAAATCTACTTAATCTGTGATCAGATAAACTACAATAAAGGCAAGCCTGGCAATAGAGGGCATGGGCTATTATGAATGATCTGTATGTTGCTCAACCACATACACACATGCACACACACACACAGTAACAAACATGAGGACAGCCATACAAACACACACACACACACACACATACACACAAAGGCGGCCCCCTCACACTCTTATTTGACTTTGTGTGTGCTTCGCTGGGTTTATTATGACAGGCTGAGCGGCGGGGAGGGAATTAAACTGTTAAGCAGACATCAGAGGCAGTCTAATGTTTAATGCAGGAGCCGGGGCATGTGCTGACTGATAATGAATACAAACAGGCCAACGTCTTATTTGTTGTGCTTTTCATTGGGAACGACTGGGGTGCTTGACATCCACAGCTAATGTACTGTACGGGGCTATTGTTCTAACCCCCCTCTCATCCTTCCTCCATATCTCTCTCTGTCTCACCCTCACTCCCTCTCTCTTTTTTTTTTTCATTTCACTTGTCTCCCTTTATTGCGCTGATTCTTCAAAGCTGTGCTGTCACCGCCATCACACAACAAGCCCGTCTTGGGCTGGATGTGACAGGATAATGTTGTAATTCTCGTGGAATCACAATCTCCATCATGATAATGTGTTGATGGGATGTGGTAATAGTTGTTAAAAGGTCACCCAGTGTGCTGTAATTGGCTCTTTCATACTTCACTACGTTTACTACGACAGAAGGCATGACCTCGCTGGCAGAGACGGTAAATATGCCATCTTGAGAGTGTAATTATACAAGCCAAGCCTTCTTGGATCTCTTTCTCCCGCCTCCTTTGCCCTCTCTTGCCACTCGTTTCCTTACAGTCTCACTTTAGATGTCCAAGTGTAACTGTAAGTTGGCATGATAAATGAAGCAAAGCTGCAGTACAATACTGTACGTATGCCATGATTGGCAACTGTACAGTATTGTTAGGAGCAGGGAATTGTAAAATGAAGATCTAATTTGAAGAGGCATCCGTTTAAGAAAATATATTTCAGATTTATCATCTTGCTGAGAGGCTTTGTCCACTTTATTTAAATGTAAACAAAAGATACGCAGATGTTACTGTAACTGATGTCTTCATAATTGTAAAACAATACATATAAATGTATACTTAAGCATGTGCAAACAGTTTAATCACATTAGGATTCCTTCGTGACAGCCCAGGGAATAAATAACAATAAATAAACAATCCTACACATTTATTTTTTTCAAAGACAGCAGCTTCAGCTCTGCTCTTAATTAGTTCAAACACACAATTAAGTGGGAAAATATGATTTATGTTTCTTGGGCATTAGGTGTTAAATTGAATCAATACTGTAATTAATACAGTGATACAATGAGGGACTATACATAAAAGGCATAATTGCTCTAATCACACAGAGATAGTAAACACATGCATACGAGATGAGGAGCCAGGTGACTTAGAATTAAACATATTTAGCTGTTTCTGAGGTTCGTCCTTTATTTTTTTTTCTTACAAACATTTTTACTGTTCGTATTTTGCTGTTAATATTCTGTTAAAAAATGAATCACGTCGTTTTTTAAACCTGATATAAAATTATGCCTATGCTCCAGCCCTTTTAAACTAACCTTTCACCAGTCTTAATAAACTCAGTGAAGAGCTGAACTTGTTAATTTCTAAAATTCATAAAAGTGAGTCACCACCTTTTCTTAGAAACATTTATTTTCTCCCACAACCACTGTGCATCTGCATCTATCTTAGTTTATTTTTCCATGGCTTTTCAGGAGAATACTGCACATTTATATAAAAATACACACAAAAAAGTATCATCAATTTGACATTTTTTGGCTTAAAAATAAGACTCATTACCTTTATTTTTACATCACTCCTGAAATCTTGAAGCATTTATCCTGCATCTAAATAAATTTCTGCTTTATACTATATCAGTATTTTTGTGCAACAAAAGGTGTTACATTAAAATCTGATCTTGCAGATGTTGTAAGTCTTACCCATTTGGTAATTCACGCATTAAAGCACATGTGCTGCATGTAATAGGGGATACAGATCCATAGCACCTCCCTGTGGTGCTGACCATCTTATTGTGTGTGGTGTGAATTGGCTCCACTCTCAATATCTTATCTCACATCTCCGCTACTTATAGTCACTTTATCTACTCGGTGAGGATTTTCTTTCCATTTTAAGACTACCCCGTTAAATTACAACATCATAAAACATTAAAAAAGAGTGCTTCTCTTAGAAAACTTATCATCCAGTGTGACAATATGCTTCATTCAGTTTAGGCGGCTATTGAAAACTGCTGCCATCATTGTAACATTGTTATGGTAACTGCTTGAGTGAAGTCACCAAATCTTATTGTAAGATCTCCTACAATATCATAATAACACTTGGAAGCGGGGGCAGCAGAGTTTGACAATAATATATCTGCGGAAATCTTTCCCCCTCTCTCCAGATCCTCAGTGAGAGGCACATCAGAGGAGACATTTGCGCTTTATGAAGTGCATTCATTTGGCCATTTGCCATGTTTCCTCACCAGAGGACTGCTATGATGAATGAGAGAAGAGAAGAAGCAGATTTTCTCTCCCACCTCTCGGCTCTCCCCTGTGATTACTAATACAGAGCCCTGCAACCTCCCACACCATATGAAAACTGTAGGCTTGCTCTCATATCCTGGGTAATCCTCAATTTCCCAGAATCATTAAACTGAGACTAGCATCTCTGATGGCTGGAGATACTTGACATATTATGATTATTACCATATGAATACCTTGTTATTACCTAGGAAGTGGCGAGGTTGCCTTAAAATCGATGTGGAAGACTGGCATAATAGCCTTTCTAGGTTGTTGCATTTGAGAATAAAAGCCCCCTTCTTTTATTTGTATAAGATGAATCACTGGGAATTCAGTGCTCAGCTGTTGCCGTGATGGACGAAACAAACACCCTGGAAAAGTTTGATGCAGAGACAGAAAAGTTTTATCTTCAGAGACAAACTTTAAAACATCTCTGCGTTCAGTTTTTACGGTAACAATTTAATTTTATTGTCGTTCAATTTGCCAAATGTCACGGTTTGTTTCACAGGCTCGTCCATGCAACCACCGCAAATCTAAGTCCATGTCTCTGACCATAACTATCCGGAGGTGGATACTCCCTAACTAGTGGAGCCACCACGGAGTTGTGGTATGGAAACACTAAAACTTTCAAATGCATCATTTACCATACATATAAACTCACATTTCTGATTATAAATGCTACCCTTAGGTGAAAGGGATGAAATTTATAAAGTCGAAATGCTGAATCCAGAGAATTAAAGTGGGCTGTGTTTGAGGGGGGATACTCTGCTGCGGAGGGCGGACCAGGGAAATTTATGTGGGAGAAAAATGTATGTTCAGCGGATCGGCTCCAAACCAAACATATTATCTTTTGGTATGCCCTCCTCTTCATAGCCTCAATCAGTCCTCACAGTGTGTAATTCGCTGACATGTTCACCATGCAGAGACTTAGGAGAACATGCTCTCCCTCTCTACCTCTGAGGGAAAGGATACGGAGCTGATACTGTAGCTAACCTGGCACCTCTTCAAAGATTCAACACAGTTTACTCATGGAAGAGGTTGTTTTTTTAAAAGGTAACAAAAAAAATGCTAGAATCAAAAAAATTGTGTTTTGTGTTTCACTTCATCCCCACTTGGTGCACAATGTACAGACTGGAAGGTTTTTAAGACTTAAGGCAGTGTCCTCTGCAAGTTAATGACTAAAAATGTCCAGGAGCATTCAGAAAGTGGAAGTGAGCGAGAAAAACAGTGTAGCCCCGGAGGGTTAGATTAGCAGATCTCTGCTCTGTCTTCTGCATGAGTCCTAGTGACAATTTTGGAGGATGGGTCAGATGAAAGACAACAGAAGGAAAGCAGGATCAAAAGCCACATGCTTTCCTGTATCCCTGCTTGTTCTAAGGGGCATACATAGTGCATTGGATTCATATCAAGGTCTTTGTACAGGGAGAGTCGGCCAACATGCAGTGGCCTTATTATTCTTTACTTCAATAACAAACCCACGTCTTCCCCTCTTGCCATCAAAGGCACAGCTCTCCAGAAGTGAAAATACACATCATATATGAGTCATTCGTCTTCCTTGAAATTTAAATAGCTCCTTTGAACATTGTCTTTGGTAAGTTGTGGCCAAATATGTAATTCTGCATTCGCTGCGATGTATAACATTCGTCGGAGACAATTCGGTGGCTGGCAGACTCCCTCCCGTCATCGCGAGCACACACCAGTGTAAGAAATGTGCCTTACTTTTCCCTCACACTGTGAAACTACACCACATAACTTTTCATACCTTTCAATCGACTCCCATTCGCAACCCAGTAACGACATTCACTCCCTTGCCCTGAGTGACAATAACTAAGTTGTCCACATCCATTCCACGCAGTTATCCGCCCGTAGCCTATAAAACAGAAATAACGCAGAGGTTTACTCACAGTGAGGGGTTACTCTCAGACCGGACCTGGGCAGCCATTTGAAGTGACAGGGCCGCCCATCATGCGCCTCTAACGGGGTCAGGGGGCCTTATGGGGACTTGATCCAGAGCGAGGCCAAGGGGACCGGGCCTTTAGAGAGGATGGATGGAGCCCCGGTAAGAAGGAAGGACGGGCTGATTACATCATTTTTCAGACCCACCAAAAGGCCCTGTAAGGACCTTTGGGCAGCTGGATTGACAGTTGGCCTCTCTGCTAATACATTTTTGGAGTGATTTGTCAAAATGAAGAAATTGTTCTTGCTGACCTATCTCGCTCAGCTGTGAGTGACTCAGTTGGTGAGACTTGACGAGACGAGCGACATATTTCTCATGCTTACAGTGGCTCATGTTGAATATATGAGCGCCAAAGTCATAACAAAGCATTCATCATCATGAAAAACTCTAACTTACTTTAGAAGGGGGAAAAAAAAATCTTTCAAGTCTGAGGAAATGACATTAGGGGAAACATGTCAGGAGCAGAGTTAATCACTTCCTCAGTTTGTGTTGTACTGTAGGTGGCGTCTGCTTCTGTCGCAGGGAAATGTTTTGTTTTTGTGCATTTCCTGAATATCTACAAATATTCCCTGAAGGCACGCTGCAGTGCGATGTTGCGCCACCTGTTTTCAAGGCGCACTCATTCCCCAGGGCCCCTCAACAAATCATCTTCCTTGTTTCTCCTGCGGGGAAAGAGACACCGTCACTCCTGGGTTTTGGGTGTCATATCATGCTGAAAGATGCTAGAGCAAATTCGACATTTCCGTCTGTCCCAACAGGTAAAGTGAGAATCAAAAAAGCAAGGGATTGTGAAATTAGAGGAGGTCGGAAATTCTAAGCGGGAGTTTTCCTTTTTAGAAATCCATCAGGCTAAAAATGTGGCAGCTCTCTTTCTTTGAAATTTTTATGGATAACCACAATTCGGCTTCTTTTTTCTTCCGTCTAACAAAGAGGGATATATTCTTCACTTTGCCTCGTTTTCCCTTTAATGCATAAAACGGCATCACCACACCCTCAGCTTAGTCCTGCATCTTTGTCTCAGCAGTGTAGACATAATGACTGACCTGGATTCATACCACTGTTTTCAATCACCATCTCCCTCCAAGGTTATTGGCCAAAATCCAAAGGTTGTTCTGGGATTCCACTTTATCAGAGGCAGAGGCAGAGCAGCATGCGGAGTTAATAATAATTTGGTCTGTGTTTTACAGCTGTTACACAATGGACACTGTGTAAACCTCTTACGACAACGGGGCCTCGGAGCTTCCCGTTTTAGAACCAGATCTGTCTCGGCAAGACAGTCAATGACGGACAAATAACAGAAAGATATTAGAGCAAAGAAAAGAACAAGACGATGTAATTGGGGGTTATCTATAATGCAAACAGTGTGTTATGTTGTGCTCTTTTGATGCTGTATTCAGGAGGCAGCAACTGTGAAGAAATGTTCCCTTAATAGCACTGGTGTGAAACTTTCTATAGATTTTCATTACGCTCTCCTCATGTGGTGTGAGAAAGCAGAGTTGGGACGGCGGCAAGTAGGTGCTGCCACGCTGAACATCTGCTCTCTCCATTACAAGCCGAGCTAGAGAGCACATTAAAAGCTACAGGTAAGCGTTAATGCACCACTCCTCGGCAAAGCTAGTATTGTTGTAAGCTTGCACATTCAATATAGATTAAGCCAACATTATGGTAACTAGGTTCACCCGGGCTGCAAACACTGTTAAAAATTGAAATTCAGAAGTTTTGTGCATTTTCCTGCAGAAAATAAAAGGAGTTTACTTATTTACTGGCTGACTCGGAACACTTCTAATGATGAAACTGACGTCTGTCAACAATGCCTTATTTTTTTTGAGGAATAATGAATATATTTACAATGTAATTCAGAACTCCAGTTGCCTCTAGACAGTTGAGCTTCCCCTTCATGCACCTCTGTATTTTATTCAAAGCAGAACCTCACCAAAGGAAAATCTTCTATTATCCAGCCTAACACTGCAGCCTGAGGAGAAACACTGGGTAAAACAGTGACTTAATATTTCATATTGGTTAGATTATTCATCCACACAAAGACATTTCCCTTTTTTCCTCCCTCACATTGCAACGTCCTCATTAAAAATGGGACACTGCACATTGAAACTTTTTAAAAATTCAAATATTTTCTTTCAATCTTTAAAGAGCTTATATCTAATGAACTAAGATTTAATTTGGCATGGCTTAACATCCATTTGCACTGTTCATAATTAGGAATGCAGACCTCGGTATTAAAATGAAGGGGCAAAGCCCTCAGTAAGTTCCCAAGTGAAACAAGAATTGGTTCCACTTTAAGTATTAATTGATTGGCTTTGCAGTATCCCTTACAGGAGAAGAGTACACACACACACACACACACACACACACGTACACACATCCTCTCCACCCACACACACACACACATGCACACACACACAATTTACAGAGCACTCATTTCTCATCAATCTGGTGCTGCTTCATTTGCCTGTCTCTCAGTCCCCCAGAGAGGGACAACCTATCTGCTAGCGGAGCTTAGCATTTGATCATGAGTGTCAATATCAAACTGCAAAGCAGGATTACACACTGCTGTCGTCAATAGGCGTAATGGTTTTACATGTGTTAAGGTTAACTCAGCCATTTAATGTGCATAGTACCTTAGAGATAATCACTCAAAAAGGACTTAAAAATGTCACACAAACCTCAACAGACCTGGGCTTCTGCAATGATCACACACTATACTCAGAGGGTCTTGTTGCATTTTTCTCTTTTCTAAGATTTGACAGCTTATGACTATGGAGTAGACAATTTCTACTGTATGAAACTAGTCTTCAAGGTATTTGATTCAAATTTCTTACAAGGAATATCCTCTGTGATGTATGATCAGACTGTCTGCAGAGTCACCAGAGATGCTATTATTGATCATAGGCCGACCTAATATAAATTCTGTTAACTGTTTATTAAGGAAGAGCTTTAGTCCTGCACAAAGAGTATTCATTGTTGATCGTTTTATTTCACTGTGGACCGCACTTCTGATGACTTTAGAAACATGAAATCATTTCTGTTCTTACTTTTGCTCTTCAAAATTTAACAAAATGTCTGCTTTCACTTTTATGATTCTTTATGTGTGTGTGTGTGTGTGTGTGTGTGTGTGTGAGATTGAGTGTATGTGTGTCCACGCGTAGCCATGCGCAGGAGACTCTTATATTTATTTTCGCAAAACATAACACTCTCCCACTGTAAACCTCTGCCGGCGCAAGTGACAGCTAAAAAATCCCCCACAATGCTGTGAATTAGGAGCCGGTCTATTAGACACATGATCACATGATGTGGGATTAGTGGACTGGAGTCTTCAAAGCTGCTATTACAACTCCTGAGATGTGATACAGGCTCCCCCACTGCTCTCTGCAGGGGCGTGTGGCTCTTCCTCAGAGAATTACCTGACACTGTCGTGTCTGCGCTCTGGGAGACAAGTGCTGTGGCTCGGAGTGGAACAGCCAACATCAGTCGGAAATGCTCCCTCCATGCTGCGCTGAGCCAACAAACCCTGCATTTAATCCCATGTGTGAGCTGCCGTGATGGCTACATGAGTTGACATCAGAGAAAAGGAGTTAGGGTGCTAAGGCTGGAATGATGGGTGATAAAGTGGATTACAGATGGGGAAATGCCATCATGCTTGAATAGTAAGTCAGACTCAAAATGTTAATGATAGTGATTCGCTGTTTGGTGATCGCTCTCGTGTAATCTGGAGGTAGTGTTAGAATTAGAGGTGGAGACATTTCACATTTCATTAGGTGAAAACTTTAACTGCACAATAATGCATAAACTGTAAAATAACCTTTACTTCAGAGAGGTACACTCCACACATGGTTAAAAAAATAATGACACTTTAATCGATCTAACATAATAACAAAATAAATCTGGCTGAGACATGTGCAGGAGGAGGGATTTTACGATTGCTCTGCATGCAAGAATTTTTATCTCGAACAAGTTTATAGTGTTGTTATCACTGTATATACTATATCACAACAAAGAACAAAAATGGAAGAAATAAAAGTGGGAAAAAACATAATTTGCCGAAGAAAAAAAAAAGTGGTTGCATTCTGAACTTCAAGTTACCTTTTCTAAAGCTGAACACTGGGAATTTGGACCTCCCAGCGCAAACATTAACGGGCTGAAATGCAGCTCTGGATGTAACAAAGGAAACAATACCAGGGAAGAGAGCCAAGAAGGCAGAGCTGGCACGCCTGTTCCTGGGACCATGGGAATTTGGCTCCCAGAAATAATGGGGTTGAACAGGGCCCAGCACCACTGCTACTGTAGCTGGGAAAATGGTGCACCGCAAGCCAGGCTCCATCCAGGGAGACTTAAAACAGGGGAGGGAGGGGAAAAAAAAAGAAATGAAATATACAGTATGGGTTGCACCTCACAGTGTGAAGTGAGATGAGTAAAATAATGGAGGAAGGGGAAGCCTGTCTTATGTTTGTCCCGAGAAAAGTGATTGTAAATCAAAAACACTGCCCAGCTTAGTGGCTGGATGTGAGCTAACATAATACACCACATGGACAAACTGCTACCTGGGCAGAAAAGGGAAAGAAAATAAAATAATAAGAAAGCCTGGGACATAAAGGGTCTTTCATGTGAGTATTACACTATGTGGCCAGAAGTTGAAGTAAACTCTGCAGCTTTGTATATATATATATATATATATATATATATATGTATATATGTGTGTGTGTGTGTGTAATATTGGTAATGTTAATGCTAGCTGCCCCTCTCCAGCCTAATTAGGACAATAAAGGGTTATGGGCTAATGTATGACTGCCATGCCAAAGCTAATGAATGCCTGGTATACCTTGTTTCCTCCCAAGCGTCCTTGGACTGTCATCTCCAACCTTTTGATGTTGTATCTGATTATCCAGGCAGCGATTAATCATGATTAAGTAAGCACCAAGTCTCTGAGAGAGAAAGCAAAAGCAGAGAGGGTGGGTGGACAGCAGGAAAGTTGCCCAGGTTCAAGCCTTAATTCTGGGCAGAACAGTCTCCCGCTTCTGCCAAGTGGACACTGGTAATGAGACAGCAAAGTAAAAATCATGGTGCTGTTTTTTTTAAGTGTTGTTAAAGGAAGGATTCATTATCCAAGCCAGGCTTTATCCAAGCCATAGTTGAGGCATCCAAAGATACGCCTCTTGCCTTCTGTGGTAACCATCAAGTTGGACACGACTGCAGGTTTTCGCATGTGCTATTTGACAGCCATTTTTGCATGTTTTGTTGATACACAGACATTTCAATATACCTCTCCGCTCACCGCTTTTCCCCCTCTCCAAAAACATTTTCCTGCTTTGATATCAGTTGATGGAATATAAATGGGTTGGAGCAGACCTAAGGTAACCACCTATTGGCCTTCATGCATTTCTAATGTAACCTGCTCTGCCCATGCTCACAGAGTAGGGCTGGCTTCATTACTCTGAGGTGCTGAGTCTTTTGCCAGAACCCTGCCTTTTCAGCGAATAGATCACCCTTGTGACCAGGGTCTCTGATACAGTATGCACCACCTGAAAGCTGTAGCTGTTTGCCCAGGTGCCAAAATAATCAAGTTCAGCTCGCATGGCAGGTTATGAAAGAATATTAACTGTGGGAATAACCCGGCTTGACATGCGTCGCCCGCATGCATGATCAAACGAGAGCCCTCTCAGAAAAGGAGTTTTCCAGGTAGGCCTACTGGCAGGGAAGTCTGGGCCTGTGATGACACCAACTCAATCATTGTAACTTTGAAGTCAGAGGGGTCAGTGTTGTAATGGGTTTGGACAAAGGTACAATGATTCTCTCTTTTTGCTTCCCGACCTTTTTCTGTTAATCCATTTAGCATTCTGCGTCTGTAATGGATTTCCCAGCGAGGAGGGAGAGTGGAAGCTGTTGTTGAAACACGTTTAATGACGTACCGAAGGACGTAGAGCAGAGGTCCACATTATTGCCACTATCAATAATACAACTGTTTAAGTGGTCCACTTGGAATATAGGCAAATAATACTTCCCTTTCTACCACCCTGCTGCCTCTCACTCTGAAAAGCATTTTCTCCAATGAGGTCCGATGTGGAGGAATTTGTTTTGAGTGCTCGTTCTGCAAAACCGCACCACTGTGTCATGGTTTTCCTGTCAGAGTTTGTTTCTGTTAAGCAGACCTAAAATTTGATTTTACATAGAGGATTTAAGGTTTCCACCTTCGTGTTTTTTTTTCACCGCTTCCCATCAATCTTTCGGTTTTCCTCCCTCAAACCAGTATTTCAAGCTTAAATTATGGCAAATGATGTGTGTTTGGGGTGTTGTGAAGGAAAACAAAATAACCCCTGATGACTGCACTGTTACTTAACATCTCCCTCACGGCCTAATGTTTAAGTGGAAAACTTCCCGACCGCGAAGGCATAAATCAGCCTCACTCTCCTGTATGTTTCATTACCGAAAATGTTAAATCATATTTCAGAGCCTATATGGAAACATGGAAAAAATAAGGAGGCATGAAGTTATGTATCTTGTGCCCATCAAACACGGAGAGAAATCGAGGAGATCACCATATAATTGGTTAGAGTGTGTGTACACATGTCTGCCTCCAGTTCCAGCACAGTCCTCCGGTTCAACACAGGCTTTGAAATGTGGATTCAAAGCTAGCGGACTTCCCTGAATCACTGAAAACCCTCAGGACATGGTTTGGCCTTTGCGGAGGTGGAAGCCAAATATGAGTCTGAGAAGATGAAGCACCCTGGCCTATCGTCTGTTCCTGGTAGGTGTTCACTCCCGATAAATATTTCATTTTGGTACAAAACAAATAACTTGACATAATTCCTCCCCCTCTCTTCCGAGTAGAATGACAGAGTGGCTGATTTACGCATGGCGAGAGGTGTAAAAAGCATGGAGGCATGCCGCTTTCCTCTATCCACCATCTAATGGATGCAACCCGACGGGCTAACAACTGTTTGCCTTTTTTTTCAGACAACTGTGAAGTGAGGACACACTTGGATTCATATGAATTGCTGACTGTGATTTGTGAAGAGCTTTCTGACACCATAACAGTTGGCTAACTGCAGTATGTTGCCCTGAATACATCTGAGCATGCAGCTACTATCAAAATAGTCATAAAAACCTTTTGCATTTTAACCACAGAATTGATAAAAGTGTTAATTACTCCTGCAGAGGCCGTTTAGTGTGTTGCTTCAGGAGGATACAGGGGCTAAATAGTCTGACCCTAGCCAAAGTTACATTTGAGACATGAAAGGACAAGCGATTTCAACTTTAAATCCACTGTGAAAGTGCATTAACCACTTAACTATTTTCTCATTTCTTTCTTCTTGAATGCTCGGGGCTGTCTCTGCTTTGTTGCATTTGTCAATCACTGTAATTTGGGCTCCATTTCCAAAAATAATTATCAGGTGAGTGGCAGCCCTTTGCCTGGAGTGCCAACTTGGAAGCGACGTGCCCAAGAGTATTAATTATGCCGCTCAAAATATGAAGTCTTTTAATAGAGAGGCTGACGTGACATCATTGTTTAGAGTCTTTCTTCCCCTACAAACATGACAATCACGGCTGTCCCTCTGGTCATCAGCAAAGATGAGGAGGAATTGTCAGAGGAAGTTATTAACAAGCTGTGTACCATGTGATAAAGTCAGTCAGACTCTCACTGGTACCATGTCTGTTGATTCGCATAGAGGAGAAGGGGAGAACACACGAGGAGTAAGTCAACAACTTCAATGCAGCTACGAGAGATACAGAGCGAGGTGGAAATATGCAGAGCAACGACTGAGGGGGAGGTATTATGTGCAAAAAGACTCAAATCTTTCAAATCCGCGTACTAAAATTATTGCTGAATGTAACTGTTGACGCTGTACTCGGAGGACCATCCAGTTTCATACAGTCGCCAGCTTAAATCTCTGCCTCTCTCTCCCTCTTCCTCGTTCTCTCTCTCTCTCTCTCTCATTCTGCCAATCAAATGCTCACAAACAGTGCTGCACTGTAGTTGTGGTTCACATTCAGCAGTTGCTTCTGTGAAACCCTAAGAGGGAGAGACAGCTTCCAGGTCTCATTAGCATCCAGTAGCGGCTAATGCTGCCTCCCTATTACTGTCTGAGGAGCTGAAATTCAGTTGGAGATGAGCACAGCCCAGGGGGCTTAGGGTTGCCAGTTTAATTAGTGCCTGATAATTTCAATAATGAGTGACAATTCATTGGGGCTTTTTAGGTTGGCCCACTGTTTGAGTGCAAATCGATAATCCTCTGTTTCTTCCCCCACTCTCACGAGCAGATAAAGGGCGAGCGTACGGGGGGGGGTGCACTCTATCCCTTTGCAGGAATTAAATGAAAAGAATCAACTTAGAGAATGTCCCTTTGAAACCAAGAAAGGGAAGCCTATGTGATTTGATTTGCTGTTATTGGATGAGCAGGTGGGTCTTTAGTTGCTGTCGTGGGGTCCAGAGTAAAAACAATTTGCCTGGAGTGATATGGGGTAAGTGAGTGGAGGGTGAGAGGTTTACACTTGTTGTTTTCCACTCATCCAAATGATGCTCTCATGTTAAAATCAAAGCAGAGAAGAAGAAATATCTGTGAGGAGGTGGACGGGATAAATTTATTGAGGTTACCTGGAAATATCACCCTCCAGAGCGAAAGATCTGTGCGAGAAAGGAACCTATATTCTACATATTTTTTCACTATGCACAGCTGTTAAACATACAGTATACCCGCATAATGAAATGATGAGAAATGGTAATTCATTCAATTGCCCCCAGGCTGAAAAAACATGTTTACCTTGGTTACTTGAGAAAGGTGTTTGAACCCTCTGTAATTCAGTGACAGGCAACACAATCCTGTTGATGCACTGCCAGAATTCCTCTGTTTTGTTCTGGAAGCTATTTCACAGCTCCGCGTGCAAAAGAATAGGTGACGGTGAATAAAGTTTAACCAGGCACTTTTCATATTCACAGAAATAATTATGCAAGGTAGCACGCTGTTTTACAGTGTTATTGAGAACGAAGAATCAATTTTAGGTGTCGCAGGTAGTGCATTAAAATACCAATTAACCACATAACACCCAACCTTGCCTGACACTTGAGTCGTAATGACTGTGGAAACAGGAAGTGGGGGCGCATTATTCCCTAATACACTTCTTCTGTCTTGGAAAGAAAAACGCCTGATGTATGCAAAAACAAATTATCACTAGAAATTCAGTGAAGAAAAATGGAAGTTGACACAAGACACGGAAGCAGCAGATTGGCGTCGCGCCTGGCAATATGGGGCGCAGCGCTCTCAACCTGTGCAGCAATGATAATGGTATAGCTTTATTGCCCTTTGCGACGTGTCTGCATTTGACATGGTATATGTTCCACAATATCCTGCTACAATACTGAGTCAGCACCCTGGCTGCCTCTATATTCAGAGCTCACCATACAGCGACAGAGTGAAAGTGCAGTGAGAGCACGCAGCATTTCCTCAGTCAGTTAGCCTGACATATTGTGAAGGACAGTAGCCTAATTATTCCTTGGCAGTGGCACAGACCTGCCAGTCCCTTCAGATTGAGTTGAACCACGGAGGCTGGAGTTTGATTCCTGAGTGCCTGCTATGTTTTGAGTCAGATAGGATCTTGTCCACCGGAGATTTAATTTGGACATTCAGTGGTGTGAACCTGACCCTTATTACTTTATCCCCCTCATCACATGACCTGTAGTCTTCCTCTATTACTGGCCCAAGAAAAACAGCAATCATCACGTTAATATGGAGAACATCACGAGACTATTGATTGTGGTTACTTGCCGAATATTCCCTCCATGACATGCGGTTCAGTGCCCCCTTCGTGCTCGTCTGTGGCAGTCTTTTTAAATATTCATGACGAGGTTGCCTTATGGTTCTGCAGCTGAATTTCTAATTGGGCCGTCAAAAGAGATACAACATGCCCTTAAGCAGGACCGTAACAGCGGTCAGCTCAAACAGAAATTGTGTGATTCAGCCACAGGGCTAATTAGCAATTAGCATTCACTGTTTACAAGGGTTTTTTACCTGTGGGCCAGGGGATGGCTGAATTGAGCTTAAATCACTCCATCCTGCCTTTGAAGCTTCAAGAGCTGCCTGTCCATATCATAATGACTGGGAGGAGAGAGGGAAGTGCTTCTACTGTGTAACAACATAATCATCAATTAAGGCCGAGAAATGGCAAGAAGTGGGGATTTTAGCTCATTAAAAAAAGCCCAGAAGTAAAAGTATCTCTGGATTTATATATATTTTCTGTCTCTCTTCTGTCAATGTCTGCCATCTTTTTCGAATTCAAATGATTTTGTCTTTCAAGATGAGTGGAAATCCTGAAAATGTAATTCAGAGACTCGGAAGCAGACACTCCTAATAAGGGTTAAAATATGAATGACATTTGCTCCGAGAAGAGGCTGGATGGAAATGGCATTGCCACTGATTTAGGTCCTCTTATTAGTTTCCCCCTGTCTCTAAATTATGCTTAATGTATTTTTTTATAGCCATTATAACTGAAATTAATGTCACCGAATAGCAACCACATTCCTCTTTCAAAACGGACACTCTGGAAATTATTGTGGTTATTGCCAACTTATAACTAAAGTATCGCCATTACTACAACTCATACTTACTGGATAGCCTCAAGTCATACTTGCTAAGGTGTGAATATGACTCTCATAGAGCAGTATATCTGTAATATGGCCTGCATATTGTAGGTGTAGCCACTTTATATATTAGCTCAGTGTACCGCACATTAGGAGTCAAGGCCACCGTGCCGTTTTTAAATGAAAATATAAAATATCTGCTGTGGTTTTAGTGGCTAACAAGCTCTTAATTCAGTATTTTATCTGTTTCACCCTCAAACAATGACAATGAGCGTTTATTTAGTCCAATATGTCACTTCGACACCATATTTGGGGGAACCTGGCGGCTAACCTGGACCCATGTAATGTATCATCACGGTGAAGCCACTACAAGGACATACAGTAGCTCATGTCTTCAACAGCTTTCCAGACATTAAAAAGAATATCAGATTCCCCCAACTTCTTTGAGGATGTACTGCCTTTGAGAGAGGACTTCTTTTGAGCATATCCAAACGTTTTCATCTCTCTCATTTTTTTAAATCTATTTTTGCCATAAAGTAGGGACTCAACACAAACTAATTCAGGGTGATAAAACTGCTAGAGTTGATTTCCTGCGTGGCAAAGTACAAAGATGGCTGATAAAGGGCTTATTAGAGAACCATCATTACGCTCACTTTGGGTTGAAAACGTTGACTGAGAAGCACCATTATGTCCTGGATTTTTTCGCTGATGTGGCTACAAGCTGAGGTGATGCTGAGGCTTTCCCCTATACTGTCTGAGGGTTAGTTGAGCAGACCTGTCAATGATGATATCCAGACAGCAGGAACAGTGCAAACTCAGGGATAAGAGTCAACAGTAATTAGTATCTATCTGGGGAGGTGGGAACACACACACACACATGCAGAGAAACACACACGGAAACACACACGCCCTGCATATCATGATGGACTCATGTGTACAAACATTACACATATGCACAGTCTGCTCAGGAAGCTAAAGATGTGTTTACATTAAAAAACAGTAAATATTTCACATATGCACAAAAATGAGAGGATACACATGCACCTACACACACACACTCTCTCACACACACACACAGCCATGGAGACTCATCAAAGCCACATCCTTTAGTATGGAGATTCTGACTGTGTACTCCCCTTTTTCCTTAATTGCTCATTAATGAGATGGAAATATATTTCTGCCACAAAGTTTGAAAAAGATGCACTCATTGAGAACGCCATAAATCTAAACATTTGAAAAGGATATAGTAATGGGAGCCCCCCATTCTTGTTCTCTGAAAAATTAATGCAGCGCATGTTATATTTATTACAAGGCCGACTGTCATTCATTTTACCCGAACTAACAGAAATTAAAAGTGACAGCAACCTCATCAAGAATGAATGCCATTGTATTCTACACGGAGCTGAAAAGACAGGAAAAAATCTGATAATATAACACAGGCATGCACAGTGCAACTCTAACAGAGGAAAGTAAAGCTCAGAGAGAAGCTGTGAATGAAGGAATGAGGGCAAAAGAAATCATGAAATACAGAGCAAAATGCAGCTTTATAACTTTTATTTCACTTTATTTCTACTGCAATGTGGAACCGTGATTAAGAATCCGACTAAAAAAGCCCTGAAGAAATCCATAATAATTGATAAGATAAGAATAAACAAAATAAACTTGTGTACTGAAACATTTCGCACCGCTCTATTTTCAAATATTTTCCAAGATGCGTTTAATTGCCGGCTTCACTCATTAAAGGAGAGGGGTTCTGATCTGAGTACGCTGCAGCTAAATGGTCAGGTTCCCATGTGAGGGAAATAAATGAAATATTAGTTTATTACATATTTAAATCTCTCTCCCCAGGCTGTCTTCCACCCTCCAATCCTGGGTTGGTTTGCATTATAATGTTCACCAAACAGTTTCCCCAACTAATGGCTTGCAACAACGTGGTCCTGCTTTTCCCCTCTGCTTTTGGTCTAGATTTTCATAACAAATTACTGTGGTATGCCGAGGGAAGGGAGAAGGCTCCAACTTCCTGAAGAGGCAAAAGGGAAAAATTCATCTTTAAGCGGTACAAAGTTGAGCGTTGCCTGTGGAACGTTTTCACAGTGTGTGTCCGTTAAACATTGAGTAGACAGTCGACTGCAGATTATAAGTCAACGTTGTCAGGAAGATGACAGCGAGGTTTGGAAATAGGAAATCCATATTGCATGCCGCTCCTTGAGAAAAGCTTTTTCACCAAAGTGTGCAGGAGTCCGATGCACTTTTCTCTGACGAACAATGCTTTTATTAGTCTTGTTTTGCATGTTAGGTCCAAGGTCACGCTTAAAATTCCCGACCGCTTTGTAAGTTCATAATCTAAGTCCTATCCATCAAAATGCTGATGTATCAAAACAAACAGAGGGCTGAGAGCAGAGATACAGCATGGGATGGGCCCTCTGAATAATCGTTAAGGGCAGCCCCCTCGCTCTCCCTATCTCAGGTGTGTGATTAAAATCAATTAAATCACTCCTCTAGTGTCAACCGCCCCAAATCTCCTGACAAATGAAACGCTGCTTTAGGAAGACGAGGATGTTCCTGGTCCTGTCGTGGCTCGGCTCATATTCACAAATGAGATTAAGATTGGGCTGCTGAGGGATTTCAAAGGCCTGTTTTCCATAAGAGCATGAAACAGCCTGTGAAGCCCGTGTAGGCTACATTAAGTAGACTTGAAAGTGTCTGGAGCAGAGATCAGCTCCCAGCCCACAGTGAGAGTAACTAGCTGGAAAAAAAGAGGGGAGATTATTTACCTGCATCTACAGTATAAGACTTTTATGGAGGGAGGGTGGTGGTGTTGGATCTGTATCGCGGCACTGCTCAAGAAAATAATCCAATATTCCATAAATTCTTAAAAGCCCTCAATCTATTTATGACACAGTATTATGATTTGTCTGATGCATCCATTAATGAGTCATTCATCTAATATTAATATGTATTAAATCATGTGTTTTGAGTCAATACGGTTTTCACCACAGCTCTGCCTTTGCTGTGTGTCTTCAGACAAATTAAGCCATTTACAGAGCATCAATATGGAATCATTAAATGCCCTTTGTGTATTGTTCTCTATGGTCTGTGGACCACCCCTCTTTCTCTCTCTCTCTGTCTCTCACTCACACACACACGCACACGCACGCTAACTTGGCTCGTGCATCAGATGTGAGCCGAGGTTTGAGCCCTCCGCAGGCTTCTTTATGACGACAGTCGGTGAGATCTGCTGATCCCATCTCCAGTGGGCCTCTGTAACCCCCCTTTGTAACATTAGGCAAAAGCGCTAAATCAAAGTGTGGAGTCAGCCCAGTGTGTGTGTTTAACGTCCCCCTGCTCTTGTCACCAATGACCAGGGGCGGGCCGCCACGTGTCCTTGCCCTATCCCCCGGTGTCCTATCACTCCTTTATCTGTCCACGAGGCATGGCCGCTCTCCCAAAGACAACCACACATGCATGCTCAAGAAGGGCCTTTTTTATTCATCTCAACACCCACAGAGAAAATCAGACGTCCCAAATTGTTCCCCTACAGCAGTTGTTTTATTCATGGTCGCATTTGAGATCCTTAGCCCCCCCCCCACCACCACCTTCATACTTAAACGTATATCTATAACAATGATCATTTTTTTACATCAAGCAGGCAGAATTTTTTTTTAAAAAACAGGTTTTATGGCGGATTTCAAAATTCAGCAAAAACTCACACTTTAAATATGCTGCAGAAATGTTTTCAAAACTGTAGCAAACTTATGTAGGACACTGACCTGTATTTCATTTTGAAGAGCAAAAGAAAAAAATATACTTTTTTAACTCTGAGGTTCTTGAGGGAAAACAATAACAGACAGTATGTTTATTTGCGATGAAGCTACACAGCACAAAGAAAGAGCAACCATACCAAGGGATTTTCCTGACTCTTGAGAAGGGTACAACCAATATTCCCAAACCCATGCCAGGACTTGTGATTCCGCTGTATGCTTCTTTTTTTTTTCTACCTCCTTTATGAAGGATGATCAAATCAAGCATGGAAGTGTGTTTCATCAGTCTGTTGGAGGGTAAAGAGAGACTTTCAAAATAATCCCTTAAGTAGATGAGGCTTTTTTATGTATTGCTTTTTATTGTAAGATGCAGCGTGTTTCAAGATAGCGGGAGGGGAAATGACAATTACGTTGAGATACTATCTTCATGAATGGCAGGACCTTTTTCTGGAAACTGTATCGCGTGTCCACACATCTGATCTACCTCTGTTATTATTCAGTCTCTTGACAGGTCATATTTTGTCAAATGAAATGCTGAATTGCCTCATACTCAGCTCGGAAGCTGAAGTGATACATGTAAGTAGAATTAAATTACTCTATAGCATATTACAGCCTCGGTGGGATTGTGGCTGTTCCTCCATTTTTAATAAGTGCTTATTTCCCAGGGGGCCTTGTTGGGCACCGTGGGTCAACAGTGTCCAAGAGGGCAAAGCTTGTTCACCACATTCTAGAGCCCTTTAATTGCTTGAGGTTATGTGTGCTATTATCTTCCTTTTTCTCTTTCATTATGGAGGTGCAGAGGTTCGGATTGACCCATCCTCTCAATTTTGAAAGCACTCGCCACGTTTAGCGCACTTCAATTAAGTGTGCAGAGAAGCGCCGTGATGAGATTTATTTAATTAATTATTCCAGTTCTGTTTTGGCCCATGCATATATTCTTTTTTTTAAATCCTTCCTTGGGTGTCCCGGGTCTGCTCTTATTTATTCTGTTGTGATAATGTTACAACTGTAACAGCAATATTTTCGGTGCTCCCAGGAGTGCTTGGTCTGACTCAAACATAATAACCCACGGCAGTGTCTGTCTGACTCTCAGCCATTCTCATTCCTGCTTGCAGCTGATGCCGTAACCCCGGCCCCTTCCCTGCAGGCTGTGCTGACGGCTGGCTCAGAGCAGCCACACACACACACATGCACACACACAGACGCATAGAAAAAGACCTGTAGACCCACATTTGCATGGACACAAATGTTCACATGCATACATATTCAAATACACACATGTAAGCAGTAACACACAAACATGTCTCTGCTGTGTCTTTTACTGCACTCCACTCTCATTTCACTCGATTCCCCTCTTCTGTTTCTCACTTGTATGAAATTAAAGAGGTGCACTATGGTCCACTTTAAATGCTGATTAGTAGAAACAACAAAAGTTGTTGCAAAATTTCCACCCAAAGTTCAATGGTAGAAATTGTTATGGTGCCCATTTAACTCCACAGTGTAGCACTTGCGGGCAAACATTGTTCCCAAGTAAAGGATTTCACACCACAGAGCCGTGGCTTCATAAGGGGATTTGATCACTTTTACCTGTGCTGACAAGTCTTCCCTTCAGTTCAAAAGGAGGGAAAGCGGATGACTGATCAATATAAACGCAGGTGTTTGGAGAGAAGCCGTGGATTGATCAGTAATAGTCCCTCAACCCGTTAAAAAAAAGAACAAATCACAGGAAAGAAAGTGAAAAGTTAAGTAGGACACTGTCAGGGATTCCCTGGGTACGAGTCTTGGAAAAACTGCACAGCACAAATGAAAAAGAACAGAGGAGAGCTGGTTGGGGAATTCAAAAAAGAATAATTAAAAACTCAAATCGGGTTCTTAACTGTGAGAAAGAGAGAGAGAGAGAGGGAGTGAGAGTGGGTTTTTTAAATCCACCAACAAGAATATACTTGGATGATAACTGCCTCAGCCGTAGGCTATTAAAATATTAACCACCGCTGTCCGAGCTGGGACTTTCCAAGCGGTACTGAGCAGTATCCTCCCCGGATACTGGGCCTGAGAGAAAGGCTCTGCTCCCGTTCGCTGCCCTGTGGGAGGCTCGGGCTTGCATGAGGAAGTGTTTTAATGTTTCTCAGATGCCTGGCTCACTGAGAGAGCTTTGACAAGGCAACTATCCTGGGTGTGATTTAAAGGTGTGCACAGAGGGAACCAGGTACTGGAGCTGAGGGCCTGTTAAGCTACCGGGTGCCTTTCTAGAGGAAAAGGAGCAAACTTTTTTTCATATATTCCCCTGTTGCTGAGCAGAACTCGGTCCCTTAAGTTTGAATCGTTATTATAATATGAAACAAAAGCTATAATGCTGCTGCTACCTGATATTGCTCACTTAACACTTGAAAATATACACTGAATACATTTACAGTGCACGATCTCGTTGGAAGAGATAGATATGTGAGAGACTGCAAAATGTTGGGGAAATGAAAAGCGACCGCGGTGTTGATATCTGAATCGTTTTGGCGCAGAACCAGATTTGCATGTGTGCAGAGTTTGTTTCCTTGTTATTTAGTTCAATGACTGATGCTTCCAATAGCCTGCAATTGCCTGGAGCTTATTACACTCATAATGTATAAGCAGATACTTAGTGAGTGTATATCTAAATCATTTAGTGGGATTTCGTTTAGGGGAACACATGGCAAGGAGCACACTCTTATCTCAAATAGTGCAATTGTAGAGGTTTTATTGACTCTAACAGATAACAGCAATTATTTCTCTGAGTGTGCTTTCTGGTCTCTGCCAAATGTGAGCTGGCAGATTATTAAAAAGACAAGTGGTCTCTTTGATAGCGAGACAAAATACAAGGGTTTATTTTTAGCAACTATAAAGGGATGCCAGCTTTGTTCAGGTGAAATTTCTGCACAGAAAATAATGTACGTTCATGTGCTGCCTGTAGCGAGAAAGTCACGGATTAAGACACAGTGGGTGCATTGGAAAGTTGCTGAATATTCAGAGTGGCAGGTTCTTTGAATGTTTCATGAGATTACAGAATCGTGGCATGTATCATGGCATTGACTGAAATTGTTAAAGTAGCCTGAAGTTCATCGAAAGGGTGAAGTCTCTAATGTTTAATTCCCCATACTGTGCAGTAGTGTGTCTCTGTCTACCCCAGTCAAGTCCCACTGTCCCGTCTTTGCCTTCATGTTTCCGACACCCAGCCCTCCTTCCCCTCGGTCCAGCTCCTGCTCCGGGTTCATCCTCTGTGGTTTTCCTTGTCCCAGTTCCCCCTGCTTTGTCTCCTCTGTTGTCTCACATTCCCTTCTCCCCCTTTCCCGAGTAATGTCCCATCTCTCTCTGGAATCAGGAGCCTGGCTTGCTGGCAGGCAGATGGGACAGATGAGGATGGCAGGGATTGGCTAATCCCTAATCTGCTGTCTCCTTGCCACTCTGGACCACAGAGGAGAGAGGGAAGCAAGAGAGAGAGGGAAAGAGAGGGAGAGGGTGATGGAGCCAGCTAGATGGAGCCAGCTGTCAGATGGAGAGTCTTTCATGGTCCTGCGCACACAACAGCTGCACAGGGCCCGCCTGCACGGCTCTGCATTATTAAGCATCTTTTTAGTTGGTTCCAGATGCAGACCTAGCTGTGTTTACCCAGGCTTTGTGCTTTCTTGCTCCCCCACCCCGCTCTCCACCTCCACTTCCTACTTCACCGTCCCGTCATTTCCTTGCTGCTCGGCGGCTTGATGTGGTCAGAATCATTTCTCTCATGTGTCTCTGCTTAAGTGTAATGTAACGTTCAAGCACATGACCCCTGCACCCGGAGGTAGCATTAACACCTTAATAGGTTAGCCTCATTACGTATTTCCAGTCAAGACAAGTGTTTGAATCATTTAAACATGTGGGGACTTTTTCAGGGTCGATGCCTTTTCCTTCTTTTTGGGAAGAAATGAAAGTTGAGCTGTGGTGTGGCTTTTCAATATTCTGCCAAATGGTTACAATGATATCTACTGACATCAGATGAAAGGAAATCTTTTGCCGTAGAACAGATATGGCAATGGCAGAGAAGTAAAATGTAATTACAACATAATTAAATGGTTTCATGGCTGTAATTACATACCATTTAACGTGCTGCTGTCACTGCGACTGTACGTGTCTGCATATAGAATGTGCAAACAGGCAAACTTGTTTAAACACAAATGCACAGGCGCATACAAACACAAACATATGTGCGCACACACACACATACGCCAACACACACACACACAGTTTCACACCCACATTCACATATTCACACAGCAACCTTTTGCAAAAGCCAGCTTTGAGAGGGCTAATCTGTGCCTCGGTCCCGTCTCTTGTCAAGTTCAAGAGGGTTAACAAATCTTTACCTCCAGAACAGCCCTCCTCTTCCCCCTTTCATGTCCACATTTGTTCGCTGTATGTCCAAAAATCTACAGAGGCCCGTCCCGACTCAGTTGGGATTGGTTTAGCTGAAGAGCTGGAGGCTTTTCAGTTGCTGGCATCTGTTGTTCCTCTTCCCAGAGCTGCTGGCAGTCAGTTAATGGCCATGCTTGGGACCCAGAGAGAGAGAACAGTGGCTGATTTCCCCATAGCCATCGCACCAATCCCGGCACACCACCAACTGCAGATGAGCCACCAGCAGCTAGAAACATTCAGGCTAATGCTCCGCTTCTCTGAGAGTTTGGGGCAGATGTTCCTCACTTTCTGTGTTTCGTCACATAACTCAACACTGTCAAGTTTGTCTTTTGATTTAGGGTACACTCCAGTGTTTAGAAACATTATATTCTGGGTCACCTAATGAAAACATGATTAAAAGCACATTTGGAGTCTTTACACTGATGAAACTCACAATTAAATGAGACAGCAGACTCACGCACAGCAACAATTCTAGTTTAAAATGTTGTGATTCAGATCAACAAGTTATTTTTTTCCTCCTGATTTTCATTCCTATGACCAATACATGGTTCATCTCGACTTAGTGCGGATCATGCATCTTATTATTGCAGCCACTCCAGGGCTCACTCCTCGGCATCTGCATAATACTGAAGGAGGTTGCTACAGTTTAATCAGTATCTTGTTACTCTAGAGAGTAAGGCTGGATATGTTATCACTAAGGAGGAAGTTCAAATGAAGCTCGATAAATAAATTAATGCCTTGATGATTAGCCGTCACATAAGCAATTAAAATGACTTCAAATTATTCATTTTCAAACAGGTGCAGCGAAAGAAGGGTGTGATTGTTGTAGTAATTGTCAAAATCGAACAATTTGTTTTGATGAACCTTCCATATGCACCTCTTATGAAAAATTCAAGCTGGCGTGCATAAAATAATTCAAAGTCATTTAATAATAGAATCCCATATAGCATATGTATCAAGGGTATTTTTGTCTCTTGTTTCAGTGTTGCCTGGGTCTTTTTTTCTCTCTCTCTCTCTCTCTCTCCCGCTTCCTCGCTCACACTGCTGAATGTTCTGGGGCTTTGGAAATCGCCATGACAAAACTGTGTATAAAACTCAATCACATTCTTTTAGCAAATTATTAATTGTGACTGTCATAGTCACAGCATCCTCCTGACAATCTCACAACTGCCTCAGAAAAATACACTTGACAGCTCAGGACCCCAAATCCCACAATGAATTCGTCCTTGACACATCCTTAATGACGATCATCTTGATGATTGTAAATACATTATCATATCAGATCACGTCTGTGTTGCAATCATCACCTCCATTTCCTTTTAATTAAACAGCAAAGCTGACACCACATCTGTCAAAAAGGAAGTGAGACTTTTTGAAATCGGTGTGAACTTCTTTCTTTTTTCCTTATTCCTGTTCCTCAGCAAACAATAGAGAGAGGCAAACGGCTTTGAAAATAACAAGCTCCATCAGTGCCTATCTCCTCCTTGCCCTCTCTGTCTCTCTCCCTTTTACCCCTTTCTCTCCCCCCCCTCTTTTCTCTCCCTCTCACACTCTCACCCCTTTCCTCCATCTCTTTTCTCTCCGTCTCTCCCTTTCTCCCACCACTTGAAAGGCAGGGTAATGAGACAGCTAGAGAGCAAAGGAAGGTGTCCGCGGAGCATCAGTTGTGCATGGAAGAAGTGAAAATTTACTGCAAATGAGACGATGCCAGTAAATTCATTTTTATTCAGATTACTGTCATCATACATTACAGCTTCCCTTGTAAACATTTGGCCTCGGTCTTTGTGATGAGGTGTCATTATTTGCCAGATTACGTTATTAAGCTATTAACACGTCAAGCACGGCGGGCAACAATACAGGGGCACGCTTAAACAAGCTGAAGAGAATGGAGGAGGTGTCACTGGCTTGACATATGAAGGCACTTAATAGCTACTGCTCTGAGGACAGAAGAGAGAAATTAAATAGACAGCTTTCAGCGGAGAATGGAGAGAGCTATTCACAAGTACTCAGAGCTGACTGAACTGTCTTTACAGGGTGATTATTTACCAGGCCAGTAAATAAAATGCTGCAATTTAAGTCTATGGAAAACATATTTCCTCTCACATGTATGTTTATGGCACCTATTCACATGTTATTGGCATCATTATTAAAAAGAGGCCTGTGTTTGTTTTGCATTTGAAGGCCCCAAAATAAGTGGTTGTTGGGTTTTTGTAACGCTGCAAGTGACACAGACACTTTACAGCTTAAATAGTTTTTAATTTAATTCAGAAAAAAAAAGTTTCCACAGCGCAAATATGTTGATTTAAAGTCTGCAGTTTTCAAACTGTGTAACTAACTAAAAAGTTTCTCTTTGTGTGTTGTTGTGTTGAACTTTAATTTTTCATCAAATCTCCTCAAAAAAATGTCAGCATTATGAAATAAACAGGGGTCCCACTGGTGATATGAAGAGGCTGTACATGGACAGCCAAGTCAGCGGTTTTGAGTGGATAAATCCATGGTAACCTATTGAAATGGTTCAACCACAGCCAAAATCAGCCACGACAGCCAATGGAGCCAGAGCCCCCCGTTCAGCCAGCGCAGCAGCTTAGCAGTCTTAACAGAGAATCCACCACTTATCATCATCGGCATCCAGCACCACAACACTCCACCATGAAGAGGCTTGAGTTAAGCCGGTTAAAATAACACGAGACAATACATCAACAACAGCTTCCTCTTCCCTTTTGATGCCTGCTTAATTTGAATGGTACAATGGGCTGAATCCTGTTCTGGTGCTCGACCAGAGGACCACAGAGCTCTGTCCATCTCTCCTTCACATCAGAGGCTGCTGGAGGAGCGGGGGGCCCCCTGATACTGTGTGGGGTTGGCTGATAAAGGCCTTATTTCAGGGTCTTCCAGTGAGGGGCTGGATTCTACTCCCCAGCAGGGACGGCATGGACCGCGCCGGTTAAGGCAGATGCTAGAAACTGCAGTTAGAGCTGAAACACTGAGAGGGGAGGGCAGGATGGAGAAAGTGAAGGAGAAAGTGGGAGAAGAGATTGAGTGGAGAGGGTGAGCGAAAGAGAGAGGTGTTGACTGATAATGGATGCTACCTCAAGAGTTTACCATGCATATGACACCTTTAAGCTATAAATTGGGGAGTTTAAAAGTTCAATCTTTTCACTTTCCCTTTTGTTTTGGGAGGCTATAAATGTGGCCTCATGGTATTTGACTTTTCTTCCAGGCGCTGACATATGACTGAGGTCCCATTACCGCCAACCCTGGTTGCTATCGAGGCAAACGATACCCATTGACCGGTACGGGCCCTGTGAAGCATTTTACCTTGGGCTCATCCAGGACTTGACATGACCTTTGAACCTGAGGAGCACAGCTGTCAAATGTCTCCCCTGTCATTCCCATTGGAGACGCACTGATTCTTCGCACACTCAGTGACACACACACAGTTTCACCACATTTGTTGCGCTGAACTAAGACACCCACACACCTCAAGTAGCAAATTCAAGGTTACATTTTCTGGTATCGCTGGAACATATTGAAAAATATTAACTTTTCTAACGCCACAGTGAAATTCCAGGATTAAAATAACCGAACATGCATATGAATATGGATTCCCTTTTTCTTAATTCTTCAGAATATGGTGTAGTAGGACCTCATGAATATCCTCCATCATTTTATAAACATGTACATGTTGTGGGAGGAGAAGATGGGGATCAGATTATGAAAAGTGGGAGTGAGAGGATCTAAAATTAGCAACAGCAAATACAAGTTTCTGTTGCAAAAGAGGAGAAAAAGAAACAATTTCTCAAGCATGTCTTGATATGAAATCTAAATTTGCATCATTGTCTTCTGTTTCTCCAGCCCAGTTTGGAAACAGCCAAGAGTGTATTCATCTGAATCACAGAGAGAGCCAAGCTCGTGAATTCACTGTGACAGGAGCACCACCAACTGGTCAAAACATGCCTCCTCAACACTAAATACCTGCCTACTCTCTCTTCTGATGTGCATTGAAAGATTAGTCACATGCATCCAGTTGCAACCTCTACATTTAAACAGTCTTGATTTATTCTTAGTGTGATCTGAAAAACAAGCAAGGGTTTTTTTTTTTCTTCCACCTTAAAAACCCCCTCGGAGAGGTTGACTTCATGGTATCCATCATCATGCATCTTTAATGACGTCAGGCCAGGAGCATGGGGTAAAATCACAGTAGTGGCCCGAGGCTAAAACCAGCTAAAATGAGGTTCCTCTTACCCCTTCCCACGCAGAGAGAGCTGCACACAGGCCGAGAAGGGAGGGTACATCGCACCCATCGATCGCTGAGGCGGCTTGGCGGCTGGCGGCCACTCGGTGGGGTTGATGGATACATTTGTGCCTTAAAAACTCAGAGTTGGAACGCGGTGGGCCTGAGCCACGAGCTGGGAGACAGAAGTGTGACAAACGATGGATGCCTTGATTTATGGGTCCTTCTGCAAGACTGGGGAAAGGACAATCTCCTCTCACCTAATTTGGTTTAACTGTAAAGGGCCTTTGGAGACCCACCGCACAAAGCCTTAAAAAAGTGGTGAAACTTCACTCTATTCAAAACACATGTCAGAAATTGGAGCAGCTGAGTAACACTGCGCTTTTGTCCCAGTCTAAACTCTGTCGCACAGATCTCCACATTTCCCATCATCTATAATTCTATTAGTCACGGCACATCCACTGGCTGAACAAATACTGTTTTTCACATTATAGAGATGAGAAATGGACTTGAGCTCAACTCAATTACATACAGTAACCCTCAAACAAATAAGTCAAATATAGCTCAGGGCCAAAATGCATTTTATGTCACAGAGAGCAAAACAAAAGAGCAAGCAATAAAAAGATCTCCCACATTTCACAGCGTACAGTATTTCTAAGCTATTTCCTGTAAAACTCTATGATGGTCTGAGTGTGGCTTGGAAACATCTTTCAGTTGCCGAGCCCCCAGCCTTGACCTCGGGGGTCAAAGTCAGTCAGGCTCTTCCTGTCTGTGGCTTTTCCCAGGATCCCCTGCCTGTCGGCATGTCAGCACCTCTCCTGTCTCCTCACCAACTCAGGATGTTGCTTTTGCCTTCCAAGAGTTTCCTGAAACCGGAGGAAAAAAAAAAAAAACGGATCGGTTTCCATGCAGGGGTCACTTGGTGTGAAAAAAGAAACGCCATTAAATATTGCTGTTTTGTATATTTGACTCAATTTTACAAACTCGCTGCCCTTTGACTTGTGCCTATTTGTGGATGTGAAGATGCGTTAGCCTGTGGGGAATGAAAAGTGCATAGAGAGAATCGTTTTTACGAAGGGTAAATACAAGACCCACCTTCCCCATTTTCCATCCTTTTTTTTCTCTCCACACAGCAGCAACTCATTCGGTTATGCTTCGACTTGTAATATGCATTGCAAATAATTTCATTTTTATCCTTGTGTTTGGGACAAGATGCTTTTGACATTATTACGATGAAGGCCACGCAGGAAGCCTCAGTCGGAAGCAGCTTTTCCACTGCTAGTTGCTAAGATAATTAAAGTTAGCACTAAAACGGGGTCATGTTCTTAATGGTCTGATTAGAGGGCATGATGGACAATTAAGGGTGACGTTGCTAAAAAAGCGGACTGCTTTTGAGCAGAGGTGACTGGAAATGGGGCACATCATTAAACAGCATGTAGGTGCCTCTCTCTCTTTTTCTTTCTCCAGGTACTGAATGGAAGAATGAGGGCTAAATGACAAGGTTGCACCCCCGGCAACAGACGTCCTGATTACTTTTTGTCTCAAGCCTCACAGCAGCCCCAAATAAACCAAATGCTCTAAAGCTATACACTCAATTAACAGCCGTGTTTGTGATGCAGAAGTTAGCTATACACACCTTTGTCTAAACTTTGATATTAAGTCTGTCATGGATGCTTAAAAATTCTTCCTAGCCCCTGCAGTATACCCGTAACTCTTATTCCCTTGTTGAGCAGCCCAAAGAGTATGTGTGTATAAATGGAAGGCCTGTCTTTTCACATTCATTAAAAGTGAAGTTCCAAAATTAATAATGTAAAAATATGGGTTTTAATTAGTCTTCTATTCTGTCCAATGTACTTAAATTGGATCATCTGGTCCCCGATGCCCTTTCACTTAATAAAGAATTAGCCTGTGATGTTCTGAGCTTGACAGGTAGGATAAAGTGGAGAAAATCACTGCTGTTATATAAAGGATATATCCGTTTGTACGTAATTTGCAGCTTAGTCAATTTGACAGGGGGGAGGTTCCCAGCCATGGATCCCGTGCAGGTTTCTATTTAATGCATTTCTATCATGTTATGGCGTGACCACACCATTGCCTTTCACCGCTCATTTCTGTCATATAATTAGTGACATTAATCCAATTTGATTGGATATCTGCCTCACTTTGGTTAGAGCATTACTGTTGAGTAGAATCTGCACCTACGTAGACGGGGCTCCTGCTAAGTGTGATCAAGTCCACTGCAGTTTGTAATTTAAAATGTACATTTCCTTTTTCATTTTGTGCGCCATGTTATACCTGATAGTTCTGGCTTTTAGCATAAAATGAAAATACATTTCTCTTTGTGATTTGCGCACATGCACGCTATACACTCTGCATTTGTGCTTTGAACTTGCGCAGATAAAAACAGCTTTCACTCATAATCGTCCAAAGCTCGGACCTCGTTGTATCTTAGAGGTTAAATAGGGGGGTTTAAAAGGAGGCTTTAGTTGAAAGCATATGGCATCCATGAGTGATCCTTTACATTCAGTGGCCATATACTGGTGTTTGTGTGCGGTTGAGTGGGTGTTGTCGCGCTGTTCTCAGGCAACGAGCCCAGACAGCCCTCACCCTCTCCTCTCCTCTCTCTCTCACTCCCTCGCGCGGGACAGGCACAGCTGTCAGATCAAAATCAATCGCATTTTAAAGGACGTGCGAGCTAAATATTTCATTCTTGCCTTGGGAACCAATTAAGTGCTACATATGAAGTCAGAAGGACTGGTTGAGCCGGAGTCGTACTGGTGCGTACCAGCTGCTCCATTGCTTACTCCAACCCCCCTTTACCCCATGCAAATGTGTCAGTGTGAACGTTCGAGTTCAATTACCTAGTGATGTTTTAAAAATGCACCAAAGCCAGACTGGCAGTCCGGAATTGGAGGGGATCCACCCCAGGTATGTTGTTTATTTAGTTGTTGTCTGTTGTGCTGGCTGTAACCCATTTGCCCTGATTGCAGATGTAAAGGATCGCAGCGATAGGAGGGACTGGGGCCTTCAAAGCGCCATGTGTCAGAGAACACCTCACACCGGATGGCAGGGACAACTGGCATCTATTCCTCAAACTATGACCCCTGACTCCGTCTCCCGTTACACCGCATCACTATTCACAAAAACAATATATTTGAAAAGTTATTTTCAAACCTAATCTTTGTGGATGTTTCCTCTGGGTGTCCTCTATATATTTTTTTGCTGATGCCGATTTCTGTCCTTTTTATTTGCTCTTTTGTCCACTTCTCCATTTCCTCTGCACTTTAATCAGACTCCCTGGGTATGATAAATCACGGTCTATGTATTCCTTTTGGAGTTGGACCAAGGTATCGCGTCCTTCCAGAGCATCTGCTTTGTCAATCTAAAGGACAAGTAAAAAACATTTTTAGACTACAAGCGTGCGCTAAGACCGAAGAAAGGCAGGGGTGAAACAGATTAGAGAGTGGAAGAAAGAAAAACAGTCACACTTGGAAGGTTAAAGAGTGTGTATGTATATACGCTGAAGGCGTGTACAGTGTGTGACTGAGAGAGCTGGTAGCCTAAGTGGAAAAGAGGATATCTCAGGGAGAGAGGGGGAGGAAAGAAAAAGTGAGAGAAAAACAAAAGCAGAGAGAAGAACAGGGAATGACAGAAAATGAGGCAAAGTGAGAGACAGTGCAAAAAGGAAAGAGTGTGAAAGAGAGAGTGAGAGAAAGAAAAACTGGGAGAGAAAGAGAGAGGGAGAGAGACAGGGAGGGAGTATGATTGATAACGGTGCTGACAGAACCCCTCTGGCCATGCTCTCTGTGGCAGTTTGGGGAGACAGGGCCTCCCCGCGTGAGACCGAGCTGCCCCTCGCCACTGTCCCAGCACACACTCCACATCTGGTGGGATCGCCCACGCTAGGTCAGGGGTCACGGCACCATGGGGCTACTTTCGGACTCACATCCCCAGAATGCTCAGAGAAAAACACAAGGCCTGTCGGGGTCCGCACAATAATCAGCATTTTGAAAGTACAAGCATGAGCCTAATCACTCCTCTGGAATATTTTTGCTTTACACTGACCTGGGGAAAAGGTAGAGAGAAAAAAAAAAGAAAAACATTGTATTTTTTTATTTTCATAGTATCACAAAAAACAAAAGCTTGGTTGAAGGTAAGCAGAGATTAATGTGCTGATGTGCGATGTGTGTCCTCTGTGTGTATGTGTGTGTGCGTGTACACAATCAGGATATGTGTGTGCATTACTGCCCGTGTGCGAGGAGACAACACTGATGAATTAGAGATAAATAATGAAGTAGCTCGGGGACTGATTTGTGATAGCAAGAGGGCCCATCAACAGAGAACACTAATACTTTTGAATGCTATGCCGTTTGATGTTGATCAAGTTCAACTCGGTTGACAGGGCTGAGAAGACTGTGGGGAGCGCAGGGACCGTACTAGAGAACCTACTCAGACAGGTGAAAGAGGAGAGGGACAATACCACTCAGACACACTCACGTACGCAGCCAGTCACACATACACACACACACACCAAACCACACACATGCCGAGGAACCCTGAACCAGTTCACAGAGTTATTTAAACATTTTACCTTTAAATGAGAGAAGGTTAACACTACGCTTGTATGCTCAAAGGTATTTGTTGGATTTTAGAAGCCACTTTTTGATAATTAACTGGGCGAAATTCTTAAGAAAGACACATTAAGTGACATACTGCCCTACCAATTTGTGTCTATAGACATTCATGACATGCCACTGTTCCTCCATTGCTTGGGGCATGGGTCATTTTGAAAGTGTCACCATTTAACCGGGGGGAGGGTTGGGTCTCCATACCTCCAGCATTAGCCCATGTGGGCAGAGTTCGGGTGTGTGGAGAGCGTGGCCTCATTATGAAGGAGATAAAGACCGTTAAGGCTGTTTGGTCTTGGGCCGGCTCCAGCCCCTATGGTGAAACACACCTGCTCCCCTCTTTAAAAAGCCCTGCTCCAGTTTAGCTCTTGGCCACGGACGAGTAATGACCTATCCAGGGGGCCGTAACGCCCGCTTCGTTTAGCCTGTCGTTAAGACCCAGAGTCAGCAGCATACTGCGGCACAGTACCGTGCCAAAACTCAGTACAGGGTGTCCTTGCCAAAGATCTAACATCAAGCCTACTCTGTTAGAATATGGATAACTAACTAGCTAACCACATTAATGAAATGGCAGAATAAATTTGGCAGCATTACTCTCCACTTGAAGAATTTCTTTTAGACATATTGTCAGTTGGGTTTGATACTTTGATAATTCAACTGAATCATCAACATGAATATAAATCAAAAAATAAGCCCTTGTATCTCAGCCAATAGGAGCACACTCAAGAATACAGTATCCACTTAGTAATTAGAGAACATAAAGTTGCAGCTTGACACTGCTTGGTTTCCCATTGTTGTCCTGTCTTTGTTGTTACACACACACAGGCACTCACCGACATGCACAGACACACTCGGTGCAGACACAAGCGCGTGCATGAGTGTGCCCGCACGCAACATGCATGTGCGCACACAGACACACGCAGAGGCACACACACGCATGCACACACACAAACGCGCTCACACACATATAAAGATTTCCCAGTTTCCCAGTTATGTTTTCATCAAAGCTTTTCTTTGGCACTACAGAGCAGCGTCAGTATGGTAATGTGTTGTGCTGCCTGGAAAGCTGTCAAAAAGCTCCCACCTTGGATGAGAGACCACGGTAATTCAACTGGGCTCCTGTCTTCTGTGTGTTCAGGTCTCCTCATTATTCCGCTTTGCAGGGTAATGGCGTCTTGCGCTGTTTTATCTGTCAGCTCACAGCAAACTATAGTTTTTTAGCCCTGTATATTAGATGCTAACATCAAAGGCAGCTGTCTTGACACAGGAGAGAAAGAAAAAAATTTTGTTGCGTAAAAAAATGGAAACACTCCCGGTAGGCGAAAATTGAATCTCTTTACGTCTGGGGTGATGTGTGTATTGAGAATAGATTTGCTGCTTGGCGTCTATGTGTTTGTTCTCGAGTAAACAGCAAGGCTTGTTTGGGTGTAACTGTCAGGTATATGCGTGTGCCCCGTGTGAAAATGGGTTTGTTCGCAAAGTGGGAGTTAGAAAAAAAACAGCAACACAAATTCACTCTAGCTGTCTGATCAATGGGGATTTAAGTTACCAGTGACAACTGCATAGCAGATGTCAAGAGACATAGACCCCTCACATACCGAAGCAATGCTAGCCGCATATTCTATCAGCAGGTTTTGTGACTTGTCTCTTTTTACCCAGCTGAACGCCTCTGAGAAGTGATTTGTACATGCACCAGTTAGATCATTTGAGCATTTGTTTGGAGTTTTATTCAAGTTTGGAGAAAAGTGTGCTTCCACAACTAAAGTCTGGCACCATCCTGTCCGCCCCCCCCTCTGCACTCACCTCTATTTGGGCATGTGGGGCTTTTGCCCCCTTGGGTGGTGGCAGATTTGTATACAGTATGTGTGTGTGTTTATTGCAAGTATGGTGAGGTAAGATCTGTGTTTATAGGAGTAGACGAATGTGTGTGTGTGTGTTGGGGGGGTCGGGTTCTTCAGAAGACGCGGGTAGAGCAAATTAAAACTCACCGCAGGAAATGAGCGCCCTTGGCACTCCTCTTCCCAAGCAGCTGCACACACCCCAACCATCATCTGCCATTTTGACACATCCACGGGGCGTAGCAGGCAGCGACAAGGGGGGAGCGAGGGGTGCCAACGCGACACCCACGGCTGCGAGCATCGCCGGGCCGCAGCCTCCAGCCAAACAGGTGTGTGACATCATGCCGCTGGTTCCTCTTCGGGGGCCTGGGGAGCAGGCTGGGGGACCGGAGCAGAGAGGGGGGTGGAGGAGGAAACAAAGGGAGGTTAGGTCTCTACCTGACAAGCTCATTGATAACGTTTGGGACACGAGCCCTGAAGTCGATGGCAAATTGCCTCTAATGTCTCCCGGAGATCACGGGCCAAAGTCAGGTGCTGGGCGCTAAATGGGCTCATTAGTTATGATTTTTTTCTTCCCTTTTTTGGACTTTGCAAGGAGTTTTACACACACACAAACACACACATGCACAAGCACACCATGTCAGAGATAGTTGAAGCCAGAGGGCTTTTGCAAACTTGGGACGTCATCATAACTCAAGACAGGGTTATAGTTGAGCCCAAGTGTTGAGACCTTTCCCTCATAGCTCTTGTAGCACATACAAAACAGGACATCTTTGGTTCGGAGTTTGACTATTTCAACAACCGAGACATGCTGAGTGTATTATCTGGGGAATACACAAGTCAAATCGAGATGATCTGAAATCAATCCCACGCAGACAATAAATGCTGTGAAAAAAAAAAAATTCATCAAATTCTGTAACCAGAACAAAACTTAACAGAGAGACAACAAATGAAATCAGCACGTACATATTTAGAATTCTCGGCACGTCTCCCACATACACCCCTCTTCACACTTCAGTCGAATCCCCCAGCGACAGATCCTGTAACAGAGGAGAGGGAGGCTGTGAGTAGCCTGGGGGGTTCCTAAAGGCACCCGTCTGGGACCTGCTTCATAATCAGTGGACAGAGAGGATAGTGGTGGTACGGCTTCCCAGAGCCACTCTCTCCCCCTGGCTGCCCGAACTCTGGTAAGCACCCCAGGGCTACCTGTTAAGGTGTTCCCCCCGGTCCAGTCTCTCTTCCTGGGCAAAAAACTCACATGCAGTCTGCAGTCTCCAGACTACAGCGAACAAGATCTGGCTGCTGATTGGGTGGAGGGGACAAGGAGTATGTTTGCGTACTGTTTATGTGCATTTGTACACAAATTGATGTTGATGTACACATGCTTATACATGTGTGGGCACATTATGCATGTGTGTGCGCAGCCACCTGTGTGTGTGTCTGCTAATGCATTCACATGTTGGTATGCATGTATGAATGCTGTGCATGATTTCTTGTGTTGCTTAGAAGAGGTATATTATTGTTAGTTGTCAAGGAGACATTGCAAGGGAGCTGAAATTACTCACCCACATGGACATAACTGTATGCCAAGTAACAGCCTGGACAATACGAGTCTCTCTGCAGACCTCTTTGGCCCTTATCAACAATAATGCTTGTTAATAATGTGAAATGCCTCTAATTAGTCTGCAGTGAAATTAACTGCTGTAGCCTAATAAGAAATGATCTCCCTAATAATAAAAATTTAAAAAGACAGCAGCTCAGAGATAACGGACACTAAAGTTGAAACATGGCTACTGATGTGTGTTGTTGGATTTTCTTTTTCGAAAAAACACATTATGACATGTTGTCTAGGATCTGTTTTATCTTCCTGAGTTTTTATTGTAGTTACTGTAGGTATATGTAACATTGGCTGTGTTTCTGTTTCCATAGTCAGGAACAATATTCCCTTGACTGTGCCTCAGGGTATATCTCCTCCTTTCCGCTGTTCTACAGCAGACCTCGACATCACCACTGCTGTTGTGGATGCAGAAGACACTGTAGTGGTAAGCAACCAAGGAGGCAGGTCTGGGGCTGCAGCCGTGGACTTTCTAATTCAGGCCCTGGCCAAGGGATCTGGGAGACATAGTAGATTTTAACAAACACACTGGCCATTTCCAAATCTGCCGTGTGTGCTCAGCCGTCCATGGTTCTCCAAGATATCTGGAGGAGAGGGAGGGTGGGCGGGAGGCTTTGGGGAGGTGGGGTGTACAAGGCGGAGAGAGCCAGGACTGTGCCGTCTCTCCAGTTTGGTTTGGTCCGAGCACAGAGCCAGCTGGCCTCATTAGGACTTGATGGGAGGCGGGCTGGCATGAGACGTGCACATGCATGCACACATCAACAAATGTAGTGTGAAGCGTGGCCTGATGCCCGTGAAAGACCCACACGAAAGTTTTTTGTTTTTTTTTTTTCATTTTCTCTTTTTTTTATTGAGTGCACTGTGGCTTATGGGCACAGGGAGTGTATGATGTGGGAAAACATGATCATTAGTTTATGTCTCTCTTTAAGGTGCTGTCTTTACCTGGCTCACCTGAGCTACTTCAGTGCGCTCGAGTGCTTGTGTGAGGGAAGAGCGAACCATGAACAGGGGCAATGAGGGTTGGGGTTGGATGGAGTGGAGTGGGTATAAAGGGACGAGAGAATATGATTCATGGTAGGGTGGGTTCATCACGAGAGACGGCCGCTGACCTACAGTCTGAGGGCCATTGGACCGGAACCAAGGCCTTGTTCCGACAGAGCGAGTGTAGCGTGAGCTGTGACGGATGGCGCCGGTCTGTTTGAGAGCCCCTGAGCAGGTGTGTGTCTCGCTCACATCTGCAGGCAAGCACAGTGAACCGAGACCAAATGGCAGACGCACGGGGCCCATCGGGTACCTGTGCACTGAGACACACTAATGATTATGGATGCAGGCCTATTAACGGTCACATCTGTAAGGGAGAACAACAACCAGCGCACTGGGAATGAGTCAGCAGTTTTAACTCCCCTCTGGAACATAGACATGCTGGTGTCAATGTTGGGATAAAAACTCAAGTCAAAATGCTGCCTTTCGCCTCAGCTCAGGTCCAGCTATGGACCTCGGCTCTGCTCGGGCTACAGCGAAAATGATGAGGCGCTCTGGCCTCCTTGAGGGAAGACTTTAGGAAGTTTACTTGTTGAACTTGAAAACTGACACATACTTGTTCTGGATTTCAGGACAGAAACTGAAGGACATTCTGAGTTGGAGGAAGAAGAAGAAGAAAAAAAAAACCTGCTGTTGCAGCTCAACGCTAAATTATCTAATGAATTCATCAACTTAAAAACAGCGTTAAATATTCATTCTAAGAGTATAGGTAATAAATTAAATATTACTCATTGACTTATTATTTAAAAATGCATAATATGATTTGCATAGTTTTATCCTGATAGGAAATAATAATGGGTAGTTGTCTTGTAGCGTCTTTCATGACGGATGAAGCTTGCGTCTTTTTGTTCCCTCATCATCCCTCTCTCCTACTTGCTTCTCATTAAAGTTTTAACAGAGGCTGTTTTAATTGTCAATCCTTTGACAGGTTGATAAAAGCAACTTGACAATTAAGTTCATTGGCTCTGCTATGCATATTAATTAGGTCTTATTTGGGTTTCTATTGTTATTGGAAGGAGCACTCATGGTGTAGCAAAATGTCATCCATTAACTTCCCTCTTCTCAGAACTTAATGTAATTAAGCTTGCTATTGTATGACTACGAGAGGAGACTCAAGAGAGGGGAACTTTTAGTATTCATTGTATAAATGAGTAATGCCATTCCTGTGACACTGCAACAACGCTATTTCTCCAAAATCAGCCATTCACAACTTTATTATCTGTAACAAGTGCTGCCTGCTCTTGTTTGGTTAACAGACAAAGGGAGCTTGCTTTCATGTCATTGTGTGTGTACACATGTGCATGTACTGCATGCGTGTGTGTGTGTGTGTGTGTGTGTGTGCATCTGTACACCGGTTTGTTTATGTATGTGTGAAGCAGAGATGAAGCGAGAGAGAGGGAGTGCGTGTCAGAGGGGAAAACGAAGCAGGACATAAAAGGTGCAGAGAGGCTCAGCATTGGGAGGGAGGGGAAGGAAAAACGAAGGAGTGGTGGGGTTGGAGGTGGGGTGGGGGCGTTCTAGCAGATTACCCAGTGCACCTTGCTCAACTCTGCAGGCCCACACACTCACATCAAAGTGGTACCCCCTATCTGCCCGAGGCTTAGTCGGCCCCTGTCCACCCCCCGTGTCACTCCATACATCCTCCCGTTCATGTTGAATAATTGACAGTTCTGTTTTACATGCTCAGCATTTGCCAGGACATGGAAGTGTGACTCCAAACAGGGCATGACTCTGAGAGGTGCTGTGCGTTGGGTTGACTTCATTATTGTGCCCTACTAATGCTCCGTGCACACCCTGAGCTGAATACCATCAAGCATAATCCGTGGAGGAATCGTCTGTTGAAACAGAAGAGAGGCGGTTGCGGTGATAAAGATGCATTTTTTGCTGCGGTTTTATCGAAACTTAATTGTCCACATAGCTTAAAGAGTTCCCCTCCCCACATGTGAGTTGACAGCAGGTTTCATTTCCTAGCCAGGTTTATGAAGGGAGCAACAACTCCCTTCATTACAATGAGACTGCTTCAGTTCCTTCTTTGAAGACACTATGTACTGTCTGGTGTGCACTTACATTCTGAATCTGCTGAACTTGTTGGATGTCACTCAAGACCGCCAGAATGGCCGTGCATAGCAAAGGACAATGGCTGCCATGGGTATGTGAAGGGGCTAGAGTGTTTGTGCCAGGGCGATCTCTGAAGTCAAATAAGCCATTATCAGTCTGTCAAGCCAGGTCTCATTTGAGGTCTCTTAATAACAGTTAGGCAGTTTGGTGAAGTCTCTATCAATGCCCCGGTAATAGCTTTTTACAACTACTGTAGAGGAATTAGACAAAGAACTGAAGTGATAAAGTGAGGTTGCAACAGGGTGCTGAGTTTCTCTCGCTATAATACCCTCTTGCATATGAAATAAGAAGAATAGCAAAATTCGTCTGGTGTTCTGTCTTTGCATGGGTGTGTATGGAGATTGGATCTTTACTGTAGTATTGCAGTATGGTATAGTCCTTAAAGCAAGGCAAGGCAAGGCCTGGCTGTTCATTTGATAGTTTACCTTGACCCCTGAAGTGTGTCGCTCGCACCCTGAGGGCTTGGGCTGGCAAAACCTTTCTCAGTCCCCCCTGGGAATGATAATCTCAACGTGGGCGTTTACTATGGACACCAGACACAACACCATTAGCCACAGCTCCGCTGCTGCTCATTAGGACCCCCGATCGATATAGGCGGCCACAGAAATCGCCAGTGCTGCGGAACCAGCTATCACTCTTCAGAGTTATTATCGTAAACAGCACTGGCCAAGATTTAGGGCAGTACCCCACTTTTGCTGCTTCTATTGGAAAAAGAGGGTTGGGAGGGCAATAACTGACTGACTGACTTCTAAGGACGTGGTATTGTATCACTTGTTCTGAAACTTTGTGCTGTGTGGAGTCGTTGCCTTGCAATAAAATTAGAAGCAGTCAGGAAGCATTACTGCGTACGCTGCTCTGTTCTCTAGGGTTTGGTATTATGACATGGTCGGAGCAGAAAAACACTGACACAGAGGAAGTTCACTCATTACCGTGAAGATATTTGAGCGCTGATGTCTCCCTTATTGAGTGTCAAAAACAAATGAGTAGGTTTAAGCACAACTACAACATTTGCTGAGTTTGCAAAGCAACTCTGCACACCATATAAAATGTGCTATGGAGAAAAATGTAGAAAACTATGGGGTTAAATTGGGAGCAACTAAATGCAGAATGACCGCAGTGTTTTTGAAATGTTTCAGCGCACCGTGGGACCTCTCCTTGATATCACCGTGACAAGATAATTTAATTATTTTCCAATTCTTTCCCTCCAAAACATGAGGTGTGGAGACATAAGTCACAGGAAATTGTAGATGAAAAGACAAAAAAAAAGAGGATAGTCCATTGGTTTCTGGAAGAGGAGAGAATAATATTGAGGCAAAATTGTGAAAATAAGAAAAAGGGGAGATGTATTGATTTTTGGTGGAGCCAGGGAAAGAAAAGAGAGGGAATAAAGAAGTGCTCTTTGGCCGATGTGTCCAAATGATGTCTCAGGGGAGGTTCTTAATGGTAGGGGGAGGGGTGGAGGGGGGTTAAGGGGGTGAGGTGGGGGTGACGGGGGCAGGTGCCTACCCTGACTAAGGCATGGAACTGCCCTTAGGCTAGGGCTAATGGTATTGGCTGAGCTTACTTTAAGCAGCTCTTTCCTAATGGCCAACTATGAGTGTGCCACAGGATAGACAGGTATTGATTGGTTCAAATGCTCTTGAGTTGACAAGAACTGAAAGTCCCTCAAGCATATACAATCTCGCAGCAAATTATGTCACACGGAAAGGTGATTAAAAACAGAAGCTCGGGGCAGGCACACTCATTAAAAGTGTATATGATATTTCTCTTGTTGTCCTTCTATTGCTCGCTCTTCTTTGTGTTTACTCCTTTTTCTGCCAAAGCCTTTGTCTCTCTGGTGTTTGTTTGTTTTTTTTTTTCAGTTATGTTTTTTTCCTGAGTGAGAAATGTCTGTTTATACATTGTGAAATTCTACCAGCACCACAGTCTTCAAACCTTATTTTCCATAATAGAGATCCAGCGCATTGACTGTTGGACCTCCGTTGCATCAGTCAAAGTGGTGCACATGCTGTAGTTATGCTCTTCATCAGTGGTGTGGAATTGCCATTTGAATAGAGTCAAATGGTCTGACATTAAAAAAAAAAAAAAATACAGGTGCGATGGTTATATTCTCTTTAAAAAAAAAAAAAGGTGCAGCATACGGGTATAGTATACAGAGAACAATGCCATATATTTGCTTTGTTGTCATGCCCCCCTTCCTCATACACACATACAAAAAATGCTGTGTACAAGATTTTCTCTTATTCACATGGGGCGCTTTCTAGACTGCTTGAGGCATCTGCTTTGATTGCATAATTCCCAAGAGACGAACAACACAAAACAAAAATACTGACTGAATTCAGACTTATAATATACCGAACAAATAACATACCAGCTCCACTCTTCAAAACCATAGTTCTCTAAAGAAAAGGAATTGGAGAGTAAATTCAAAGTTGAAAGCTTAGCTCTTTTCGCAGTGAATGCAGGGATGAGGGTGAAAGATGAAACAAACTTTTGCCTGGCTGAAAATGTGCAGCATTACCAAAACAAATAGGCAATAGCATACGCATTTACGTACACTTTTACTTAAGTGGCACATATCAGAGGCACTATAAGCCATTTTTTACGCCGTAAATGCTGCGGATATTCCAGGAGTGACTGGTGAGGAAACGTTTTATTATGCAGGGGGTAATACAACAGGTCCCCCACGTCATCTGCTGCTTTGCCAAGTGTAGCATGACAGTTTCAAGCAAAGTTAACAGTGTTGAACAAATGAAAGTTAAATGAAATGACGGGTCCTTTTTCCTCCGGAAAACAAAAAAAAAAAAAAGGAGTGAAAGATTTTCTGCATCCAAATGATACGGCTGCACTCAAAGCTCACAGTTTTCTTCTCTTTCGATTAAATGCTCTTTCTCTGGCTGTTTGTGCTTTACAGTGGAGTGTGCTACATCGCTACTTTCTTCTCTACAGGGGCCCCTGGGCTCCCCAAGCAATAGGAGTAAATTAGAGTGCACCTGTTCCAGCTCCAAGATAAGCCATCTCCAGAGGATTTCCTCTGAGTAAAATGAAGTGAGTGAAGAATAAACAGAATATCACAGCATTACTCCGCCAAGGTGAAGTTGCTGCTGCTCTGGGGACACGGTTCGTTTTGCACAACACCCAGCAAAATATCCTCTATAAACCTCTGGATGTAAGACTGTAGGAATGGTCTCTGCTCACAGCGGAGAGAATAGGCGCTGCACTTTTGTGTTCCAACCAAGGCAGCGAGTCTGCTTCTCGACTGTATCTACTCACAACCTTGACTTGAAATGCTCTTATTTGTGGTCTGGGTTTTGTGGTTTGTTTCCAGCATGTTTTGACTCTGTGTCAACACATCTGCGATAGTCAAACATCAAACCACATACTTCCCCTTTTTTCCATTCCTGTACCGCTGCCAAATATTTCTGAAAGTATCTAATTAAGTCAACTAAGAAAATTGTCAGTACATTTCTCCCCTCTTCCCATCAGCTTAGCCACATGAGTAACTCCTTGTATGTTGCTTAGCGGAAATAAAAGATGTAACCCCAGTGTGATGCCCAAAGACCACTGACCGTAGATGTCTAGAATGCAAAATTCACTCAGTTGGTTTACACATAAAAGGCATGGATAATTAGAGGAAAAATATAATTCATCATACGTTTGATAATCAGTCTGATTTGGTCTCCTATCTGCACCAGAGCATTCAAATAACCCCCCTACTATTAGCACCCCACTCTCCCTCACACCAGTAGTCTGTTTTACCCTCTCTTTGTTCCCCTACAACACATTATCATTATTGTAGCTAATTGCATGGTTTGCCTTGAAGTTGTGCTGGAGACTCGTGATCTGGGGTTGAAACGTGGACAGGGATCCAGTCTTCTCCACAGCTTGCTTTACACTGCTAATTGCCGTTACCACAGGATAAGGCATGCTCCTCGCTGTGGCCAGCCGGACGAGGCTGGAACAGGCATGGGGCGGGCTGGGTGGGGGGATACTATCACACAAGGGTGGTAAGACGTGGGAGGGAGAGCCAAGGGTGGCATAACTGAAGTGGGATGGGTAGACCAGATTGGGGAGGGAAAGGATAGCGGTTGGGGGTAAGCGGGGGGGATGGAACCGGCGTTAGATGTAGGTCAGCGGGAGTGGAGTACCCTAAAGATTACAGTTGGTTAGTGCGACCCCTCTCTGACAGGATCTGAGCCCTTACTCCCAGCAGAGGTGGACCATGGCATTTGGGAAACCCAGCTATTAGTGAGGCTAATAAAGCCTGGGCAGAAAGTTTTGAACCTCCGGTAGTCCAGAGACATCGTCCTGCCACAGGTCCAAAGGCTGGATCTTAGTTAATATACTCCTAAATGACTGCAGAGAGTCTATAAATGATCCTTCATAAGACAACGGAGCTGTGATGTGGTGTAAAAGACATCTATAGGCACCAATTTTCATTTTACAATCCCTCCTAATAATTGTGTTTTTTTTTTACGAGCACATCTTTTTTATTATCGTTGTTTATTAAAGAAGTGTAATGCGAGAGATGAGTTCATCTAACTCCGAAAAATCTGAGATTTGTGCGGGCTCTGATAGTTTCTTAATTCAGATGGGAGCGTTAGTTTTACACCACAGTATCAACTTCCAGCTTCAAAATGAGTCACAGCTCCCCGATGGGGTTTTAGAAAAGGAAATGGAATCACAGACATAACTAGTGACAAAGCCTCCATCACCTCATAGAAGATCTCACTCCATCTGTGAGAACTTTGGGTCTACCCTAGAAAAATAATAAATATCCTCCTCTCATGGCTGGCGCGCGTTTTGTTCAAAAGGTGGTTTCAAGACCAAACAAAGGAAATGGTGTCATTAATGATATATAATATGAACTAGGGCCTCTTAGAACAGTTTCCTACAAATGCACGGATAAGGGGTTGATCTCTTCCCTAACAAAGGATCTCTAAAATATGAAGTGAAAAGCTACCCAAGATGAAGCTGGTAAAGAAACAAGCGAGGAAGAGCCTATTTCCACAACACAAACAGATTTCCTGGCCTTTAGCAGTCTCTTACTGGGATACTTTGAGACATATCCATCAAAACACAGCTGTATTCATTCATATTTCATACCTCCTCCTTCTCCCAGTGCTTTAACACTGTTCTTTGATCAAAGGAGAGAAGTCGGATCACAACAGGAAGGTTCCCTGCCAGCCAAGAAGGAGAAGGAAGGCCAATCCACGACTGTACTGTACATGCTACCGTATAGCTTGCTGTACTTTAACTTCAGTCACCAATAAGAAAAAAAAAGGGAATAAAATAAATTAACGCCTTGCAAATGCAAAACTAAGAACACTTGAGAAATTCATGACTTTCCACAGATGAAATGCTTTTATATGAATTCCTACATTTTATAATGAGCTTGGTTTGAGGCCATGTACGGTGCCGCTGCAAAATTGTACAAAATACTTTTTTGTTATAAACAAAAACTCCATCAGTCAGTGTGCAGGAAAATTATTTTTTTTTTGCAGAGTTAGAGATGATTGATTGAAGTCTTTGTTAGATTTAGAGGAATAACAGTTTCTGCAAACTTAAGTGATGGAATTGCTGAGAGACCCGGCAGCCAGGAGCGGATTCAAAACATGGCAGCTCAAGAGTGTCACCATGTGGGGACGTGAGGATATGACAAAACAGTAACTGAGCAGCGCTGAGAGAAAATGCTCTACCTCAGAACTCAATAAGAGCAGTCGTATTTTCATTTCTTCAGTGACCCCTTCCTTAGCTTCTTCTTCTGTTTTTTTTTTTTTTTTACATATTTTGTCCAATTAAATTTCATGTCAACTGCTTTACATTAAGCCTTCTGCGTCCCTCTTTACCTCACCTCCACCATATCAATTCCAAGACATAGCACTTCCAAAGAGCCTTTTCAGTAAGGCTCTGGGAGAAAAAGTGTTTGAAGACCTCCCTGACATTTAGACTCTCTCTGAAGATGACTTTGCCTTCTACTATAGCCTGCGGGAACATAGTAAGACCCACACTAAACTTCAATTGATATGCAGGGCCAGATTCCTCTAGGGGAAATTATCATTCTGTTCATAATAAGAGCCACAACAAGCACCTGGAAAATGACTTTATTATACACTCTGCTTCAATAAAAGTTTCCTATGACCCATCGGAAACACACACATGGTGCACGGAGCATAATCGTGATGAAATGAAAACTATATTATGCATATGATAGAATGCTTATTTGATGGTGGGCTGTGCGAGGATGCACATCTGCTCGGGCGTGCTTGATTGGCAGGTGTGTTAATGCAGCGCTGTAGCCTTGGATGGAGGTGCTCTGAGACCCCTTTTTCCTGAAGCCATTATCCAAATATGTTCTGTTTTTCAAACAAATGAATGGCACAAAAATCAAAGTATCAAAAATGTATTGCCCTTCATAATGGAATTCCCTCTGAGCAAGGACATGTAACAATGGGCCATTCTCAGCTTCCTGTGCTTTCCCTCTCTATATGCCAATGGACGTGACCTCCACAGCTTTAACAATGGGGCATCCAGCAGCATAAGCACTTGGCTACACGCCACAGCCACTACGTGCAGTAAGGTTGCTTTCATCTTTGTTGTTATATTTAAGGATGACATCCTAGCCTGTCGGCCTCTGCTATTGTCTTCACCGTGATTATTTTCTACCGTTGTTTAGCCCCAGTTGTGGCTCTTTGATGAAAAGGTCGCCACTCAATTGGAAAACAGTCATTAAAATGCGGTGGGTACTATTCACCAGTGTGCATGGGGGAACCAACTCAACTGAGCTGGTTAATCAAAAGTTAATTATATAATTTTCATGCAGATGAGGGAAACATTCAAATGAATCCCAACTCTACAATCATTACAAAAAATAAATAAAGAAATAATTCTAAAATGCTATAAAATGTTCAGGGACCAGGAGGCTGTAAACAATATGAAGTTTAATTTGAGGTAAACAAAGTGAATATCCACCAGGGGGTCTGGGAAGGAGAAAGTGAGGTTAAATCAAATTTGGAAACATAGATACCAGCAGGTTTTGTTGTCCTGATATACGTGCAATTAGGCAGGTCCTTGATGAGGACACTGGGAGGGAGAAAGTTGGCTTTCACAGCAAATGCTTTGGGATTATTTAAAGGGAATTTATGGGATTTTATGCTTTATCTGTAAACATTCATTATTCTCACACAAGTATACCAAATTGAATTAAAACCATATTTTAGGGAAATGTTATAAAAGCATAATTATCCTTTATGAGGAAGCTGCAAAATTATTGAAAACTCCATAAAGATAAGGATAAATCAATTCATGGAAAGTCTCACAGTGACTTTCAAAAGAAAATGCCCTGGACAACATTTGCATCTGTAACTTTGTCAAAGAAGGTAAAGCAGAATATAACACTTCTCAAAAAAAAAAAAAAAAAAAAAAAAATTCTAAGGTCTTTCCTCATCAAAGGAAATGATTGTGTTATGCAAATTACAACCATGAATATTAAACCAACGATGTGAAGTATCACAAATGAACAAGCATTGTTCTGGAAGTGCAATGGAATGTGGTTTAATTTCTTTTTAATTCTATGTGCTTTTATAATGTTCACCTTTTCCCAGTTGTGCCAGCGGGTTTGGGTTCATTGGCGTGCATTACAACCACGCTCTAACAATGCAGGGCCTCCACGGTGTCAGCACAGTTCATGAATCCTAGCCCCTTATGCACCAGGCGATTAGTATGGTGCTCTGTCTGTGGGGCTTTGCCAGAAAATGAGTTCTCTTTAAAACATATGCCCCCTGCTGATTCTTTTCCTTTCCTGATATGAAATTCCAATTTTTATAATGAACACCAATTTCCTGTACGGAGAGGAGGGGGGTACAAAAAAAAAAAAAGTTTTACACTCTTTCTGTTTTGGATGGCTGCGGTTACCCTTAATTAGCGGAAAGCTGTTGTGGACATCACAAGCAGAAAGTGTCTTTCAGTTTAGGGGGGCTAATTAACATTCAGGTAGGAACACAAAAATCAGCTGGTGTAATTTTCCACATCACATATGCACATGACTGGTGTGGCAGAAAATGGAATTACCAAAACTGTAACAAATTCAATTAAGTCATTGATTTCTAATAAATTGGCTTAATCACCAGCTGTTGTCATGCTAAGATTGTTGTGTCACAAGTTTGTCATGCTTGTAGGTCGTGGCTGCTTTACAAAGGCAATTTAATCTATTTGAAGGCGCTAAAATCACATTTTTTATTTCAAAAGCATTATTTCACTTCTGATGACCAGATTTACGGAGTGAAATTACAATCTGATAATCTCACTGAACTAAAGATTTCATCATTTAATCAGATTTCAAAAACTTTATTACAATTTTTAATGGGTTTAAATGTTACAGACACACATGTTGTTGACACCTGTGTGATAAATGTGATGATGTGTTGAAGTTTTCTCTCAGACGGTCCATCACTGGTGATGATGATGATGATGATGATGATGCAAAGACAGTCCGCGTTTCTCCTCAGTTATTAGGCAACCCTCTCTTTCGCTCAAAATGACTGTAATCATTATTGATCTGAACAGATTGGAATTAAAAATCTCAGTTAACGGTTTGATCTGCTGCTTGAATATTTAATCTAACAAATGTTTCAGTCTTTATTTATATATATTTACACACACAGTAGGACACCAAACAAGTCTGAGCAAATTAGCGTTACATTCTGCCAACGTTCAAAAAGATAAAATTAAGCATTCACATATTCACTCATGCAAAAAGGGAAAAATAAAAACAGTCATTGAGCAGTTTGTATATTGTCATTGCTGCTTTGGAACACAATGGCACACAGTGGTGTAGTGTACATTAATATTGTACAATTGAAGTAGACATTGGTGATAAATTATGTATAATAAGCACTTACTACATTGTATGGTCTAAGTCTCTCTTGGGTCTGGGCACTCGGCTCTTCAGGAAGAGACACCACTCCTCCTGTACCCATCATCTAAGTACAATAAAATAGAGATTTTAGAAGATGAAACCGAGGTTGGTATAAAATCTGAAACCACCAGAACATTTACAGCGTTGTATGAAAAGAAAGTGAGGCTTCACTGACCAAGTTTTTCTGTTAAATTTAGCTTCAAATTTCATAAAGACACCACATTTCCTGAAACTGTACTCTCGCCCACATAAAAATAAAATCACTCACCCTGATGGTTGCCTCCAGCTCTCCCACACTTCTCTTTCCACCTGGTAGCCATCCATAGGACCAGTGCTGGGACAGGGTGACCTGAACCACCAACGCCAACAACAACACCTGCACCATCACTCTGCTGCTTGCCTCCATTAGAGCTGCAGAGGAAGCCAAATTTGTAATAAAAACAATAATGTCACAGCCTCCTCTCTAACAGCTCGCAGACCAGAGGTTATAAAGCATTGCCCGACATTAGCAAACAGCATTTTCGACAGTAATTAATAAGAGTGGCAATATTCTAACTTAATGAACACTGCACAAACTTCATTGAGGACTGACTCACCTCTGTATTTGCCTTGTTTGCATGTGATGCATTAGCCAGACGGGGATTTTTATAGGTGTTGCAGAGGACTGCTGTCAGGATTATAATCCCCTCTCTGCAGGTGTGACACATTTACTGGCTAATGGAACACAAAATACGACTAATGGAGCTGGCTAAGTGCTCAGATATGCTGGCATCGCCACAAGGGTTCATACAGCATGAAATATATATTACAAACATCATTGTGTTTGTATCGAACGCATCTGTGTAGGGGGGCAGACAAAAAAGACGACATTAAGATGAAATCTGGCATTTCTCTCCATCTATAATTTATTGGAATCAGCTTTTAGCAAACAAATAGTTGTTCAAATCCGTACAGATTCAAAAGGCAGAAACATCATTGAAACGAGATGCTTGTGCATTTATGTTACATCAGCTGCAAGGCCTCACTGTCACTGCCCAGTACGTCTCGTTTTTTCAGCATGGCAATACATTAAAATTAACTCAACAATGCAGTAAACATCAGTGAATGACAACAAGAATTTATGTACAGGAAATAAACAAAATGAACAGTGTGTCATGTATACAGTAAACTCATCTTACGATTGAGTGGAAGTACAAACACAGTAAGAAAGTTCTTTACCCAAACGTAAGACTTCAGAGCTCACTGTTCTACAAAGAAGTAAGCAGAAGCCTTGCAAAAATATATGCTTTTGATTTTACAGCAATGCTGGGGTTTCCTTGTTTAAATATGAAACTAAGACTAACTATAGTAGTCAAAATATGTCAAAATGCCTGTGCGTGCGTATTTCATATTTTGGCTGAGCGCTGGTTGAATGCTTTTTAACTGTCCCAGACAAAGTTTAACTGCATTTCTTATCAGCTCTTTCATTAAAACACACATTTCTGCAGTCTCCTTGATTTCTTACACACTTACAACTAAAATGATGGTACATTTTGACCAGACAATGAATTGATGACCCTTACAGGAGACCACCATTCAAAAACAATACACCTCCAAAAATGTGTCTATTATATTAAACTAAACATAAACATCTGGCTTATATTAAAATTGTGTCACTCGGTGACAAGTTTCTCATGATCAGAAGCGACTGTCTGATCAATATGGCACTGCTTTATGCAAACATGCAAGTGTAAAGTTGGCTTGTTGATGTGTATAAAAATGTATGGATGTAATGTTTGGCTCTGAAACATCTGTAAGAATGATGGGTTTGGATTCACGTCGTACAGGAATACATTATTTTCTGCCTGTTCCAATGTGGGCTAATTGCATTTTGCAGCGTCAGGCACCAATCCACTAAGTAATATTGCCACAGGCAACACAAGAAAGTTGGTGAAGTTGAATAAAATTGCAACAGGCAGCAGCTGTTAAGTTATTCACAGACAGAAGTGAAGTAATTTGCGGCTTCTACCAGGAATGAAATGTAGCTCGAGTTTCGTGTTTTTGTTTGAGCTAAAGGTCGATCGTAAATATTATTCGCACATGTCGGACAGAACATCGTTTTAGCAAAAGCATTAATCATTTTAACTTACTTATCAAACACACAATTTATTCTCCTCGTAGCAAACAAACATGTTCAGAGGGCAGCATAAAATACAAGACGACTGTAAACCACAGGCATCGTGGTCACAAACAAAAGCAGAAATAAAAGAGAATGCATGTACAACACATTAATGATGCATTTCAGGTAGTGAGCAATACATACTAGATTATATATACATTATTTATATAGATTAAGTTGGAATACAGTCTTAGAATATTTCCTTTATTCACCCTCACCATGTTGCACTCAGGCAACATAAAACTATTTTTTACCAACCCATTAATAACCCACTTTAATTTCTATATTTTACATTGTTAAAGATGAAGCATTCCTGGAAGAGGCAGACTCTCCTGGAGCAAAGATGTTTTCAATTATAATACAGTATGTTACAATTATTTTTTAGATCTGTAATCAAGTGCAAAATGTAAAAAGAGCTTGCTTTAGAAAACAACATTCAGAAAAAAATGCATAAGTTAATCTGACAGAAGTACACAGAGCAGTATCTGACAGGTATTATTTAAAATTGGCGTAGTCTGAGAAAATGTCAACAAAATCCTGAACCACTCTGTAGCAGAAGTCGTATTGCTCCTGGAAGGAAAAGCAGAGGGGGGAAAAAGGAGTGTTAGATATGTGCAGAAACGGCTCCAAACAACACAAACTTGAATAAGCTGACAGATTTTGCACAGCAGGTTTGATATTATCTCGTTTTCCACCTACCACAGTCTGAACCATGTGTGGTCTCTGCATGCGTAAACTCTTGACTGTCTGAAAAACGTCCAGGAGGCCTTCAGCTTTCACCCTCTCCAGAATGTTACTGAGGGCAATGAAGGTACCGGTCCGACCTGCACCGGCGCTGAAACATAAAGGACAAAACCATCAGCGGTCACATCAGATAATGCACACACTGGATGGGAAATGGTGGGACTTGTTGCAGGAGAATTACATTTAGACATAAAGCTCAGAAGTAGAAGGAGAAAAGTTGAAATACTAACTACTTCTCCAATGAAACTCTTGTAATCTTAGCAGCACATCCTTTTTCCATCTGAATGAAAAAAAAGTTTGCAAGGGAAAAGGTGACCTTTGTGTAATAGTGCTAATAATCATCCTCACTTAAAGAGAGGCTAATCCAAACGCTAACACTAATCAGTTTGGAAGCTCAGTGTTTGACTGAGTCAATGTTTACAATGATGGTGGGATGGAGAGAGGAAGACAGAGAGAGAGAGAGCGAGAGAGAGAGAGAGAGAGACGGGGAGCGGGGCGCGAGAGTGATGTGCGATTTCGGAAGAGAACTGTAGAGAGACGTTGGGGATTGCAACGGGTTAGCCCCATTTCCCAGGGGCAGAGAAAAAGCTTTAAAAAGCCCTTCTTAGACAAGTGGTGATGAAGGAATAGAAGAGAGTGATGACACCATTTCCTGTCGTTAGCTCATCTTATCAGATTAATCATAGTGGGAGTCAGAGGAGATTTCACTTTGAGAGGTTTTAATTGACTGTGAATCAGTGGATTGGATCAATCCCACAGGGGCATGCTGCTTTAGAATCACTTCACCTGAAGCTGGGTTCTGATCAAAGCTTTCACAGCTAAGTCTTTATAAGGGATCACATAAGTGGTTTAGGCATAGAACACCAGGTCTACTGAGGCAAAATGTAGAATTTATTGTAACAGACATTTGTGGGGAAGAAAAATGTATCTGTAAAAATGAAATTCCTTCCAATACCGCTCCGAGAGATTTAGGTGATCAGGTGATAAAAGCGCAGTGAAAATGAAATTGGTTGAATTAAAAGCATGAGCGGACAGAAATATTAAACACGATGTACTGTACGTGATTTTTCGTCTGAAGATGCACAAGTGAAGTTCCTCACCTGCAGTGCACAATTATGGGACGGTTTCCAGACTGCTGCTGCTGCCTCTGCACAGCGGCAATAATGTCAATCATCCCCCTTCCCTCGGCTGGTATTCCGATCTCAGGCCATCCGTGGAAGTGGAAGTGTCGGACGTGTTGTGACTGCTTTTCCTGGTGAGATGGACAGCTTACTGTTATTTTCACACAGATAAAATAGTGGATATATAAAAAAAATAATTAAAGCACAAAAACAAAGAGGCAAATATGTCAATTTAAATTCTATATTCTAAAGGTTTTTAATGTTATAATAAAATATACGCACTGGTCTGTAGGTGAGCACCATGTCTTTGAGAGTGAAGGTTTCACACTGTGTATCTCCAGTCAGCTCCACAGTATAATCTCCAAATGTTACACTGCCCTCTGATGGCCAATACTGGTAACACTTCTCCTGTTTGGAAAGGTCAGATGGAAATACAATTAGGCTTCTTTTGACTGATTTATGTCCTATTTTTGTTTTTATACTTTCAGTGTGCACCACAAAAGCAATATAAATCCATTGAATACATACACAGACTGTCAAGGATGAGAAATAAGTGAAATCAGAAAATGAAATAGTGGAAACAAAAAAGATTTAAATGTGCAACTCCACTTCTCAGCCTGCGCTTTTACAAGAGCACCATACTGTACCTGCTCCCTCTCTTTGAGTTCGGTGAGCATAACGATTGAATGACACCTCCACTCCCACACCATCCTCCAGAAGTCCTCCACTGTGTGAGACAGTGGGCCCTGGGTTGCGATAAAATAGTCCTTCTGCCTGTAGCCCTGGAGGGCAGATCATCCGGTAAACAACACTTGAGAGTGCAGCAAACATAATATTTTGCATTGTTTGTAAAGGAAACAATGAGCTTTATATATACTTCTATGGGAAATCTATACAGGAGGTCGTGAGGGAGTGCTTACATCAATAAAGGAGGCATTGATGTAGTCGGTGAACTCCTGTCCTCTTTTCACTGAGAGTATTACTCGGTTGAAATCATCTGCAAAAGAAAAAAGGGAAAATGAAACTTTCCACAAGTGATTCCTAATAAAATAAAAGTTTGAAGAGGCTGATGGAAAAAATAACAGCTAAGTAAAACTTTAGCTGTGTTATTAAGGCCAAACACGCCACAGCCTGTATCAGTTTTCTCTGTAAAAAAGTTGTACCCAGGCTTCCCTGTCCAACTTTAAGTCAAGATACAAGCCATATTTAAATGCCATTGATCACACAGACATGGACTGATTAGCCAGATATCTGTGTATGGCATCCATAAAATCAGCAGCAGTGTGATACTTTGATGTTACTTGGATGTGATGTATTATGGAAGTGTTCAGAGTATCGGAGCAGTCCTTACACGGTATGATCTGAAGCACGCGGTTCTTCTTCATGTTGGCAGGAAGGTTTCCAGTTCTCATGTTCTCCTTCATTATACGAACGTTGGTCAGCTTCTAAAGGGGGGGAAATGGAGTGAAAGGACACGATTGAAAAGTTTATTTGCAGTGCAGTGCTAATGAACTGTAACTAAAATGCAACAAGTCAAAACACAGAAGCTGGACAAACATATCCTACTTGTAGAAAAGAAGATAAGACGAAGAAGAGGCAGTAGGGAATAATTCCATTTAGTGTGTAGGGAACTGTGAGGGACTCTTTGCAGCAAAAATGAGAATTTTTCACCAAGCTATAGTAAATCCTGTGTGGCAGATGGTGGTGCCTTATAAAGTTTTAGTTGATTCAAAGCATTGTTATTTATGTTACTACTGCCAAGAGTGGCACCCTGGGCAAGTTTTCCATGAAAACATACTCATGCAGGGCGCAGGGTGATGGGGACGATTCATTACTGACTGAAATGTTCGAGAGTGAGCTTCTTTCTTCTTACCCTGAACTCCTCCTCCAGGCCCAGCCTGTCGTGGGGAGCCCTGGTGTTGTGAAGCCTCTGCAGATGGCCCTCCAGAGAGCACACATCTAGCTCCGTGTCTCCATACAGATAGTACTCCAACAGAGCCTGGTAGATGAAGGAGTACTGCATCTGAGGAGGAAGACAGAGGAAGTCAAGGAGACAGAAGAGGTAGAAGTAGTAGCTTTAGTTTGCCAAACTATTTTCCCACTATTTTCGTATCATAGACATGGTTGTTTTCCATGTCTTCGCTTGTTTATGCCAAGACGAGACCAGAGCAGTGAGTTGAGCTGTCAGTCCAAGGTACAACAGGTCGGAGAGGGTCAACACTTACATCTGTCTGGATGAGCTGACAGCGCTGCTCTCGTATTCTGCTCACACAGCCAAAGACATCCACCCTCTGTTCCATGTGCATCATGTCGATCATGCTGTCAATGACAATGAACGTCCCAGTCCTCCCCACCCCGGCACTGTGGAAACACAAACAAGAAGGAGGCGCAAGGTCTTCTCAGTAACAAAGTGCAGCTACTAAAGAAAGATGTGTCGGGTAAGGGTAACTCTATATGACATTGTATCTATAAAGCACAAATAAAACCACAGCAACAACAGAGCTTTTCTCCCACAGAATAACAGACATGATATAAAAAATGTTGTTTCATTCTTGTTATACAGTATATTGCTTTGTTATAAGGCTCAACAATAAGAATTGCCTGATTGCTTGGGCAAGTAAAATGCAACATTGTGCTAGTGAATCTAGCAACTCTGTTGCCCGATCAGGCTGGTGGTAAAAAAAAAATAAAAAATTACATATACACATATTGTTTTCTCCAGAGTTGATTATGGAAGTAGCTAAGGAGTGATCCTAGAGCTAGCTATATTGATTGTGTATTGCAAATGTATTTATGGGACAGCCTCAGAATTAAGATTCAGATCATTTTTGATCACAAAAGTTACTAAATGTACTGTTTATTAGAAAACTACAGAACAGATTCAGAAGCTTCAGATCAATGTTTGTGATCACAACTATGCACATGCATGCCATAAGTACAAAGTTACACCCCGTTTCTTCAGTCTGACATTGCATCCACTTCCATGGGGGAGGAGATTTCAATAATCCCTAACCAATCACAAGAGACCAACGAATCTAACTGAATCTAACCTAGCTACACTGATGGTAGCCATGCCAACATACTGGTTTTGTTGGAGCAAAGCAAAGTGAACACAAACTATGATGACTGGCGATATTGAGAAGACAACATGTCAATTTAGATCAGCAGCGATAGTGGCGTCTAATTATAGCGCTCACTATTGTTGTTATTACTCCTCATTAGTCCTGGCGCACTGCTTAACAACGCTTAACGATGTTAGTCTCACTAGTGGCGCCAACTCGCTTATGGTTTGTCTCCCTGTGGCGCTAACTTTCCATTTATTTCACCCAAACACTGCTGTCTCATGTCACAATGCTAGACAAATCAACAAATGAACCACCTACGAATCACAGAGTAAACTCGGACTGTGCGCTTGCAAGAAAATGGTGGCAGATAAAGACAAACGTTAAAAGCTGAAGCACGAGTGAGCATTTCAATTATCCTGGAGACGGGAGTTTAGCTGAGTGATGTTAGAGGATGTGGACAAAACTTTAAATAACGATCAAACATGACAGCAAATCAAACAATTTGTATAGAGGCAAGTAAAAATGGACTTCAGGCAAGTAGCAAAAAAACACATTTAGGTTGAACCCTGAGCTATCCCTGTCTTCTTAACATAGACGTCAATTGTGGACAGCCTCAAGCATGTGTAAAAGTGCTTCACCTCTGAAGCCCAAACACACTCCTAATAGATTTAAAAGGGTCATTTCAGCAGACGGCACCTCAGGGAGCACAGGGCTGGGATTCCACAGCGGGGTGTTGAGGCCTCCTCAATGGGCCCCATTCAAGAACAACAGTCCCTCTCCCCGAGCACCTGTTGCAGCAGTTGCTACAGTCGGCTGCTGATTTCCTTTGGTGAGGTTTTACACTGATTGGCCAGACAAACATATGCACATACCGTGTTTATTGGTGCTTTTACTCATCTCCCTGTAACGAGCTGCAGTTTAGTTTTTATACATTTTACCTAAGTTTACCTCTATCCCGAATTTACCATCGCAACTTTATCAAATTATGAAGAAGTTTACCTTTAACCTCTGCTGATTTATTCACATAGCATATCTTAGTTTTGTATCTTCATTTAAACAGTGTTTTCTTCTCCTTAATAATTAATTGCATCAACTCTGACTCTTCTTCTTGCTTCTGTTATACCACACACTTTACCTGCAGTGCACAACAATAGGTCCAGCATATGACGGATTGACAGCCTTGACCTTCTTGAGGAATTTCAGCATGCCGATGGGTGAAAATGGCACCCCGAAGTCTGGCCAGCTGGTGAAGTGGAGCTGGGTGACCAGCCGTGGAGCTCGGGGACCATCACTGCCCTGCTGTGAAGCAAAGACACACAAAGTTTATACCTGTGCATGAATAACGTTCACTGTGCAGACGGAAATCAGTCAGCTAAAAACTGCTACCTACTAGAAAACTAACCTCAAATTAACTGGAACATTTGTATTTTTTTGTCATTTTGCTTCTTGTGACAGAATATAATTATTAAACATGTGTACTGGTTTGCCTCCGCCTTGCTCTCGTGTCTCATGAATGCTCTCTCAGGAGAACGTAATTTCATTCTCTTGAACACTTGGATGCTCAGTGTTCAGAGAGCCGAATGTAAAAGCGCTCAGCCTGCGAGCTTGTACTGCTGCGCTACAGCACAGTCACAGTTTTCACAGAGTCAAGGAGGATATCTGCACTTCTGTGGCTTCAAATGGAAAAAGGAACAAAGTGAATTTTTGCAATGCGAAGGCTTCGCGGTACACTGAGATGGCACCCAACCCCGGCAGGAAGAGGAACACAGATCATGTGCGAGCACCAGCCTCTAAAGATGAGACATTAGCACAGTGTTTACTGTCTGTTAAATACACCTACATATTGATAATGCCACGCTGCGTCTATTACATATATCCTTTAATATTCTTTAATGTGTTTCCATACTGGTTTTCATTTATTTATTATATTTTGCACCCTATTATAGTTTACTAAAATTTCTCCATAGGGAGCATTAGTTTTTTACACCATCTCAATGCAGCTTTGTTATATGTTTAATTTTTAATAAGAATCTAGCTATTATGATTATAGATTTTATAGCAATTAAGAAGTTTATTAAGAACAAAAAAGCACACCATCATTTCAGAGCTTGCGTATGTCTAAATAAAAGCAATAAAAGCATTGTTTGTCTTCATTTTGAGTCATTTTTTTGGATAAATGTTTCCTTTACTCCTGCTGTACAGTATAATTATATTTTTACTGATGTGCTGTGAGGGAAGTCAAGCTCTATGCTGCCAAAGGGGACTCAGTTGTGAGTTTAAAAATGATACAACCTGCTGCTAATGAGCTTTAAAAATGCATTTTCTTAGCCCTTTTATTAATGTTCTGATATGTAGATTGGCATATTCTACTTACATATTGAACACAAAATTTTCTGATGGTGTAGTCCACCAGTACGGTGAAGTCCTCCATCGCCACCCTGATATTCCCGTACATCCAGCAGCCTTTTTCTGGCCAGTACTGGTAACATTTGTCCTAGTAAGACAAACATGACAATAAAGACGTTATTCTTCTTAAACTTTCAGACAAATTTATGTCTGTAACAAACACACAACAGTATCTTCATTGTAACTTAGGCATCAGATGGTTGTCAAGCAGCATCTGTTGTGTGTATCCTATGTGTACGTACAGAAACGTGTATCTGACGTGTGTATTTCACAATCCAATCCAAAGGCAATCACAGGGACTTTGTGCAACTCTGTCAGTCAATAAGATCTTCACGGTGATGTTTCAACTCATTAACTAGATTCTCAGACTAATTATCATGAAGCCTCTTAGGATCTTATCAACAATTATTCTGTCATTGATCCCCAATGCCTCTATTCTGCCCTATCAAACCGGCTGTTGAGCTCTCAATTGATCATCCCTTTGAGGCTAAATTTAATGCGATGCTAAGTAATCTGCTGGGTGACACTTTGTATAGATTCTCAGTTGGGAAAGGGGTCAAATAAATTATGCCTATGACTTTGGGTCATGAGAATACAAAAGGGTTTCGCTAATGGTGCATTGGAGGCATACAGATTGTATAAGTCCATTCTATAACACGCCCTACTTGGCAGCGTTAAAAGAATGCAGTGAAGATGGACGAACCTCTTTCCTTTCTTTTAGATTGGTCAGCATTACTATAGTTGCTGTTTTCTGTTCCCAGACCATCCGCCAGAAGTCGGCCACTGTCTCAAGCTTGGGGCCTGAAGCAGAATCAAGAAAAGGATAAAAGATACAGCGCAAATGGTCATAAACTCAGCTCAACTTGCATGTGCAAAATCACTTAAAATACTAAAACCAAGTTAAAAGGCACATTTACCTTGAGCTGCAATGAATTTGTTCTTCTCTTTAAAGCCCTGCGTGAAAAAACAGTGTTAATGATAATAAGTACAGCCATCTGCAATAAAAGTTTATAGGAGCTCTATACGAAATTCAGAGTGCATCTGTGATTCGGAGGTTGTCTGCACACGGCTCTCAACATGGAGGTGGCTGAGCTGGTGGCATAGACAGTATAAAAATAATGGACGTACAGCCACTGTAATGTCACCCACTGGTTTGTGGATTCTTAATTTGAACACCTGAGTTTGGCATTTTGGCCGTTTCTTTAACCAAATTTGGACAAGAAGGTGGAGCTGTGGACAAACAAGGGGTGGATCTGAACAACGTATCCTCAAACACTGTTTGTATGATATCCAACAAATTAAGGGCCCACGTATGACATTACGTACATAACATAAAGTTACGTAGGTTAGGTTCAGGCAAGTAAAGTTGCTGTGGTTAGGTTTACGAAAAGAAACACGGTGACAACACATTAAAAAGTTCACTCAAAGTTCACACAGTTCTGAATACTAGTCTCTAGGGGAAAGTCCTGTGTTTTGTGACTCACCCTCAACCCCAGCCTGCCTCTTTATGGGGACCATTTCCGTCTTTACTCCCATCACTGCATTGGTCATGGGATAACAGCCCTCCCAAATACATGGGTTACACATGAATTACTAGCTCATGATTATGTACGATATGTACAAGTTTTGGTGCATCATTTTTCATAGGAAAAAGAACAAACAGTGTATGAAAACTGCCTGACTTGACTCACAGTAACTTAAAGAGGTCCTGCCCTTAATTATGCATAACTTTGAGCCTTCATAAAATGTAAAGGGGTGAGTTATATAAAAATTTACCCATCACACAGTCGTCATGTTGAAATTAGCTATGAAGACCAAAACAGTTTTTATACCAGGCTGTAAACACGCTTATTTCTTCTGTAAATTTGGGCATTTGGGCATCAATCACGTGGGGGGTCTATAGGGATTGACTTGCTTCTTGAGCCAGCCTCAAGTGGCCATTTGAAGAACTGCAGTTTTAGGCACCCCTGCATTGGCATCAATTTTCAGCGCCGGAGGTTGCAGTGTGCTAAGAGCATGAACAGCGTTATCAACAGCAACAGTGCTGATGGAGGTCATGGTTTTTACTGGGGCAGAATCAGAGAGTGGATGTTTTGCTTCCACGTTGCCATCAGGATACCAGTGGTAACAGTCGTGTGAGTGCAGCGCAAAGTGGTGGCGATTAGCTAGCCAGTGGGATACACACCGAGACTCACATGCAATAACATGCACATGCCCAAGCTCCGATTACAACACACACAGAGGGAGCGTGACTTCATTCTCTGCTCAGGACGCCATAACTCCACTGAATCTTTATATGGCAAATAGTTGTTTGCTGATTTAATGAATGGCCTGAATATCACATAGAGCTCCTTTCTTTGCGAGTAAGACTCACATCTATGTATGATGCATTAATGTAGTCCGAACAGAGATGTCCATCAAGATGACTTAAAATGACTCTTGAATGATCGTCTACAGGAGAGAGAAGAAAAAAAACAGCCTGTAAATAAAATTGGTTCTTATTTTTCATTCAGCCCACATCACCTTTCCTTACGATTTAGAGATCAATAAAACTGCAAGTCTAAAGGTTACATTAATATTGCCTGCTGCAGAATATAGATCCTCACTCACATGGTAAAATGTTTGGGTATCTGTTTTTCTCTCTGTTGTGCTCTCTGCTCGCCTCCTCAAAAGACCCGTGGTGGTAGTAACACGGCAGCGACTATAAAGAAAGAACCCCCAATCCTCATGAGATAGAAATAAAGCCACGGGTACACAGCCTACCAGCATAACATTTTTATTACTATGTTCTGTACTTGTTCTATGCTTGCAGGACAAAGATCTTAGTCAGATACAGACTGCAGAGCACAGTCCGCACCACACAAACTCGTGCTTACATTGAACTCCTCTCTGAAGAGCTTGCCATCGTCTGCGGAGCGTATCCGGTACTCCTCCTCCAGTGAGTCCAGAGGGATGGGGAAGTACCTCTTGGATGGCGAGGGAGATCTGGGGAGGAGGACCACTGTCTGCTCTCCTGTGTTTAAAGGAATATACGGCAGTCAGACTGCTAATGTTTCCCAATAGAGAACATTACAAGCTCTCATAGCACCTGCAAAAACAAGCCTGATGGCCATTAAGATTTCCTACTTTTGTGGGTACATGACAGAAATGATTTCTTGAGTCATAAACATGCCGCTGCCGCTGCATGGAACTGTCTTAACTCAGAATTTGGCCTTTCCGTTAATATATTTATTTTCTACTTGAAGTGAAAGTTTATATGGCTCCCTACGTGCTAGGAAAGCCAAGAGCCTTCCAAAACCTTTCCAGCTACCTTGGACTTCAGATCATGAAATTTTCCTAGTCTATAAAGAATGTAAACCTGCACTTAAAATAAAAAAGAAATAAAAAGTAAAAGGCTATATTATATTTTCATGCACTGCTGGTTATATTGAGTACAGCACAACAGTACCTTGTTCCTCCAAGAAGCCATTTGGAATCTTTTTGTCCACCGAGGTAACCAGAGCTTTCCTGTGGTTTTTGAACCTACGGTAATGACAGAGAGAGAAGCAGAGGCTGTCAGAGAAAATAAAGGGCAGATATCTGTATTGAGAAAGCAAAAAATAATCTAACCCCGATGTCTAGAGCAGAGCTGCTGAGCACATACGGTAAGCAAACAACAAATACTAAAACCAATATCAACCATCCGAGCGAGGCAAAGCTGCTCCTCCTCATGTCGTCAGGAAAAGGAGGTCTGAACTGGCTGGTCAGTGAACGAGTGTCTGTGACCTGACCTGACCTAGCTGTTTTTGTTTGCTGTCTTACTTGAGGTGCAGCTGTTTACCCATAAGCCACTGCTTACAGCCTGTTTCCAAAACCACCCCCACCCAGATGCCCCTATGCCCTGACCCGACACACTCTCTTTTATGCTCACACACGTGCTGAAAGGTAGAGAAAGAGAGAAAAGAGAAAGCAGAGATTCAAATACAGTAAGTTGTGTGCCTGCAGGTTTATTCACCTTAAACAGTAGATTGTCAGCAGGACAACGATGATGAGAAGCAGTGAGATGACCAGTGTTGAGGGCAGCACGTGAGCACCCTGATGGGTGGGGTTTTCTGCAGAGAAGCACAGTGATAGTTTTAACCCTGAAATAGATTCAAACTTATTGATATTTAAGGGCACAGTTGATACACCAAATCAAAACTACACATTTCCCTCTTACCTGCAGCAATATTTATCATTATTTTGGTGTGAGATATAGATATAGCCATATAGAGATGTATGCCTTCTCTTGCATGTGTTGGATTTAGATGGCACTTGATTTGTGGTGCTCGAAGTGCCAGAAAAAATTCTGAAAAAACTCTACAGAAAGGTCGCTTTTCAGAAATCATGACCTGGTTACTTGGTTGTTTCACGGAGGAAATATTTTCTTTCTACAGAACTACACCTACCTATAGTATCACTGCGCAGAAGGAAGCGTGCATCTACTGCTAACTCACGTAGTACCACTGAGTTAGCTAACGTCACGCCATTAATGTTTACTTCTCATGTCATCACGAGCACGAGCCTCTCGTCCATGAGTAGATGCACTCTTCCTTCTTCTGCGCAGTTGGTGGGTGTTATGCAGTTCAGAGAAAATAGATCCTACATGAAACTGCTCACAACAAAGTCTGTGTATTATCTGGATTAACAGGGTAGTGATTTCTGGTAAGAGACATTGCTGTTGAGTTTCTTTCACATGCATTTAATAGCCAAGTGCCATCTAGTTCCATTATATTTGAGAGAAGGCAAAGATTTCTACGGCCAATATCTCCAACACTTGGCAACTCACAACGAAACAACCTAGAATGATAACTAGAACTACAGCTAGGAGGAAAAATGTGTATTTTTGATTTGGGGATGACTGTCCCTTTAAAGGAATTGGTTTGTTTTCATTTGTTTTCATCTGTCCGTTTAATATGAAGCATGTTATTTGTGAGCTTCAGAGGCGCTGATGAGCAGATTTTCTACCTTTGGGCAGCTGGTTCCTCTCATGTCCAATCTTTGCGCTAAGATAACTAGCTGTTAGCCATAGCGTCCATCATCTTTTAAATCTAACTCTTTGCAAGAAACTATATTTTCCAAAATGTCAACTCTTAAAGCAGGGCTACGTAACTTCTGCTGAGTGGTGACCTCTGTAGGAATATATCAGCAGCACAAGTACAGAAGAGTCATGAAGTCAGCAAACTGACTTGACATCAGTTGCACAGCAGTAATGGTGAAAGGTTTGTTAACATTAGCTAACATTATTGTGCCATAAGGCACTGGTTATACCAGACCGAGTTCAGCTGTGGCAGCAAAATCACTGAGTGTATTAAAGTGTGTTGTTTAATGCTAATGAATTCAACTTTTCATGTGTATGCAGAAAAAATTGTCATCCTCCTCCAAAAGTTACATGGTCTCGCCCTAACATCTGTTCCTCGCCATATGTGGTATAATTGCTCTTAAGTTGTTTCAGCAGTTACCTGCAGTTTGGTTCTCATGGGATGAATTATTCACAGCAATAGAGATCCCAATCAGAAACAACACCATTGTCACTGTGGATGAAAAACACACAACAGTCACTTGAAAAAGAAAAACAGGGTAAGTGATGTAATTCTTCTATACTTCCACTAGAAGGCGCCAAATTAATATGAAAAGCATCTGCGGCCTAGTGATGCATGCAGAGGGCAGAGGGAGGAGAGCTCGGCTTTGATGGGGCTTGAGAGTGATGTCTGTCTCTCCGCTGAGCAGTTAAAGTCCTTGTGGGAAATCTGCTCGCAGTCTTGTCCTGCCAGGCTGACTTGAAAGAGCAGCAGCATATCAAATAACCTAATATTCAGACATCAAACCCGCGAGGAGGCTTTAACCCTCAGGTGACAGTAACCATATCCCCCGTGGACCCTGCGGATTTGACACTTGAGTTGAGCTCAATGCAGTATTTGTTAGAAGCCATCTCATTTTGCTGTGTTGTCTTTGATGTACAGAACCGTGCAGCCTGGCAAAGCATCCCGCACGGTTGACAGTAAGACATGCACGCTGTTCCTCAATGTCGTAGCTAATTTTAAATACAGTGGACATACTGTAAGTGTGATTTCTTTTCCTCCCCAGTGGAATAGTGATGCTGATAAACAGGCTGAAAGAGTGTAAGAATTAGCACATGTACTATATCGGTTATACTGTGTTGTTTCCTCTTTTACTGCAGCTTCTCCTTTTTTCTCCCTCCATCACACCGACTCTCTCGTTCCCTCCCTCCGCTGTAAACCATCATTTTATTCTAAACAACATTCTCACTTTCCCCTTTTACTTTATAGCTAGCAGCTATTAGTGATTTATTTGGGGCAGGGCTCCGCCAGTGTCTTTTCCAAAAGATAAAGGATGTGTCAAGTTCCTCACAACTAAACCAGAATTAAATTGATTCTGACACATTATCCTTGTGTCTTATTATCTCCAAAATGTAGCAGCCAATTTCTCCAAACTCACATTCATTTTCCCTCTTTTCTCCCCCTGTCCTCCAAATGAGAGGGTAAGAAATCACAGAATAAATTGGGCGAACGGGGCAAATCTGCCTAAATGGCTTTGATGGAATAAACGAGAGAAGCTAGAATTGAGTGTCCTAATTTATCCTCTGTTCCAAGTCCCCTTCTCGTTATAGAGGCCACAAGACTGGATGGAATAATTCATTGTGTCAATTTAGTTCTTCTAGAAATGGGTCATCTAGGGGCCTAATTTGTGATGTTTGAGAGAATTTCTTGCACATAACCCTAGGGGGGTTCGTATAACTATATCTCCCAAAGCTTTTGTAGAAAACGGAGCCACATAATAACGCTCTAACAATGTGCTCAAAACAAAATTTATGTCGAAACTTATAAAGTATTATTGGACAACAAATTAGGGGCTTTGTGTTTTGCACATTATACAGTCTCTCTCCGCAGTAATACACAGTGCAACACCCAGGATGCTGACAAGCATGCGCACTTATCAGGGTTACTAATCAGGGTGGTACCAGCTCAACAAAACTGCTTTTATTTAATGTATTCAACGTCCACAGTGCAGTCAGACGTCTATTTTTTATGCTAATAATCATTGGGCAAACAAATCAAATTCCTATTAAACACATTTAACATCACACACACTCACACACATCCTTTCTCCTCTTCACATGTATGCATGCCTGCACATACGTCCCACTGCCAAAGGCTATGTGTTGCATATGTGCCGCACTTCATCGGAGGAGCCAATTCTCTCCCCAGTGTTAACAAGCTGACAGTGTCGGCACCTGTTCCCCACTCTTCCCCACTGGGCACAGTCACATTCATTCACACAGACCCTTCCTACAGCCCTGTGCTGCAAGGCATGCTGTGCGTATGGGTCACTGCACAGGCCGCTGCATATCTGTCATCTCCTGGCAGCTACAGTATACACAGCGTATAGCCAGGAAATGAAGGAACAGAGGGGAAATGTAAAAATATGTCAAATGCACTGTCACTTTAAGTGGCACGGTTAAATGGAAAAAATGATAACTTAGATCTAAATTGAGTGTTTTCCTGTTTTGCCGAAGAGAAAAAGAGGAGGTGGTAAAAAGAAAAATATATGTGTTGATACAGAATGTGCTGCAATGTGGCCCTCTGGCCAACAGAGGGAATTAATAACAACTGAAGAGCACACTCAGCAAAGGAAGAAATAGCAGTGTCTTGTTGCCTGGGAAAGCAGGACACTGTATTTTTACATCTATTAGTTTATTCATGGCATTTCAATGCACTTACTGTAAAACACTTTATGCAAAAGTGACGGCCAAATGAGCGTAATGTAATTTCTTCTAAAGTGATATAAAACAAATTTCATTTCTTTTTCAGACCAAAGGGAGGAAGAGTTTTTGTGTTACTGACAAAATCATTCAGTAAAAAACTTCATGGTGATTTAAGGTCCTCAAAATGTCTGCACCAGTGCACATCAACCCAAAACTCACATTTTTAGATGAGCCTTTCCTGATGCTTCCTAATGTGTTTATTATGAATCTACTCCCTTATCTGTTCATATATTCAGTAACTGTTGTTTTTGCTCTTTGTTATTATTACTTTCATTATCATTTTTCTTTCCACCGTTATCTTTATATCTTGTCCTGTTTATATCTTGTCCTGACTTAAACTGCGTGACTTGAAAAGCACTTATAAATAAAATGTATTATTGTTGCATTATTGAATGCTGCACAGCTTTTTGTTTTGTTTTGTTCTGTTTTTTGCATGCCTATTTACTCTGTTCAGAAAGATCTGCTCTTCCGTGAAGTCCGAGTTAAGGTTTCCTCATAATAAAATCAGTTGCACAAAACACCCTTAAGTCTTCTCCTTAAGGTTTCCTTGAAATGTCCTGTTTAGCACTTGTGGTTTTCTCCTTGTCTTGGCTAAAAAAGGAAAAATCTTAAGGTACCTCTGACTCTAGCTTAATTGCAAAATGACCGACTTCATAGTGATAAAGGAGGAAAAACTAACACACCCCGAGAAGAGTGTTCTGCAACCAGAGAAACCAGTGGATACACTGGATACATAAGTATAATCTTTTCCTCCTGGTTTTCCTGTCTTCTTTTCGTCTGCCATTTTTTCACTACCTAACTACAGACCAACTCTCTGAGACAATAACAGGCATCACAAATGTGAGTCCAAGCAAACAAAGAATCACCATGGAAACTTTTACCGCTGTAACTCTTTCAATGCAGTACATGAGCTAACATTTTTTCCTTAACTAAGGAAATCTGTAAAGGGATTCTGTGCAACTGTTTAAGTCCCTCATCTAAGTCCTAGGCTACAATAACATTATTAGTATTATAGTATTTGTAGAGGTAGATTCCAGTGGTGCCTGTGGTGGACTGTTTCTGATTCCTGTGATGCAAACATTTGCAATAACTCTAGAGTAAAGTCCAAAAGTCAAAATTGATTGGAAAAAAAGATACAAGTAATTATTTACAAAATTCACAACATGTTTTCATCTAACAAAATGTTCTGCTTCAATCCATATTATTTGTATGTATTCATTTTATTGTGGAACATATTGAGTGAGTGTTGCTTTGTCAGTGCGTGAAGCTCCACTGAAACAAATTCCTATCGACATGTCGACATTGCAATAAAGTATTGAATCTTGAATCTTGAATATGTGTTGTGTCATTCTAAAACCTCAATAGAAGTTTTGAATGTAAAAAAATGACATTAGGTACAGCCCTAGTCATTTTACATAACAAAGGCTTTAAAAGTGAAAAGTTGTTGATTACAAACACAGTCTTAATATTTGTAGTTCAGCCTCAGAGGGCTTAAAAGTGAGTTCACTAAGGCATAGTCCAATCAGTCATGTTGATATGACAATTAAGCATTAAATTGTGAAATTGTTGCAGTTTGTTTGTATTGTTTTTTGTTTTGTTTTTAAGATATGTTTTTGGGCATTTTTGCCTTTAATGGATAGGACAGTCAAGTGTGAAAGGGGGAGAGAGAGAGAGAGGGGATGACATGCAGCAAAGGGCCACAGGCTGGACCCGCTCCGGCAACAGCCACTGTATCCACCAAGCCACCGACGCCCCGTTTGTATTGTTTTAAGGGAAGTGTGATATTAAGTTAAGTGTGAAACTGCGCCTACTTAGGGCAACAAAAAGTGTATCTTGGGTGTGTCGCTATGGACAACCAAGAAATGACTGCAGAGGAGACTGCACATCGTTACAGTCCTTGACTATCGACTGAAACGTTTGCGGCTGTTTTTAACTATTTTTTATTATTTTTTGGACTTTGAGCACCCTTCTTTTTGTGCATGGATGTTCGGAATGAAGTGACATTTTTTGCACTGATCTCAGCCTGTGAACCTTTCTTGTGGCTGTCCAGCCCAGTTGCATTGGTGTGTGGTGTTGTTTTAAGGAAGAGATCAGCCAAGTCATGGTGACTCTGACAGAACATGACATGAACTGTTGTCTCTCATTATGATCTAATTCTCTGCTAATTTAGGTCATATGTTTCATATCTTTAAAAATCTACATTTATCTTCATGAAACATGCCATGAGTCATTATGACACATTATTCATTATGGCTCATGCCATTTACAATATACTATTTATATATCGTAATTAGCATATGACATCATCTGACCCTCATAAGAAAAGGGATTTGCTGGAGAGACCTATTTTAAACAAGGACAAAAAAATGCTTCAGTATAATTGGCCTCACCATCCCCACCAGCTATTTCATCATTCATTCCAGATCCCTGCTTTTCTGTCTGTTTAATGAAACACTGACAACAAGGTGATCGCTTCAAACTCCTGCACCTGCTTGACATACATGTTGGCAGGGAATTAAATTATACCGCATCAGTTGAGTTGGGAGTGCAGAAGCAAATCATCCCACCCATGCATGATGCAATGCTAACATTCAGCATGCATCACATGCCGGTTGAACCTTGAGGGTATTTCGAGCACAAATATGCATTATTCAACATCGATCCGCTTTCCTTTTGTGAACAGAGACAAGATGAAGATCAGCACATGACTGTGCATTAAATGTGAGGCAGCTGTGGAAACCTAAAAAACCCTTGGTGAGAAAAGAAATCAGTGATATATATACTGTGCACCTCTCAAATTCAAAGACTCACAGCCTCCTGAAATGAATCTGTTCTGCTTCACTTCAACATCTCCCTCACCTTGGCTCTCACATGAAAACCTGAAAGCGAGACTCACAGAAAATAGACATCAGAAATAGAAACACCCGCCACAGAGATGTGTCTTTTCCTTTTGCCAGACCTGCAGCTTTTTCACTCCTGTTTATCATTAATTCAAACCAAACTGTGCAGGGGAAGGCAATCTATTATCCATTTCCAACCAGGAGCATAAAAATATGACTGACCCAGGTGAGAGTTTTTCCCCACGCTGTTTTTAAAATGACTGTATTTACAGATTTAACCTTTAACGACCAGGAGACAGATTTTCCTTTGCTAGTATTTAACAATACAAATACATCCAAGTGTGGTTCTCTGAATGTTTGTGCAAATTTCTAAATACTTAAAACATAATAACATGAGTTCATGCTGACCTCCTGGCCCTGTTAAACACCTCATTTTAATAATGAATTACATGCACTCTCCACAGGGAACAATACTGACGTGCTGTGTAAGACACGTGCCGTATAGGGCACGCTCCTCATCTCTCAAATGCATGCCATAAAAAGTAAAAAGTCTTGAATGTTAAGTAGCTCGACAGCAGCTTTAAATCAATATTAAAGCTCTTAAATATCTTACTAGATCAGAATCAGAATCTGGTTTCGGGCCAAGTATGGATACACATATGCTAATAGATCTAGTCACCTCAAGCTGATTTGTATCACCTCTGTTGACCTCATATCATTTATAAGAGAGAAGAATTTTACTCGTTAAAAGGTCTATTAAACGTCCGGTTGCCACAACATAAAACTCTGGATGGAGGTTGCTGACATATCCTTTTATAACCGTGACAAAAAGGGCATCTACAGTTATCTCTTAAATTCAATAACGAAGCAGCTTCCCCTACTATAGCTATAGACTGCAGCTGAATTGTCACATGAAATAATCTCACAGCCTCTGGGACATTAAATCTGCTATCATATGGGGATTAACAATATCCTTTTTATCCTCATTGTGGTGTTAACTCGCTCAATAAAAGGCCGCCATATTGCACTTTAAATACAGTAACTTTTTCTGTCTCATATGTGTCATGCTGTTAACTCTTCAACTGGCCAGTCAGACAGAGCCCTTGCAATCAGGTATCATCTGATAGGTCAGAATCTGTGAGTGAGGTTTATTAAGATAATGCTGCTTTACTACTCTGCATGGTTGAAGGACAAAAGCGTGACAAAATGAGTGAAGACAAACGTGCGAATGCCAGAGAGAAACAGCTGTGCAACACTGTGCAAGTCTGAGACATGAACTGAGAACACAGTTCACATATCGCAAGTTGAACTTTATAAGATTTGTTGTGTGTATCTTGATGCTAAAACTGTATGACTCATGATCTTTATTCTTCCTCCTTCTGTGGCAGCTAATCCACCACAGGTTCCCCCTTCATGTTCTTTCAGTACTAATCTATTTCAACTTCACAGCCAGGAACCTCAATAAGTAGCTTGCTCAGCAATCCTTCCTTACATCTTTTTTTTCCCTCAAAGCATATGGATGAAACATGAACAATACAATGTTTACACGTTTGCCGAGGCGCTGCAACGAGGTGCCAATGGGAACCAGCTGGCAATTACTGTGGTCATATTTAAAGGTAGTTTTAAAATGTGCAAATTAGAGTGGGGATGAAGTGAAACACTGCCAATCATGCATGTTTTACATCAGTAGCTCTTGGCACTATTAAATGGCACCAGCACTAACACAGTGTGTTGCTTTCATGCCACACATGTATGAGCTCAGCTGATGTGTCATTTCATTTATAAAATCTAACTCCATCTTAAATCCTTACCTGCTTAAACCTGCCTTTACATCACAATCTATTTATTATCTATAGCTGCTGATCCTGCTGAGGGTTGCATGTAGCCTCTCCCAGCACGCACTGCACAGCTCTTCACTCCATCATAATACATTTGATGTTGTACAGTCACAGGGTCTATTTAAAAAAGCCAACAGCTGACTGTTATGTCATCTGATCTCTCTTAATAAATACTGTGTTATAAATGTGGGTAATATGATCTTCTGTGCGCTTTGATTTACTACACAGTTAAACATGATGCTGGGCACGGTGCAATAAAACAAGCCTACAGCCTCACTGTGGCATTTAGATACAGAGGTTAAGCAGGTATAATGTTAAGCGTGTTCCCCATTAGTTGAGCATCTTGCATGCTAACATTTGCCAATTAGCACTATGCACAAGCCACAGCTGGTTGATAGGAATGACATTTATTTATTATTTTTTTTTATTTAAAGCTGGAGCGCAGGACTTTTACATATAAATGAATATCTGCTACATATTCAAGCCCTCGCCAAACAAGTTCACGCAATGCTGACTAAGCTTATAGTGTGAGCCAGGGAGTCTAACACCCAGAAATTAGTAACATTTTACCACTCACGGTTCCCTCGTTTCAAAGTCAGTACGTTTTTTAAATGGGTTTTGGTGAGATGCCTGACATGAGGTATGTGGTTAACACAAGCTTATGAGGCTTTCACATTTGGTCTACAACATAAAATACATCAGTAAATACCCCACTCGTCAACTCTGAAGCTTGTATGTGCCTTAAAAAAGGCGGTTGCTATTAAGTGGTTAAATTGAGACTACAGAACGTCTTCACATCAAGCCGAGCCAAACGCGGCTTTACGGTGTTGTTATGGTGATGTTAGGTCAAGCAACTGTAGTGTAGTTAGTTTATAGCCCAACGTTAGCTTTTTACCTCTGGCGTTTGCATACAGGCTTTAATAATCATGAATTCATTTGTGAAGATTATCTTGCTGAGCAAAATGTGTCAGTATCATAAACGTTTGTTTGCCACAGAGCTTATTTTCGGCAATAATTAAAAATCCAATGGAAAAATCCCATAGGCTTTTTGACAAGAGAACCAGTTGATGCTAACTTCCACGTCGGCCTACAGAAAAACATCATCCCTCTGTTGCCATCAGGTAAAGCTCTCTGTATTTCGCAGTATACTGGAGTTTTGTGTCCAGTGTCTGCGGTGACTGTCCTGTGCTGGTGCACCAGAAAGGATGAGTTTCCTGTCAACCAGCAAGAGCTAACGGGGGCAGAAAGAGGGGAGAGCTTTATTTATATAAAAAAGGCAGGCTGGAAAGGTCATAGTGACAAAGCAGCAGGAGTATGGCAGAAGCTATGCTGGAAAAGCAGTACAGCACAAATCTACTGAGTTTGGTAGATCAATCTTCTCTGTTAGAGCTACAAACTATTGGGACTCAGTACCAAGTGAGATAAGATAAGTAAAGCTTTGTTGGTTTTAAATTTAAGATGAAATCATGGCTAAAATCAACCCAATCATGCACCCATCACACATGAACTCAAACACTTGATCTAGCATTATGAAATCTTGTTATATCTTAATGATGTAGTTGTATTGTTGTCGCTGTTTCAATGACTTGATGTTGTGTTGTCTTGCTATTGTTACTGCTGAAGCCACTGTGTCATGACTATGCTCTATTTTGTGACTGTGTTTTTTATATATGAGTGTTTTGAGCGGCTGTGGCTCAGAGGTAGAGCGGGTCGTCCACCAATCGCAAGATCAGCGGTTCGATCCCGGGCTCCTCCAGGCTGCATGTCGAAGTATCTTTGAGCAAGATACTGAACCCCAAATTGCTCCTAATGGCTGTTCCATCGGTGTGTGAGTGTGTTAAAACTGAGTAGCAGGTGGCACCTTGTATGGTAGCCTCAGCCACCAGTGTATGAATGTGTGTGTGAATGGGTGAACGTGACTCGTAGTGTAAAAAGTGCTTTGAGTGGTCACTAGATGACTAGAAAGGCGCTATACAAATACAGGTCCATTTACCATCTTTTAGCAGAGAAATTATTCTCTGTTTCCTGCCCAGGGACTACAGATGAAAATTAGCTTGTGGCTAACTCTGGTGCAGCTAAGTGGCTGTGCACTGTAAATAAATAAAAAAAAAAATTCTGAAGTGGATGCTCCAGTTAAAAAAGACACTTGGCTTTCAGAGAAAGGATTAAAGCCAAAATATTTGACTTCAAGAAAGCACTCCTGGCACAGAGAAGATACACCAAGCTCACCTGCTGGCAAATGCCATAAGCACACATCAACAGTGCTTGCATACACTACCAAAAAGGGGAGCTGAAAAAAATCGGCAGTCCAGCTTTAAGTACTGGACAAATTAAAATATTGACCTAATGATGGCACTTGATAAAAGGTCACCAAACTTAATATAATTCATCCTGAGTTGGAACATAAATGCAACAAACTTTAATGGCAATCCATCCAGTAGTTGAGATATTTCAGTCCGGACCATGCTCACGAATCGATCGACAAACAGACCAACATCACTAACACTTTACCAAATGATGCATCACACTGCATCACCACACCATGAGCCAGCATTACATGTTGATTAATTGGTGTTCACCACAGTATTGTAGGTACTGGGATATGATGCATGGTAAACAAACAGGAGCCTCACTACACAACTCTACTAAAAGCAACTGAGATCTGCATTGATCTGAAAAATGGATGATTTCTAAATTATTCAACATGCTCCATCGGTGACACTGTATGGGGGACATATTCGTGGATATTTGCCAGACATAATGCTTATTGAACTATGATTTCTGTTCTGGAACAATAGCAGCAACATTGCTAAGTTATGCATGACAGCAGACTTTGAGTGAGACATGAGGAATGATGTTAGAAATATGGGTAGCATTTGTACCGCAGCATTGTAGTGTGCGTTATAATAAAGGTAAAGAATGTTGTGTTCACAGAGGCATCTCAAACAATAACAAAATATATCAAACAGATAGCTGCATCCAATCATGTCTCAGTTTCTTCACAAATCAATACAGCCTCAAAGACAGATCCACATTTTGTGCTTGGCACAGAATAGATGGCATGTTTTGTACACAGAAAGATAAAAGATTTTTTTTTTTGTTTCCAGGGAGAGGAGGAACAAAGGCAGCGCAAAAAAAAAAAAAAAAAAAGAATACCAGAAACAGCCACCACTTCTATTGTCAAGTGCCAAGGAAAAGGATGGGACGAGAGCACAAACACATGTCAGTAAAGTGTGGCAGCAGAGAGGAGAGGAGAGATGAGAGAGGAGATGAGACGAGGTGGAGAGGGGAGAGGAGTCGGAGCTGGAGGAGATAAATGTCTAGATTCTGGGTTTAGAGAGATAACAGCCATAATGGTAGACACCCTTAGTACACAGAGGCAGTAAAAAGGATGAAGCTGTGCAGTCTGGTAAGGCGCTGCTGTATCTTCAAATGCAGCTTGCTGTATTTTTATATATGAGGGAGGCTTTGCAACAAGGCTGCTTTTGAAAATACACTCATCATACTCTTAACAAAACATATTGCAACACCTTTCTATCAAACAGCGTGTCTGCGGGTATCAGACACTTACATTTGAGGCTTTTTAAGACCTTTTCATGATCTGTTTTTGAACAAATTTAAAACAGATTTTTGGAGAAATTGTGTTTTTGTTATTCAAGATTTGCAGGCAAGTACAAAGGTAAGTATAGTATATATGTAGGCCAATGCAGAGGTAGGTTTTGTGTAGGAATATGATTGTAAGAGTGAGTAGGTTGAGCTATATTTTGCCAACAGGTAAGTGCAAGGGTAAAGTAAAAAGACGGTATTAGGTTTAGCGGTAGGTTTAAAGATTCGTAACATCAGAAATGTGGACTTTGACGAAGACGAGCAAGAGTCATTTGACAAAAAGAAATTAAAGATGGATAAATTAATGCAAATGTCTGCAAAGACTATGAAATTTAAGACACTTTCACTCCCTGAAAACTACACTCTACCTAACACTGGAAGTGCTATGGTATCTTTATCTCCTCCTCTCAATCCTGCTTACAGGTCTCCGATTACTGTCTGCTACATGGTTAAGGTCAAAAGAATCAATCTAGAAAGGAGACACTGTAATTATTAGATTATTTCCCATTAACGGATTGCATTTCAATTGATTTCCTGGAACATAATTGACCTGGTCTGTGGTCAGATGGATTAATAAAAGACTTACACTTCCAAGCAAAGCCAGTGTGATCTGGTATCAGTTGACCCGTCAGTCCATAGCAGCCATGTGATCCCTGTTCCTTTCTTGGTTGGACTTATTGTGGGGGGGTTTCTACCCTCAGTCCTTCGCCTACTCACATCCTCTCTGAGACATCAATAACAGCGCTGGTTGAAGAGATGACTGAGGTCAGTGGTGGGGCTTGAGGTCGTTTTGAGAGTTTAGACTGGGATCAAGGCACAGGGGATCATGGGAACCTGGAAAATTGAGCAAAAAGAAATAGTAAGAGATGTATACAAGTTCAGCCAGAGCTATTCAACATATATTGTTAAGCACAGGCAGATTTCCCCTGACTCACTACTTGAGGCTGACTCAAAGAAAAAACAAAATATCCTTGAAATGCATGAATACACAGCAAGAGAAGTGGAATGAGGGGGAGTTTGCATCTGTGCACAGCATGTCTGCGAGAATGGCTGCATTTAATCAACTGGGTGTGGATATGCAACCATTCCTACCGCACACGTCCAGCGTTTGTTTACTGTTTACTGCAACACCCTCGGCTGCAACTTGTACAACCCACTGTTGCAAAGCGAAAACATTACAGTAACAAGCTATTTATCTCCAGCCATGCAAAACTAATCCTCCCCAAATTAGTCTTCCAGTGTTTGTGGTACACATGAGGAGTTTGCACACATTCACGCGCTTGCTTCCGACAGTATAACTGTAAGAGTCACCTTCAGATCTAATAACAATAAACATGAGAATGGTGTTCACAATCAATGTAGCCCAATTAAAGATATAACTAAACACAGCCGCAAATTTGCCCGCGGATGTAACTGCATGAAAACCATTGCATGAAGTATGTTGGAATTAATTCCTCCCTCTTAACACAAAGACTTGACTGTGATGTTATTCTATCGCCTTGCTAGAGCCTGAGAAAGAAAGCATGTCCTTCTTGCCCCCTCACTCCTACACTCCCAGAGTCCCACTGCCCACAGGTGTGAGACACAAAGCCATATTGTTAACACTTGGCTGCTGTGACGCAGCCGAGCAGAAAGCAGCGGAGAAGAGGTGAATTAGTCACCAGACCCAGCTGGACGGGCCCACTCAGTCTGAGGCGGGATGAGGGAAATTAATGAACAAGGTATGGAAAACACCTCATTTTCTCACGTACGGTAGGAGCTGTGCTCAACTTTTCCAAATGTTGCAAAGTCTTTGGCGTTTGAACATAAACATGTTTGCCACTAAAAACACCTTTAACCTGAAGACTGTAAATCTGGTCAAAAGATCCTTCATGAATGAGGCTTTAAAAATCTGCTCTTTTACTTCCATAGAGTTGGGGGACTGGTGAGAAAAAGCTAATTCATTGTTAGAAACAGAAAACAGGTTGTGAGAATAGTAGGTGAGAAAAACACTAAAATGGTCCATGGGCCTGGCACAATTTCAGCACTGCTCTAGGTGGCAAAAAAAGATTTTTGCAGAAGTATATTAGCAGTCTTGGAACCCGTCCGCTATTGGTCTGAATACCAATTTAGCTTCTGGAGGTAACAGCCAACAATTTGGGGGTTCTGGTGTAGCTAGCTGATATTCATCCATCCATCCATTTTCACCTGCTTATCCAGGGCCAAGCAAAGCATCCCAGACATCCCTCTCCCAGCAACGCTCTCCAGCTCCTCCTGGGGGACCCCAAGGCGTTCCCAGGCCAGGTGAGATATCTAATCCTTCCTGCATGTCCTGGGTCTACTGCAGGGCCTCCTGCCAGTGGGACATGCCCAGAACACCTCTAATGGGAGGCGCCCAGGAGGGATCCTGATCAGATGCCCGAACCACCTCAACTGACCCCTCTTGACGCAAAGGAGCAGCGGCTCTTCTCCGAGCTCCCTCCGGATGTCCCCCTATCTCTAAGGTTGAGCCCAGCCACCCCACTGAGGAAACTCATTACGGCTGCTAATATCCAGATAACAGACATTTAGGCTAAGACCTCTTCTTCGTGTTTCCTAGACTACATTTGGCACTGTTTTAAATAAAATCTTAGCTTTCATAAAACTTGCATTGTGTTCATCTGACAAATAACCGAGCACAGTTCAGCTTTTAAAATCTCATGACATGCTGTTTTTTAGGTCTCAACAATGGTGTTGTAGCACTGAACACTACGCACATCACAGGCACAACATCTTTATAAAAAATCTGAACACTCACAAGACTGCAAGAATTCAAGTAATGTATAATTTCCCCATACTATCCAATTGTGTGAGGTGATTGTGGTCCTTAAATTAGAAGAATGTGCACACAGGAAAAATGTAAACCTCTCTTTTCATTGCCTTCAAATGCACAGTTTAAACCTGCAGTCATTCAGTGGTGATGAGCAACACTAAAATCAAGTAGTCTGTTTACTGCTCCATATCTTGTCTTTGATTTACAGATCATAGAGATTCATGCACACGCAGTAAGTATACAAAACAGAAAAATCCAAACTGATGCAGCAGAGTCCTCCTGACTTATAGGGGATTCTGCCCCACCATAATGTAACTCAATAATGTCTTTTACAGAGACTCCCTGCCTGGTTAACACCCACGTCTTTCAAACTCCACACCCAAGCACAGGATGACTCAAGTGATGTCATTTCAGTAATTTTCCCAGACTTTCCCAAAGCTCCTCCTAAACCACATAAGACATTATACAACTGTTTGCAAAGGCGGTGTAGCTCTCCCTGTGACTAGTAAGTTGACAGTGACATGTAAAATTGATGAAGGTTTTCTTTGAGGTAACATGCCTCCGACATAGATAAACATGGCTCCAGTGTGTCTGATTGAAACAGCAGAGTAACAAGTCACTCTCTGCTCCATTTATTCTATATGTGGAACTCGTAAATGTACAGAGGGCACAAAAAGGTCGGGGTAAAAAAGAGGACAAACTGTCACAGCACGGCTCATGTGACCTTTGACCTGACCCACAAACTTAAATCTTGTTACTGAATCTGTCAGTCAAAGATGAATCACAGAGGCAGAAATGGCGCTCTTCTCTGGATCTGAGCACATTTCAGCTCCCAGGTTGAACAAATCGTTCTACAGTGGGTTTAAAAAAGTTTAGTTACCATGCAGGGGTGCAATATATCAATAATAGTCAGTGTGCTACAGTGAAGTAATAATACATGTTGAATAAATAGGCAATGTAATATATTATTACTAATGTTAAGAAGCCTGTGCTAAATGATAATAGGTATAAAAAATGTATCAAATATGCTAAGTTATTCATACTGTATTTCACTTGCGTAAAAGTCATTTGGGAGACGTTTATGAAACCGTCGTCATCTTTTCACACAGAGTATTGTTCTCCTTTCAGCTGCGTACATTCAGTCCAAAGGAGAAGGAGACTTGCTCACGGCATACGATTACTGCAGGCACAAGTGCTTCCTTTCTGTGGCACTCTGTCCATTGACTAAGAGGGGAAACATGCAGGCCATTAAAGTTTTATGGGAGTGCAGTCATCACCCAGCACTCTGTGGTTCAATCATTAATTCATACCAAAACAGGCAACATTAAGTATTGTAGCAAAGCATGGCTGTGAGGTTAAGTTCTTTCTTTTGATTAAAACATTAAATGGCACTATTGTTGTCTTATCTTATTATTCTAATCATGATGTGCATGATCAAAATATTTGAAACCCATACCCAAATCTGACGGGTGCTATTCACAATCTGCCACATATTCACTGGATTCAGTGATTCTAGCTATTCATGCTACTTCCATGCTGCCTTTCTGACACATAAATCTAATATTGATGGCGTCGCGTGGCTTCCTGAGATGATGAATCCGCCGTTTCATATGTAATGGGGTAAACTACTGTGGGTCTTCAGAGAGCACAGATGCACGCAGTAACCTTCATTCATGATGCTCAATGTGGAGAGTGAGCTGAGACTGTCAGTGCTTGTCAAAGTCAAGGAAGGATCCTTAAATGACAGCAATTCAAGGATGCTATGTCACCAAATGTCGCAGAGGGATCCTTCGAATTCTGCAGAGGAACGAGACAATTGTTCAAAAATGCCTGTTTGTATTCTCAGTGCTCTTCAAGCAACCACAACCTGGTGCACATGATGCTTTAGTCATGTCCCCGGACTTGGACTTTCAGTCATTTCACCTCAGCAGTCCACCAAAATCTGCTTCTGAACAAATTCTAGGCAAGAAATGAGCAATACAATTGATGAATCCTCACTTATATCTACAAGGCCGAATTTAAAACTTTGCTCTGACATTTGTAATGCAAGGACACAGATGAATTGCTGTTTTTCAGCCGTGCTTTTCTTCTAAAAATGGCGCAGAACAAGAGCAAAGCAATGGATTGCTGATGGTGCAAAATGCATTTAAATGAAAGTTTCAGTGTCCTTGTACATTTGTTGCCACTGTAAATTTGGGAAGTAGTAGTAAAGGAAGACTGCAAGAGGAACCGTGTGTTTTGTCAAGTCAGATTGGGAAATTGCATTGTTTGTGAATTTGATTAAATCTGTGAGGCTGCCTGCTGAGAACTTATCTAATCACTAAGACTAACTGAGATAGAGACAACTGTGTCCTCTGCAAAAAAACATTAAAAGATACTTCTTAGTGTTCGTGTAAAGATCGGTCACTTTGAGGCTTCATGTAACTCCCTGCTACCACAAGTCCTGACATTAAGGGACTGGTCTACTGAGCATATCACAGCCTGAGCCTCGGACACCCACGCTTTAAAATAAGTGGCTACTGCCGAGGGAAATAGCTGAGAAATATTATTTTTATGCCTTCATCATATCAGAGGATGAGTAGAGTAATCTCCATGCTCAAGTTTGAGGACTCTGAAAATGACACTTCTGGGCCACAGTATAGGTGAAGCTAGGGACAAGAGATAATAATCATCGCAATTACAGCTTCAGCACTCATCTACTCTGATACTGCAGCTCATCCAAGGGTGACAAGTTTGGTCCTTTCACTGGAGTCCAGTGTAAGTGGACGGAAACTGTAACAACTGTGAAACACGCAAACAGTGAACCAACATTCCAGTCATGACTATTACGTACTTAAATACGTGATATAAAGTCATTGTTAGGTGTGATATTTTAAACTATATTCTGATCCTGTAGCTGCATTCTCCTTTGTACGTAATGAAATTGCTCTTTGTGTTTAAGCGCAGTAGCACGTTCATTAAAATGAACAGTCAATTTCCTCCTTCTCTATTAGACAGTGACCACACGAGCACTTCCTGTTCTCGCAGCAAGATACACCACAAGTCATAGTTTACTTATGAGACTCTGACTTTGCACTTCAAGTGGCTACATCTCAAACAGATGTGTATCAAAGAAGCATGATAAACTTCAGTGGTTTTTGCAAAGGAGGAACTTTTTGAAACTGGGTTGTGATGATGCAGCGGATGCTTCTTTAATAAAATGTGCATGGATGTAGTCACTTAAGATTGTAACAGAGAAGTGCATCCCTGGCCTACATAGCAGCCTAGATGCATATATGAGGAATACAACCAATTTTATCCGACACACTTCATGATCAAGGCTGAGGTTCAGTTCTATGGACGGATTCATTTGTACGGCCATGCCTCTTTTTTCATTAACAATCAGTGGAAATGGTGACAGGCAACAGACAAAGAAGGCAACGGTGACAAAAGTTACCACAGTTCAGATCTGCAGACTATGAAGGATAATTACCCATTCACCTTATGAAACATTTATACGGCTAAATTAACCTCTTATTATCCTGCATGGCTGAACGTGCCAGCCGAGATAAAAGAGTGTAATCAAGATAATACAGTGTTAAAATATAAATCAGTTTGTATAAAAGCTTTGTTCCTCTGTACAACTCTTCTCTGTCTTAAAGGGGACCTAATATGTTTTCCATATTATCTGTCATATATTTACATAATAAAAAATGTTGGACGTTCACATTAAACATGGCCTTGTGAGCAAAGACCTCAGACTTCAGACCTTTCTGGATACTCTGTTTCAAACTTCTTATTCTACTTTTAAAACTGGCTGCCTGTAACAGATTTCTTTATATGACTATCTGCTTCAGGCAAGTTACTGCATGTGTTTACATTATGTAGCCTACACTGCTACATGTAGCTATGTGCTAACGTCAGGGAAACATGCAGTCTTGGTTGCCGATGTTATAAAGGATAGATCACACTCCTGCTGGAACATCAATGGTTGGGAAGAATTAGGTTTAGAAGCTTTTAGTGGTGGCGGCAAGGTGGTGTAGTGGTAAGCACTTTTGCCTCACAGCAAGAGGGTTCCTGGTTCAAATCCTGTGCAGAGTTTGCATGTTCTCCTGTGTCAGCATGGGTTTTCTCCAGGTTCTCTGGCTTCCTTCCACAGTCCAAAGACATGCAGGTTAATTGGTAACTCTAAATTGCCCATAGGTGTGAATGTGAGTGTGAATGGTTGTCTGTCTCTATGTGTCAGCCCTGTGATAGTCTGGCCCCCTGTCCAGGGTGGACCTCGCCTCTCGCCCAATGTCAGCTGGGATAGGCTCCAGCCCCTCCGCAACCCCCAAGAGGAACAGCGGTTACGGAAAATGAATGAGCTTTTCTTGGTGATTTTTCACAGTAAAAAGTGACGCTATACACAGTCATCCCCCAGCTGCAAGTACACTGCTACATGTAGCTGCATGCTAACACAGAAGAAACAAGTTATTTTGGTTACTGATGTTGTTAATTTCCCCCTGATTTCACTTTATATTCCCACTGGAACGTGTTAGAATGTGAAGAATTTGTTTAAAAACTTTTATCTGTGATTTTTACCACAGAAAGTGCCACTATACTCCATTACAGTCATTTCCCCGGCTGCAATGATGTTGCAATGATACCTCGAGTGCAGAAACGAAACATTAAGGCATGTGAAATATTGAAGTACAAACACAAAATACGAGTATGAATCCCAAATGAGCATGATAGGTCCCCTTTAAATTTGTCAGTTTGAAGCATAAACTCTCCAAAACAACTTAACTGGTTTGAGTGCACTCCAACATGATTACAAAAAGGAAGAGGTGTTACTTAACTTTTTATATGCTAGGATAGAAAAATGGATTCAGTGACCTACTGTGACTGTGTTTGAAGTTCAGATACAACATTTGAGAGGACATTTCTAGACTTACACTTGTGTAAATGTCTCAGCTTTTAAAGCCATCACATAGTCACATTGGTTATCTTCCACCTCCACAACCTCATCTCCCCCATCTACTCTTTCCCCATTCTTCTCTCAGGTGTTAACTAAATACTAATCTCATACCTGAAGCGCTGAATTAGGTTTTATGAATGTCATCTGATAGAGCATCTATGGCAACCTCTGAATTATCCCTCAAGCAGATACACGTCATTTTAAGCAAGAGAAACAGATCATGTTGACTCAACAGTGACTCATGTCTTTCTACACAGGCTGCTGTCATATCAATGTCCTGCATTCATGTGTCAAAGTTTACATAAACTGCCCACCCATTCACACCCACGGCTACGCTTAACCAATTCAAAACAGGTCTCTTTGAACACATCAGCATCCTTCTCACCTTAGGATATTGAAAAGTCATCATCGAGAAATTAATCTTCAAATTAGCATGTGTCTAACTATAACTCGCGTATTCCCGAGGTGACAAAGATGTGGGCGATGTAGCCCAATATTCAGACTGCGGATGAGGAGTCTGAGGTAATTCTAAAATTAACATCAGCTTTTAGGCCATTTAATCAGGGATGGAGCTGAAGGTGAAGTTATTGTGAATGAGGTTATGGTGAGTGGGGGGACATTTATAATTCACGTGTGAACACATGGCATTTCCACCAGCTTCCCATGCTGCAAGGATGATGACATCTCATTGTCACATTATTATCATACTAAGAGCAGAGCCTGTGCTAACCAATCACAGCTATGAAAATGCATCTGTATTACCTTTGTGTGTCACATTCATGGGTCAGTTATTGTCACTGGTGCCTGAATGAAAATGCTGCAAATATGATGAACTGCGAGAATGTGTGAAATGGATGAAGGAGCCAAAAATGTGACCTGAATATGCCTTTGTATCAAAATAAAATGTTCTCTGGAGTGATATCAGAAAACAACACATGCTGTGTAAGATAGAGCAGCCAGTATGACTATGTGCAGTGTGCAGGCCTGTCTAGTAGCTACATGTGTACTACGTGTACTCGCCCCTCTTTGCATTTTCTGTCTAGACCAGTGAGGATGCTGCATATCCAATGCGCCCCATCCCCATAAAACCTGATCGATATGAAATCACCGATTTCTCAGATGACTCTAAAATGTATGTAAAATCAATTATTGGTAGAAGAGCAAATAATCACATGGGGCATCCTGGTGGTCGCGGGGCGTGTGGATTTGCTCCACTAACCCATATTTACTGTATGTTGTCTACAGAAATGGCAGACGGAATATCATGTCCAATCCCTGTGGCTTGCGTGCTGTTTTTTCTCTGGAGATGTGTTGTTGCTTTGAGCGAAATGCAGTATGGTCTAATTATAAGGGAGACGCACGTCGGCTGTTACATCCCAGCAGCTACACTGAGTACAAGGAGAGGTTTTAAAAACGATGTTGGGTACACAGTCCACAGAAAACAGTTGGTGTTTACGCATAAATACGCAGATGGAAAAAAAAAGTAGCCCGGCTGGTTTTCACTGCTGTTTTTCCCCCCCTCTCCTCTTACCTTGGATACTCCGCGATGACCTCGCCTCACACAGCGGCGCAGCGGCTGATGATGTCGGCTTGTGTCTTTCCTTGCACGCCGGCCTCTTGTGTTATGTCCTTTGGAGGATAAGGCAAAACGCATGGAGTTTTCGAATCATCTGATCGGAGGCGAATAACGCGTTTATGTTCCCCTGATGATCATGTTTCTCTGAGGATGATGCGCTTCCCCCCGCCTGCCTGCCTGCCTGCCTGAGCTGAGCTGTGTTATGGCAGCCAGAGTGGAGACTGGAGACCCTCCCCCGGGCGCAGAGCAGTGTATCAGGTGGACACTCAGCATCCCCTCACATTCCTGCATCACCGGACGATAAAGGGCAAGCCTGTGCATAAAAAGCCTCTTGTTATTTTTCCTCCCTTATGGTAGTTTTTACGGTTGACATTTTAGCACGTGACATTTGTTCACTACATTAAGAGATGCTTTAAGCTGCAACACTCCTGCAGGGTTCCTCTGGGGGTTTACATTATGAATTCACACTGACCTTATCAAAGTTTATGGTGTTATTTCATGTCATATGATGTTACAAATGTGTATGCATGTGATGCTTTTCTGTATTTTTATAGCCACAGATCATTTCAATTTTTATAAATAAAAGATACACGGTGCAGTTGAGAGTGCCTTAGGTTAGCACATCACAAAATCACATGGACATAATTTACAGTAAAAAGGAACTGGCCAAAGGTTTTACTACTTTCAGACCATGTATGTGAGTAGAGCCACCTGCTGGCAATGATGGACCTGTCATGCTGCCTTTGTGTGCTCACAAAAAGTTGGAAATATAATGAGCAAACACCAAAATAAGGCTATGATTTTAGACATAAGAACCATGGTGACAGCCCATGGAAGAGGTGTAAAACATAATAATAGGCGTCAGTCTAAGTTTGGCATCGCTGGAGAGTATTAAAACATTTCTTTTGTGTGCTTTGTTGTATTTACTTTCTGCTTGCATGTCTTTATTCTACTGCTGCATCACATCTACAGTCACATGTAACCAGGAAATACTTGTGCACAGCATGTGGTTTACATGTGTGACTCATAAATCAAAAATATGAGCTCTAAAGCGGAACTTGAGGGCAGTTTTCTTCAACGGCATCTGTGTAACAGCTCCTCTGCTCCCAGGATATGCAGCCACATATGAGCACGTTCATGTCTGCAGAGGCTGTTGAGTATAATACATTTTTGGGGGGCATTGTTTGTGACGGCTAGAAAATGTAATAAACAAATGTGCTTCTTATGCAGCAGGCTGTATAGGATAATCCTCTGGAGGTTTATTGACTTTCCAAAGACATGAAAACAAATCATTTAGTGTAACTGGGCTGCTTTTGCTGACCTCTTGTGGAAGATACATTGAGTTAATGGAGTGATGCAATTAGGGATGGGTATGGTGCTGCCAAGTGAAGACATTCATGAGATGGGACGGATAATTTACAAGTGATTATGTAATGTCTCGGTAAGATCTGAGTTCCATACATTTAAAATGTAGCTCAATGAAAAGTGAAAGTAGGTGCTGCAGATTCATCCAAAAACTCGATGGAGGTCATTTCTTTGTAAAAAAAACAACTTTATTTTTCATATAGCTAATTGAGATGCGGCTGCTGTAATGACCACAGAGAGGACTGATGACAACACTTGAACAAGATGCACAAAAGAGTGAGTGATAGTCCTTCAGCAGATCTTCCTTTCTCAATTGTTTTTCCAGTCTGACTGGATCATGACCAACTGGCCCCTGGAAGACTCCCGCACCATGTAGTGGTCATATGGTTTTTATTTTTCAGTCACTGATGTCAGAACGCTGCCTGTAACCCGGGCCAATCTAAAACTTTAAATATCGAGGGGGAAAACGAGCGGCTCCTCCCAATTTGGACTGATCCTCGTCTCTGCTGAAATCTGATTGGCTCAGTCGTTATCATCGTTAAGAGTTTACACCTGTGCGAAGTTTTTTGAAGTAAACGTCATTAGCGGAAAGGGCGAAAGGCAAGAAGACTGGAGCTGAGGAAGAAATGTGTGTTGCAGAGACATGACAAGCTAAAATGCGAAAAAGTGAAACTAAAATTGTGAGATGTCAAATGCGCCAAATTGACAGATGTTTTCCGTGATGAAGGGGCCAAGGTTGCAGATGACTGTTGGACTGCTGCGCATTGACAGGTAGGAGTGTCTCCATTTACCTTGGCGTTTTGAGAAGGTATAGGCCTGTATACCTTGGTGCTTGGTTGTTTGTGTCTCCACAAACACACTTTTATTTGTTATGTTTGTATGGGACTGCACTTTAGTTTTAATTATGCATTGAAAAACATTAGAGTATTTAAGTGCGCATATATAAATGTGAGCATTTGTAACTGTTTAGGCATCCAGTGGACTGACTGTTGGAGTCTGGTACTGGTGTAAGCAGTACTTAGTATACTGTGACTTAATGCTCACTGAGGCTTGTCTGGACTAGTCTTGTTTTGATTCAGTGCAGTGGTGATGTGCTTACACAACCTGGGGGAGGCAGGCGTCAACAAGTAATCCTAGGTGTCTTTAAGGTCTTCAATATCATCAGATTCTCTTTCTACCACAAAAATGTGTGGTATAAAATGTTGAAATTACTGCCAAAAAATTCTCCAATAGGCCTCTCTATGTCGAAGTCCTTGGCTAAATTTCAGTCCTAGTCCATCCCTGATCATAACTCTATAGACTGTACTAGCCATTTGATGAGTGAGCTGTGTGGTTGTTCAGGGCATATGCAGTTCCTTTAAAAGTTTTAAAATGCCGTAAATCAGTTTTAGAAATATAAGGCCTTAAAAGTCATTAAATAGTCTGATTTTTGCCAAATTATTTCAGCTCTTCTGCTTCAAAGTCCACAATTTTGACTGTTGGCAAATGAAGATTAAGACTAACTCACTTAAATAACTATATTCCTACATAAAACCTACCTCTGCACAGGACTACACATAATACTTGACTTTATACTCACCTGCCATGCTTGAATAAGAAAAAGATGATATCCAAAAATTGGTGCTGATTTTATTTTGGTTAAAAAATAATTTTGAAAGGGTCTTAAAAAGCATTAAATGTAAGTTTCTGATAACTGTAGACACCCTGTTGTTCAGTTGTCAAACCATTTGATTATTGAAATTCTAATATAAGAGTCAGACAACACAAAAATATATTGTGATTACTCGACTACATACTAACATTAGTTTTTGGCATATTTTTATGCTGATTTACTGTCTTGCAAACTATAAAGTGATTTACAGATTATATAATCATGAGTCATAAATCTACGATAACTCTAATCTTTCACATTTCAAAAACAAAAATGTATTAGACTCTACTGCATTTATTACACACACACTTCAACAACTATCTAAAGTGGAAATTGTCTCAGACACATTTACAAGGACTGAGATTATTATCAGTAAGGGAGTCTGTGGGAAAATACAGTGCAGAGCTCTCAGTGAACTGAGGGATATAAAAGCCAGAACCATAAGGAATTTTTGTTGGAGAACTAAGGACACAGATGACAAAATAATGATAATAAATTATGTGTCAGTTATGGAGATTTTGCAAGAAAATCAGTGTTATTAAGAGTATGAATATGAGTCATCTGGTATTTAATCCTGACGAGTGTTAGTCAGTGTTTTGTGGTTACTAAACATATGATTAACTGAAAGCAGCATTTCAGGTGATTGGAAATAAATTCTGCCTCTTCAAAAGTTGCAAACATGGAGCGCGACTTCTGTTTAACAGCCAACACTGTAGCAACAAAAAAGCAGAATTTCCAGTCCATTTATTTCGTTGCTGTATCACTGGTTGTGAGTTATCAGCTAAAACTCAGGCACATTTTTAGTGCTGGCACATTTTCAGTTTCAGAACACAAGAATCCAGCCAGTCATCAGCGTCATTTGAAATGAACATTTCTTGGACCATGTTTCTGCATAAATATGCATCTTGAAGAAGTGTGTTTTGGTCTGGTACATATGCACAGTTTGTGTTTGGGCTCACTTTCTTGCTGCATGTATTCTGTGTGGCACCAGTAGCACATGCCACATTTCAGCTGGGGGCAGTGTTGCTCTATAAATACACATAAACATGTACAAATGCTATGCACTGTGTGGTGGTTCATAAAGTTTACTGTGTGTGTGCCTCTGTGTGTGTGTGTGTGTGTGTGTGGGCCGCAACGACTCAGTCACTTACCTAATTTACCCCATCATATAATTGAATTATTTTAGTTTCACTCTATACAGAAGTCAAAAAGAACTCCAGCCGTCATGCTCATCTCTAATTAACCGAAATGCACTGTGAATCATGTGGATTGCTCGCCCAGCTGAAGTTAATTGTCATGGAAGAAACACTTAAGCCTGCTTAAAAAAAAGAAAGAAAGAAAGAAAGAAAGAAAGAAAGAAAGAAAATATATTTTAAATACAGCATTCTCTCAGAGCATCTTTGTCCTAATCAGTGTAGCAACAATCATTATTCAGGGTTTAAATCATCAGACAAGAGGCATCGGTGTATCGATACTGTACCCGATTGCTTTGCTCCTCAGTAACTCAGTACATATTTTTCTTTTTATTTCCCAAATAATATTAAAACTTCAGTGGTTTCACGATGAAAAAGCACCGAGGCTTTTAGCTGAGGGCATTTCATGGATGGACAATGACGCACTGTGTTGTGGGTACATTCACTTCCTCAAGGCCCTGGAGACCTTTAGTGGGGAAAAGTCTTCTACCTGCATGTCAAATAGACTTCTGTCCCAAAAAAACAACCCAATCTGACCTTCATCGCTTCATGTTATCACACCTGAGAGTGAGAGTTCTTCAAGTAGATTTTGTTATTTAATAAGAATGTTTCTATGTTCTTATATCTTCTACAATACATTGATTGATCAAGCTGATTTGATTTATTAGTGTTTACCACAGCGCACACGCATCCTGTCTGCGGCCAATGATAAACCCTCACTACACATCTTAAGCTGTGCCCTTGTACTCGAAGCATCCACAGTTTGGCACTAGCGGGTATATCGTTCTGAAATAGGCCATGATGACAAGTTGTTCACTAGTGACCGCTGGCTGCGATATAAATTTTTCTTCTGTCCTGCCTGTTGGCTCTAATGCCAGAGCCAGAGAAAAGGTGCTGCTGTGAGCTTTATGACAAAATGCTTTATCCCCCATTAACCTTCACAGAGTGGGTATCAGGAGGGGATTTCAGGTGGAATAAAGCACCGGTGTCAATAAGCAGGTGTGTCACCAAGCTCAAAGGAGACAACGGGCTAGCATAAGGCGCCCTCCGTCCTTCATTTCTCCTCTTTCTTTTGGGGTCATTCCTTAGCTGGGCTCTGACAGCAACCACTGATAAGAAAATGATTAAGTATCATGGACTCAACCACAATCCAATTCACGTTGCTGGTCGCTCCGCAGATTGCAAGAAAAAAAAAAAGCTGTGTCAGAAGATTTTTTTTTCTAATCAGGAAATTTTAACAGCTTTCTGATTACTCTTCATATAAGCCATATGTGTGTAAGGCTGCCTGAATTACATCCTGAAATCCATTTACAGTACATTGTGTGTGTGAATGTTGCGGATATGGAGGAGTGTAAAAACTCACCATGAGACAAATCAGGCTTAACTCTCTGCTGTATCTGAAATGGATCAGTCTAAGCTGACTGTAAAACACCCCATCACCACCTCTGTGAAAACGTATTTACCATAGATGAAGCGAGGGGTGGCTTCTGGAGGCCCCAGCCCCAAATGTTTTCTCAAAGGCCCCAAATCTGTTTTTTCCCTAAAAAATTCCAATTGAATCCAATTGTATTAGACACCACATATGGGGTCTCTCTAGTGTAGTGGTTAGAGCACTTGTCTTCGATGTGGAATGCAGAAGGTCCAGGGTTCAAATCCTGCTGGGGTTGACACCAGCAAAGGCATGTTGTTGCAAGAGGCTCCCCCCGCTGAATCAGACGGGATCAGATTTCTTAAGGAGGCTTCAGGATAAGAGAGTAACTCCAGAATCTGAGCCAAGTCCTCAATGGGGACACGTGTCAAGCCCATTGTAGCGGGGGGTTCCAGACGTAAAAGTGGATTTAGTATTAAAAACCACATTTACTTGGATTTTTTTGTTTGTTTTTTATTGAATTTAAGAAAATTAATTCTTTTAAACATTTTTTAAAAAATTTAAAAAAGTCCAGATATTATGGCATGGAAAAAATCCAATATCTAGGATTTAGTGGCACCTAGCTGTGAGGTTGCAAATTGCATACGGGAGGACTGTGGAGGCCATGTAAACGCAAAAGGCCCTATCTGGAGTTTAGGACACTGAGTCTGTTTTGTTTTGGATGAGTTTTTTTTTAACCACTACCTGAAAAATCGCAACGCACAGAATCCTTGCACACTCAGTCTGATGCGTTTTTTTTTTTTGTTCTATGCTTTGCAAAAATTCACAGTACGAGACCAAATCAAAAGACACATTTCCTCCTTGCTTGGTTCTCTCAACTGGAGTTATTTATCCGTCACCACTGTCTCTCCCCACATCTTGCATTTGACACGGGAGCTGCATGAAGTGGCAGAGCTGTCCTCCATCTCTATCTCCACACTGTCCACATCTTCCTCCTGGTCATCATCATCCTGAATCCTGAATATTACTCTCTGACCTGCTGAACGTGAGCTGTCTGAGTAATGAAAGGATACTGTGCGACCCGTTCCTCTGGCTTGTCACGGATGTGTTGCACTTCCACATTTTCTTCACTGATTCTTGAACAGCTCCCTGAATGCTTCTGATGGATGCTAAAAATGCAGAAAATTGAACCCAAAGGCCTTTAGTGTTTGGTTTGTCCGTTCTGGGCTACTGTAGAACAACATGGCGGACTCCGTGAAACAGGACCTGCTTCTTATATGGAAATAAATGCTTTAGTGTAAGGTAACAAAAACACAACCATTCTTGTATTCAGGTGATTTTAAACTAATAAAAACGATAGTTGCCCCGAAATCCTAACACACTGTACCTTTAAATGTGGCAGATTTGTCAGCTAAACATTCATTCTATGAACTCCTCTCAGCATAGTATAACAAAAATAGATTTCAAGATTAGTAATGCTGTTTACGCCAATTCCTTCTCTACCTATGTTGTGTAACTTAAAAATAGTGCGATCAAACATTTTGTGCCTCTGTAAGGTGGCAGAAGTGTAAATTAGTCATCCTCAGCATTTGTTGTTACTGCTTCAGAGTGATGAAAACAGTTGGAGGACAAAACAGGATGTAGGCTCTACAGGATGATTTTTTTCTCTTGGCAACTGTCGTGGTTTTTTTTTCAAATGATGCAGAGCTTTTTAGGCATATTATCTCAAATGGCTTGAAAAATAGGGGAGCATGACCCCAGACCCACTTATGTTTAGGCTGATCCCTGAATGTTTACAACATCTGGCTTGGCCCCTGATGAATATGTACACACATATATACACTGTATGTACAAAGGCGTTTAGTCCGCAGGGATCAGCTATCAGCCATGAAATTCCACCCGTGATGCATCTGGGCACCCATGAAAATGGAAATGGCAGGAGCTGATCTGTCGATGGGGACCAATCTGTCTCCTCATCAGGGCTCTTCATTAAAGTCGAGCACTGTCCATTAGAGCCTGTAATCCTCCTCACCCAGTGCCACACACGACCTTGAGGTGTAACAGTACACAGCGTTTTAACAGCTCCTGAGCTTTCACAGAGGTATAGTTAATGTCACAGGCACTTTGTCTGCTGGCTCATTTTGGGTGAAGTAAAAGTGTTTTGAAACAGGATTTAAAGAGTCCCCTTAACTCTACAATTCCTCCCAGAGTCATCAGCCACATTACAGCCAATCATAACTAATAATTGAACTTCTCGTGACGCTGTCATCACACAGTGTGACTTTTTTTCACGGTCTACTACAGGAATGTGATCATTCCTTGCTCACTATAGTAGCTGCTTAATTGAGCTGGATGCGCGTCAATGATTTCACTTAGAGGGGATCATCAAGATTCAGACAAGCACCTGGTCTTTTATGTGCCTGTAGAAGCCTGGCAGGAAAAACGATTACCGGCCTCATTTGTTCTCTATAGACAGTTGTGACCTTTCCAATTGGCACATCCTCTTACGAATATGACAGCTTTTCTTTCCCAAAACCAGGAGTGATCTTGCATTTAATATGCACATAAATTGCATATTCGCTTATTGGGGAGCTCGGAGTGGGAACGTACTGTACAATCAGTATGGCGCTGCTTTTTGACACTGGATGTGTCAGTTGTCAGCGGAAGTTTATGGAGGTCCCATTGTGCTCGCCTTTCAGCTCCATTCTCAATATTCTCTGGAAAAATGCCCCCTTTAGCAAATAATTTCAATAAATCTCTGTGCATATGCTGAAATATGGCTTCATTTAGTGTCCAGTGTGGTGAATAAATAATGATAAGTGTCTTGTTATATTAACACTAGAGTGTGTGGGTTCAGTTTGAACACAAATGCATATACAAGGATGAATCAACTGTAGCCAAACTGAGCAGTTAACAGCTGCAGTATTATTGATGACTGACGTGTACTCCTTTCAAGATGCAAAATGAAAAAAATATTTCTCTGAACCCAGAACTATTGGCCTGTAAGATGTGGCTGCTGGTCTGTTAACTCATCCTGTAAGAAATCCAAGACAAAATACACACATGGGAAATACACAGCTTTTATAGTACATACCAATAAAATCCCCGGTCTCTCTTTGTACAGTGTGGTTAGATTGTATCATAAAATGAATTTCTGCTGAGAGGTTGGGGATAGAGGCACAGGGAGGGAGTGATTGGCAAAATCATTGTTTACTTGAATGGATTACCTTCCGGTGGAACTGTTAGGGTGTGCAATCACCAGGAAATATCAGTGCAGAATGAACTGGCAGGACTATCAAAACAAAAAGCTCAAATACCGAGTGGATGTTTTCATTTGGAACTGGTATCCTCACCAGGAGCCACGGGGTTTATGGTGAATGATCTTTTTGTGCTCGCTAAGTGCGGCTGTACAGTGCAAGTCCACTTCAATCATGTCTAACAAACGGATAACCATGTGGCTGCTTTTAATTAATTGATGTAATGTAATTAATTAATGTATTTTCTAGTATTTGTCATCTCAGTCCCTATAGATTACACTTGATGTTCATTTGTTCAAGCTTGTAGTCTTGAATTGCATATGAATTGCATTGCTCAGGCCTTTTTAGTATTTAAAGTATTCATTGGGAAACTGCAAATAAAACTTTAAGAAGAGAAAGATTCAATCATTAGCAGCTTTAATTAAAAATAAAAAGATGTAAAATCTTTATTTTTCTTAACATAGTGAATTGGGGAAAAAACTGGGGCTGCACAGTTAATCAAAAATATTATTGAAATTGCGATATGGCCAATTGCAGGAGCTGCAATTTTTTGATACATGCCTACTTACCATTATAAGTGAAGCATTGTGATACAACGGAGATGCCCCGGCCTACAAATCATATTCCAGATGTCAACATATTCTCATAGAACGGTGCATATGAAATCCCACAAATTAGTAGCAGTGCAACGATCCCTCAATCTGGATTGATATATCGATTTAATGATCAACGATGCAATCACACTGATGCAAAGTGAAAACATCGATCTTCATCATCTTTAGCATAGACTTTTATTTTGAAAGTCTGTGTCACCGTCAAACAGCGGCAGGCAGATGGCAAGCAATCAAGAGAAAGGCAATAAGGTTAACTTAATTTACCCTGGAATAAATCAGCAGAGTGAAAATATTTTCGATTTCGGAGAAAATACAGGACAACAGACAGAGCACATGCTGTATGTTAACAATGCCATAATGAGATAAAACATGAGGTAGTGTTTAGTGGTGGTTCTTGTCATAGGCGATATAGGCGGCTGCCTAGGGCACCATCCTGAGGGGGGTGCCAAAATTGCACCTGTGACAAAACAAAAAAAAGTTACTTGGCTGGATGGGCATCTCACTCCACTAACTTCTCACCACCGCAACATTAGCTGCTGTTTCAAAAATGTGCATGAAGGCTAAAATTCAACCAAGCGATGATTAAGAAAAATTCTAAATAATGTAATTTGTTAAGTTATGAATGAAGGAAAGTCTGAGCTAAGCTAATTTATGCAATGAAAATCAACATGTCCATGAACCTTGGCAGTAAGCCAAGTTAACTTGAGCTGAATTTTATACCTTTGTTAAATGATATTGTTGTTAATCCATGTTTTATGGCTGTTTGGAGAAGTTTGCCTTCAGGGCTTTAGGCCAGATAGACCTGATGTTTTATGAATAAGATGGTTTGGGTAAAATGAAAATAATTCTTCCAGAGAGGACTTTCTGACAGAAAGCCCTGAAGGCTAACTTGTTCCATGTGCTGTTTAATGTTTGTTAGTGGCGTCAGTATAAAGTAAAATTTACTGCCCTTAAGTGGTTACAGTTATTTATATTATTTATGTGTTGTTTTTATTTTTATGATATCGTCTTATATCAATCGCAGGTCCCAGAATTGTATCAAAACCATCTTGTTGCAGACATTTTAATATCGGCAAATATCCTATCATTGTCCAAAGAATTGATAGGAGGACCACCTCCACCTCCTCCAAAGCTCCGTTTGGAGGAGGTGGATATTGTATCATGATGAAACCAGTGATATACACCCCTACGAACTAGTGCCCCACGAATGACGTTACATCCTTAACGTGCAGTTATGTAATTGACTTAAAGTTACAGAGGTTAGGTTTAGGTAAAGAAACATGGCTGGGTGTCTTTAGGTTTAGGCAAGTAAAGCTACTGTGGATAGGTTTAGAAAAAAAAAAAACATGGCGAGGACGTACTTTAAAATGACTCAAAGTTCATTTAAATCTCACATGGTTCCAAACACATGACTCCAGGGGGAAAGTCCTAGGAAAAATTCTGTTTTTTTTTTTTTTTTTAACAAGACTGCTCAAGACTGCTTCGCTGCTCCCTTGTTTACTCCAATCGAGTGCGTTGCTTTTTTCACTGAAGATAAAATGCAAAAATAAGCATTCCTATTAAAATCACAACTCGTATCAAAATTGCAATATCTGTCAAAGAATTTACAATATTTTTGTGCATATCGTGCAGCCCTGAAAATATCTCTGAATGGCAGTGCTTCAGACAGGAATAGTGGGGTGATGTTGACCTGCGGAGCACAGCTGACAACTTGAATTACAAACATGATGCAGAAGAAAATACTTGATGAAATGTTTGGTCATTTCTGTATGACACAAAAGGAAAAAAAAATTCAATTTGAGCAGGTTATTGAGACGGATTCTTCCTTTTGACTGCGGAGAGACAGAGAGGCAGAAGGCAGAGAGGAATATATTTCAGGCACTTCTGTCTCCCTCTATGGGAGTGTTAACGTTTTTTGTTGTTGTCTGTTTGTTGTGCAGTGCCCAGGTCAATCAGTGTCTGCTCCCTCACTGTCTGTGGAGGCCATCTCTGGTGATGAAATCATACAGACTGTGTCTCAAACACAAATACAGATATGCCCACACATACAGTACATACAGCACAAACGCAGGTAAATGAGTTCATGGACACGTAGAAGAACACCCTCAAAAACACATGCTGTGTTTACACACCTCTTTCTCTTGCATCCTCTATCTCTCACACTTGTGCATCACTGCTTCTGTTTCAAGCTTCGAGCCAAAGGCCTTTTAAGTCATTTTTATCCGGGGCTCTTCTTGTCCATCACCGCTTTCATATCTCCAACCGGATTGGAGCCCAGTCCAAACCTGGGCCTTAGTAATGATGACCACAGGCACAACAACCATCTGTAATGTGTCCGCTCCTCCCTTCAGGGAGCTGGAGAAGGATCTGCTGTCACTCTAGCAGGGGAAACATCTGTTCCCATTAAATTACTGCGGCCCTGCCATGCAAGTTATCTCTACTGCACTCCATTTTACCGCCTGAGTCCTGCGCCTGTCGACAAGGGGATAAAACAAGATTAGTTAAATGACTGGGAACTGGGGAAGTAGTAAGGGAGGGACAGAGGGGGAGAAGAGAGAAAGAGAGGGAGACGTCTCTTCCCTTGTTGTCTGCTCTCTTACCAATTAGGAACTGGGGACTGTCCTCGAGTGAAGCAAAAGAGCGATATAATCACCTCATCCATCAGCTAAGTTGTCACCACACGGCCTAAACCCATTATGAGTAACACTGTGAGTGGCCTGTGAGAGGAAGCATGTCCATACTGACGGTCTCTCAGCTTTTCAGATTTTAATGTGTGTGTAGACGTTGTTTTGACATTTACTTTTCAAATGTAGTGGTATTGGTATTGGCTGATATTGTGTTTTTCTTGCAAACTTGAATCCGTTTAAAGGAGCAGTTTGTAGGATGTAGTGGAATATAGCAGTGAGATATCAGATTGCAACCAGCTGAAACGTTTCCAATGTGCCAAGTGTGAACTCCTGGTTAGGATTCTGTCAGTGTTCATTGTTCACCATAGTTCTCTAAAATAAAAAGGACTAGGGGCCAGTTGCACAAGAAACCTTGAGTTAAGATTTTCCTTAAAGTCCTAGTTAAGGTTTCCCTCAAAATAAAATTGGTTGCACAAAACAATTGTAAGTCCTCCCCTTAAGGTTCCCTTAAAATTTTCACTTAAGTATTTATAGTTATCTCCTTTTCTTGGTCTTATACCTATGGAATCCCTACAGTAGACCGTTGCACAAAAAAGCTTTGCAATCAAATAATAAAAAGTACCAGTAACTCTGTCTTAACTGCAACATGACCGAATTTATGGTGGTAAATGAAAAAAACAAACAAACATTAGTCTATTTAAGTTATATATTTTGGGCGGGGCAACACAATGGTTTGAGTTGAAGGTGTGAGGAAGAATAGTGTCAGTAACATTGTTAACACTGTGCTACATTACAGAGAAATACAAAACCGTACTAATGAACCTTCATTAATATAGGCCTATATTTTATCTACAAGTGCACGTCACACACTGAGCGAGCCGCCTGTTAATGACGCTGTGGGCAAAGCAGTAATGATTGTGCTAAGTGGCTAATGGGCATGTAGCTACTGACATGTTTCAGATGATACGTCATGTTTTTAGTCGACCAATGAAGATGAGTTTACATATCACCTTGGGTTCGTCCTTCACCTTCTCAAAATGATCCCACACTTTGGATTTCCTGCCCGACATGTTATTAACTAGCCTGTGGAATAACCACAGGTACCAGCTCTGGAAATTAACCTGACTCCTGTCTGACTGCTGAGCGTGGCCACTTCCTGTGTCTGTCCTTTCAAATTAAATTCCCACATGGTCCAGTCATACAGGTCTCTGTTGGGAGCTGCACCTTGTAAAAATGGAGTTTCACATTTGTTTGTTTGTTCGATCTGCAACTAAGTGACCAATGAAATCTTGCCAACTAATGACCTTTCTTTGGCTAACGTTTGGTCAGTTATTAGGGGGCAACCTTACTACAATAGTTGTCTGTTTTCTGATATTAGGGGGTCAAATTAACTTTGTAGTTTGTGCTTTCTATGATTGTATTCCTCCAGAAGTATAATCTTGCCTCCTCTGACCAATATGATTGTCTTGTCTTTTTCACTATCTAACTATAAGCCAACTTTGTGAGACAAAAACAGGCAGGTGTGAGTCCAAGAAAACAAACAATCTCCATGGATCCTTTTACCCCTGTACAATCCCTTTCAATGCAGTGAATGACATTAAGTTTTTTCTTAGTTAAGGTAACCCTTTAAAGGATTCTCTGCAATTGTGTAAGTCCCTCAGATCAGGTGAAATTAAACCTTAAGAGTCATACTTTAAGGGCCAGTGTGTAAAATGGGTTGAAAACAGTGACATCAGTGGTCAAATTCTAGATTGCAGGGCTCACTCGCTCACCCCTCCCGTCGGGTAAATGACGGTGGCCTCGCAGGGACAAAAAGCCTTGCGCACACACGAGTTTTTCAGGAGTAGGTCTATCTAGCGACAAGGTGAATGTTTATTTAGAAAGCTAAACCATGTTACGATATTGTAATGAATCACTCATGAGCAGGAGACCAGACTAGCGTTCGGGAAAAAGGCCGGTTTATTTGAGCACTCCAAAAACTCCGGTAACACTCCAATGGGTAAAAGACTCCGTCCCAAACTCTGACTCTTCTAGCGTAACACACACACTCCATACACACATACTCGTTTACAGTACCAAGCGGGTACCCCCTCCCCTCTCTGTTCCACCAATCTCCAGCCCGCACACTGACTGACAGCGTAGCCTGTAAACAGAGCTCAGCTGTTTATTTAGCCTAGCAATATCTCTGGACTATAGTAGCTGCAATGGACGACTTTGAACGCGATTTTGAAGAGTTTCTTGTAGTGGACACAGACCCAGAGCCATACCAGTTTGAGCCGGAGCATACAGATGAGGAACTTAGATGCTGAGCGGGCGAGACGAGAGGCTGAATCCTCCGCTCCCATTTGGCTGCACAGAATGGGATTCGGTGCTACTGCTACCATCGTTGGGGAGATATATCATCAGGAGGAGTGCATCACAACGAGTGAAGTTGCGTCTTCTTTTCCTCGCAGATGACGGTTCGGGTTCATTCTCTCCTGTTGCGTGGTAAGTGTGGTCCATTCGCAAACTTTCTAACTAAAAAAACTTTTCACTACTCTCTATCAACGAACTACTAACACTCTCTGCTGTTTCCTCCTCCTTCTTCCTTCCTTCTGCTGTCTTCATTGGTTTATTTATATACGCAAAACGCATTCTCTGGCTGGCTGGATTGTCCACTCGGTCTGCCGTACATACATGGCGGTGCAAGATGGCGACCTCTCTAAAGCAAGGCCCTTGCTATATATATTTTTATTTTTATTTATATGTATGTATATATATATATATATATATATACAGTACAGGCCAAAAGTTTGGACACACCTTCTCATTCAATGCGTTTTCTTTATTTTCATGACTATTTACATTGTAGATTCTCACTGAAGGCATCAAAACTATGAATGAACACGTGGAGTTATGTACTTAACAAAAAAAGGTGAAATAACTGAAAACATGTTTTATACTCTAGTTTCTTCAAAATAGCCACCCTTTGCTCTGATTACTGCTTTGCACACTCTTGGCATTCTCTCCATGAGCTTCAAGAGGTAGTCACCTGAAATGGTTTTCCAACAGTCTTGAAGGAGTTCCCAGAGGTGTTTAGCACTTGTTGGCCCCTTTGCCTTCACTCTGCGGTCCAGCTCACCCCAAACCATCTCGATTGGGTTCAGGTCCGGTGACTGTGGAGGTCAGGTCATCTGCCGCAGCACTCCATCACTCTCCTTCTTGGTCAAATAGCCCTTACACAGCCTGGAGGTGTGTTTGGGGTCATTGTCCTGTTGAAAAATAAATGATCGTCCAACTAAACGCAAACCGGATGGGATGGCATGTCGCTGCAGGATGCTGTGGTAGCCATGCTGGTTCAGTGTGCCTTCAATTTTGAATAAATCCCCAACAGTGTCACCAGCAAAACACCCCCACACCATCACACCACCTCCTCCATGCTTCACAGTGGGAACCAGGCATGTGGAATCCATCCGTTCACCTTTTCTGCGTCTCACAAAGACACGGCGGTTGGAACCAAAGATCTCAAATTTGGACTCATCAGACCAAAGCACAGATTTCCACTGGTCTAATGTCCATTCCATGTGTTTCTTGGCCCAAACAAATCTCTTCTGCTTGTTGCCTCTCCTTAGCAGTGGTTTCCTAGCAGCTATTTGACCATGAAGGCCTGACTGGCGCAGTCTCCTCTTAACAGTTGTTCTAGAGATGGGTCTGCTGCTAGAACTCTGTGTGGCATTCATCTGGTCTCTGATCTGAGCTGCTGTTAACTTGCCATTTCTGAGGCTGGTGACTTGGATGAACTTATCCTCAGAAGCAGAGGTGACTCTTGGTCTTCCTTTCCTGGGTCGGTCCTCATGTGTGCCAGTTTCGTTGTAGCGCTTGATGGTTTTTGCGACTCCACTTGGGGACACATTTAAAGTTTTTGCAATTATCCGGACTGACTGACCTTCATTTCTTAAAGTAATGATGGCCACTCGTTTTTCTTTAGTTAGCTGATTGGTTCTTGCCATAATATGAATTGTAACAGTTGTCCAATAGGGCTGTTGGCTGTGTATTAACCTGACTTCTGCACAACACAACTGATGGTCCCAACCCCATTGATAAAGCAAGAAATTCCACTAATTAACCCTGATAAGGCACACCTGTGAAGTGGAAACCATTTCAGGTGACTACCTCTTGAAGCTCACAGAGAGAATGCCTAGAGTGTGCAAAGCAGTAATCAGAGCAAAGGGTGGCTATTTTGAAGAAACTAGAATATAAAACATGTTTTCAGTTATTTCACCTTTTTTTGTTAAGTACATAACTCCACATGTGTTCATTCATAGTTTTGATGCCTTCAGTGAGAATCTACAATGTAAATAGTCATGAAAATAAAGAAAACGCATTGAATGAGAAGGTGTGTCCAAACTTTTGGCCTGTACTGTATATATATATATATATATATATATATATATATATATATATATATATATATATATAAAGCATAATTATAAGGCTACGAAAACCAAATGAATTTTATTTTATAGCGATTATACACTTATATAAACATATTAATTGGTAGAATATTCAGATTCAGATTCAGATTTGACAATAAACCATGCCAAATATTACACACTGGCCCTTTAAGAAGAAATGTTATGGTGTTTTGTGCAACCGGTCCCAGGTCATTAAAACTGATAAAAATACTGAATGAAGCAGTTTCACATTGAAAATCAGTGTTTTTCTGATGCTCTCACCACGGAGGGGCATCACTATGATTACCAATGCAAAAATGCGAGTGGACTTGTGTGTTTGGTACAGTGTTTGGTTTGTCCATTCTGGGCTACTGTAGAAACATGGTGGTGCAACTGGCGGTCTCCATGAATGAGGACCTGCTCCCTATGTAGATATAACCAGTCATTCTAAGGTTACAAATACGGCAATTCTTGTTTTATGGTATATACACTAAAGAAAACATGCTTTTTATATTCCATATCTGCCAAAATATCCCCCTTTTAATCCTTCACTCTGGCCTTTTAAGTCGCACCCTGAATGTGGCTGCTGCAGTATTGTGGTGGGACTGTAGCATGAATGCATTATGGAGAAGGTAGAAAAGATAAAAACCTGCAGCTGGGCATATGGCGCATAACCACAACCTGCAACATCTGGTGTTATGTGACTGTAGATGAAAGAGCTGCAACTGTGTCACATCCAGTTTTGTTCTTTTTCTGTCAGAGGACACATAAATAAACAAAGTGCAGCATCATTTGGACAGTTTGTTCAGTCAGCATGAATTAAATATAGCAGAGGAAGGTTTGTGTGTGTGTTCATGTGTGGCTAAGTGTTTTCTCTGACTCTAACCTTTGTAGCGCATTTCATTGTAGTTTTGACATTCTCCTCTGACAACGAGAAAAAAGCCAGAACAATCTTGATATTTATGCATCTGTAACAGATGCAGCTTGAACTGAAGCAAAGCAGAATATTTTCTTTTCAGATATGCTTCTTTTGTTATGTAAACCTGTATCCCGATTCTTCACACAAAATGCATTCATTTGGTATTCAACAAATACAGATGTAAGTGAAATGAAAGGCTGCTGTAGGCTCCAAATGTCTGCTCAAAACCCTTAACAAACATTTCTTATGTCATAAAAGATCACTATGCTTTTCGCCCCAGGAAAAGTGCCACTGTGTTTTCAACACATCCTTAACAGCATGAAGTATGACCATATGTGCAGACATTTGCTGCTGAAATGCGTCACAAACACAAGTCACAGCATCAACTATGACTGAGGTTTATTTATATTTTTAAGAGACACTTGGCACACAGCTTGGACTTGTGAGATTTTTTTTTTTTTTTTGCTGATGTGACTGGAAATTAGAACATTTTCTGTTTTTCCCCCCACACCACGGTGAAATAATGACACTGTCACATCACAGCCTGTCATAGAAAATTATGTTATTTAAATAAAAATAAAACTTGGAGACAGATGATGATTTGATTTTGGGTTTGCAAGGAGTTTTAGCTGTAAATGACATGCATGTTAAGTGGTTCTGTTGTAGGAGTGCAGGTGTGGGAAGAGGATGGGGTGAGGAACACGGGGAGTGCCAGGTAAGAAGAAAAAGAGATATCTGGAGGGTAAAAACAGCAGGAGCAAAGGGAGAGGTAATGAAGAATATTGGCTGAGAGAAAACCCCGCTGAGTGTCATGACAAAGTGAGGCTGCAACGACATGGGCTAAAAATAGGGATCCTCAAATGGAGGGACATAAACAAAATGAAAGCAATCAAGTGACTTTTGCATAGCTCTCCTACACACACACACACACACACACACACCGGATGACATATGTGTCCTTGACAAAAGAGAGAGGGAGACTAAGTACGCTGCAAGTCAGAGCTTGGCACAGAGATCTGGAGTAAACTGATAAGTCTGGAAAGAGCAAAAGAGAAGATAAAAAACAAATTAATATCAAAGGGAACAGTGTTTATCATTGTAGGATATTTGGGTGAAACAGTGTAAAAGCAAATACAGTAGTTTAATGGAATAGCCAATTTTTTGGGATATACGCTGATTTGTTTTCTGGTGGAGAGTCTGATTTGCTCAGGTCCAGACCTTTTGAATCCACCTGCTTCACTGAGCTCGAGCTGACTGATTTGTTGTGACATGAAATATCGATTTGTTGGTTAAAATAATAAACAGCCAATGGGTGTCGTGTGGGACTCAATTAGCCAATCAGCACCATGGCAGAACTAACGGCATTGTCGAGCAGTTGTCAAGCAGTGCATCAGAACCAATGAGAAGTAATAAAAACAATGCCGAGCTCTAAAGACAAGATGGACGCTGCTATCAAGGCTGTTCTCAATCGACATGTCTTCTCAATAATGCAGGAAATCGTAGTTTTTTAACTTTGCTTTGCAGATCAACAGATTAATGGCCTAAATAAATAAAAACTAGTCCATACTCATTGAGTGCACAGTTGCCCACGTAGAGTTTCACCTGGTGTGTGTTTGGGAAACAGGTCATAGGAAATTTCAGATTAAATAGTCAACTGAACCCATTAAGAAGAGCAACGTATTCAGACAGAGTGTTTGTGAATTTGATAGTATGATTGCTGTATTGAACGTACAGTAGTACCATTGCCAATAGTGGGATAGTTAGTCGGCTAGTACATTAGTAGTGGAGGTAGCACGTTTAAAGGCAGATAGTTAAAGTGTTTATATGTTGTATTGACTTACACCTTTATGTGATGAGCCACACCCTCCAATATTCATTGCCTTATAGAAGCTCAGTTTTAGTAAGTTTTCCAACTTTTGCCAAGAGGGAACTTTAGATATTGGTCCCTAGATTATGTTCACCGAGTTTCATGCAGATCGGTCAAACTTCCTAGGAACAGATCGATTTTAAGTGTTTTTCAAAAAATTCAAAATGGCGGAAAATCTATATAACTGGAAGTTACGGGTTCTTGAAATTTGTTCCTCATGAGGAGAGGCATCTCTGTGCAAAGTTTCATGTCTCTAAGACATACCCAGCATGAGATATGCCCATTCAAAGTTTGCAATTTCAATCGGTTGCTATAGCGCCCCCCTTTGGTCAATTGATGTAATATTGCTTCATTCGCATCCTCCCATGACCCTCTACCACTGTGCCAAATTTCACTTGGATTGACCAAGTCAGTGAGGAGAAAAACGTGGAACAGACACACAGACACACACACAGACACAGAGTTTTCGTCATTATATAGTAAGATATTTACATAATTTTCCAGCACTAGATTAATTTGAAAGGCCATGGAAAATCGATTTACTTTGGTCCAACTTCATGCTTTTATATTCATGTTATAGCTGTGTGTCCTGTGCTGCAAACTGTTAAAACTCTGTAGCTCCTGTGCTATGTGCAAAGAAAATAACATACAGCCCTGCTATTTATTTTACATCATTTTTCATTTACATATTGTGCAGTTGTGTATTTTCAAACAGGGGAAGAAATCCCTGTCTTTGCATTTCATTTTGATGACAGTCTATTTTTTTTAGAAGTGCTTGTGACATCTCAAATGTGACTTTGACTTGCAAATGAAAACATGTAGCCCATTTTGTAGAAGATACCAATCACCATTATCCATTCAGCCTGAAAATATCGAGATATGAATTTTTGTCCATATCTCCCAGCCCTAGTGTGGACTGAAAATGACGTCCGGTTCAGGCGGAAAAGTTGGTCTCTCGTGATTGGTTAGGGAAAATCGAATCTCTCTCCCCTACTGAAGTCACTTTGAGCGGACGTAGTGTCAGACTGATAATGGAAACAAAGTTTAAATGAGTTGTTTATTTTGTCTGATATCAGACAAGAGTTAGATGTAAGATCGATACCACCCTCATATCTGTCTGTTCAATATGAGAGGTCAGGAGTTGGTTAGCTTAGCTTGGCAAAGAGAATGGAGGCAGAGGGAGGCAACTAGCCAATAGTTGTTAAATGTGTACAGACAAACTAAAGTATAAATGCAACAAATGCATTTTTTTACAGGGTGTTATGTGCCAGACTATTTCCTGGATTTTGTAACCTTGCTAACCTGCTTGTGGTAACTCCATATTTAATAGACAGATACAAGTGCGGTATCAATTTACTCCTCTAACTCTCTGCCAGGAAGTGAATAAGTGCATTTCCCAAAATGTGAAACTACTCCTCTAACTCTATTGTGGAAATTTAGGGCCTTTTACACCTTCACCGTGCTCATTCTGATAACATAACACTGTACAGCGTAGCCTCTCAATCATAAAGCTTTCCTTGGCATCTTTAAGTACTATCTCTGAGTTGTGATTCTGTAGATGTCTGTGACCTGCTCACTTGTGCGAGTACAAAATAGAAATTCTTTGATCACTCTGAATAACATCATAGGTGAAATCTTTCCCATATGGCTGATGGAATGAACTGTTTCATAATAATTAATAAAGCTTTTAATTATTCAGTGGAGCACAGCGGGTGTCATAAAGCTAATAGTAAAAAGCAGCTATCATCTTTCACCCGGATAGTTTAATTCTTAGCACTGCCTAAGTCTGATTAAAGCTCTGCAGCTCATTGCTATGCTTTTCAATACAATGACTGGGGGCTGTGATAAACAACTTTTTAATTGCAAATGCCTGAAGTGTGACCAGTGTCAGAAGTTTGCATTTTACATCAGCGTACTGCTTCCATTGCTGCATGGCTCACCTCGCCTAACAGATGGTGAAATGCATATCCAGGCTATTCAGAACAGTAAATGCTGCTTTATTCATTTACATGATTTATTTATTTATTTATTTCCCTCTTTCACATTTCTCCTCTTTTTCATATTTCATTTTGACAAATGACAAATTAAACACTGTGGTCAAAGCCCCCTCCACTCAAAAGCTGGTTTTCCTTTGCCCACTAAAATAAAATGACCTTGTCTACGCCGATTTGTATCTGTGCAAAGTTTGTTGCTAGAGAGGTGTTTTCACATTCCTGTCTGTGCACTTTCCCAAAATCTGAGAGTCAGACATACTCCAGGAAAGCTAGATCACTAATTTAAAAGCCAATTGCTGTAAAATATGGGAAACCCATATTGACAACATGGGCAAAGAAACCTGAAACCTCCAGTGCAGAGCTGACTTGTTATTCAAGACAGCAGCGTTTCCATTAGCATAGTGAAAGTTTTGACAGCAAACATGGTGGAGTCGAGTGTGCAATTTTGGGATATAAACCTGACCAATGTGAACGCACTGTAACATCATAGCAGATCATTTCTATGTTGCACAACCTCTCGTGCTGTCAGCCACTGTCTATTACAAACTAACAGACAACATAAGATGCTAACTACACTTGCCATTCTGACACACCTGCTAAGTGCTGGTTTGGTGCACAACAGACTCTTCATCTGAGTCTGGATCTGACTGAGGCTCAAACATGTACTGCTAAATCTCTCACGCTAATGCTAGCCATCTTGATGCACACTGCTCTTGTATTCGTCTCACATAGTTATCCTTGTTACAGTTATTATCATTATGTTAGCCTCATAATTATGTACATATATAATATAATATAATATAAGATAATATAATATAATATAATCTATATCCAGTATATTAGTCTCACACACTTTGTTTTAGTGCTGTGCCAGCGCTGGAGAAAGCAGAGGGCGAAACTTACTGCAAGCAGCGTTGCAGGGCGGAGGCCAGATTCAAAATTTTTTTATGTAGGAAAACCATGTCAAACAAAGCAGTGATTAATTAATTAGTATTTTTTACATACTTTTGACATCTCTGGAGGGAGACTTAGCCCTTGTTTACACGGATACAAACACCATAGAAGAATGTTCTGCGCATGCACAGTGATTTGTTTTCCTCTTTGTGATAAAAACAATGAAACTACATATAAACCCTATGTTGCATAGTTACCTGCTATACACTTAATAATATTGGGCACAGCAGACGTCTTTGTGCGCCACTGTGGCGATGATGTTGATGCAGCATTGCATGGCATGTGCGTACTGGGTTGCAACATCATCGTTTTCCAAAATCTCTGTCTATCATGTTTACACGTCGCCATAGAAACAGATATTTTTAAAAACTTTCACTTGGAAGCTGTTTGTGAAGATCTCCATTTTCGTTAAAAAAAAACGCTGGTAATGTGTAAATGATAGGTGCAAACGCAAAGATAGATACCTGTTTTCAGAAATATACAGAACCATATAAACAGGCCCTTAGATGGTCCAGTGTGTAGGATTTAGAAGGATATATTGGCAGAAATGGAATATAATATTCATAACTATGTTTCTGTATAATTATTGCATTTTGGTAATCTTAGATTGAGACAATTATATCTACGTCATGGATATATTAGGAAAACTGGGAACAGCCTATGAAAGCACAATGGCACATGAAGCCAGAATGGTTCAGCTGCTGCGTGCAGAATTACCCAGATGATCTGGTGACTTTGGGCACTACTTCCACACTGTGTGGCCAATAGAGCATGTGCACTAGAGACTTCAGGCAGCCGAGCATGACCGAGTGTGACCAAATGCCTAACGTCCATCGCGAATGGATAACTTCCGGTTTAGTGCTCTACTGACTTGAGTGGGGATGAAATCATTTAATCTTGCTGCTTTTCGAGGCTTTCCAAATTTTATGTGTCGCTCAAAAAAATGCATCCACTGATTTACCTCTCTTTCCCAATGTAAGTCAATGGAAGAAACATGACAGACCCTGAAAATTGCAGTACCACTTTTTGGCCACTGTGAAAATTGGCTTCAAAGCTTGGCACACTTCCTGGGGGAAGGTTTTACATATGGAGTGGATCCTCTTCCACCATGCCATGTTGTTCAACAGTGGCTCAGAATGGACAAGTCAAACACTGGCTCTAGATAGGGTCATTTCCATTTTTATGTCAGCTTCCATAGTTTTCCCTACATGCTTAGCAGTGTTGGCACACAGGAGAAATTTCAGCTGGTTGCAATCTGCAGTCTCACCTCTAGATGCATCTAAACACTAACACTTTAAGAGATGTCCTGTGTCGAATGTAAACGTAAGAATTAATCATCACTGAATATTCATTAGAAAGTCATCATTACCATCTCCAACATGTAATAAATCACAAACTATCTTTCTCCTGATAAGGATATAATTGTCTTTTGGGGTGTGAGGACACCATTGTGGGCTTCCACAGATTTTCCTTCTTCCTTCACAAAGTAACGATTGGCCCCTGGTGTTGGACATGGATAATCAATGTGTAATTATTCTTTCGACGTGGAACAAAATGAATATGCAAAGGCTAGGACACAGGGGCTCAATCTTTCTCTTGAGTTTTAATCATTCTGATGAAATACTGTTTTGCCCTCATTCCCATGTGTGAATAAATCAATGACATAAAAAAGGGAGATAAGAGAATCTCTCTCTCTTTCCTCACTGTGTCTGTCTCCCACTCTTATAAATCTACCGGCCCATGACTTCCTCCATCATTCGTTTTACAGTAAACCTTTACAAGCGTGATATCTCGGCTTGTAATGAGACAAATATAGATTTTACAGGTTAGCAGTGTCTATCGCGCAGAGCATCTCCCCCTGCTGTGATAAACAACATTTTGTAATATGCATTTCACCTTGAAAAAATATTTTCGCTGCATCATCACTGTGTCATAAACAACTGCTCCCCAGTTTGAAGGGGTCTTATCATCCCCCTTCATAAGAAATACAAAAAAGTGAAAATGAAACATGGAAAAAACAGCACCCGGCTTTCAGCTTTCATCAATATTTATTCATAAACAAAACACCGTATCACTGTGTGTAATGCAGGCACATTATGAAATTGCATTCACAGCAAACAGCAGCAATACCTGTGTGCCCTTGATGCCTCATGGCACAGTGTAAGACATTTATCTTGCACACGTGCATATGTAAGCATATATTTTAAGGCATGTCCGCACACAGTATCACATGAGCACCCATGCACAGCCTCCGCCTCGGTGCCTTTCTCGCTCTCATATTACAGGAATGCCACTGAGTAACACAAACAGAAAGCATCATAACCTCTGCTGTGGCTAGTCTTTGTAAATTGTTCCCTTTAAATTATTCATCACTAACATATTTGTCAGCCAAATCCTGGTGTGCTGTAGAGGGTTTTTAAATATTGAATAGATTTCACATCTAATAACCCCGGAGTACGCGTTAAACTCTGTAAAGTAACTATCAGGCAATGCATGACTCATATACGGGATGTGTCAGCGAAGCTCTAACAGCAGAAGAGAATCCCGCTGCATATGTCAGCATCACTCCCAGTCTGCCACTGTGCTGTATGAAAAATGGTAAACAGTGTGAGAGCAACCCATTGAATCTGCCTCCCACTCAGATTCTCTCTGCTTGGTTTTCTGACACTCTGCTGGTGGGAAACAGGGGGGCGGGGGTCAAAGACACAATGCCCTGGTACTCAAGAGACCCTGTAGTTCAGGACTTGCTCTAATTGTGGTTCTGGAGTGGAGGAGTTTTTGACCTTTACTGATTTATTTACACACAAACAGCTCTATCATCATAGACGTGGCTAGTCATCTTCCCAGAGAGAAATCCTTGGATCCAGCTCCAAAATACCTCTTATAAATAAAAGCCTCTTTTATAAGACAACACATACACACAAGCAGCGAGACGTGCACGCTGACATTTGCATGCCCTGCCATACACACACACACACACACACACACACACACACACACTGTAACTCAAGCTCACAAATGCACTCTCTCTCACTGGAGCAGAAACTGAGCAAAGTCATTTTTTATTTGTGCAGGGCAGAGTTAAGATGAATTAATTAAACTAACTAGTTTGGGGGTTACATTTAAATTTAAATCTTCCTTGAAGGGACATCTTCCCCAGTAATGTTTGCATTTTATTCAGGGCTAAAGATAACATTGTTCCACATGTAAGCCCCTGTGAATATATTTGAGTTTGTAGAGAGGTCGTAAAGTAACATTCAGTGTCTCTTGGTCTGATTTAATCCCCCAAATAGAAACCTCAGTTCTTTTAGTTTCTGTCCTTATTTGCTTGTTGTTCAGCTTAACTCATGTTTGTTGTTTGACTTTCACCCCACTGAAATTATTGACGGAGCCATTCATCATGTTACCAACACCTGATAAAACCTTTGCTTATCAATGCAGCTATATTTTAGTGGTGTACGGAAGACTTACACCAGCGACACATTCTCACTCCGAACTAGACAAATACAGACACTTGAACATTTTCCCTCAGCGTTACAATATGACGGGCGAGGTACTCCTGCTGCGTCAGTTTTGGACAATTAGGGACAATGTTCCAGTTTACAAGGGCTGCCCCCAAATAGTCTCCCAAACGTTAGTCAACCAGAAAGGTAATATTTTGGCAAGATTTCATTGGTTGCATTCATTGGAGCTGCACCTTGTCAGAGTATATCAAAACCTATTTGACTGGGCCATGTGGAAATTTAATTTGAAAGGACAGACACAGGAAGTGGCCACGCTCAGCAGTTAGACAGGAGTCAGGTTAATTTCCAGGGCTGGTACCTGCGGTTATTCCACAGGCTAGTTAATAACATGTCGGGCAGGAAATCCAAAGTGTGGGATCATTTTGAGAGGTGAAGGACGAACCCAAGGTGATATGTAAACTCTTTATTTTAATGGTTTACTTTCTTAGGTTTAGGCAACAGAAGCACATGCTTAGGTTTGTAAAAAAATCGGTTTGGCTTAAAATAAGAATGTTTGGTACTCATGTAGTATATCATCACTAGCATTGAATGCTAGTATGCTACACTAACATTCACCTCCACTCCTACCTGCCCTATATAGACTTTCTTACTCTTTATTAGGGGTGGGGGAAATTTCCGATTCTTAGATGCATCGCCATTCGGACGTGGACGAATCTGAATCGATTCACGAACGTCCAAATTTCGATTATTTAAATCTGTTAATTAGAGTAATACAGAAGGTTCTAAATAATGCGGAACTAAGAAGCCCGGTACGTGTCATCTCTGGGACACTTTGGGATGCGCACCCGGAGCAGACACGCCGACGCACACAGAGGAAAACAAACATGGCTGACCGCTACCCACCTTGCCGTGAGAGCTGAACAGCTTCTTCTAATTTAAAAGCAGATGTGTGGAAATACTTTGGCTTCTACAACGTTGACGGCGGAAGCGAACTGGAGAAGAGCCACATTACATGTAAGCTGTGTCGTGCTAAAATAAAATACTTTGGCAACACAACAAACATGAGAAGCCATGTAACTCGATTCCACCTGACGGAGGAGTCAGGGAGACGGCAGGCTGTTATTGCTGCGGCAACTAGTGGCACTACCGACCAGAGAACAATCGAGGAAGCAATTAGAAAGCTGCCACCCTCATCGGAAAAGGCGAAGCGAATTACGAAGGCCATCGCGGCCTTTATTGCCAAGGCTTTGCGTCCTTATTCTGTCGTGGAAAATCAGGGATTTCGAGCACTGCTGCATACACTGGAGCCCAGATGCACCATCCCATCCCGACGCTATTTCACCGACACTCTACAACCAAACCAAAACAGAAGTCATGGCCTCACTGTTGAAGGCAGGTAGGATCGCAGTTACATGTGATGCATGGACGTCTGTCGCCACCGAATCGTTTGTTACTCTAACTGCGCATTTTATCTTGTGATTTCAGATACCTGTTGTTACCTTTGGTTCCGTACAACGAAGTTGTAACTTTCCAGTTTGCAAGCATTTCCATTTTTATGTTTAATAAAATATAATGGAAATGAATTCATCTCTTTCTTATTACAAATGCACTGTTTTTAAAAATTGCAAGTGTTGAATGCTTATTCAGTGAGACAAAAAGAAATGTGTGTTGTGAAAAAGTGCATCAATGTACATAAATTAAAGATGCATCAATAATCGTTTTATAATCGAATCGTAGCCCCTGAATTGTAATCGTAATCGAATCGAATCGTGAGGTGCCCAAAGATTCCCACCCCTACTCTTTATACTGCAGTAGTTGCCTGGATCATTAAAAAATGCTGCCCCCCCCAATGCATCTCATACTGCTGCTAAAGGGTGCCTTGGAGCGCTTGTGTCTGAGGCTGAGGGCCACTGACCAAGTGCTGGTATTTGACGAGTTGGGAATGAGACCAGGTTGACACCAGTGATTCTCAGTTTAAGGCTCTTGGGCCAAATCTGTCCTGAGATGGGGCGCTGATTGCCTTGCTGACCATATTCTAATTGACAATGAAGATAAATTGCTCCCACTGGGATTTTGTTTTTTTGTATTTTAAATGTAAATAAGCTGCCTGACCGCATTAAAAAGCATCAAAACAGTGCTTCTGTATTGGAAAAATATTGCCAGGAGAAGATCCCTACAGATCCCCAAGGTTCAGGCTAAGTCCTAAATGTCCTTAACTCCTAGGAACACCCCTGCATACACCTGATCTGCATAGAGCAGCTGTGGCTGGATTTGCCTCTCGGCAAACATTAGTGAGGACATCATCAAACTGTTGAAAGCGGGCAATTCATTTATTATATATAGTTACACTAAATGTTATTAGTTTGTTTATGAACTAGCCCCTGGTCTTCTGCCATTTTGCAAAAGTGGCCCCCGGGCTGAGCAAGTTGAGTATCCCAACCTGCACTTTCAATAATGACACATAGGAATCAGCCAATAAAAAAGAAAAAAAAAGAACATTTTTACAGCAGCAGCTTCACTGACATACAGCAGAACACTGCTTCATTTTTCATAATGTCATTAAAAGTGAAACAGTCTTTGTTTACTTCTCTCCCGTTACAGTGCAACACAGTATATGCTGTTCTTTGATGTGCCTGGTTGTTGAGGTCAACATTTTCAACCTGGAGCACATTAAATGATGGATTGGTGGCAGCCATCGACTGGAACACAACTGTAATCAACTGGCTGCCAAATAACATAACAACTCAATACCACACAATGTAAAGCTTTTTCTCGCAATATAATTAAAAAACATGTAAATGGAAAATGGCAGATATGTTAAAATCTGTTTTCCAACATGCCACACAAAAAAAATACACTGTTAAAAAAGTTAGGGGAACACTCAAATCACACATCAGAGCTCCTGGACAGTCTGTGGTGGTGCTTGGCAGTATAGGATGCAGCCATACATAACATCCCATAGGTGCTCATTTGGATTTAGGTCAAGGGAGCGAGAGGACCAATCAGTGGCATCAATGCCTTCGTCATCCAGGAACTGCCTACACGCTTTGGCCACATGAGGCCGGGCATTGTCCTGCACCAGGAGGAACCCAGTGCCCACTGCACCAGAGTAAGGTCTGACAGTCGCTCTGGGGACTTCATCCTGGTACCTAACAACAGTCAGGGTACCATTAGCTATGACATGGAGGTCTGTGCGACCCTCCAAGGATAGCCTTCCTAGAACATCACTGACCCACCACCAAACCAGTCATGCTGGATAATGTTACAGGCAGCATAACATTCACCGCAGCGTCTGCAGACTCTTTCACACCTGTCACATGTGCTCAGTGTGAACCTGCTCTCATCTGTGAAGAGAACGGGGCGCCAATGACGGACCTACCAACTCTGGTGTTCTCTGGCTAATGACACTCAGGCTGCATGGTGCTGGGCTGTGAGCAGAGGTCCTACTAGAGGACCTCAGGCCCTCATGCCACCCTCATGGAGTCTGTAGCCTGCTGGAGGCCATCTTGTAGGGCTCTGGTAGTGCTCCTCCTGTTCTTCCTCACACAAAGGAGCAGATACTGGTCCTGCTGCTGAGTTGATGTCCTTCTACAGCCCTGTCCAGCTCTCCTCGTATCTCCTTTATACTCTTGAGACTGTGCTGGGAGACACAGCAAACCTTCTTGTGACTGCCATCATGGAGGAGCTGAACTACCTGATTGGGCTACAGGTACAAGGACACTAGAGGAACACAAACTACGAATCAGTCAGGAAGGATAAAGAGAGAGCAACTGTCTGTGGCCACCACATATAAACCCTTCCCTTTTTGGCGGTTGTCTTTCTTTTGCCTTTCCATTGCACCTGTTGTCCCTTTCATTTGCACCAAAGCAGGTGAAACTGATTCACAGTCACTTGTGCTTCCTAAATGGACAGATTGATATTCCTGAGGTTGAACTGACATGGTGTTATACTGTGACGGTTAAGTGTTCCTTAATTTTTTTGAGCAGTGTATTTGAAATTATCATCAACAATGCAAAACACAGCATGATCAAACATGGCTAACAGTCGTTTGTACTTTTTAGAGGGCACAAATCTATTACTGAAACATCTTGTGTGAAAACTTAATATATATGTGCTTATAGAAAAGGTCAAGTCCTGTTTCGTCTGTACCCCATCTTCTCTTTACTGACTTTTTTTTCCTTTCTTTTTTATGGGGCATTTTTGCCTTTTATAGATAGTTCAGTTAGGCATGAAGGGGGAGAGAGAGGGGTAATGACATGCAGCAAAGGGCCACAGGCTGGAGTTGAACCCCTGCTGCTGCGGCAACAGCCTTGTGGGGCACCTGCTCTATCCACTAAGCCACCAACGCCCCTCACTTTTGCATAAAAAAAAAAGTTGAAAAATTACATTAATAACGTGTATTTACATGCAACAATTTGTCCTGACGGTGGGAGTGCAAACCTGACAAATGTGATTAATATTATGAGGGTTGTAATTGTCCCTTTTAGTTGCTGCATTGCCACTAAAGATCTTGTGGATAATTTACGTAAAAGTTGCGTAAGAGATGTCATGATGAAAAATTGAATACTGGTCATGCAAAGAACAATTTAATTGGATGCAGCAGATATGTTACAAAAAATGATTAATTCATGAAATTACAGCATATAATGAGATACAAAGAAACACCATCTCATGCTGATAAATGCCTGCAAAAGTCTAATTACACAAACATAACAATCAGGCTCAGGACATTAGCTGTGTCTATGTGTTTGTCATATCCAACTATTTACCATCAGTGAATGAATATTCAGTCTCTGGAGAACTGACTTGCAGTTGCCTATTTAAGCAGTATACACATTGTCATGGATGCACAGGCCCAACACAATTCAGCAGCATGGAGAAATGGAGAATTATACCTGTTGCACCCATGTTCCTAGAAATTGCTTGCCCCTGTATGTTGTAGAATTACTGTGTTACTTGAACACGTAAAAGCAATTTGTTTTTCCAATTATGTTCACAGGCAACAAAGTGCTGTTGTACCACACAAAAGGCATAGGAATAAAAGGCATTAAAGAGCTATTATGCTCATTTTCAGGTTCATACTAGTATTTTGGTTTTCTACTATTACATGTTTACACTCTTTAATGTTCAGGTGCTAGAACGCTTGTATTCACCCTCTGTCTGACACGCTCTGTTTTAACGCCTGTATCTTTTATCCCCCCTCCTGAAAAAGCCCAGTCTCCTCTGATTGGTCAGTGTTTCCAGGTTTTCCATATCTCAACGTCTCTGCACCATCATTGTAACCTGTGGGAATAACTGTAATGGAGGATAATGGCACTTTCGACAGTGAAAAATCACCAGTAAACCAAAATCTTCACAACCATTCCTTTCAGCAAGAATAGGTTCCAAAATTGGAGAGAATTTAACAACATCGGCAGTCAAGATTACATCTCCCTGACGTTAGTAGCTGCATGTAGCCGTGAACTTGCAGCCTGGGAATGATTGTAATGGATGATAGCTGCGCTTACCACCTTGAAAAATTACCAATAAAAACTTCTAGACCAAAATCTTCACACTAGACAGGTTTCAGCAGAAATAGGATCTGTTGTTGTTGGTGTCTGGGGCTGAGGGCCACTGACCAAGCGTTGGTAATTGACGAGTTGGGAGTGAGACCAGGTTGACACCAGTGATTCTTAGTTTCAGGTTTTTTGGGCCAAATCTGTCCTGAGATGGGGTGCTGGGTGGCCTGCTGATCATTTTCTAATTCACAATGAAAATAAATTGTTCACACTGGGGTTTTTTTTTTGTATGCTGAATGTAAATAAGGTGCCAGAGTGTATTAAAAAGCATCAAAGGAATGGAAGATCCCTACAGATTCCCAAGGTCCAGGTTAAGCCCTGAATGTCCTCCAAGAAACACCCCTGCGTACACCTGATCTGTGTGGGGCTGCTGCAACTGGATTTGCCTCTCGGCAGAGATTAGCAACAAACAGGCAATTCATTTATTATATATAGTTATACTAATTATTAATGTATTAATGTTAATTTACAGGCTCCTGGTCTTCTGTCTTTTTGCAAAAGTGGCCTCCGGGCAAAGGAAGTTCAGTATCCAGACATGCACTGTCAATAATGACACATAACCAAAAAACAAATTAAAAAAATCGGGGACAAATTAACAACATCAGCAATCAAGATTACATGTTTCCGTAATAATAGCATGTCGCTTTGAACTTGCAGCTGCTGAATGACTGAAACGGAGGATAGCGGCACTGTCCACTGTGAAATATGACCAATTAAAGCCTCTAAACCAAAATCTTTAGTAGAGATGTTTCAGCTGGAATATGATCCAAAATTGAGGCAAAATAACAACATCTGCAACCAAAATGATGTCTCCCTGATGCTACCATGTAGCTTTATGTATCAGTGAAGGCAGTAGCTTGCCTGGAGCAGATGACCATAGAAAGAAATCCGTCATGAGCTGTCAGCTTGTCTCAAAAGTAGAAAAAATGTTGGAAACAGAGGACTTTTGCATAGATTTACCTCATAATTTGAAATTTGCTCACATTTGATATAGGTATTCAACACTGTAATATTAAATCTATGGCAGAAAATAAGAAAAAGCATAATATGTGCCCTTTATTCTCCTAAAAAAATACAGTGTAAAGACTCATACAGACGTCTCAATTGTCACTTATGATCCACTAGAAGTGTGTGGCGATGTATTTTCTGCAGAGGTCTGCCTGTATTTTTCTATTTTCTTCATATTTGCTGTGCGACGTTTACGGGCATCTACCTCCAGAGTGCTCAGGTGAGGCTGAGGCTTTAAAAAAAATGCGGTGACCATGTGCCAGACTGTAAGCAGCACGTGCTAAGAGACATAGCACCCAAGTAAGGCAAAAATAATTAGGCGAAATGCTAGATCAGAGGGACTCTGGGGTTGGATTTTACTTTCGCTGGCGAGCGCGTTTACAAACTGTTACCGCTAAATGAAGTCTAGTTAGAAAACATTTTACAGAGTAATTTCAACATTTTGCAACATGCCAGATAAATTAATTAATTTTTTCTCAGTATGTTAATTAAAAAACAGGCAATATTTTTTGTCCTTCAAACGTACTTCTTTGCTAATTTGTAGAACTGTTTATAAACTTAATTTCCCATCATAGCTTCTAATGTTTCTTACAGTGTTGATAGTTTAACCATGAATAAAGGAATGTCCTTCACTGGCTGCAAACTGAAATGTCTGATAGGAGACTCCTTGATTTATCAAGTTTTTGGTTATTATTAAACTTGAACTCAAAATCGGCACACAAAAATGTGTTCCTGATAACTGGCTGTCGATCCCTGTGAGACATAACCTGAGCAGATCAAATTAACAGGCAGTACACTGAGGATTTCTCCAGCGCTGCTCACCCACCGAGTGTGGAGCGGCCACGGGGGACAAAGTGAACAGCAATAAAAGAAGATGAGTGAGGGATTTGGATAAGTCACCCAGGATCACCCCATTATATGAGCTATTCCTTTTTAAACCCTCATCAGCATAGGAGGGATTTCCAGTGAGGCTTTACCATAGCTGAGGCAAGACTACAGTCCCCTAAGAGGAAAAATATATATAAGTGAAGTATGTTTATTTTTTATACCGCCGCATGATGCAACTCATTTATCAGCTCATGAAAATAATGGCTGATTTACCAAACTCCTGATGCAACACCTGCCATTAAGGTGATATCTATGGGGCAGAGAATTCTCAGGTCTTTTAATGTACCATCGATGCAGTGATTTTTTTCAAAGTAATTTGCAGGCAACTGTTTGTCCGCAAAAAGAAATTCAATAGGTCATCCTGGAACATTGTCAGCTTCCAGTGATCAAAACTAGGAAACACAGCCAAGAGGGCAAGTGTCAAGTGCTTGTGTCAGACAATGCCAAGTGAACATGCTCTGAGGTCAGAAGGTGACAAAGTTACTGTGAAAGCTATGGACATAAAAGGACTCTGACAAAATAGCAAAGTGCTGCTTGAGCGCTCTTATGGGGGGGGGGAGAATATATACACTGCTCAAAAAAATAAAGGGAACACTTAAACAACACAATGTAACTCCAAGTCAATCACACTTTTGTGAAATCAAACTGTCCACTTAAGAAGCAACACTGATTGACAATCAATTTCACATGCTGTTGTGCAAATGGAATAGACAACAGGTGGAAATTATAGGCAATTAGCAAGACACCCCCAATAAAGGAGTGGTTCTGCAGGTGGTGACCACAGACCACTTCTCAGTTCCTATGCTTTCTGGCTGATGTTTTGGTCACTTTTGAATGCTAGCGGTGCTTTCACTCTAGTGGTAGCATGAGACGGAGTCTACAACCCACACAAGTGGCTCAGGTAGTGCAGCTCATCTAGGATGGCACATCAATGCGAGCTGTGGCAAGAAGGTTTGCTGTGTCTGTCAGCGTAGTGTCCAGAGCATGGAGGCGCTACCAGGAGACAGGCCAGTACATCAGGAGACGTGGAGGAGGCCGTAGGAGGGCAACAACCCAGCAGCAGGACCGCTACCTCCGCCTTTGTGCAAGGAGGAACAGGAGGAGCACTGCCAGAGCCCTGCAAAATGACCTCCAGCAGGCCACAAATGTGCATGTGTCTGCTCAAACGGTCAGAAACAGACTCCATGAGGGTGGTATGAGGGCCCAACGTCCACAGGTGGGGGTTGTGCTTACAGCCCAACACCGTGCAGGACGTTCGGCATTTGCCAGAGAACACCAAGATTGGCAAATTCGCCACTGGTGCCCTGTGCTCTTCACAGATGAAAGCAGGTTCACACTGAGCACATGTGACAGACGTGACAGAGTCTGGAGACGCCGCGGAGAACATTCTGCTGCCTGCAACATCCTCCAGCATGACCGGTTTGGCAGTGGGTCAGTAATGGTGTGGGGTGGCATTTCTTTGGGGGGCCGCACAGCCCTCCATGTGCTCGCCAGAGGCAGCCTGACTGCCATTAGGTACCGAGATGAGATCCTCAGACCCATTGTGAGACCATATGCTGGTGCGGTTGGCCCTGGGTTCCTCCTAATGCAAGACAATGCTAGACCTCATGTGGCTGGAGTGTGTCAGCAGTTCCTGCAAGACGAAGGCATTGATGCTATGGACTGGCCCGCCCGTTCTCCAGACCTGAATCCAATTGAGCACATCTGGGACATCATGTCTCGCTCCATCCACCAACGCCACGTTGCACCACAGACTGTCCAGGAGTTGGCGGATGCTTTAGTCCAGGTCTGGGAGGAGATCCCTCAGGAGATCATCCGCCACCTCATCAGGAGCATGCCCAGGCGTTGTAGGGAGGTCATACAGGCACGTGGAGGCCACACACACTACTGAGCCTCATTTTGACTTGTTTTAAGGACATTACATCAAAGTTGGATCAGCCTGTAGTGTGTTTTTCCACTTTAATTTTGAGTGTGACTCCAAATCCAGACCTCCATGGGTTAATAAATTTGATTTCCATTGATAATTTTTGTGTGATTTTGTTGTCAGCACATTCAACTATGTAAAGAACAAAGTATTTAATAAGAATTTTTCATTCATTCAGATCTGGGATGTGTTATTTTAGTGTTCCCTTTATTTTTTTGAGCAGTGTAGTTTCAGAGTCACTGAAATCAGCTCTAAATTCCTTTTCTGTGTTGCTCGTGTAAGCTGAAACGTTCTTCAAAACATGTAAGCATTGCAGTAAAAGTGATCCCCCACCCCCCTTCAGCTACAATATGTGCTTTATTGATCACAAGGCTGTTACTTGGATTGCTGTTGTAGTTAGATGTCATTGCTTTGGTCAACCGGAGCAGCCTCAGAAAACAACACGGCAGACGTCTGGAAGCAGTACTAAAAAAAACATGTACAATTTCATTTTGCAGGTTGTCTAAAATGCAACATATAGGCAGGACTGTAAGCTATAAAATACAGCTTGTTAACCTCATTTTGTCCACTTAGATGTCCTGATTAAGAGGGTTTGCATAATAATAATAAGTGACTGTTCAACCTAAATATTTTAGGTCCTCGCCTCAGAGGGAGGAGAGCTTATGTCCAGACAAAAGTCTTTGCCATGTACTTGAGGTGAACTTGACATCTTACACAAAAGAGAGAGGCAATTAAATATTGATTGGACGTCGTCAAGAGGAAATGGATGTGGCCGGCTGCAGTCAGCAGAACAAAACTCACAGATAAATGTTGCATGTTTCCTTTAAACAAAGCTGACGATCAGTGGAGGGACGTCTTCAGATTTAATTTCCTTTATATAATCTTTGCCAAGACTGTAAGTAAAAGTGCCTCTCTGTTGTCTTGCATTATACTTAAAGGTTCTTGATAAGTACTAATATTGACCAATGCATGTTTTGGCAACTGGCCAGTGACACATCCAAGCAAAATGGATTTGTGATGTCGTGTTTTTTTCTAGACCTACTCTAAATGGCCACTGTCAGTATACATTATGGTTTGAGGTTTATTAGTGACACAGAAACTGTTTTCTTTTTTTCACTCACTCTTAACCCCTTAGTTACTCTTGCTACACCTGTCAAGCTTTCCATAGCACTGCATATGTTGTTTACAATAATTTTAGGTGGCAGATTGACCATTTAAAATTAATGGTAATTTTTTGAACAAGGGGTCCTTGATTAGAGACGGTGGTTGACGAAAGCAGGCTGGCTTATGTCTCGTTGGTGATCATTAGTTAGCTAATCGAGCTAAGGTTAGCTCCATGAGTTAGATGAAAAAGTCATCTCTGGCTAACCCAGTTCTGACCAGTGATTTACGACAAGACAAAACCGCGTTAGAATATTGCAGAGAAAAGTGCGAACTGGCTGTCTGAGCTCGACTCAAGCCGGCTCATGGTGTCACCTGCAACTCAGCTAAACAAATTGCCAGCTGGTTTTAAAACGTCAAGCATGTCACCCTGTTTCTACAGCTAATTGGTTGTAGTGAAGTCTGCTGGTCAATTCAAAATGACCGCAGATGGCAGCTCTGTCCCCGCTGAGCCATCTGTTTTCGTCCTCATGGTGTGCCGGTGTCAGGCGGTGGGATGTTGCTGCTGCTCGCTGTATGTTTTATGGCGTTTCATCACCACTACAAATGCAGCTGTAGCCAGTGTCTCACTATCACTATCACTCATTCATATTTTAAGAGGCTACAAATTATATTCGCCACAAAATACTGAAAAACTGGAAATCAGAACAGAAGCACAGAGAGTTGTTGCATAGTGATGATACACCATCTCATCTAGTTGCATTGGCGTGAACCAGCACGTTTTTAGAACCTTGCAGAACAACGCAATGCAAGTAGCTACCTGCTTCAACTCGTCTCCTCATGAATCTTTGGGCTTAATGTGTCCAGTTGACTCATTTAAAACCATAATGTTGTGACTTTTTTTTCACATTTGCCTATATCATGTTAAAACACTGAGGCAAAAGTTGCATGACCCACACAAAAAAATATGTCTTTGGGCGCCCTGGTACAACGCTGGCACCATGGGTCCAGGCCGAGTCCTTACTGCAGCAGCACATGATTTGATTCCAGTCTGGGCCCTTTGCTGCATGTCATCGCCTCGCCTTCCCCTGCCTTTCCTGTCTATCTCCGAGCTGTCATTGTCCAATAAAGCAGAAATGCTGGAAAAATTACCTTTTAAAAAGAAAAGAAATATATATACTTGTTGTTGGATTGCAGTGTAAAGCTAGTTTGCAGTAAAAGAATTGTAAGATAAAAAGTTATTTCATTCTAACAATCTGGTTTGGCTTTCTAGTTTACAGAGTTTATAGGACTTTGCTTTTAACGAGAAAAGGTTTAAGGGTGTGGTAAACCATGTAACGTAATGCTTCTACATTGACTAAGGTTGCTGTAGTGGAAACGTCCCCCAAATCTAATAAGGAGCAGGACAAAGCTGCTAACTTCCACCTGTACTCTGACATAGTGGGACCCCCTGAATACTTGGTATTTCACCCAAATGGGTTTTGTTTTGGAGGATGTAGCAATGCATGCTTCGGCGAGCTCCATCACCATCTTAGCCTGTGCTCTGAGTGCATGTTCATGCATCTCTTATGAGATCAGTTTATTTGATGCATGTCAAGTATGAAGGCACGCAGAATATACCATTTACATTTTCATGTAATTTGTATATTTGGTCTCACACCTATGAACGACTACTTGGAAATTGATTGCCTGCCTTGTAAGCCCATTTGGAAGATACTTCATTGATATCAGGATACAGAACCCCCTGTCTGAGTACACTTTTGTTGTTGGACATAATGTAGTCAAACTAAATGTCAATATATTCTAGCACTGTTGAGTTGTGCATATTTTCCAGTATAATGTTATGATGGCAATCCTGAGAATTAATCAGCAGTCAGGTAAACATGATTTGAAAATCAGCAGGGGAGTTAAGTTCCAGTAGCAAAAATCCCTGTTTCTATAACCTTAAAAAACAAACCAAAAAGAAATTCTCTTTTTGAAGTTACAGTCTAAAGTTACAGTTTTTCTAGCCTATCCAAAAAGTTAGAAGACAACCCCAAAAGAGCCAACAAGAATGCGCAACAGGCAGCACATTAGGCACCGCCCTCAGGTGACATACCACGTTTTTTACTGCGGTCCCTTGACATAGTAATCCTCATCCACGTCCACACATGGGGAAACACTACTCAGTGGATGTGCTATCAGTGTACGCAATCTATAACCCTATAGTAAATGATGTGTTTCTCTGCATTGGAGGTAATGCTCAATTACTGCTGTAGGCAGAACCTAGTTAGCTTGACATGCTAATGATTGCAGTGTACATTAGAGCAAATAAACACAATAATTTAATCAATTTCTCACACTTTTGCTCTGTGTTGGTTTTAGAGAGGCTAAAAATAGGACACCACCCTCCAAACTCTTCATATAACAGGGTATCTCCTACTTCAGCATGAGGAGAATTACAAAGCTTGACAGGCCTGCTGTGCCTACAGTTGTTAAGCTATGATTGGACAATTGCTCTTCAGGGAAAGGAACATTCAATTGCTTACTAGAATAATTCTATATGTTTTTTTTCTGCTGGCTCCACAGTGCACTTTATGATGCTGATTCATTTGCCTGAATTGTGAGTGTACAAATTAGACTCAGATTTATTTCTCTCTAGGCCATTTAATCGCTCCACTGTAAATCTATTATGAGGAGGGGAAAAAAAACGAGGGGTAATTCGAGCACAGCAGGCTCAGCCACAGACTTCCAGAACAGGTGCGAAGATACAGTAGAGAGGCTTTATTAAGTCGGTGTCAGGTAAACAGACTGCAGTAGAGAGAACAAGTAGCAGAGGTAGGTGTCATTCTGACAGGCAGCACACAGGAACAGGAGTAGCAGTGCCGGGATCAAGAAGCACCTGCTGCTCCCTCAAGAGCTCTTCAGCAGCATGGAAATACAGAGAAAAAGAAAACAATAAACACTTTGCTATGCAATGAACCAACAATTCTGGCTGGGCGTTTTGAGAAGAGAACCTAATGATGGCATGAGACGTGTTTCAAATCCCATCTCTGCTGAGACCGTAATCACATTATGCATAACATTTTTGCGTCTGAATACAGCTCGCCCTTTTACCTGCACAGTGGGACACCGCAACGTGTGGGGCTCAATTTGCAAATACCAGCACAGCTTCTCTCGCAAACCAGGGTGGCACAGATAAAAACACACATCAAAACATTGCACATTTATATCTACCAGTGTGCAGTTTTAGTGCTCTTGAAGCTGCAGATCACAAGGGCATATGATACTGAAAAGTCAGACACACACACCCCTACATCACATACTTAATAATTAAACTATGTCTGCCATATGTTAACTAAGAAGCCATGCAGCAGTAGAACACCACCACAAAGTGGAGTGAGCTCACACTTGAATAAAGGTCAGCACTGAAATGATGACCGACAGAGGCAATCATGGCTCTTTCTGCCGATTGTGGGACTTTCCCACAGCACTGTACATGTTCATTATGCACCCTAGGCACATCACTTTAGTGGGCTAACTCCTATCGATTCCTCAGCCTCACTACCCGCAACCATTTCTTTTTTAAACTCAGCCGGTACCATTGCCCATGCATCACATCTACTGCACAAATCAAAGGGGAATGACTACAGGACTCATGTGGAATCTCTAAATGTTATATTAGCACTTCTATCAACTCTGCCTCTCCAAGGAAAGAAAGTATATAGTATATATTTAAAAAGCAAGAAAACCTGAAAGGAAGGAAAGTGAGATAATTGTCTAGATTAAGTGGTAAATTATACTTGTTTTGAAAGTGTGCTAACGTGTTTTTAAATGCCTGTATCATTTAATGATCCTTTAGAGTGAACATTATCTTGCAAAGTATTTTTTTAAGTGCTCAGATTGCTATTAAGACACACAACTTAGACACATTCAAAATAAAAAATTATTAGCAAATCAGTTTTCTATTCTCCAGCAGTGAGAAAACAGTCTATAAACAATTCCCTCTCCATTCCAGGTCATCTTCATGATAGCTTAAAATGTTTTTTGTTCATGCCACCCACAGAAGCCATTCTTAAAGTCCATTCTCACTGAGGGTGAATATCCGCGTGGATTATTCTCGCAGAAGAATATAAAAGTTGATTTCATGGGTTCTTATGGAAGTTTGCACACCGGGGCGGAACTTTCGAGCGGTGAAAAAATTTTCTGCCCAGTTTGACCCCCTGCGGAATTCGCCGGCGGAACTACATAGCTGGGCCAATGAAATTGTTTGTTTATAGTCCCGCAGACCCGGGAGAGTCCGAAATCCAGCCAGGCAGGACAGTTTGGGAGAAAGGTTGGTAAACCTCGTTTCAGGGGGATTTTAAGGTACGCAGTCCACTAGTAGAGTGGCTCTCAAATGGTGTGCAGCGGCACACTGGTGTGGTGTAAAGCAAGTAGGAATTTTAAGTGTGTAACACATCACATTATCCTACACTATCAGAATGGATGTGTTATTGGTGCTTTGGTGTAAATTAATTCTTGAATCGTTTTGTAAAATATTAAAAACCTTAAAAATGCTAGAACCTGCAGTTCCTCTAATGGCCACTTGGGGCTGGCTCAAAAAGTGAGACAGTCACCATAGACCCCAATGTTAAAATGCACAACTTTACAGCAGAAATATACATGTTTATAGCCTAGTACAAAAAAATATATACTTTTTCTTCTATAGCTTTTTCCCCATTCATGACATTTGTGCAGTGTTATACTGTAATTCTGTATAACAAACCCATTTAAATTGTATTAAGGCTTCAAGTTATGCATAATTAAGGTCGTAGTTACTTTGAGTAATAGGAGGGTGCCATCCTTTGATGAGCTGCTACCACTGCGACAACGTTGGTTAGGTAACGAAACCATGAACGAACGCAGGAGTATCGACCAGTATCGGCATAGCCATAGGTGTAGCTGTCACTGGTTCAGTGTGTTTTCAGTTCATGACAGTAAACTAACATTATGGTCGTATAATAACGTCTTTTCGGGCATTTGGTTTTCACGAAAAGACCCCATGTTCAGTTTTTCCACCAAGTACGTTCTGTTTTAATACCTGTAAGCCTGTGTTTCAATAGTAAAAATTAGCATTAGCATTATCACAGTTGACCATATACTGTAATGCACTGTGCTAACCAAGCTAGCAGCTAGCATAGGGTTAGCGCCAACCTCTCCTCCAAACAAGGTCACATCTGGCTCCAAAAATCCAAGATGGTAACAATCAAAATGCCAAACTTGTGGCTTCAAAATGGGTGACGTCACCAACCCATTGGTGGCGTCATGGTGGCTGTGTGCATTATTTTTATACAGTCTGTATGAACTGCGATGTAGATGTCTTTTGCAAGAGATATATAATTTACACTGATTCCACTGAGAGCTGGTAAAAAAGCCATATGTTTTATTCCAACAAAGACTATAATTCAGTCATAATCTTAAAACAGAATACTCAATGTATTCTCAATGAGGCCTTACATCATCAAAGCAGTTCAATGCATCACATGGCAATTTAGCTGCATGATAAAAGGACCTTTTTCTGATGGAAACGGCCAAAATAGCTACGCAACATAATCTAAACTCAGCCCAAACAGCCCAGCAACAGCATAACTTTTAAAGCGGTCTCCTGATTTATACCCTTGAGAGAGTTTGTGGAGTTAAACAAACAATAAAACAAATGTTTGTATCTTTTCGATTCAACAAAACTTTAATGTAGAGATACAGTGTCATGCTCAAGTGGACCAAACAGGATGTTCCTCTGCTTTCATGCCCACTAATTTGAAGTTTTATTGGTTTTGATGAATATCCAATACACATCAAACTGTGTGCCAATTTTATCACATTGTATCAAAGGACAAAATGCATACATTATTGATTTAGTGACTGTGGATTTTCCACAGTGAGATTAAGTGGAAAAAATTAATCTCTTTCCAAACCTCTCTTTAGGATATAAGACACAAACATGTTTGCAGATAAAATGGCTGTTTTGGTATTTAAGAAAAACATATAAATGTTTCAGTGACACAGAAGTCAGAAACCAGATCACATCTAATATGCAGAAGAAGACAAATGGATGGAGTAGAAATCTAGAAATATCAAATAACATGAATATCCGTCTGTGTTATTAGTGTGAGTTCAGCAAACACAGCAAAGAGAACCACGAGACAAAATGAGGGCCTGAAATGCACCACGAACCTCAAGTTAATAGACTCTCATACTCCATGAATGATTGTCAGCGATAGTGGAGAACACCATTAAACACGTTCTCTGTTGCCATTCTTCATCATGAAAAGCGGGGTGGAAAGGGTAGCAGCTTGTGAGTAAAAAGGGAAGGCACGACATTGATTCTCGCTTCAATTGTTTCACTGCTTTTAAAATGAAAGTTATGCTCCACTGAGATACTCCTGTTGTAATGGATTGTATCTTCCAATATTTGGCCCATGTGCAGTTTTGCCTCTTTATAACAAATCAAGTGTTTTCATAGGAAGCTACTGTTTTCTATTTTACCTATTAAACAGAGTAGATAAAGGAGAGCAACTTATGATTTTTCCTAGAAGGATTCTGGTCTTTGTGTTGCACCAGAAAAAGAAAATACCACAGAAAAGTCATTTTCAAAGAGCCACCAACAGGCGCGATGCATAAACAAATCAACAACCAGTTGCCTGCGCTTCTTCCAATCTGTATTCAGACCCAGCCGTCCTTATCCTGCATGGGTCATCTTGAATCAATGGACAGTAATGCACCAACAAAGCCCCTGTCAGACACACCTCCCCCTACAAAGGCAACGGCAGAGCGGCGAGATTGAAGATGGCTCGGCTGAGTGCTGAAATTGCCAGGTGTGACCCCCCCCCCCTCCACACGCACGCACACATGTAGGATTTGTTCCACTTTATGCAAAGCAGTAAACATTATTCAAGCACTGGGTCGCTGAATTCAGGGTCTGATTACTGTATGTGAATTAGCCATGTAGAAAGGAGATGGATACAGGGTTCCTCACTATGCTGCTGCATTAACATCAGCGGCTTTAGGTTACCTAGCTCTGTGGGGAGATGCTGAAAGCTTTACTTACTCCTTGCTAACAAACATTAAACCTGGCATATGATTTCACTAACAGAGAACATAAATTGCATTTAGAGACTGAGGTGTCTGAAAAAATCCAAATTGAAACGGATTATGATGCTCCCTGTCATTTCTCTCCTCTCTGAAGACATTTTTCATTCTCAAGTGCGTCGACTGACTTATTAATATAAGGACATCTCCTGGATGATGGGGGGAAAAAATCCCCCTGTATTTTGAATTACAGAGGAATCGGGAAGTTGTAAAAGGATTAGTTTCCATTAGCAGGTCCTGCCAGGTATTGAGACTTCAAATAAACATCTTTCAACCTCAGCACAACTGACAGGGCTTAATAGTGGATGTGTTTGCAGAGACGGTAATAAATTCCATTTTAAGGTCTTATTTAGAATATGCTGCTTACATGCACGTTTAGTTTAGCCTTTTAAAATCCTTTTATCCTTTTTACATCAGGAAATAATCGAAAGAATGCGGGTTATTGTATGCTGGATATTTTCTTGACACATCAGCCTATCACTGAACTGTAAATATTTATGGTGGACATCACACATAGCAGCAGGCAATAGTTGGAAAACCCATTTAAATTTTAAAGAAAACTGGACCTTATGTCAGCACGAGCAAGAACTTGTGGTGAAGACCGTTGATTGCGAAGAGAAAACATGGTGCTGTCAAGGACCTTCTGTTTGAAATTGTGTAGTATTATGGGAACTGCAACAGCACCCCAGTCTCTTAAAAATTACATTAACCAAAAGAAGAAAATCAATCATGCTTTTTTTGCTATGAGTGGATACTGTATCACTGCAAGCAGATATATACAATGAAATACAATGCCAACATTTTGCTTCATACAGCTGTTCATATATCTTATGAAACGTTATGCCCATGATTTGATATCTTACAAATTACCGTCCCTAGAAGAGTTAGATTTAGAAGAGGAACCATGATTGGGCGTCATCAAGTAGGGTTACATGACAATATAACGTGGCTTTACGTATATGTAACTTAAAATAGCTCAACACTGACTTTTTGTTTTACACGGGACACAATACTTGGTTTCCTGGGTCAAAGTCCTGTGTTTGCTTGACCAGTCCACCACCCCAACCTATGTGAACTTTGTAACTCTTTATACCATGTGGCCTGACTTCCTCCTTCACTCTTTTCATATGAGGGAGGACAGCCTGCAGCACATATGTCACGTGATTACAGCCTCCTGGCTCACAGTTACGTAGGTTGTATACAAATTATAGTGTATTACTTTTCTTCGTACAAACACAGGGAGAGAGCAGCCTGAAATATGTCACACAAACAGAGAAGCATTTGGATTCTTATGTTGCAAACATATTATGGTCATATGGTATCTACAAAAATGACTTGATAACAGTGAAGAGCAGCATTTTTTCTTTCACTATACATGCTCCATTATCCCAGCTAAAGTCAACACATCACTGCAATCATATTTTGGCTTCACAAGCCAAGCCATGTATTACGTATGTGTGCCAATTTAAACATTGATGCTGCATCTGAAATCACATACTATGCGCTACACCATGTAACCTATCTCTTTAGATGCACTGAGCTGTATAATTCCTGAGAACCTCCTTGCAAGTTGAAGACTTGTAACCATGGTAACCCATGCCAACCTCAATTCGACTGGCAATTTCAAAATTATTTTAAGATTATATTACACCTGATGAAATAAAGTCTGGAACTTAAAATGAAGCGCTATTGACGTTACAGAGCTGCCTTGGTCTCTGTCATGAAAATTGTTGTCTATTGCAATGCACTGTGGAATATTTACTCCATAGTGTTCAGTTTTATTCCGTATGTATATTTCACCGGAAATACACTGCTCAAAAAAAATTAGGGGAACACTTAAGATATCAATCTGTCCATTTAGGAAGCACAAGAGATTGTGAATCAGTTTCACCTGCTTTGGTGCAAATGAAAGTGACAACAGGTGCAAGGAGAGGCAAAAGAAAGACAAACCCCCAAAACAGAATGGTTTTACATGTGGTGGCCACAGACAGTTGCTCTCTCTGACTGATTCTTCTCTAATTCTGTGTTCTGCTAGTGTCCTTGTCATTACTGGTAGCATGTGGCGGTACCTGCAGCCCAGTCAGGTTGCACATGTAGTCCAGCTCCTCCAGGATGGCACATCCACACGTGTGGTTGCAAGAAAGTTTGCTGTGTGGCCCAGCATGGTCCCAAGAACATGGAGGAGATACCAGGAGACTGACCAAACTGTCAAAAACAGACTCCATGAGGGTAATACGATGTCCTCTAGTGGGACCTCTGCTCACAGCCAAGCACTGTGCAGCTTGACTGGCATTCGCCAGAGAACACCAGAATTGGCAGGTCTGCAATTGGCACCCCGTTCTGTTCACAGATAAACGCAGGTTCACACTGAGCACAGGTGTGAAAGAGTCTGGAGACGCCGTGGTGAAGGTTATGCTGCCTGTAACATCACCCAGCATGACCGATTTGGTGGTGGGTCATTGATGGTCTGGGGAGGCATATCCTTGGAGGGTAGCACAGACCTCCATGTCATAGCCAATGGTACCCTGACTGCTGTTAGGTACCAGGATGTAATCCTCAGAGGGATTGTCAGACCTTAGCTGGTGTAGTAGGCCCTGGGTTCCTCCTGGTGCAGGACAATGCCCGGCCTCATGTGGCCAGAGAGTGTAGGCAGTTCCTGGATGACGAAGGCATTGATGCCATTGACTGGCCGTCTCGTTCCCCTGACCTAAATCCAACTGAGCACCTATGGGACGTTATGTATGAGTGCATCCCACACTGCTAAGTACTGCCACAGACTGTCCAGGAGCTCACTGATGCCCTGATCCAGGTCTGGGAGGAGATCCCCCAGGACACCATCCGCCGACTCCTCCTGTTATGATAAAATTCATGCATGTTGGCTCAGCCTCTGATTTCAATATTTTGCTTTGATTTCCGATGTGATTTTGAATCCAGCCCACAGTGGGTTGATGATTTTGGATTCCATTGACCGTTGTCATGTCATTTTACTCGCATGAAATTATACAGTGTACATCAGTAAAGATTTTCAACTTGAACAATACGATAATTTGTTCAAGGTCTGATGTGCTTAAGTGCTCCCTTAATTGTTTGAGCAGTTCAGTATGTAATTCACATATTACTGGTTTCAAACTAAGAACAAACCTAAAAATCTCACATACTATTTTAGCACATGAAATAGCATGTGAATATGGAATTTTGGACACAGCTTGCATGTAGACTGTGATATGGAGTAACAGCAGTCAGAGCATCTTGAAAAGTGTTTGTTCTTTGACTCAAGGGATCCCTGCATCACGCTAAATGTAGCTGCAAAGCAAGTTATGTATTTCTTGTGGTTGTATTGTCACACCTGTTGTGTGAGTTTACCAACAAAACAAAGTTATGACTTGTTTTTTCATCTAACTCAATATCCACATAAAAACTGGGAGTTTGGACTTTAGGGAAGTTCAGCCCAGATATTGCCAATTCATAATTGATGTGAATAAACATAATCTCCATATCAATAACATTCAAATGACTTTCACATTAGCTTCAATCTGTTTATTCTCTGCAGCCACCAAAGGCTGGTGGGCTGTTTGTCACATGTGGCAGCTCTCCAAATGGTCCCCTTGCAACAACAGCATGAGGGAGTCACTGGTGGTTATAATGAAGCAAGCACTCTGACGGCAGTTTAAAGATGTCACTGACACGGGCGAGCTGATGGTTTTCGAGGAGTTTTTTAGTAGGTTGACAGCGCCGAGACACTTAACACTACTCACGTGTCATGTGAATCAAGTTGGCGACAGTTAATTCCACTCTGTGATGCCCGGCTGGTTAATAAGGAGCCTGCTTGACTAGTAAATCGAATGAAAGCTGAATCTGGAATTGTGGTAACAATAAAAATGATATTCATACTTGAAGGATGATGCTAAACCAGATGATAACGCCAGCATGAAATTTATATTACTGGGTAGTATAGTTTTAGTCAGTTTCAGCTAGGGAGAAGAGGTTAAGCCACAGGTTGTGTTTGCAAGTGAGTTTGTTTGCCTCATTAGTGAAAGACATTAAGTCATTGAACTGATGATGTAACTCATTTCAGCCGGGATGTTGATGAGTAACAAGTGCTAACAAGTACTTCAACAAGCCATTAACATGCCAGCAGCTCACAGCACCCCTGTAAAATGGTCCCAATTTTACAGTTGCTTAATCTTGTAAATCTGTATTTGTCTATATGAAATAGCATTCATTATAATGGCTGACTGTTTATATAGGGACTCTATTCCTCTTTCCACACTCAGAAGAAGCCCAGGTAATTTTTAAACACAGGTGGCATCTGAATATGAATGTTTAGTTATTCGCTCTGTTGCAATTCCCATCATGAGCTGCATTTTTGAAACAAACTAAATAGCTTCTAATGTGAGGATTCAGCAAAGCGGGTTTTCATGGCGATAACGTTTCCTCCAATAAAGGATAAATAAATGAAATAACTTGTTAAAATTAGACACCAAATTAGACGCTGCGTTTTGGCTGGTCTGGCTAAATGTGGTTTAATGCTCAGCCAGGACGTAAAAAGATAAAGGGTTTATGATACTCAGCAGAGACTTGCTGACCCTGGTTTTTAATAAGGGCTGACTATGAGCTGCTGAGATCTGTAGCGCTGTGCATTTCCACTGGGACTGTGCTGTGTATCGACCCCATACACTGACTCTGAATACACCCATGACTGAGTCTTGCTTGCTTATTTCCCTCACTAACCATTAAACACCCCATGCTTGGTTGCTTCTCAGTTTACAGGATGTAGCCAATTATTTGCTTAAATTAGAGAATGAAGCCAGATCTCTTCATTTATTATCCTTGAACTATATTTTCAACTGACCCATGCACCGTTGTTATTCGCCAATATGATGCTCTTGTACTCATCCCAGTATAAGCCTTGTCCTATTTTCTTATGTTTTTTTTTTTACTTTTGAACAGCAAATCCAACATTTTCATGTATTCTGGCAAAGTCATAAATGTTTACACTGATTATGCAGAGCAACAGAAGTGTTCAATTTATGCACCCTGAGATTGCAGTGAGTGGGATGTGCAGTCTCCCCTGAAATCCCATTGTTGGCTTTGCTCGTCAGATGTTAATTTTCAACCCACTTGTAAATCTATATGGACATTCTGGGGATTACTTGATCACTCGATAACTGTGAGAGGCTTACCTCACCTCGGGGACCGACTCCTCACTGTGTTCTTGTTGCATAAATACAAACACATCCTGTCTTTTATAATGGCAACATGTCTGTGACGAAATGTAATACGTTTTAGTCTGTCTGGATCCATGTTTGTCTGAAAATAACCTTGACTCAAATGAACGCCAGCATCAACCTGATTCGAAATTAGCCTGTGTATATTTATGTGTTTGTGTGTACTTCTGCAAGCATAAGCTGAAAACCAGCCTCACTTTCACATAACTGAATCGGAGCTACTCCTGGGGTGTTCCATTATAAACTACAAGGAAGTGTTCAGAAAAGTGTCTTTCCTCGCTCTGACAAGATTTCCCAAGCAAATTTAATCAGCTTTCCAAAATAACTAAACCCCTTGTCGTGGTGTTTGAAAAGAGAGGCAGTTAAATATGTGTCACCTTTGGCTTCGCCAATTCTTTAAGTGTATTAAAGATGGCAGCCAACTCTTTCCCTGGGCCTCTCTCTAACCATATTGGAAACTGTTGGTTGTGCAAGTAAAGGGCATAGAGGAAGAGTAGGTGGCTATTTTTGATCTACTTGAATCATCCAAAGTGCAACTAGATTAAAAAAAAAAAAAAAAAGTTTCTCGTCCAGCTTCCAGACTTTGCAGCTGTGCAATATTACGTGCTTCTTGCCCTGTCAGTGCTAATCACTTCCTGTCAGAACACTTTACCATTCAGAAAGCATTTATAAATTTAGAATACATTGACCTTGACATGACTTATATCTTGTGGTAAAAACATTTAGAAAGCACAAGAAGCACATCAAACTCATGCATAACATACTTTAAGTGGCCAGTAAGATCACCAGCTGCTGTGTGGCCCCGCCTCTGCTTTGGCTTCTCAGACCATGTGAGGAATATGGATGATTCTAAACTCCATTATAAACCTGATATGCAGCAGCAGCCTCTTTTTTTCTTTTGTTGTATGACAGCATTCCAAAACAAGGATGTATGAGGAACAGGGGAGCATTGTGCTTCACAGATGTATTCTTTAAATGTGGATTATCAATCACAAACATGATGATGAGATGTTGGAACTGTGAAAACAAACTAAAGTCTGTTTTATGGAAGGGCGCTTGACTCTTTTGATGAGTGTTGCTTGACAGAAATTAAAGAGACACGCAAAGTTTTCAATCAGTGCTTCGGCTAAAGGTTTCAGTCGTCTCCATCGTAACCAGAAGCTACCTCCAGCTGGCTTATTTAGTCATATCATCCTGATTGGTGTCCCTTTGACAGCGTTGTTTTGTATCATTAATTGTGCTACTTTGTATCCTTTGTTTTGATTTGATAAAAGAGGGATTTGATTAATTCAGTGAGTTAATTACATCGGAAGAGATTTTAAATTTACTTTTATGGAGAAGGAAATGGAAGTGCAAGAAAAGAAGCTGGTCACCGTGTCCATTGTACCAAACAAGGGAACTATAGGGTGTTTAGGTTTTGGTCCAACAAATGGAGGATATTTGCCAACCATATTGATGATCTGGTCACTGGGATCCATTCCTATGTTGTACATGCTAGGACACACAAAACTCTATTGAAAGTGTCAGAGAGGCTTACCTTGACCACCCAATCACAGTGTGCAATAATATGAGGGTACTCACTAGGGCTGCCCCCTAAAAGTCGACCAAACTTTAGTCGATCAGAAAGGTCATTAGTCGGCAAGATTTGATTGGTCTCTTAATCGCAGGAAGAAAAAAAAAAGGTGAAGGGAGCTGCGCCTTGCCAAAATATACCAAAACCTATATGACTGGACTATGTGGGAATTTAATTTGAAAGGACAGACATGTGCAGATTAGACATGTATATTCAGTCTGATAAATATGGAAAAGTTGATCATGTTAGTGCAGGGCTACCCAGAGCTTTACATCTGTCCCACGGACGATAGGCCTACACACTTCTAAACAGCACCTGGAAGAAGATCAGCTCTGCACTCAGGATTTCAGGTAAATAGGCTATATAATGCTTGTTACGGTTGCTTAGCAACCTCAGACGCAACCTGCCGCCACGCTCTTGAAAGCTGGCACAAAAAAGGCACAAGAGTAGCGCCTGACCTCAATTGTTCCAGGCGTTTAAAGACGCGGCATATGTACGACCCGTAATTTCCAGGGCTGGTACCTGCGGTTATTCCACAGGCTAGTTAATAACATGTCGGGCAGGAAATCCAAAGTGTGGGATCATTTTGAGAAGGTGAAGGATGAACCCAAGGTGATATGTAAACTCATCTTCATTGGTCGACTACAAACATGACGTATCATCTGAAACATGGAAGTAGCTACATGCCCATTAGCCCACAGCGTCATTAACAGGCGGCTTGCTCAGTGTGTGACGTGCACTTGTAGATAAAATATAGGCCTATATTAATGAAGGTTCATTAGTACGGTTTTGTATTTCTCTGTAAAGTAGCACAGTGTTAACAATGTTACTGATGCTATTCTTTCTCACACCTTCAACTCAAACCATTGTGTTGCTCCGCCCAAGATATATAATTTGATAAGGCGGCTAGTTGACTAATGGCCCTAAATGACTATTGGTTGACTAAGAAAATTCTTGGTTAGGGTCAGCCCTAGATAATATATGAAGATTTTCATGACATAAAAAAATTATCCGGCCGTGTGACAAGGAAAGAGTTGAGTGCCCTACTATAAGTCAAGCTTAATCGGGATAGAACATTGGTGCTACAGAGTGAAGCATATTTTCTAACATGATTTTTGGTCGAGTACACGCACCAGCTTACAGAGAGCTTTGAATCCCGACAGACTAGTTCCTCTTTGGCATGTGTACACCAATCTTGGCTTATTATACAACTGACAACAAATTTGTTAATGACGGAGTCGTTAGTGACAGGCTATTTAGCCAACTCTAGTATCAGAACTTGTTCTGATATGTCTGAATGTTCAGTAACATTTCTCTGAAATGTCCAACTGCAGCCGGCCAGACTCACACCTGAGAAAAGTGCAAGCGTTGACCTTTTATTGTTTCTGTATGACAGCTACCCATGCTGCTGCCCTTTGACCCCACACCCCCAGCTGGAAGTTTGTGACTCTCCGCAGAATCGGTAAAAGGTGTGATGAGAGCTGCGCTTTTTAGAAGGTATGAGGCGGGGGCCTGCTGGGAGACGTAGACTTAGGAAGTGACAGTCTAAATGGAAAGTAATGGATTTACAAAGGAAAGCAGCACATGGGACTTTCTTTTTTTTTTTTTTTTTTTTTCTTTACTCCAGCCTCTAACTTCAGCCACCTCCACTCTCTCATCTGGGCCATCTTTGGTCTGTGTGACCTGAGTCCCAGACTGTTGCCTCTTCACCATTCATTATCTCTGCTAGTCCCTTTCTGTCACACTCAGTTTTGAACTGCCCTTTCTCTTAGCATCCCCCTTACCCTCTAAAAATCTCTTTCTTCTGAGGAATTTCTTTCTCCATTTAACTTCATTTGAACGCATAACGTGCTGTAAGGAAGCAAGGGAAATGTCTCAGTACAAAGAAGAAAAATGGATTGAATGATGGATGAGTGAAGCTCAAATTCATATTGAATATGTTTAAACAGGAAGATTACTAATCATACCATTAAGTAATTATGGCATTAATCCTATTGTCTTTGCTCAAAGAAGTGTGTGCATGATTTGTCAAGTAGTTAAGAAAATTTTACATAACAAACTGTCATTATGCTAGACGTGTATATTTGGGTATGGGTATGGATCTGGGTAAAGTGGTGCTGAATCATTCTTCCCCAGCAATAATTTTTACCATCTCCATTGATCTTGTCTGTTAAACTGCTCACAGTGTTACCTGTGAGGTCCGAGCAGTGTTGGCAGGTTTGTGCTTTTTGCTCACCAGGAAAGAGGATTAGATCAGACAGCAGCAGGGTTCAGTGACAAAAAGCTGCAGTCAAGACAGAAGGTTTTAACAGTTTTCACAGTCTGTACAGGAAGTCTTGGAAACAAGAAATTTCCGTATTTCATAAAGTAGAATGCTTGTTGTATGTATTTGTCCTTGTTATGTTTGTTTTTCTATCTCTCTGTTGTACTAAAGTCTGTCTTGTAAAAGAGATCTTGATTTCAATGAGACTACCTGATTAAACAAAGCTTTTGATAATAATAAAAAATGCTACCAGGCTTCACCTTGTACTTTTCTCCAATATTTAGGTTGTCTGACATCATCCTCATGACAACAACAATGGTTTAACCTCCATATTATTCAATTACTTGTCATTAAAATTTAGATCATTTTTAATGGAAAGTAGCCATCAAATCAAAGAAAGTTACCAAGACTTGATTGCTGGGTCTGCCCTTCTCAACATTGTTCATTTGTGATCAGCTAATTAAATGGCCATTATCAGTGGTTATCATCCTCCCAGATATGGGTTAGAAGGGTCCTGCTTCATGGACTAGTAGGTTCCGGACACTGTTATCGGCCCATGAAGTGCCCATTTACTATGTGGTGTCAGGTGATGTAAGGTTTGTATCAAGAGCAAGAAAGTCTTCATAGAAAGGTGGTCAGGGTGGTGGACAGGTCAAGCAAAGACAGGTCTTTCACCCAGAAGACCAGGGTATGTGTCCCATGTGAAAAAGTCACAGCTGAGTTATTTCAACTAGGTAAATTATATGTCTTGTAACATATTTAGTAACAAACATACTTACTTAAGGCCAAACCATACTTTTTCTAAACCTTACCATGTAGTCTGTGTGTCTAAGGGCTCATTTATGCTCAACCTTTGATACAGAGACAGACAAAGCCTTCTGTCAGTATTCTGTGTTCATTTAATCCATATAAGGTTTTTTCTGAAAGCTTACAAATTCAGTCGAAACAGAGCAGTACCACCAGAGATCGCAGGGGCTGTGTAGAGTAATTAAAGTGAGATACGACCATAGGAGACTGTGAAGAAATATAAATAACGGTGAAGTTGAGCACATAGGTTGATTGATTAATTGATTTTTACTTGTGTCAGGCACACTTACACATGCTCAACCCTCATGGGTTTACAAGACACCATTACAGTGAGGTTGCAGAGTACATGTTATTTACGTAACTACTCAGTCCAGACACAGAATACTCTGCCTTCTCTCCCAGGCTGGCAAAGAAATTCAGCCACAAAAAAAGGTTCCCCGTTCTGAAACAAAACTCAAATTTTTCATGATCATCCAGCCAAAAGAAATCAGCACAGATAGAGATAATTTTACGGAAAAGTACGTTACTTATATCTTCATATACAGAACAGCAAAACGAGATGAAACTCACTCTCAACTTCACCTAAAGTACGCATCAAACAAATTCTGTTCTCCTCTGGGGTGGAGTTAAACCTTTCAGTCTCTAAGGCTAATGGATCTTTGTCTTTTGTTTAGATTATACTTTACGTAAGGTTGTAGCTGTTCTTTATGAGACATTAAGTTCGTAGTTTTGGTTTATACCATATGTCAACACGTTTCTCCGGACATGCGAAACATTTCACTCCCAATCTCCTGAATATCACAAAGTAACGTGTTTTAAAAAATAAATGACCAGTTGTTCCAATAAAGTAATATGGTAATATGTAATAATATGTAGTAATATACAGTGAAAACAGTTGAAGAATTCTCCGTCCACATTTAGAGTTGTATATAATGGCTGCACAGACCACCGCCGTCTACAGCGCTGCCTCCGTTTAAAGGTACAGTACAGGCCAAAAGTTTGGACACACCTTCTCATTCAATGCGTTTTCTTTATTTTCATGACTATTTACATTGTAGATTCTCACTGAAGGCATCAAAACTATGAATGAACACATGTGGAGTTATGTACTTAACAAAAAAAGGTGAAATAACTGAAAACATGTTTTATATTCTAGTTTCTTCAAAATAGCCACCCTTTGCTCTGATTACTGCTTTGCACACTCTTGGCATTCTTTCCATGAGCTTCAAGAGGTAGTCACCTGAAATGGTTTCCACTTCACAGGTGTGCCTTATCAGGGTTAATTAGTGGAATTTCTTGCTTTATCAATGGGGTTGGGACCATCAGTTGTGTTGTGCAGAAGTCAGGTTAATACACAGCCGACAGCCCTATTGGACAACTGTTAAAATTCATATTATGGCAAGAACCAATCAGCTAACTAAAGAAAAACGAGTGGCCATCATTACTTTAAGAAATGAAGGTCAGTCAGTCCCGAAAATTGCAAAAACTTTAAATGTGTCCCCAAGTGGAGTCGCAAAAACCATCAAGCGCTACAACGAAACTGGCACACATGAGGACCGACCCAGGAAAGGAAGACCAAGAGTCACCTCTGCTTCTGAGGATAAGTTCATCTGAGTCACCAGCCTCAGAAATCGCAAGTTAACAGCAGCTCAGATCAGAGACCAGATGAATGCCACACAGAGTTCTAGCAGCAGACCCATCTCTAGAACAACTGTTAAGAGGAGACTGCGCGAATCAGGCCTTCATGGTCAAATAGCTGCTAGGAAACCACTGCTAAGGAGAGGCAACAAGCAGAAGAGATTTGTTTGGGCCAAGAAACACAAGGAATGGACATTAGACCAGTGGAAATCTGTGCTTTGGTCTGATGAGTCCAAATTTGAGATCTTTGGTTCCAACCGCCGTGTCTTTGTGAGACGCAGAAAAGGTGAACGGATGGATTCCACATGCCTGGTTCCCACTGTGAAGCATGGAGGAGGAGGTGTGATGGTGTGGGGGTGTTTTGCTGGTGACACTGTTGGGGATTTATTCAAAATTGAAGGCACACTGAACCAGCATGGCTACCACAGCATCCTGCAGCGACACGCCATCCCATCCGGTTTGCGTTTAGTTGGACGACCATTTATTTTTCAACAGGACAATGACCCCAAACACACCTCCAGGCTGTGTAAGGGCTATTTGACCAAGAAGGAGAGTGATGGAGTGCTGCGGCAGATGACCTGGCCTCCACAGTCACCGGACCTGAACCCAATCGAGATGGTTTGGGGTGAGCTGGACCGCAGAGTGAAGGCAAAGGGGCCAACAAGTGCTAAACACCTCTGGGAACTCCTTCAAGACTGTTGGAAAACCATTTCAGGTGACTAGAAGCTCATCGAGAAGCTCATCGAGAAGCTCATCGAGAGAATGCCAAGAGTGTGCAAAGCAGTAATCAGAGCAAAGGGTGGCTATTTTGAAGACACTAGAATATAAAACATGTTTTCAGTTATTTCACCTCTTTTTGTTAAGTACATAACTCCACATGTGTTCATTCATAGTTTTGATGCCTTCAGTGAGAATCTACAATGTAAATAGTCATGAAAATACAGAAAACGCATTGAATGAGAAGGTGTGTCCAAACTTTTGGCCTGTACTGTACATTATTACAACCTCTTCCACTGATGCCTCTGTTGTGTGAACTTTTGACTCTGCCCTCTAGTGCCATCTATTGGCTATCAATTTCAGTTTTTCAATTTTATTTATAAAGCCCAATATCACAAATCACAATTTGCCTCACAGGGCTTTACAGTATACAGCTATGCCAGCATAAATGACGTTTATGTTTCAAACGGATGTATCTGTTTTTGTGCATAAAGGGAGTGCAAATGAGCCTTAAAACAAAATGAAAGTGAACCCTAACAAAACTGTCCCTGATAACACTGGGTATTTAATGGCCTGGGCATTCTCAACTTACTAATAGGTGTAGCAGGACCTTGCTAACCCATACGTATGAGGCTGATAACCACTAATAACGCCCATTTAATCAAGTGGAAACATTCAAAATGGGTGCTCTCAAACTAAAGAACTCAAAACATTAATTAATAGTCAAAATACAAGAGGAGCAAAGAAAGCAAAATAGTGTCATATATATGTGATCATTTCAACCCGGCTATATGCCCCAGCTTGAATTAAATAGAGTGTATTTATGTACAAGTTCTCATCAGAAAACATCAGATTATGGGGTGAGACGATCGCAGTTCTTCCACTTTATCATGCAAAAAGTATGATAAAAGAACACACTGTATTTCAAAGAGAAATATAAACAACATTTGGAATAATTATATTGATGAGACACTTGTTTAACATTTCCTGGGCTACAGATGTTGGCAGATTAGCAGTACTTTATAGTGGAGCAACACACTTCCTCTGTGTCAAACAGTGCCTACAGCGATGCCTACCCGACTCTTTCAAAACCCCCACATGCATTTAAACAGGAACACATTGTATAATTCATCAGATGTTTTCTTGATGGGGAAGCCCTTGAAGTTACAGTGAGAGATTTATGAATTGTAATACAATCCCTGTGTCTTGTCAAATGCTTTAATGTATTACTTGGCTTTTGAGTCACTAAGGAGCTGTTTACATAAAACAGGGGCTCTTGCTATCATTCCTGTGGTGTGTCAACAGAAGAAGAATTGATCCATACCTTGAAAATCAATAAATCAATTGGTAAATTTATTTAGACGCTCTAGGAAAGGGCGTGCATGTATTAGGGTTCACCTCCCGGAGTGAGTCATGAGTTGTCAGTTCCTAGAAATCCTATAGGAGGACTATATCCCCCGATGGTAAGGGGTAAATGAGAGTTCATTTCTAAATGTTACGGGGAATTGAAAAGGCAAAGATGGTCACCTCATGTATGAACTCAGCAGCCTGCCGCTTTTCTGTTTCGAATATTTTCAGTCCAGTGACATAGTTAAGTGCTGACATATCTCTGCTTGTTCAACATGTCATTGTAAACAAGACCAAGGGTCTTGTGTGAAGCAGGGTACAGAGGTCAGGTAACTTAACTCTTAACTCCACACCCCAAGATTTCTTTCATTTTCAAACTTGTAGTCTTCAGCTCCAACTGACATTTCACTCAAAACCACAAATGTCAACCTCATGATGATGCTGGAGGAAAAGTCAGAGGATCACCAAAGTCATAAAGATTCATCATATGGGGACCATAAACCAAGAATTGGACAAATTGAAATTTTTGACCTGCTGATGGCGCTAGATAAAGAGTTAAGGGATCAAAGTGATCCTATGGGGGACATGAATGTCTGCACCATATTTTATGGCATTGCATTCAGTCGTTGTTGAGAAATTTCACTCAAAAGTACAAATGGCAACTTCACAATGGTGCTAGAGAAAAAGTCAGGGGATCACCAAAGTCATTACGATTGTACCAAAAATGTCTCAATCCATCAATTTAATGTTGAGATATTTCAATGCAAAACTCTGACCTACGGGTGGCACTAGAGAAAAAAGTCAGATGATCACCAAAGTCAGTAGGATGGGAACTGCCCATTGGTTTGACAGCCCATTGGTCCGACCATATTAAACTCATTGTTCCTAAGTCCGTTCCGAAATCATCAAGATGCCCTGTGGTTAAGGTCTGGTTAGGTTTAGGCACAAAAATCACTTGGTTAGGGTCAGGAAAAGATCATGGTGTGGGTTAAAATGAAAAAGAAAGTGACAAACACATAAGCCGTGAGCCTGCCTTGCCTCAAGCCGGTCGCGGCGCACCATACACCCGCCGCGAGCCGTTCAGCACCGCGGACAGTCAGACTAATGGGATGTCGAACCAATGGGCTGTCAAACAAATGACATGGACCCAGTAGGATTTCTCCTCTGGGTACAATTGATATCTGTATCAAAATCTATGCAAAACAAATTACAACGCCAGAAAAAATGTTGGCATCGTACATTTCTGCAAATCAGATGCAAACCAGATACAGTTACATTCGCACATTATGTATAATGTTGGGCAAGTTACTCTCGAAATGTAATATAGTACATATTCCGAATTACCGTCATTTGACCTGTAGTGTATAATGACATAACAACAAAGAAGAGCCTTCAGAGGATATTTTTTTCTGCTGGTGCACTGGCAAAAGCGAACCGGAGTGGATCAGTGTGGTTGAATAAAAAATGAAAACAATAAACACTTTATTTCAGGTATAAGACGTTACATGACATTGTTAATGTAATAATACTTCTCAAAATTCCATTGATGTTACTTCATGACTGCTAAAGCATAACCTTTTGTAAAACGTTACCTCCAACACTGATTATACAGTGGACACATTGAAACTTCACGTTTCAACAACATTGTGTTTAACGTGGTTAGGTTGAGGCACAAAAAAAGCACTTGGTTATGGTTATATTTTGGTTTAAGATACCCAGTTTTAGGGGCACACTCCCGGCAAGAAAACCAGCAATGTCTCTGTAACAAACAGTTAATTTTCATGGCAATATCCTCACTATTAGGTTGCTATGAAACATCAACATTTTGGGCCAAAATAGCCAATGGAGAAGCACCCACCTTTGGAGACTATAAGCCGATGGAAACACTCTGATGGGTCACGACAAAAAAAACATTCACCTCCAAATGACAGTCAGCACCTAGTTCACGTCTTGTTTACGTTGTATTTTACGTGAACATTTATGATATCTTGGGGCGGCAGTAGCTCAGTCCATAGGGACTTGGGTTGGGAACCGGGGGGGCGCCTGTTCAAGTCCCTGTCCGGACCAAAATATGGAGCGTGGACTGGTAGCTGGAGAGGTGCCAGTTCACCTCCTGGGCACTGCCGAGGTGCCCCTGAGCAAGGCACCGACCCCCCCAACCGCTCGGAGTGCCTGTCATGGGCAGCCCACTCTGATATCTCTCCACTTAGTGCATATATAGGTCCTGTTTGTGCATGTGTGTGTTCAGACCTGTGTGTAATTGACAACAGAGTGAAAAATTGAATTTCCTCTCGGGGATTAATAAAGTGTATATATATATATAAAAAAAAAAAAAATGTACATTGCCAGCATTATCGTCAGGGCTGCCATCCAACAGTCGTGGAGACATTTCACTAGAAACCAAGAATGTTGACCTCATGGCGGTGCTAGAGGAGACAGTAGGATTCATCCTCTGGTGACCATGAATATCTTTACAGATCATGATATTTACAGTTATGGTATTCCATTCAACACTTGAGATATTTTAGTCTGCACCAAAATGGTGGGCTGACCAACCAAGCAATGTTGCATCCTTTGAGATGTCCCACTAGTGTTGCTAAAAATGCTTTTAACTTGGAATATTGTCATTTTAATTGGCAGGAATACACATATTGAACTAATTTGTCTTTTTTGTTACACAAACTGTAAAATAGCATCAACAGTCAAACTGAGTATGTCAACAAGGTTCCCAGTCTCTGCTATGAAGTAACGTGCCCTGAATTTTGGGCAGCATTGTGTGTTATGTATCTCCACTGGATCCAAGTAGCTCTGCCTCCACTGTGTTCTGCGATGTGTTGTCACATTAACAAGACAAATTAAGAAACGGTCTCTTTTTGATCATTAGCCACTTTGGTTCAACGTTCAGTGTCTGCGTGTGGGTGTATGCACTGTGTATGACTGACTGAACAGTGAGGAGCCTTGCAGCCAAGGAGAGGAGCTGCAGTGTTGCTTTCTGGTAAGCTCTGCTTTTGTTGGACTCAGGGAGAGCGTGCCTGGCTTAAGAGGGGGATCAGACTGTTGTGCAATTGATCTCTTTGACTGGATATCCAAAGCTGCAACATCAACAGCAAAAAGTAGTCACAAAAGAATGGAGCAGTGCAACAAAAACTTACTATTTAAATGTTGAGAATGGTTAGTCAGCTAGTTAAAGCGTCAGAAGATGAATGTGATAGCTGAAGTTGGTTCTAGCTGACGAAGGGAAAAACAAAGATGACCTTACATCAACTCATGAAACTGAGGCTGTGTAGCATCAACTGTGACAGTAAAGAAATGCAATGCACATTTCTTTTGCAATGCATGTTCAAAACTTTTCATTTAACGAGCTACCAGTGGAGCTCGGATTTGGGAGCAAAGCTGGTGGAGGGGGGACAAATATTCCGTTGGACATTTCAAAACAGATTATCACAACCCCAGAGTTGTGTAGTGTGAAATTGCCGAGTGGTGTACTGTGAACGATTCGGCAACTGAAAAGACCCTCACCATAAAATCATAGGACGCTCGCCTTCTTCTCTTATCCGGTCTGAAAATAAAATGTCTGTTGTTGCTTCAGATGATAAAAGTGCTCAAGTTCTAAGAGATACCAAACAGCAGTGAAGTGCAACAGTAAACACAACATTTTAAAACTCAGGCCAACGGCTGTTTCGCTTGTCTACAGTTAGTGCCTTTTTTCCCCCATGAAAGGTCATGCACAGGACTCGCCAGAAAATGGTTCAAAAAAAGCAGATGAAAAAACTGTCTAGATCTCTGTGGCATCTCTAGGGAGTGTCATTTTAAAATCAAAACAGGATCTCGATGCCACACAGCTATGCAAAACTGAAATTATGATGCAGAACTCAATCAGAGCTTGTGACACGCTACATTGAATGTGTGTTCCTTCTGCAGCTTCATCACAATACTGGAACACGGAGTTGTCTTTTCTAAATGTTTGTCATTTTCTTGCTTGATTATTCACTGAAAAGTGCAAGAAAGAGACGAGCTTGGTGAAATGTAACAACCAACCTAAAAAACATTGAGGCCAACTTTCAAATTAAGATATTTAACTGGTGTCTGCCCATCTACTCAACCAGAAGCTTCTTTTGTCCTTCTTTTTGAAACATCTGCATCAATGACAAACAGTGATATAGTAAAATAAACTAAAGCAGATTTTCCATACTTACTCATCCCGCTGTCTTCCGTCTTTTCTCTTTCCTCTCTACAGTTCTTTGAAAGTTCAATTTACTGCCTGTCTGCATTTGACAAAAAAGCCAGCCTTGAACTGCAAAGATAAAGGGACACATCTGATCTCTTATTGTTATGCCAGCAGAGTGTGTAAAAACATTGGTACTTCTGAAGTGAAACACTCAGCTGCCACAATTTCTGAAGTGTTATGAGTAAAGTGTCAATCTTTCATGAGCATGCACATTTACACCTCCATGTTCTTGGAACCCCCATGTCACAGGAAATGTGTCACAGACTGAAAGGTAAATGCTCTTCCTTTGGTCTATCCAACAGAGGAAGTCATCGTTCTGACTGTCAGTGCTCTTGGGATGCAACCACGCATATCCTTGTGTAAGATAACCAATTAATACAAGGTAAACTCGATCTAAGTCCATTGTCTGAAACTAGAAAACACCTGCAACACTGCCAAAAATGTTAAGGGAAGGCTGTATATCAAGAATTAGGTGGTTTAAAACTGAAAAACCCTAGTGAAGTAAAACCTTCGATGCACTGTATCGATGTCATCCATGCTTTATTTTGAATTTGCTATCCAGGGTGCTTTTCATTATGTTAAATTATGCGTATTATTTCCCTTCTGGCATCATGGAGGTTCTTCCAATCCCTTAAATGTACCTCAAGGAGATGAAGAGTAAGGAGTGGAAAGGCTTCTGGAGGAGCTTAGAGCAAGTGATGTGTAATGCCGCACCTTGACATGTGGCACAGCATGTCATAAGTAGCTGATATCGCTCAATATGAAGCCATGGCATCAAGCACTTACATCCTTGTGTCTCTTTCTCGCAATGCTTTCTCACATCCTTGCTGGGAGGAATTAAGACACAAGGAAGAGATGCAAGTGAGGGGAGCGACAAGACATGTTGACATAATGAAAAGCAACCTCATACCCTTGTTTTACCCAAATTAGCATGTGTATGCAGATATTTTTAAATATGGGACTCTTTCCCATTGCCAGTAGAGTACCTGCTGTGTGCACGATTCTGCAGTAGATGAGTCACTCTTTTGTTTTGTTATGTTTATTTTTTCTTGTGTGTCAAGTTCAACATCAAGGATGGGCCAGGAAACGGGGTTAGTAAGCAGTAGAAAGCAGCATGGAGACCAGCGAAAATATTAGTGGTATCTTCTTTTTACATCTCTTTTATTCAGTCTCTCTCGCGTAAACATGTTGTAGACTAAATTTTGAACAATTCTTGGGCACTGCTTGGACTAGGCCTGTCACGATAACAGATTTTGCTGGGCGATTAATTGCGTCAGAAATTACTGCGATAAGCAATAATTTTGTGCTTTTAAGACCATTTTTTTATTGTTGTAATTTTGCTGTTTTTAGAACATTTTTTAAAACATTATAATGACAATAAAGGCATAATGATGCAAGTACACCCTTTTAAAGAGAAATAAACATTTATTTAACAAGAATATTTAGGAATGCAAAAAAGAAAATTTAAATATCCGAAATAGCACGTAAAAATATTGAAATAAATACGAAAAAATAGAGTCTCAGTCTCTCACTCTCAGGTGTGCAGTTAAGTTGGTCATATTCGCTCTTTTTGTTGAGATGATTTTAGAACAAACCCGGCATACTGGCTCGTCCAAATTACTGGGCTCCCCTCTGTCATTTGGTTTAAATCCAAAATACTCCCACACAGGGGCCGTGGCATCTGGTTTAGGAACAAGTTTCATGTCTTTTTCTTGCGCTCAATTCTTTTTTTTTTTCTTCGCCTCGTCTCCCCCTCACGAAGATAGCACTGTGTGTGTGTGTGTGTGAGGCCCATAGCCCTGCCTCCCCCACAGAGACAAAGACACTCGATGACAAGAGCTTTCCCTCCATTCATTACGCTAATGAACCAACTCACCTGGCTGCCAGACAATGCACGGCAGTGAACGACAAGGAAAACAAACACGCATGAATATGGCAATTGATCACGGCCGGAAAAGTTACTGTCTCCATTTTAATTTACCATGCAATTAACCGACTTATCGCATATCGCGACAGGCCTAGCTTGGACTGAGACAGATGGTAATTTGTGCAGCCCATCATATTGCAACGGAAAAGGGGGTAAAATTAGCATCAACGCCGATCAGAGCTGGAACTGATATCTTTGACTGTTGTCCTGGGAATGAATGCCGATTGTAACCATTCTCTTTACAAACAACTCAGTGATCACGGGTCTATGTTAGTATTGTCTGGGGAAGAAAGGCTGAGAATTCTTTGGGGTGGGGAGAACAGAAAACAACAGAGTAGTTCAGAAGTGGCTGAGCAGCCTTCAGTGCAGGGGAAAAAGAATTCAGCTCCAATGGTTGAACCTCATTCATCTGAAGTGAAGAAGGAAGTCAGTGAGCAAGGAAATAAGTGAGGACCATAAATATTGAGCAAAAGACTGGAGATCAAGTCAAGGCCAGATCACCAATTCCAAAGACTACGTCCTGTGAATTTGATTCTTCTGAGGGTTTTGAAGCATTGCATTGCTGATTTTGTATTTTTGTATTTTGGATGGAGGGCATGTATATTCAGTCTCTGGATTTGGATATTTCCTTAAAGTCTGTGGTCTCTAAGTAGGATTTATTTAGTTGGATGAACCTTGCAGACATTCAAGGGAACATTAGAGTTATCTTATTGTGAACTTTGTTGAACTGTGTTGGAGTATACATTTGATTTTCCTTTATTTGCATGCTGTTATCAGGAGGGCATTAAAGGCACCCAAATCCTTCAATTTTTTTCTCTCAACCAGATCTTCAGTAGCTCTCGAATTATAATTCTAACTAGGCATAAAATTTGAGATAATTGCTGCACACTGACTAATGTTTATTCTCAGCACAACCACAACAGATTGTGCATCTGAGCTAGCACTGCATATTCTGTCAGATGCTGAGAAAGAAAAAGAGCATGTGCTTTTGGAGTCTAAGTTCATATGAACTGTAGATTCCTCCATGACATTTGACAGGATCCAACACCCTGGGCTATCACAGTCAACAGCAGAACCTCAAAGACAAAGGTCACAATGTCTAAATTAATTCGCATAACTAACACCTACAAATCCACAAGTGAAGTGCAGAAGCCCTCACTTCAGCGAGATAACCTTTATCTAGTGTTACTGATTCAATGTCACACTAGATTTTGTATGGTTTTTCTTGAGATTGTGACTCTGGCTTCAGGCCAACTCTGAAGTTATAGACCACTGACCAGCATGGCAGACGCAGAGTCAAAGGGCTGCCAGGGTGGTGGTGTTTTAAAACTAGCCACTGAGGAATCTGTGCTGTTAGAAATACAGTCTCTTTGCTGTAAAGCTGTACACAGCTTTCAAAAAAGAAAGATGGTACATGCATCATTGAAACAGTGAAGACAAATAGAGATATTCTCACTTCTTGACTGAGGTTTTATTCACTGTTTGTCTGTAATCAAGTTTACATCCAAATGTTGTGTAAATTTTCACAGAATTTCTGCAGAAGAAAATGTGATTTATTGCTCAATTTCACCTACTACTGTTGCATGCATGTATTAAGGGTTGTGCACATCAATATTAACAATTTATTGCTGCTTATTCTGCAGTCCAGTGCCATTAAACCACTGCAGAAGACGGGGGCTGAACAACATGTAATTAAAAAGCACCAGTGCACCTTCAAATGATAGAAGACATCTAGCATTTCTGTTTGTTTCATGTAGTAATATGAAGCTCATTACTGTGTCCTCATTGATGCACACAAGATGTTTTTGTGTGCTGCCATTTTTCATCTCATCAGTGGAGCAAAAGCTTGAATGCACATTAAAGTCACGTGCCTCGTGTATGTCATGAATATAAGGCTAAGTCTGTCTCTGTTGCACATTGTCCCATTTTGTTTTGATCGATACACCAACTTATCCACCTCAGCCAAGTGTAAAACTTCGTTACCTTGGAGCAGGCCCGCCATCAGGGACGGTCAGAGGGTACAGACTCCGGCCCAAGGCCAATGGGGGGCCCATGAAAAGGTCTATGGTTGACCAACAATCTACTTACTGACTTAAATCACTGACAAGACAAGTTATATGTATTTACATGATAAATGAATGTAATTTTACCCAAGTCAGAGTGCCTCAGCAAAAATCAGGAGCTCCTACAGGAAAATTTAGGGTACGAAAAGAACAAAACAGTGAAAGGAGCAGAGAGGCGAGGACCAAATGTGAAGAAGCAGCAGGTATGACAGGCAGAGCTGAAGGTGAGATGTCAGGTAGAATCATTTTTAGCAAATAAAACCTGCTGTAGTGGGCTCAGCTTTAAAGCTACAGTGAAAACACAGGTATCATATTAAACTAGAGGGCCTAAGGCATCCATTGGTATCAACCATGTTATGCTATCTTGTCGGAAAGATTAATTTTCTCAATCAATGTTTTGATTTAAAGATGGTCAGTTGGATTATACTCTCAGGGAGTATAAAGGGGACCCCCTCCCTTGGATGTGGAAGAGGGGCCCACTTTTGAAAATGTTGTCACCCTGTCCATATTTCCTAACGGCTGGCCTGCCTTGGAGTCATTTGTATAGACCGGTGGTTCCCAACTGGTCCAGTTACAGGGTCTAGATTTCTCCTCAGTCATTAGTTCAAAGTCCCACAGTTTAATCTGTGCAGTGTCATAGGCTGAATCCAAATGTCCACCCTCTGGACTTGCGGACTCAGCCCTCACTGACTTCAGTTGCACATAGTGTGATGTATTTATTGTTATCACGTAAAGTCTGTGAGGGGAGAGACTGCTAGCGGCTGATGGACAGCTCTCAAGACTGTTTTACTTGTTGCAGTGGAAACGTTTAATTATCGCTGCTGTCATATATGCCATAAGTTGATTAATAGTGCCTGCTCATCTGTCCCTGCTGATAAAAAGATAGAAATCCCATGTATAGTCTTTTCTTGTGACTGAACAAAATTGTAGGCTATTAATATCTCTATCTCTATATAACATACAGGCTACACACATTCACAGAAATGTTTGTAAATGAGAACAGGACTATAACTCATTAATTGGGCATTACTGACATTAGAAAACCTTATTTGGTGTTCTTGGGACAATTTTCTTAGCCTATTACACTGCGCATATTATACATATCTCTGTATCATGGTGTGGTCAAATATAATTTTTGGCCAACACAATTCAAGTAACATTTTAAAAGACCTAACTATCAATAACTATTTTACACATCCATTAATTTTTATTAAATATGCGAAGTCTGCTGAAATCTGCACCCCAAGCGGACTCTCTGGAAGCCTGCAGAAAGTCCGCTTGAGGCCCCATGTGGACAGGATGAATTGTGGATTTCGACAGCCCTAAGCACTACCAGAACTCCCGGGAACGTGCCTGCAAAGTCCGCGAGTCTGCAAGTGCGGTACAGTTCAGAAATTTGGATTGAGCCATACCTGCGTTTGGCTATGTCATTGAGCTAGTTTGCTGTCTCTGTCAAGTAGCTGTGGGTTAGTCACTCACTCTACAGCAGGAAACTACACTTCAAAAATTTACAGTACTTAAAAATAAGGTGTTTTTTTTTTTACAAACTTGACATGTTTGCGAGTCACTGTAGCATGGGCCCACAACCAATGTTTGGACCGTGATCCACCAGTTAGGAACCACTGGTATTGACAGTAAATTAATTTTGTGATTCTTTTGTTTTGTTCCTGTTTTAATATTGTGGTATTACAAAGTAACAATTTATACTACTAATCTGGGAGTCAACATTCTGCAATGCAGGGAAGCAGGAAGTACCTCGCTTTGTGTGTGTATGTGTGTTATGGCATATGCTGCTTATAACAACACTGTAATAGAGCGAACATATATTGATCTCTGGGCTCAGGGTAGTTACATGTAAGCAGGAGTTGGATAGCATGCACACACATTTAAGCACAATCAAAACAACATGAAATTCAGGGCTCAGCTTCATTTTGTCTTTCTTGCCAGTAGTTGTGTGAGTGCGCCTGCAGTCCGGGCCAAGAGAGAGCCTATTTATCAGGCTGCTATTTATCAGGCTGCTAATCAACCTGATAACCTGCAGCTGTGCCTGCTGCCTGGCTGAGCCACCCTTCACTCTTCACCCACAGTCAGTGTTAAACCACAGCCCTCTGCTATACGCTCATATTTCTCACTCTCATTACAAAGTAAATCCTCAAACAACCTCAAAGACTTGTAATATACTACCCGACTGTGAAAGACAGATTAAAGCCTGACTTTTAGCAGATTACAGTCATAGAAAAGAGTTATGTCTTCAGATTTCTTATTACCCACTTATTTTTCATACCCAGACAGAGATCTGAGTCTTAATCCCAAACTAATGTCTGTGTTAGCTGTCTGTGGTGAACCACCTATTTGTCTGGAATCCCTGTGATCCTGAAAATGATTTGTAATGAGGGAGAACACTGCATTCACCATATTATTGCAACATTTGTCAAGGGTTGCACCCGTTTAACTGCCAGTGGACACACCATCTGACTTCATTACTTATGGTAAATTGTAGGTTTTGTGCTAAATTGCAGCTTTAGCATGAATTTTGTGTCAGGCTCTACAGGTCCTGCAAAACCAAACAGGTGTTTCCAATGATTCTGGTTGGTTATAACTGCCCAGGTTATAATATGGATAGCAGTATGTTTGGAAGTGCAGACATTTTGACTTGTAGTCAAAAAAGCACAGGTGTCACTGATAAAATAAACAACGGTTTGTTCTTTAAATTGTCCCAGTAAGTCATGTCAGTGTGACAGTGAGCCAGCATGCACAATTTGCACAAAACACATTGTGTGTGTCCTTGAGGTGTAACAAAATGTATTTCTTTCCTCGTTGAAATACAGCTCCATAACGCTACTCAAGGTCTAAAACTCCACAGGGAACCTTTAAGCAGAGTCGGCACACCCACAAAGTCCTGCGAGGGGGTCTAATCAGCTAAAAGTGAAAACACCTGTGGGGATGTACCAAAACAAAAAGCCACAAAAGATCACGACAGATTAAACTATGATACTTATTTTTCTTTTGCAGCTGCAGTCATTTCCCTAATTAAATTGTCACAAAAACACAAATCTTATCTCTGATGATAGCTAGATGATTATTATGGATTAAACAAACAAATTCATTTTCTGAGCGCTTCACCTTTAAAGGAGAATTTCACTGAATTTGCCCATCAAAGTGTGAGGAGAAGACTAACGTTACTTCTGCATATTGTGAAAGTAGTTTTTGGCTTCAGAAGCTGCATAAAATCTGATAAATTGCCTCAAGTGACATCATTCTGAAGACTACAAATTTGAAAAATATCTGGGAATGTGGATTTTTGCTGTGTACTGGTGGACTGTTTTTTGAGGTATTCCACGACTGGGGAACATTCGCCATTTACAGCTGTGCTAACAGTTGTGCTAACTAACAGGGGAAGGCAGAGAACAGCTAACTTCGTTTGTAGTTAAGTACAACTGATAGCTGGAATCAAATTATGTGAACCTGGTTAATACAGAGGAACCATTGAACAACCCTAAATCAGGACAACAGTCTTTGTTATTATTATTAATTTCAAGTTGTGCAAATACGTGAATCGTCATTCGTGTTGCCCAACACGAAATTGCATCTTAGCATTGACTTTGTATGTAGTCTCGCTGCACGAAATGCTCGCCAAGTGTGAAGACACAATTTGAAAGAAGTGAGCTTACTAGATCTGTGTAGCAACAAGTCCTCCAACCGATAAGACCACGACCATGGGGCGGCAGTTGTTCAGTCTATAGGTACCTGGGTTGGGAACCAGAGGGTCACTGGCTCAAGTCCCTGTCTGGACCAAGTATGGAGTGTGGACTGGCAGCTGGAGAGGCGCTAGCCCACCCCTTGGGCACCACCGAGGTGCCCCGAGCAAGGGAGCAAACCTGCCTGGCCATTAGAAGCCCCTGCACCCTGACATCTCTCCATTTGATGCCTGTATAGGTCCTGTTTGTGCATGTGTGTATTTTGGGCCTGTGTGTGTGTGTGTGACAACAGTGACAAAGTTGAATTTCCCCTGGGGGGGATTAATAAAGTATATCATCTTCTTCTTCACATATGTTGTTCGTTCCTACCCTCTCATACAACGGCAATAGCTCAGTCCATAGGGACTTTGGTTGGGAACCGGGGGATCCCCTGTTCAAGTCCCCATCTGGACCAAATATGGAGCATGGACTGGTGGTTGAAGAGGTGCCAGTTCACCTCCTGGGCACTGTCGAGGTGCCCTTGAGCAAGGCACTGAACCCCCAACAGCTCGGGGCGCCTGTCCAAGGCAGCCCCCACACTCTGACATTTCTCCACTTTGTGCATGTATAGGTCCTGTTTGTGCATGTGTGAGTATTTCGGACATGTGTGTTAATGACAACGGAGTGAAAAAATTGAATTTCACCTCTGGGGGAATAATAAAGTATAAAGAATTAAGGAGCATTTCCTTTATTAGTACCCCTACTGGTTACGTTTTGAAAAAGAGTCATGGTTGGGCATTGGCACATTACGTACTTAACTTTACGTTATGTAACATTACATCACATAAGGTATATAACGTGATGTTAAGCGCACATATAGCTTAAAAAAAATACAAAAACCTTTCGCTATTGGTTTCACACAGGACACAAACGCCAATCTCCTGAGCCAAAGTCCTGTTTTTTTTTACCTATTCATCCACCCCAACAACCTGGACTTTGTCTCTTGTTATACCAGCACCTTTGCTTCTGTCATAACTACTGCAGCCACTAGAGGTCACAGCCCACACCAAACGTAACTATGGGCCGTAATAAGCTGCTTGTACAAATGAGAAGTCTTCTCCGTAGCGTGCATCTCTTCTCTGCTTGAGACTAGCAACTTGAGGCTACATTAGCCACCACTAGCATAACACATAACCTGACTGAAGTTTTGGCCGTTGAGTTGCATTGTGGGTAATGTAGGCACCAGGTCTTGACAAGGAAGAAGAAAGTGCGGAATGAAAAACATGATATATCAGGTTCTGCTGCATCACTTTTGATCCTTTGTATTTGTCCATTGTGAATCGGACTCTTAAGTCACACATTCAGAACATGTCACCTTATGCGTGTGTGTGTGTGTGTGTGTGTGTGTACATACGTTCATGTCACATAACAGATAATGCTACATTTTCCCAAACCCAGTACATATTTTCCACCCTAATTGCAAAATAAGAGACACTGAAAGGAGACTGCAGTAAAGAATAATAGACTTGAATTTCATTAGTGACTTTAACAATGTGCTGAACAATTTGATAGGCACAAACACAATTAACCCTGTGCTATCCATACAGTTCACTTCATTAGCCTACAGAGTAATTGAGAATCAGACCAATGGAGTTCTTTTTTTCACACACTGTTTAATTAATCTCTATAGCTGAAGACTCAAAGTCATCACGGGAAGGCAAATTAAGTCAGACAAAAATCCCCATTGAGCAATTTTAGTTTTATTGTTGTACGAGTATAGCATGATGTGTCTGGTATTGCCTGAGTGCACTCTCACAAAACAATGGCGTCATTCAGTATTCATAAGCACTGTTGCATTGGTGAATTAATGGCTTTTTCCACTGTGTTGCAGATCGCATGTATAGACTTACTATTATGACTGTTAACGTATCCAGGAGGGTAATGCTTTTTACATAGCTGTTCTCAGTTCATATTAAGGAGTCTTGTTTCTCTCTCTTGCACACACACATACACACACACTCACATACACATCCATCATTGTCCACGTGCATGCATTTTGATTCAGTCCCTATAGATTCATTGTCCTTGTAAGTACCCTTGAGTCCAGTCAAAAACAATATGGCAATCATCAATTCTCCATTAGCATTCTGATGCCAAGAAACATATTTGAGAGGCCGTAATCATACCACTATACACCATCTGCTTCCTTACATACAGTAGACAAAGCATCAAGCCGCAGACCAACAATCAGTCCATCAGCAGACTCACAGGACTCACTGGCCAGTATAACGACATTACACAGAACACGAGTCACGTAAACCAGGACAGCTGGGAGTAAACGCAAAGTGAACAGAGCTGCTTTTATCAAATCAGAATTTTGTCAAACATGCGACATGCTCACAAAGACCAGCTTGCATGTCTCCAATATCTCAGCTCACTGCTCACCCGAAAGAAACTTTAGAGAGACATTATAACATGACATTGTAGAGTAATAGAATTCACCATACATAAAAGATTAATTTACCTCTGTCCTAATGTACATGATAATGGAACAGAGAATAGGTTGCCCTAAAGGAAACGGTTGTGCCTTTCTGTAATATCAAAGATTAAGATGTATGATTAATGTCTGTCAGAATAAAGTACTCTCGGATATTATAAAGGACTCTTTAACGCAGTGAACTCGGCAGTACAACCTTCCCTGTGTTTGTGTGGAGGGCAGATTATAAAGGAGATCATCTTAACTTTTTTGTGATGAATTTGATTCTAAACTTTTGTGTGAAAGATTGATAAATATGTGGCGTTACCTTGAAAGGTCACAACCAGTTATACATAAACAGAATGATTTTATAAAGTAATGAGAAAGTAGTACAAAGTGGTAGTAATAAGTGTATGTACATTGATTTTCTTGCTTTTGAAAAATGAAAACTCGGGAAAACATCTATCATGATTACTGCAGCTCACACTGCACTGCATGTGCTGCAGGATTAAAGAGGTTATAACATGGAGTATCTGTCAAATCCTAATGTATGCACATTTGTCTGCCATGCGATGTAATCATGGTATGGACTGTATTGCCCTTTTTAGAATGTAGGGCAAAGTAATTAGCTCTAATAGTGAGGTAAGTAGCTTTTTTCCTGTTTTGATTTTCATTTCAAAGAAACACATCTTTGTTCCGTCTTCTAAGAAAAGTGGCGTGTTACTCAGGGCCTTTGTGACTGTGAGAAATACTATTAGTGTTAATCCATGTCACAAAAATTATGTAAATACCTCTCAGGGTAGGTTATTAAAGGAGTCCCATACCTCCTTTGCTCTTGAGGGACCCCAGAGCTCCAGTGTTAATGCCACTGCTGTTCCTATTATTTAACTTCGTCAATTTAGTTATGTTGTAAAACATTTAAGTATTTCAGATATATTGAATTCTGGGAGAACAACCAATGTTACAACAACCAGTATTTGAATGCACCGTTGACACACTGCAGTTGGGACTAAGTCTTGGTTGGTGTTTGTTTTCCTGTAACTGTGCAGTTAGTGATGAGTATTAGCCCGGCAGCTAAAACACCAACCCACTGCAACAACATCAGTGCCGGCATCCAATAGCTTTTTCCACAATTGGCTCAAATAGACTCGAAATGGAGTCATTTGGCTCTCTTTGGCTGTCCAAGCACATGCCTGTCTCCGGGAGATGGCTTGAGGGGATTTTTAAGTCTGTCTCCCGTTCCGCATATAACGATAAAAAGTAGGCTCAATCTTGCCGCAACTTAAAAAAAGGACACATTGAAAGGGGAAGCTGTAATGAGAAGACTGGCAGATGGGGTAATCCATCCTGGTTGTCCAAACAAAAAAAGGTTAATAGCTTAAGTGTTTGGAGCTCTTAACAGGAGAAAAACTGACCTGCCACAAACTGTCTGGGGCAGCCCACAGCCTAACTTAATTTCCTGGCCACTGATCAGGATGGGATTGGATCAGCTTAACTTGATATAGGTCAAGAGAATAGCAAACATCTGGAGCCAGCGGTGGGTCATGACAGTATTAGACCCCACCTTAAGGTGCAAGCAGGGGAGCACCATCAGGAGAGGCAAAGCTGGCAAATGTTTTGGGTCCCCCTGAAAAATTTTGGGAAAAAAGCTCCTCATTGGCACATTTTACAATGACAACTATAAACCCCCTTATATCTCCCATAAAGGCACTACACACCGCCCCCTAAAAACCCTAAGTGAGGCCCCTTTGTGGTAGGGCTGGCCAATACGACCTAAAAAAAATATCACCATTAATTGAACAGTTTATCTCTATTTTTTATTAAAGGGCCAGTGTGTAAAATGGGTTGAAAACAGTGACATCAGTGGTCAAATTGTAGATTGCAGGGCTCACTCGCTCACCCCTCCCGTTGGGTAAATTACGGTGGCCTCGTAGGGACAAAACGCTCTGCGCAGACACGAGTTTTTCGGGAGTAGGTCTATCTAGCAACGAGGTAAATGTTTATTTAGAAATCTAAACCATGTTATGATATTGTAATGAATCACTCACGAGCAGGAGACCAGACTAGCGTTCGGGAAAAAGGCCAGTTTATTTGAGCCAGTTTATTTGAGACTCCGTCCCAAACTCTGACTCTTCTAGCGTAACACACACACTCCATACACACATACTCGTTTACAGTACCAAGCGGGTACCCCCTCCCCTCTCTGCTCCACCAATCTCCAGCCCGCACACTGACTGACAGCGTAGCCTGTAAACAGAGCTCAGCTGTTTATTTAGCCTAGCAATATCTGCGGACTATAGTAGCTGCAATGGACGACTTTGAACGCGATTTTGAAGAGTTTCTTGTAGCGGACACAGACCCAGAGCCATACCTGTTTGAGCCGGAGTACACAGATGAGAGCCGGAGTACACTGAGCGGGCGAGAAGAGAGGCTGAATCCTCCGCTCCCATTTTGCTGCACAGAATGGGATTCGGTGCTACTGCTGCCATCATTGGGGAGATATATCATCAGGAGAAAAAGCGCCTCAGAGAGTGCATCACAAGGAGTGAAGTTGCGTCTTCTTTTCCTTGCAGATGACGGTTTGGGGTCATTCTCTCCTGTTGCGTGGTAAGTGTGGTCCATTCGCAAACTTTCTAACTAAAAAAAACCTTTCACTACTCTCTATCGACGAACTACTAACACTCTCTGCTGTTTCCTCCTCCTTCTTCCTTCCTTCCGCTGTCTTCATTGGTTTATTTATACACTCGAAACGTGTTCTCTGGCTGGCTGGATTGTCCGCTTGGTCTGCTGTACATACATGGCGGCGCAAGATGGCGACCTCTCTAAAGCAAGGCCCTTGCTATATATATATATATATATATATATATATATATATATATATATATATATATATATATATGTGTGTGTAAAAGCATAATTATAAGGCTACGAAAACCAAACGAATTTTATTTTATAGCGATTATACACTTATATAAACATTAATGGGTAGAATATTCAGATTCAGATTTAAGGAACGATTATCTTGTTTTTGGTTTTTGCTCTCAGTATACTGAAAAGGTTTGTACTACAATATGCTCAACTATTAAAGCTGGGATATTTTTTATAATGAAAGAGTGCACATCTTTGTGATTTTCAAATAATTGAGGGAAACACACACAGATGAACTATTTATGATTATTGAAATTTTGTGATTGAAATCAAAGCACACATCTCTTGAAATGAAAATGTCGTATGAAAAAGGTCACATTTTAGTTTCAATTTAAAAAAGTAAGTTCCCTAAAAAAGCAGAAAATGAATAACTTGCATTTCTTGCAAACAAAATAAATTATTTGAAATATTGCCATGTCAAAATTAGAAAGTAACTCGCATCTATTCAAAAAGTCACATTTTTGATAAAAAGTAAAAATCAAGTTCGCTAAAACAGTATAAAATGAATAACTTGCATCTCTTGCAAACAAAAGAAATTTTAAATATTGCCATGTCAAAAGTAATAACTTGTACATGTTTGGCGCCACAGTCTGGTTTAAAAAAAAAAAAAAAAAAAAAAAATTTTGCAGTGGCACAGTGTGTCTTCTGTCGAGGGTTTTAACAAGGTGTTTAAACCCACTGTGCTCCACTTTAGCAATGGGAGCCATATCATTCGTGATGTAGTGAGAAACAGAGTCAGTTATTTCTTTGCATTTTCTTGAATCTTTTCATATTGTGTAGCCTTTGTAAATGCTTGTGTTATCGAGAGCTGCCTGGTGGAGGCCCTTACAACGTTTTTCCAAACAGCTTTTCATGTCGGGGCTTCAGGACACTTGGATCACTACAGACAAGCAGTATGGAGATATTTTGTGGTTTCAATTATGTTTTTGGATGTTTTAATCTGGGGTTAGCCGTCAGCCTGCATTAGGTGGAGTTGTGCTGCTACCCACTCCCCCCTCGAATCTCCACAAGTGATGTGAGGACTCTAAAACTTCACCAGAGCCGCCCTCAGCACGAGGGTGAGTAGATAGTGGCTGAATTTTCATTTTTGGGTGCACTATCCCTTTAATACCCATGGATGTATAAGAGAACTGGATACAGCATTGGAGGCGGCACCTTGTTCATTCATATGAAAGTTGCAGCTGCCCAGTATAGAATAAACCCACTGATTGGCACTGCTTCCGCATCATTTGAGCCATAGAGCGGGTGCACGAGAGACTTCTGCTGGCCAAGCTGCCTACTTCTGGTTTAGTGCTTTGCTAACATGAATTGTGATAAAATGATTTAATCGTGCAGCATTTCTAGACTTTTCTAATGTTCCTAATGTTAAACATTACTTAAGGAATGGATCAAATCCTGGTAGTGAAATGTGTCATTTAGTGGGTCTGTGAAATCTAAGTCTATGAGAAAAAAATACTTTTGGGGCCAAATGGCATCACATGACGGACTCGGAAGTTGCTTTAAAGTCCTGGTTCACTTCCTGGGGGGCTGATAATGTTAGTAAGGACAGTTCGCAAGCTACCTGTAAATGTCACCCATACAACTCTGCCTAAGTCCCTCCAAACTCTTGGATCATCACTGGTTGCACGCCTGTATAGTCTGCTATTTAGATGTTCTTATCACATCCAATTATTGTTTTGAATTGCATAGGAATCACTGGTTCTGCTTTCTCTGCCATCAGTGAGTCTGCAGAAAGCCCCTCATATAGAGGCTGACTATAGTGGGTGGGACTGTTCTCACAGGCAGTCAGAGGGAGTCGTGATTTCAGAGAGGAGTGATGAAGTCCTGCTTGACTTTCGCCCTTTTTTCAACTTAGCAGATATAGCAGCACACTGTAAAAGAGATGTTTGGTTCTTAATGATTATCCTCTGCTGACAAATCTCATCACGACCAAGGCCGGGATAAGATTTCTAATTTGAACTTCTAAAATAAACCTGCTGAATCATCCACAGCAAATATGTAACACCACGTTAAGGCAAATTTGTGTTTCTGTGTCTCAAAGCTTTAGTACTACAGGTAAGTATTTTGTTGCCTATTCAAGGACAAAGACTAACAAAAAAGTAAAGTGATATGAACAAATCTAATCACTATCATAACTTGTGATCACTTGTACTCGGCATATTTGGACGCTGTTTGAATTAAGGAAGTTGTGTTTCATGTTAAGATATTTTTAAGAAAAATTGGTAGAAATGTTCCCGGCGTTAACCCCCACTGAGAAATATTTACAATATGGGAAAAAAAAAAAAGTTCAAACCCCTGTCAGCAATATTGCTCCCCTCCTATTTGATAGTGTTGCGGCTAATAGGATTATGCAAGAAGAGGCTGCGTGTGATGGAGAGGAGGGGAGACTTCCATGATTTACAAGCCTGACAGGAACAATTAGGAGGGCACACTCAGTGGGCTATTACTCAACACAGACAAAATGAAAAGCCTGCCTTTCATTTGCATCAATGCAGCCATGAGGGAAGCAAGTAGAAGTGTAGCTGAAAAGCGATACTCTTTGTTTCCGACTGGGGAGCCTATTAAAAGCTAAAATAGCCTCTGCTGCATTTGTATTTTTGCATGATTAAGTCGAGCATTTCTGGCAGACATGCTCTTTTTTTATTTTATTTTATTTTATTTTTTCTTTGTGTGCTATCCTCACGATGGACTCTTGACACTTACAGAGCCCAACATGCTACAGATATAAAAGGCTGTGTATTGTTAGTTGCTCATTATTATCTGAATGTGTGTAATTGCCATGCACTACAACTGGTGGGATGATACGTAACATTACACTGTACAGGACTGTCATTTTCTGTTTCACACCACAGAGTCTGTAATTAAGGGCTTTTAAATGTGTTTTCTGTGAATCCGAACCAAAGGGATGAATAGGCTGGACTTTAAAGTAAAAAACTAAAAATAAGATGAGAGGATGGGCATCCATGCCACAGCTACATAATGATTATTAGTTTAAGATGATCAGCATTCATTATCATCCTTTCTATGAAACATATTCTGGCAGTATTTACTTCCATAAGAGTGAGTGGAGGTATAGATGAAAGTCTACAAACAGGACAGCACAGCAAGAGGCAATTAGAGCAGCTGCAGTATTTCTAGGCTGGCCTAATGGGTCACGTGTGAATGCAGCAACGAGGGACTTCCAGCAGCTCCCGTCCCCACATCTGCTGAATAAATGAGAGATTCTCTCCAAAAAAGCACAATGTGCAGTGACAGCTGATCAGAGTGGTGGGGAATGATGCATGTATATGTGTGTATGTGTGCTCGCTGAATGGCTCGAAAGAGGAGCAGCATACCGATCACTGTGGCACCCGGCATACAAAGACCTGGGCATACTGATCAGGATTCTGTGCACACGCTCATTTTTGTCATAAAGTAAGTAGAGGAGATGGAGGTTTAAGCAGGACTGTTTTCGTTTAATCCCACACCCACCTGCTCCTGCAGGATTTTGGACTATTACCGCCTGCTCCTGCAAAAAACCCATCCCATCCCCCCCTTGTTCCCGCTGTGATTTTGATCACTGCCACCCTCAACAAAGTTTTCAGTTGAAAATCTGTCTCCCACTTCCCACAAGGAAGATTACACATTGTGTTGCCTTTATGGAAATGATGCAGTAATTCAGTTACTCTGATGTTGAACAAGTCACCTTTGGAGGAAGTGAGTCGAAAATAAGCCCCAGCAGTGGTAACAAAAAGTGGATTTTAAAACAAAACTGTAGATCATGTCCTCATACCTTAGCTTCAAACGGTCTGTCGTCACATGGGGTTGCCAGGCAACCAGCAGATATTACAGGAAGTCATTGTGCTCGGTCAAGAAATACACCACCGATAAAACCCAGTGCTTTCTTATACCTAAACAACAGAATAGGTTGATTTGCACTGACTTCTAAAATGACTCATATGACTGGCCCTGAAATAGCATATACTACCAACACGTTCTCATCCCAAGTCGTCAGATGTTGCCACTTTGTCAGTGGAGTTTCATGTCTACATATTATGTTCTAGGTATCCTTCAGCTTCTGCTGTTGATGTTCCAGGATGGGTCATCAATAAAAGCACATGGTTAGGTTTAGGCAGCAAAAGCATGCGGCACCCAGCACCGAGATCTCAACAAAAGCATATGGTTAGGTTTGGAAAAAAACATCATGGTTTGGCCATCCACCAACCCTCCCACCTGCCCTATCAGGCCTTGCCAGCTCCGTATATAATGTTGTTACCGGCAGCGTTTTCAACTGACACAGTCCAGCGGTGTACTATACAGTGCGACCTGTGCGGTCCAGCCGCATTATGAACTGACCCCGTCCATGTATCATACTGTCACGTAAAAAGATTCCATCCAGCTGCATCACAAACCTATCATACCACCATGCAAGGTAGCTTTTGGCAGCTTTGTCTGACGCTTAAATCACTGACAAAGCGGCAGTATTTGATGACTTTGAAATGAGAGCGAGCTGACATTTTAAACACGTCCTCAACATCGTAAAATGATCGCAATTCCATTCCAAAACTACCTGGGTAGGTTTGGGCAACAAAACTACGTTGTTCATTGCCATGGTGTGGCAATAAATAAGTACTGTTGTCAGTAATGTAACGTATCATGTGACATGCCTCACATATGACATGTCACATACCTCACAAGCATAGCGTAGTACACATACTAGCATATTAGGCTACATTGTTATTTAAAAAAGCCAACCTGGACTTCAGGATACGAACACTGGTCTCCTAGGTGAAAGTCCTGCACTTGTTTGATCCACCCACCATGCCTCCTGCCCACTACAGGGGCTTCTTGGATATTTGTACGACATTACTGTGTTACTTTGCGTATTTGCAAGTAGCCAATACATATTTTCAGCACTTACCATGTAATCTTATAGCTTCACTCACTTTTCTCCATGCCCTCTCCCTTTTGTTCTGTCTCCATACAGTACTGATGTTGTTTGTGGGTAATCAGAGCATTGTGACTCAGAGACAATAGGTTTGTTCTCCATTTCTGATTTTTGGTGATATCAGCAGAATTTTAGTTCTGGCAGGCTTTTTTGCTAAAGTTGAAACAGTTCGGACACTCACACAGACAGGTATTGTATTTGTGTTTGTAGCATCTTTGCACTGACTTTCTATGAAATGGCACCGTGCAAGAAATTTGCTTCTTGTTTTGTGTGACCACACCTTTAAGATGCTCTTAGGCTCCTACAAGTGGGTTGGACTTATTTACATGTATGGCTTAGACCAATAATTGCAGCCTATGGTATGACAATATATCCAATTGTACATGTAAAGTGTGTATGCTGCATTCATTCTCATTTAAAACAAACCCGAAAAGATGCAGAAAAATTGGTCCACGCTTTTGTTACCTCAAGGCTGGATTACTGTAACTCTCTATTATCAGGTAGCTCTAGTAAGTCCTTAAAAACTCTCCAGCTAATTCAGAATGCAGCAGCACGTGTACTAACAGGAACTAAGAAACGTGATCATATTTCTCCTGTTTTAGCTTTGCTGCACTGGCTCCCTGTAAAATCCAGAATCGAATTTAAAATCCTACTGTTAACTTATAAAGCTCTAAATGGTCAAGCTCCGTCATATCTTAGAGAGCTCATAGTGCCATATTATCCCACCAGAACACTGCACTCTGAAAATGCAGGGTTACTCGTGGTCCCTAAAGTCTCCAAAAGTAGATCAGGAGCCAGAGCCTTCAGCTATCAGGCTCCTCTCCTGTGGAATCATCTTCCTGTTTCGGTCCGGGAGGCAGACACCGTCTCCACATTTAAGACTAGACTTAAGACTTTCCTCTTTGATAAAGCTTATAGTTAGGGCTGGCTCAGGCTTGCCTTGTACCAGCCCCTAGTTAGGCTGACTTAGGCCTAGTCTGCCGGAGGACCCCCTATAATACACCGGGCACCTTCTCTCCTTCTCTCTCTCTCTCTCTCTCTCTCTCTCTCTCTCTCTCTCTCTCTCTCTCGTATTCTATTACTGCATCTTGCTAACTTGGTCATTCTGGAGGTCACTAACTCGGCTTCTTCTCCAGAGCCTTTGTGCTCCACTGTCTCTCAGGTTAACTCATATCGCAGCGGTGCCTGGACAGCGTGACGTGTGTGGTTGTGCTGCTGCCGTGGTCCTGCCAGATGCCTCCTGCTGCTGCTATCATTAGTTATTAGTCATACTTCTACTGTTATTATACACATATGACTATTGTCACACATGTATACTGCCAGATATTAATACATACTTTCAACATATTGTACCACAGTAGCCAGAACTATAACTATAATATTATTTTCAATAATGTTGTTGTAAGCTACTGTCATTACCTGCATCTCTCTCTCTCTCTCTCTCTCTCTCTCTCTCTCTCTCTCTCTCTCTCTCTCTGTCTCATTGTGTCATGTGGATTACTGTTAATTTGTTATGCTGATCTGTTCTGTACAACATCGTCCTGGAAGAGGGATCCCTCCTCAGTTGCTCTTCCTGAGGTTTCTACCGTTTTTTTTTTCCCGTTAAAGGGGTTTTTTTGGGGAGTTTTTCCTTATCTGCTGCGAGGGTCCAAAGGACAGAGGGATGTCGTATGCTGTAAAGCCCTGTGAGGCAAATTGTGATTTGTGATATTGGGCTTTATAAATAAAATTGATTGATTAATTGATTGATTGATCCCACTATATCCCATTCTAATCCTCAAAGGGAGTTCAGCTCCATCATTGATGACAAATAATGCAAATGAAAGACACTCTATCCACTTACTCTAATCACCAACAGGAAATTATGCCCTTCATTTCTCCTCCGATGTACCTGTATGAAAGGTCACCAAAGTCATTGACGTAACACTGTATGATAACTACTGTACAAAGAGAATCCCACTTAGCATGATCTAAGACAAGGACTGTTAAAGAGGGCAGCTAATAGGAACCACCAACATTTATTTTTGCTGTACCTGATACAGATACACATCTTTCCTTAAAGAACTCTTCACTCGTTGCCCTTCAGTAACAGACAATCAAAGTCTCTGCATGGCTTATAGACCCAAAGTTTTTTGGTGTTTGGCATTAGTGTATGCTATTAATAATGTATTAGGTGCCTTTGTTTTTTTTTGTTTGCTTTGAATTGTACACCTCAAATATCTATGTGCCACCATTGTCATTGTTTCTAAGCAACCAGGGTACCCTAAGACCAAAGCAGTATTTTGCAAAAAGAGAGCGAGACCAATTGGATCTGGAGCTGCATGCACAATGATCATCTTCACAGATTAGAAACATATTTTTGACAGCGACCACAGTTTTCCAAAAGAAAGCCCCGGGGTGTCATGTATACAGCAGTTACAAGAGTTCTTGTTAATTTTGTTTTCGACAGAGCAACATCCATTTTTAATTCATGATGTTTAAACTCTCAAATTACAATCATTATACTTCTTTTATTGTTATCCACTAGAATGAGCATTGCCAAAGTATACTTTGTGAGCTGCAGCACATAATGAACTCGTCCAAGTAAATCAGTGTTATCAACTTGTTTTGGAAAGTTGTCCACTAAACTGCTTGTTTATGCCTTTCTTATATCCACATGTTACACACTCTCACCTCCTTGAGGCTAAAGAGTGACACTTAAAATCAGTTTGACGGCAGAGATGCTATAATTTCACAACCTGCAATCTGCCTGCTGTTTGGATATAGAACGTTGTGTAGAAAATCCATCATTGCTGAAGCACGACTCTCAACAGCTCGCACCGCCTCTCCCCAACACTTTGGTAACATTAGTAGGCAGGCTGAAGCTCACTTCTCCCAGGTTTATATCTCTGATAGACCAAATCTTACCTGGAGCACCCTTTAGCAAGACTCTGATCTGTGATGTTAGTGCTTTTCCAAATTGATTTCTCACCATTCAGGAAAACCTTAAACCTCCCAAATGTGTTTACTGTATTCCCTCTCCCATTTGATCCATAGATCACAACAGTGTCTATAGTTATGTATATCAAGCCTGATTGTAAATACACCTTCCCCTGTATGTAGGGGCAGAAGAAAGAGGCAAAGGATGGGGGAAAACACTGCTTTTATGGTTACATAATTGGAAACCTCCTGCTTCTCATGCTGGAATAACCAATTTGCCTGCGACCTGTGTCACACAGCTATAATTACCTCCATCCAATTAGAGACAGATCTTTAGCTCAGCCTACAGCAGGTACCTTGAATTTCCTTTGCCAGGAATATTCCCTTTTGATTTCGGATCTCTTTTCATCAGGATTGTGCCTTCCATCAAAATCATGGTCCCAGCCCCCCCTAAAATTTAATTGGTTGGTATTCTGCTGAGTCACAGCAGCTGGAGGAAAAATATGTATGTGTGCGTACATCTGTCTGGATTGCAAGAGACATGAAGCAGGAGAATGATTGACTGATTTTTTTTGTCTGTTATTGCCAGATGCACATTTAGAGCAGGCAGCCTTTCCTCTGTGCCTCTGGCCGACGTGACAGACATACGACATACAGCAAGACATCATAACATACATTGTACATATTTTACCAAGAAGGAGTCACTGGGCAGTGGGTAGTATATGTCCAGTCCATAGAGAGATCAGGGATGGGTGTTCAAGAGCAGAGTGTGTAAACCCAGTGATGAGTAAGCACTTCCACTATTGCTCTTGACAGATCTGACAGCTTCTCTCCAGTAATACCGAGCCGCAGCTTCATCTCAAGGGTGTTATGAATTGAGACAGATTATTTGGGGAGTGATTCAGAACTGTCATTATTAAGTCCTCAATGCAATCTGCTGCGTTTCGACTGGGCCGCCTTGAGCAGCGGTTCTGCGAGACAAAGTCTGAAAACTATTCCGGCTAACGTAGCCGTGCAAGCAGCATTTCCGAGAATAACCAGTGTTCCACTGCATGTGGTGCGGGACAGAGTGTTATGACTGAGTAGCAGGGAAGTGAAGAATGCAGAGAGATGGAGGATTGAAATAAAATGAAGAAATGGCAAGTCAGTTAGAAAGGTGGTGGGGTAAGCGGCTTCAACCCTAGAGCAGCTGATATATTCATGCACCACCGTGATTAGAATTTATATTCTGCAACCGCAGCCTTAACAGCAAAGTCTTCTGTTCCAGGTAATGTGTGTTTGCAGGTCTGTGTATGCACTGACTGCATATAATATGATACTGTGATGTGAATGTGGATGTGTTTGTTTAATGTGCATGAGTGTGTGTGTGTGTGTGTGTGCCTAATGCTCAGCATGTCTTAATGGCTGGCTGGCTACAGGTCATCACACATCATATTAAGCGTCTAGTTAAAACAGACTGCCATATGGTGAGCTGAATATTATTATTATTACAGCGGAGGCATCATATGATTTTTTTATTTATTTATTTATTTTTTACTTCAACCACACAAATTAAAATATGCATTCACTGTGTTTTCATTCATTTGTGCAGTGTTTTTTTTTTTTGAGCACCAGCTGCTTCAAAGAAAGCAGTGCCACCCCCACACACACTCCACTGACTTTAGCTGTTGTCTGTTTCACAAAAGACATTGGAGAAGAAAACTTCCTTAAGAGTGTAATTTGCCCCGAAAAATAATTGCTGTGAGTAGCAGAAGAGCAAAGGCGATTTGTAGTGAGAGCTCGGGGGCTTATTTAAAAAAGAAAAAAAAAAATGTTACTGCTTCCCAGAATCCTTTTACATTTTATAAACAGGTAAGCTATAACTGACACAGTATGGTTCAGTAGCCTGGAAATACATGATAAATAACACTGAATGTAAAAGTCATGAAGAAATGGCAACAATACAAATAGAAAATGTTATATCTTAGGGGTGGGATAGAATATGGATATGGGAATATATGGTATAACTTCCTCTTGCAATGCTTTGTTGACACACTGGTGACAAATATCAATTTTTTTATTAAAACTTGCAGGCACTCCAAACAGATTCCCCTGCCTATTTGACTTACCAGAGTCACTACTCCATGTGACTTATCCTCATACAACAGTTATGCCTAAGTAATGTACTTAACGTCAAGATAGTGGCGATTGCTCATATGATATCCTACAAATTACAGCCCCCTAAATGACGTCATGAACTTCCATTAAGTTCCGATGGTTAGGCTTAGACAAGTAAAGTTACTATGGTAGGTTAAGTTCAGAGAAAGAAATAGGGTGATTATGTACTTTATAATGACTTAAAGTGCACATGGTTCCAAATAGGGTGGGGAATATGGCCCTAAAAGCAATAGTTTATAAACAACAACAGTAACACAGAGTGAGATTCAGATTCTTTATGCAATGTTAATAGTTCAACTAGTAGCATCTACCACAAATTAAACATTTAAACAGCTCCCAAATGTCCCCTGGGATCTATATATATAAATCAACAGGCAATTTCCTTCTCTTTCAGAGGAGGGAGAGATGCTGTGCTGCTGCCTGAGGAGCTGCTGAATGAGTTCCCTCTGAGCGGTAACTCACTAAAAGAGTCTGAGAAGTCTGGGGCTGTTCATAAAACATTCAGGACGCCCAGGTCTAATGACGCCGCAGTTTATTCCGCACCACTGAAGCTGCTCCACTTTTTGGAACCACCGCGGAGACAGTAATACTTTCACTTTCAGCCATGCCCGTTGTTGCCGTGGGTAACAGTATGATGTCAATATGTCAACAATTTGAAATATCGTGAGTATCATGATATAAATTTCTCATTCATTACAAATTATACCAGTATTATTGTGAAAAAGATGACATGGCCAATGCCTAATGGTGATGATGTACTTTAAGTGAGTTGAAGTGTGCATGACTCTGAACACTGGTCGCCTGGGGAAAGACCTCTCTTTTGTGACTTATCCACCACCCTAACCTGCGTCCTTATGTGAACTGTTTTCTTCTTTACTGTCAGCACATTGGTCTCTTGATCACAGCGCTCCCAAATCTATGGGTTATACACGGAACACTGGTTCATTATCACGTTTGATATTTACGAATTTTGGTGCATTACTTTTAATAGGTATACGTAGGAACCGTGCAGGAGAACAGCCTGCCCCATGACTTCTTGTGGTGGCATTTTTCAAGTGAATGAGGGTAAAGTGAACAGACGTTAACTAACTTACAGTTAAGAAGAAACTGGCAGGCGAAATATGGTGGACAGTGCAGAGTCCAACTGCCAGGTAAACATATATTGCATATGCAATAGATTACAGTGCTCAGAGCACTGAATGGAAAATGCCGACATGTCTGCATGGTCTTGAATGACATGCCAAAACTAATTTAAATACACACCCGAGCTGATGCGGCCCACAAGGTTAAAGACACTAATAGTTATGTGGGAATATTGGATTCCGTGGTAATAAAGTATCATGAATCACGGCTCAAAGATGCTGTGTCAAGGGTTAATCCCCCCATATTCCAGCCGCATGCAGCACAGTCTGTATGTCTGCTTCACTAAATGGCCGGTGGGGTTAGTTACCACTGAGATAGCATATGAGCTCAAATGGAAAAGCTGATGAGTAACCGTGATTTAATTTGGATGAGCAGAGATGACATCTTCACGCATGAGGAAACTTCAAAGCCATATTTAGTGAGTCACAAATGATGGCCCACTGAGAGTGGTGTTCTGGAGTTCTTCTATTAGCCAAGATATATCAAAGTCCTAACTACACGTGTGATTACCATTTTTCCATGAACCCTATTGAATCTTGTTGGGAGCTCATCTCTTTTACAGAGTAGCACACAGTGCATATCTTTTTACTAATTACGCATAATATGTTCTGTTCTTCTGTGCTATTCCGAGATGCATAATGTTTTCTGATAAGATAAAACCGCTGCAAAATGAATGCATATCTGAAAATATCTGATTAGTCGCAACAATATGGGCTGCCATGGAAACAAACATCTTCCATTTTAAAGAAGTGCGTGTGAAGAGAAATAGGAACCAAGCACATCCAGCAGGGGCTCAGAGATCATTTCTCACTTTGAAGTGTGTCGTCGACCAGAGCCTGCAGTTGGTGTTGACACAAACTGGGAGCAAACAAAATCTGGGCCATTATGTATTTAATGATGGAAGAGGAGGTACAGCCCACCCACCCCACACACCCGAGAGACCGTAACTGTTACTCTCCAGGCTCTGTGGACAGCGTGTCAACACTACTGCAGAGACTTAAAAAATAATATTGAGGCCAATATGTGCACAGTGTGCAAATATTGAAGTGGCTGCTATGCAGTGTGATTGAAAACCATCACTAGAAAGTATACAGACCGGGTGATTGGGCTACAGCACGTCTAAGCGTGTCTTTGTTTTGTTATGGGTTTTTACTTCTTCTTTTTTTTTTTGTTGCCAATATTGTGATTGGGAGCAAGTGGTTTTAAATTGTTTGCCTCTGTGGGATTTTATTGGGCATGTAGTCATATTCTGCAAAGGTATCATACCCACAAAAACTCCATTTGACCATTTGCAGAAGGGAAATAAACTGTCACATCTTGCATCAACTCAAAATGCTGGTACATTATGTTTACAAGAAAAGTAGCACTTACGTGAAATCTCAGCAGCAGTATAAGCTTGAAATATGAGTTAATCCCTTTTCTAGCCATGCTAGCAGCGTGTCAGTCTGTCAGTGAGTCCACTACTTTGGTCCAGACTGAAATATCTCAACAGAGATTGTCATGAAATTTTGTACAGATAGTCATGGTCCCCAGTGGATGAAACCTCCAAACTTTGGGGATACCCTGGCTTCTCCTCTAACACCACCATGAGGTGGAAATTTTTGTCATAAATATCTCATCAATAAACAGATTGCTGTGCGATTTGGTCCAGACATTCATGGTCCTAAACGAAAGTTAAAAACTCCCCTGATGTTTGGTCTGGTGCCATCATTGGGTCAAAATTTCCATATGTCCAATACTTGGGACCAAGTACTTGCAAAATTAAAAACATTCCCATCAACCTCACATGTACTTTGTGCTTAGTGCACATTAGCACATGATACCATGCTAACATGCTAAACTAAGACGGTTACCGTTAAACCTGCTAAACATCAACATGCTAGCATTAACAGGAAGCATGCTAATATTAGCATTTAGCAGGGGTGTAACGATCCATCTATCTGGATCGATATATTGATTCAGTGATCAATGATCCAGTATTATCAATGCAAAGTGAAAACATTGATCCATATTGTCATCTTTAGGATATGCTTTTATTTTGAAAGTCTGTGTCACCATCAAACAGCTGCAGGCAAACATCAAGCAGCTAAGAGCCAGAAAGTCCTGAAGGGTAATTTATCCCATGTGCTGTTTTAGTTGTGTTAGTGGTGTCTGTTTAAATTAAACTTCTCTGCACTTAAAGGGATAGTGCACCCAAAAATTCAGCCATTATCTACTCACCCATATGCCAATGGAGGCCCTGGTGAAGTTTTAGAGTCCTCACATCCCTTGCGGAGATCGGCGGGTGGAGCGGCTAGCATACCTAATGGTAGACGGCGCCCCAGACTAACGTCCAAGAACACAAAATTGAATCCACAAAGTATCTCCATACTGCTCATCCGTAGTGATCCAAGTGTGCTGCAGCCGCGACATAAAAAGTTGTTTCAAAAAACGTCATATGAACTCTGTTTTTAGCCTCATTGTAGCCTGTAGCTCTGACTGCTTCTCTGTGCTCCGCGCTCACGTGTGCGCGCTCAGGGTGATCGGTGATGCATGGTCTCTGAAGAGCAGCAGTCTCATCAGTACTGATGTCCAGATTCTCAAGTGCAGGCATCGCCAAGTCCCAGCAGCAAAGACTTTCCTCATCCATTGACATTGCTTTGCATTTGAAACAACTACACCACCAGGTTTCCAGTGCTCGACTCTGATATTCTGCGGCTGGCTGAGGCTCATGAGCTGCGGCGGCTGCTTCGTCCAGTAGCCTGAGTTCCACCGGCTCAACAAAGAAATGCTGTTCCTCCTCAGTTTCAGAGTCTTCAGACATGTTGGGCTGTCCTTTGCTAAAAGACCGTAGTGCAAATTATCTTTTAGCTCTGTGCTTACGTTGTCTCTCCCTGCGGTGCACGTGTCACGTGATGTAAACACGGGTGAGCAAAGCTCATGCTTTCGCTGGTCTCGCGCAAGCGCGCACACGTGAACGCGGAGCACAGAGAAGCAGTCAGAGCTACAGGCTACAGTGAGGCTAAAAACAGAGTTCAAATGACGTTTTTCAAAACAACTTTTTATGTCGCAGCTGCAGCACACTTGGATCACTATGGATGAGCAGTATGGAGGTACTCTGTGGATTCAATTTTGTGTTCTTGGACGTTAGTCTGGGGCGCCGTCTACCATTAGGTGTGCTAGCCGCTCCATCCGCCGATCTCCGCAAGGGATGTGAGGACTCTAAAACTTCACCAGGGCCTCCGTCGGCATATGGATGAGTAGATAATGGCTGAATTTTCATTTTTGGGTGCACTATCCCTTTAAGCAGTAACAGTTCCTTATGTTATTTATGTGTTTTTTTTTATCTTTTATGGCCAAAAGCAAAAACAAAGGGGTGGCAACTTCTTTTGTAAGTGATTGTATTTTATGGGCATTTATCGTAGGCCCCTAAATCGCATCGAATCAAATCGTATGGTTGCAGACTGAATAATATCAGAAAATATCGTTTTCATTTTCCAAAGAATCAATATTGTATTGTGATGAAACTGATGATTTACACCCCTAGCATTTAGCTCCAAGCACCACTGTGCTTAGTGCAGAGGTAGGCAACCTGCGGCTGTGCAGCCCCATGCAGCTCTTTCGCCCCTCTCCAGTGGCTCTATGTGGCTTTTACAAAAATTATATGGTAATGAATAACACTTTTGTATTACATTTTAACTTAAAGTGATTCTTACATTTTCCAGCTGTAAAAATGTGTGCCTATACACAGTTTGAACATTCCGTCAACCAAAGTGTGCATCATACATCTATGACCTGGCACCTTGCCCTAAATTCTGGTGAACTTAAAGAGTGGTGGTTAGTTAGTGATGGAGTCTCCCTTGCTAGAAGAAGAGAGGAAAACAGAGAATTTGATAGTGAGTGGACGGATTTCTTTGCTCTCACCGCCAACACTGCAAAGTTTAGGTACCAAATAAATATAAATAGCCCACTGCAGAGGAGCCACATTGTGCTAAAACATATTGAATATGATGTCCATTTAGAACTATTTGTAATATTGCTAGGGTTTTTGTAAACCTAATAGGTTGTGTTACCTTTAGTATAAAGCACGAATATGTATTGTGGCTCCAGAAAAATAAAAATTAAAAGGCCAAAAATGGCTCCTTTGATAGTGAAGGTTGCTGACCCCTGGTCTTGTGTGTAGGGTTTAGTGGCATCAAGGGTGAGATTGCAGAAGTGAAACTACCTGCCACCACGAAACTGCAAATGGCCCTATGTAGAGCCAGTGTTTGATTTATCCGGTTGGTTTGTGGCTACTATACAGCAATGTGGTTGACTCCCTGGAAGAGGACCTGCTCAGTATGTAGATATAAACGGCTCATTCCAAGGTAATGAAAACACAAAGGTTCTTATTTTCAGGTGGTAATAAACTAATGAAAACAATATACCATTTCTGCCAGTTGATGCCCCTAAATCCTCCACACTTGACCTTTAAGTACAGCCTTACAGAGCTACTAGAATAGATTAAATGGACTCTTAGTGCTGTATGTATATATTATTAAGGCTGTATCTAATGACAGCCCTTGTAATGAGTGGTTTGCTAATGCCAAGCCCTCTCTCTGTTCAGTCAAGTGTTACAAAAATATATTCCTGTCAATATTTCTCCTGAAAACTCCCCCCAAATTATCTCAGAGTCAACAACAATCTTGTAATCTAATATTAAATCAACTTTGCGCAAACATTAAAACTCTCTCTGAGGCTGTTACAAGCTTACCCATTGTCCTAACTGAAAAAGAACATAGTCAAAAACAAATGGAGAAGCGATTCGTTCCTCATTCATGTCTGCCGTTTGTTGATCCAACGAAAGCATGCCGCTCTGAGTCTCCAACGCCAGATTAGCTGTGTTTGAATGTGGTCTCAGGAGGGATGGGCACACAGTGCATATGCAAATAGATTTACAGACAACCAATTACACTGCAAACTCCTCAAACAAAAGTGGGCCACCCAGGAAGGACCTGTCATTTCTGGATGGAGAGAGCAAAGAGTCAAAGAGTGACTCAGAGTCAGTGACACAGTGAGAAGAAGTTCTGAGTATAATGTGTTAGATTATATTATAAATTGGATTATATTCTGATTGCGTTGTGTTCCTAGTATGGATCAGAGGGACGCCGATACACCAGTACATTATGACTGACTTGTCATTGTATTCATGCACCATAATAGTTACCCAGTAATCATCTGCAGCCAACGGGGAAATAATGGGCTATGTAACAATTCTATATTACATTGATTATTTATTTTGTGTTTACGTGCCTGTGTTGTATAATGGGGTTGAATTAAACAGCATTAGCGTTGGCTTCTCTGTGGGAGTTTTTACAGATAGTTAAGCCAATTTTCCAGAGACATAGTGATTAACGGTGCTGTGCTTTTAATGCTATTTGTTGAGATAAAACTGGAGTGGCAGTTTGGTGAAAAGAATCCTAAAATAGACCAGGAGTCAAAGCATTAAGAACTGTTATCTCCTTAACAAGGACAATATCATTTAACATTATGGCAGTTTGGAGAATGACCACCATCTGTGTTCAACAAGGCGTTCAGTTCCTATGTATGTGTGTGTGTGTGTGTGTGTGTGTGTGTGTGTGCGTGTGTGTTTTTGGAGTGGGAGGTGGATAATGTGTGTGTGTGTGTGTGTGTGTGTGTGTCCATGACTGCATTTGTTATAAATTCACAAATAATACGATTACTCTGTAGAGATGGATCATCTGGATGTCCACAGCCAGGCAAGTGTCTCTGTGAAGCTGTACTTAGTCACAGAGGTGCTTTAAGTTGAATGCGACCATGCACACAACGATTCTAATGTTGTGCTGCTTGTTTACGATAATCACCACCTTACTTTAGCATGTAGGCATGCCAACATTTGCTAATTTGTACAAAATACAATGTAGAGCTGATGGGAATGACATTAGTTTTGCTGGTATTTGGTTGTAGAAGTACTTAAAATTTTGACCTAAAGATGGTGCTCGACGAAAACTTAAAGAAGCAACAGACAGCGTTTTTGCCTACATATATATCATTATGAAAATAATGTGGGTTGCACAGGGTAGTATACACAGTAAAATCAGACTATCAGCGTTTACATAGGTTACTAAATGGCTTTGCAATCTTTGCAATAAGCTTCTGCCACCGGGAACGAATTTTCGCGGAAAAAATCTGCTTTACGGCAGGAAATGCGTCATGTATTGCCAAACTGGTTGGTCAGCCAATCAGGGACTGGAGCTGGTCCTTATGAGGAACTGGCCGGGGCATGAGATAGTTAAATCACGAGCACAATGGCAGATGGACAAAGTTTGGAAGCAAGTGAACAATGGCCTCCCAAAAGAAAATGAGCTAATCTGTGTGAGGAGGTGAGGATGCACAAAAAGGAGAGTGATAAAAGAAGAGGAAAACAAGAATAAACCTCAGTCAGGTGTTCAAGAGATCGAAGGAGCTCCGTGACCAAAGAGGCTTCAACACCGGTGTTCAGCTAGCTTTCTTTCTAATGGATCAGTAAGTAACACGGCTAAATGTTAGCTAGCTGAGAGAGGACTGTACTGTACTGGCTGCTAGTTAATTCCTAGCTGGCCAGCATCGCAAATCACCACAACCAGGGACCGGGTAGCGAGTGTTGGTCGGCTGACATCCTTGTTGCCATTCTACGGCAGCCCTCAGACAGTTACTTCTGTGGCTCAGAAGGTAGAGCGGGTCAGTCGGAAGATCAGCGGGTCGATCCCTGGCTCCTCCAGTCCACATGTCGAAGTATCCTTTAGCAAGATACTGAACCCCAAATTGCTCCCAAAGGCTGTTCCATCGGTGTGTGAGTGTGTTTGAAACTGAGTAGCAGGTGGCACCTTAGCCACCAGTGTATGAATGTGTGTGTGAATGGGTGAATGTGACCTGTAGTGTAAAAAGTTCTTTGAGTAGTTGGAAGATTAGAAAGGCGGTATACAAGTGCAGGTCCATTTATTTATTTAGTCTCTCCTTCAAACTCAGTGCCAACTAATTTTGATCGATCTTCATGCGCTGCTTGGACGGACATGGACAGAATACGTGCCTAAAGATGGCAGACAGTTGCAGAAATTTTAAATGGCTGAGCAGGCAAAAATTTGCATGTCGTGCCGACTGCTTCAAAGCAGTTTGTCCCAGAAATCAATGCTGAATGTAACCTTTCCCACTTAACACAAAAGCCAAATGTAAGTTGGTGTTGATGTTTTTTTTGTCCAGTGGGAAAGGTTGGGTTAAGAACTGCGGCATCATCTGGTGTGATTTCACCAGCTGTGATCATTGTGCTCAACCCCTTTTAAAGTGTGTGTTTAGTGCTGGTGTCCCATAGGCTCCACATACCAATCACCAAAAACTTTTTATCAGCAGGTGCAATCAGAATGTGTGTGAAGCAACATCTCGAGTGAGGACGTCCTTGTTTATGCATGTTTGTGGCTATATGCAGTGATCTGACTTGTTCCAATCCCCATGTGTTTGCTGCACACAGTAGGAAAATACTCATGAATAATTTAGATAAGAAATAAAAGTGTATGTTTACTGCCTTGGCTGTTTCATAAACTAATGCAACCATTTCTCCTTCACCTAGGGATGCTGTGTGGATCTGAGGAAAGCATTTGACAGTGCACACTCTCCTCACCTGTGAGATTTCGGAGAACTCAGTCGAGATTGGGGAAATCAACCGGAAGAAATAGAATAGTGTTTGTGTCTGAACCTCAATATTCTCCTTCAATCTTTTATGCAACATCTGCTGTTTTCCCGTTCACACATTTTCACTCTCCCAAGCCTTCATTCAAATACACATTTCCCCGGTTTCAGTGGTGTATGACCACTTTAAAGTCTCTGCATGTACAATCTGTCCTCAGGGATCCAACCATAATGAATGGTTAAGCTGACAGTCATCGGCGAGCAGTGAGGGCTTTTTTGCATAAATCTGGACACTCCCCTCACAGCCTTTGGCAGGTCAATAAACGGCGTAGTAGAGAGGAGATTAAGGAAAGTGGTGGAGGGGGGGATTTTCCCTACTTGTCAACTCTGTGTTGTTCCACTCATTAAGCACAGTGAGATTAAGCTGGTGTCGAGGCTGAGGGGGATCTGTGGTTCGTGGCGGGTTGGATCGGCATGCATGCAGTGGGCGCAGTCAGAAGCTCGTCATAGGCCTATGAACAGGCAGGGCTGCGAGGAAAACAGACAATTAAATCAATAACACAACAGTCAGCAGATCACCGCGCCAGCTACTGCGCCCCCCCTTGCTGTTTTGGAATAAAAAACTCATTTTAAAAAAGCTTTTCTCCTCTTCAGCTTCAGGTTACTTACACAAGTAAAGAGTTGTAAAAGTTTGGTTCTGTTGTCATTTTATGACATCTCTACTCTTAAACCTACAACTCCAAAGTAATCAAAGATAACCCAAGTTAAATAGACGGGCATGCCAAACTTTAAAATATAAAATTCACTTTTAAACACTTCAAGGTTTCGGAGCTTTATAGTATTCACTCTGCAGTACATTACCAAACTGGTATCAACAATTACTGTGAAAGAAATTTGGCAAGATTTTAGTTTGACTAAAATCTCCAGGGCAATCTCATGAAGCAGAGTGCCAAACAATGAAACTGCGTATGACTCCCCGGGAAATTAATAGAATTATTTCACTGACTTTACTGCCAGCTCTCTCAGAGTTACTTCTTCACCTTTTCACCCTGTAAAGGTTTATAGTGCGAGTACTTAAATCAAATCAAGTAACGTTTTATTTATCAAATACAAAATAATACACACTGTGGGTAGTAAGATTCTTTTGTGCCTATAGCTCCAGAGCAACTAACAAATAGGAAAAAATGAATACAACAGAATAAAGTCACATAAAATAAAACATTTTACAAAAGGAACAATAAAAGAGAATGTTTTAAAGAGGTGAAACAGTAAACAGTGAAACAGTAAGACCATGAGTGAGTTTCAGAAAAATTTAAATATAGTCATATGTAGTATATGATTTATAATAAATTGTAATGATGAATTATGAATTGTGTGTAATGAGTTATTGATGCATGAAGGTCACCGGTTCAGCACCCCGATGGCCTACAAGAAAAAAATATAATGATAAATTTAATACATACAGAGGCACATATATTCATACAGTGCAGTATATGCATATGAAAGTATAGCATGTTGGAGTGGTGAAGGTCAACTGCTAGGCTGCAGACCATCAAATAAAAAAAAAAACTGTTTTTCATTTAGCGAGTCATCCCTGCGTTCACAGCAGCTTTAGCAGCCACCAAACGTGGATGTTTTTCTTTCACAAGGTTGGTGTTTTGTAACAAGCTTGTTAAATCACAAGTGTCCACTCCACCTGCACTCCTGACGAGACCACTCCCTTCAGGCCTGTGAGTGTCTTTTCTCTCCAAAGATGCCAGGCGGGACAAAGAGAGGACTGATGTGAGTGGTGTATGGACTTTTCACCTTTCATAATGTTTTACTCTATTCATCCTGTACGTATTATTTCAAGTCAACATATTGTTTTGTGCTTATTTTTCCAAGATTCCTGAATTTAAACAGTTGTTAAAGAGGAATGCCATAGTGGATGCATTAATGACATGAATTAAATAATAACCTAATTTACTAATATTATTTGTATTATTATTATTGTTTAACATTATGCAGAGCGGTAACATTTTGTTTCAATATTTCTTTTTATAGAAAAAAGTCATCTGACAACCACCTAAGAACTATTCACCCACCATGTCTGTATTGAACAGTTCCCTGGATCCTGTGCTTGAATGTGCACCCCAACATGTGAACCAACGTCAGCAGGTTTTTCACAGCCAGTTGCTGCGTTTCCAGCTGGGATTGTGCCAACCAAAGCAGGTATTATTATCTAAAACATGATCTTTTCCCAACCATTACCTAGTGGTTTCTATGCCTAAACCCAACACGTTAACCACAGCATTGTTGAAACATAAAGGAACATTAAGTTTCAACATATCCACTAAATAATAATGTACAAGAGTAACGGTGGGTACACATCTTTTGGTTTGCAGAAATTAACAATGCCAAAATGTATTCTGGTGATTGGGTTGCAACTATAGGGCAACTTTGATTTACTTTTAGTTATGTTCTTTATTTAGTTCCCCAGCTCCTGGGGAAAATAACTCGGTGACTTTGGTTTGCTTAATGACTTTCTTCACCTGCTAAAAGGATTAAATGTCTTTTGTGATTTTATCCATACTGATACAGCTTTCATAACGGAATTTAAGGAACTTTTATTTGCACTTCTGCTACTTTAATTGCATGAAAACAATCAGCAGTTATTTTTTAATGTTTAATGCTAATGTGCAGTGTTTCACCGCATATAAACTAAGCCTAGCACCCCCTATGTTTAAAATCTTTATGTAATTCTTGAATCTGTCAAATTTTTCTGGGGCACCCACTAGCTCACCTGGTAGCGGCAGGCGCCCCATGTACAACAGCTATGTCCCTGCCGCAGCGTCCGCAGGCTCCATTCCAACTCATTGCCCTTTGCTGCATGCCATTCCCCGTCTCTCCTCCCCATTTCATGCTATAGCTATCCCAACAAATAAAGGCAAAAAGCCCCAAAAATATATTTTAAAAAATCTGATGACACAGTTTTTGTGTAGAAAATTAGTGCAGTCTATGTGCATCTCTTTTTTTTTTTTTAGCTCATCCATTCTCAGTGTTGCCAGGGTATTCCCCCAATGTCTTTTTGAATACTGCCTCTAGGAGGTGCAAAGAAAGAAAATTCTAAATCCTACACACAGGAACTTTAAATATAGCAAACTACAGAAGTGAAAACTCACAGAAATAGATAAATAACTAAAGGAGGCAGTATTCATTGAGGGGCAATGATGTAAACTAAAGAATGTTGGCTTTCACACAGTGGTGTTAGCTGTGCTAAGCTGTATAAAGTTATTCTCATGACCTTTTTCTCACAGTACAGTCATTTGTTTGTGCATACCGTAGCCCTTTAACTTCCAAGACAACAGCTCGTTCACAGAGAGTATTGCCACAAACTAAAAGCTTGTTTTCCAGGTGTATACATTTTTAGTCATCTTCGTGACTTATTGCAGGTTTTTCTTCTGTTTCCATTGACTAAAGACATGTTGTAATTATTGGATTGTGTTGGGCAGTACAGGTTAACAGGACTTTATACACCATTAGGCACAGCCACGAACTTCCAAGAAACTTGGAGAGTTTGAAGAAATCTGAGACGTCGGTATAATCAATATTGCTCGTTTTCCAGGGAAGTACATTTCTCTCCGTGCCTCTCACACTGTCTCACTGTCTCTATTAGGCTACTCCCTCTCGTCATTTCATTTTCTCTCTCGTCTCAGTTTCTCATTAACACTGCTGCCCTGTTGGCTCCTCGCCTCCTCTGTTCCCCCCCTTTGTGCAGCTACAGAGCCACTTCTCTTTTTCCTTTGCTCGATTCAGCCCCCTTCACCATCTCTCATAAACAATGTGTCAGATGTATGAAAGTAACGGGGGGCAGGAGACATCCAATTAAAAGCACAATGCATTATTATTTCACAGCTCCCCCTCTCTGCCGTCTCCCGAAGCCCTTCAGATTATATAACAGCTCAGTGTCACCGGAGCCAGCCTGTGGAGGACAAGTTAAGGGGGTCTTCGCCGATGATGCAGCTCAGCGACTCTGGACTTTCCCCAGCAGCTTGCGTACTACCCCTCACTCCTCCTCCTTCTCCTCCTCCTCCTCCTTCCTCCCTTTGCCATATCCACCCACCCATCCACCCACCAGCCCACCCTCTCCCTGCCTTCCTAACACACACATACACACATACACTCAATCACGAATGCACAGGGATTGCAGCAACAGCAGCAGCACAGCGAGATGGAGATCTCCGCTGCGTGTGTGAGTGCCTATTCCCGGTGAGTGCAGGGACAAGAGCGAATGAGTGTCAGTGATGCTTGAATGAGGTGTATAAGGGAGAGGAGAGCAGAGTAAAAGGCAGGAAGGGGGATATCAGTAAGGACCCGATGAGGTTTTGAGGCAATGTCTTTCTGCTTTTTTCCCTCTCCCATCCCGATAACCTGAATCTTTGCCGGATGTGCCACAACTACTCCAGCTGTCACTGCACCGGCTGCCTCTCTCTCGGTCCTCCCGCAGCCTGTGAGAGCTGCTCCAGTGGCTGGACGGTACCCTGGCACCCACTGAATACATGGATGAACACTGGCTCTACAGGGGATCTGCGCTTTCTTGTCCTTTGCACCTCTGATCTGTTTCTCAAGGTAAGAGTTGTGCTTCCTTTTCTTGGAGTTGCACACATATTCACAGGTACTGCAAAAAGAGTGGGGGATTCATCCGGTCTGCCTTTTAAAATCTTAATTTAATCAAAGTGGATATCAGAGGCATGCGAGAATTGGGGTAAAATACTGTTAAAGTCTTTTGGCTAGTGATGCATGCATGTGTATGATCCCTGTGTGCATTAGATATGGATAAATTAGGGAGGGGGCATTTCTGCATCCAAGCATTGAAAGGTTTAATGACTAATCAGGAGAACACGTAAAGGTTTTTCCTTCACAACTGAACATGAAGATGAGCAGTGATGTAATTTGACTTTGATTTATATACTTATCATAATGCGTGTCTTTGCAGCCTTTGACAGACATGCAGTATTTATCTGATGATGCAGAGGCTGATTATCGAGATAGCTGTACTTGTGAATTGTCTGGGTTTGATAGTGAGGAATATTGATGAGCACTCACTAATAGACTATTTTATATTGTGCTGTGATAGACTGCCAGGATGATGATCATTTATTGGAAAACACCTATCGCATTAAGTGGCGTAGACTGTATGACAAATTCATATGGGATGAGTGATTTGCTCCTCAAGGCTAAATTTGATAAGAGGTGGATTCAGACTTATCATGACTAATGACATGTGTGATCCAGGAAGCTCTGGGGTGCTGCATCACATAGAGAGCTGCACTTATATTTGCTCAGTCGTTGCCTCTCTCTCCCTCTCTCTCCCTCTCTCTCACCCTCTCTCTGTTCCTCTATTTTCCACACGTCATTCCTTGACTACCTGAATTTACAGGAAACACTGACAGGGTACAGCTTTAAGGTGCCAAACACTCTGTGGCTTGTCTGTCTCAGCATCTTTTTCCCTTATAAATCATCTTTTACATTATACCCAAGTCAATCATCACATCGACCTGAGTACACATGTATGCCCATAGCCCAGCCCCTTATTAATCAATGAACTCATCAGGGTGATGCACTACAGATGTAAGCTCTGGCGTGAGAGGCAGACACTGTCGTCTCCATAATTTTATACCAAAAAGAAAAAAGAACGACAATAGCAGGAAAGTATGTGATCACAAAAAAATGCCCCTCTGCATATCAGCCTCTCCAAACTTACTCTTCCCAAGGATCCATTTCACAGCCAGTGCTCTCATCCAGGAGATAGAGGGATGGGACCCTTTTAAAACCTCCCGCTATTCCCCATAACAGAAAGTGCTTCTCAGTGATAAATCTTTTAAGCCAATGTCATAAAGCAAACTTTCACAGGTGTAGCCGGCAGTACGGATAGATACAGATAGCTCTGGACGACTGCTGGAAGAAGATGGTTTGTGTATGTGTGTGTGTGTGTGTGTGCGTGACTGTGGAGATCTCAAAACAGGCTGGGATTGCTTTCAAAAATTGAACAAAAGACAATATAAAAATCTGGGACCAAAGGGGCTTACATTGTTGCAGGAATAAGAGCGTGATGGTGTGTTGAGAAAAAGATTACTGCAACGCGGAGGGTGTAGGGGCCGGAACCTATACTGTACAATTGCACAGTGCGAAAAGGAATGCATATGACTACGCACGCACATAACCTTATGGATCGGACAAAGGCAGCGATATCTCGTCCTTTGCATTGTGCTTAGTTGGTGCAATGTCACGCTCTGTAATATATGCAAATAATGAGAGAAAATCCCTCATACAAAATGGATACATTGCACAGCAACAATGCATACAGTAGAACACACGGGGAGATGACAAGCACAGCAGCATTTGCCTTGTGATACACACTTGATTGCACATACTAGTAAAATGATGAGCTGTAGCACTGACAAACATCCCTTGATGCACTTAGATTGAATAGATGGTGCAGTGGAGGTTACTGTATGGGGCCACTATAATACCATTAGTTAACCATTAATGAGAGTGGCTAGACAGTGTTATCCTATGTAAATATCCTACAGATGCACTTCAGTAATTATTGCGTTGATGCAGGCTGTCAAGGATGTAAGGCAATCTACGCCGCCTCTTTCTCCCTGCCTTGCGATGGGGCATAAATCATGAGTCAGCAGTGTTGTAGACCTGCTGTTGCATGGAAAATGGATCCAACCTCCCTATTAACAATTTTTACACACAACCACATTTCAACGTTGTGGTCATAAGAAATCAATCATGATACTGTAGCGAAAGGTGCTTTTTTTTCTGCCCTCCCTTGTACATGCAGCGTTTTAGCGTGAAGAACTGAAGGGCAATTGCAACAGACAACGTGGTCTGCCAGGGTACATAAGGAGATTTCAGAGGATTACTTTTGCAATTTTAGAGTCAATGCATTATTCATAATCCTTTGGATAGCTGAGGCCAAATCAGGGAAGGACCTCAGGTCATTAGCAGAGATATAGCTTGCTTTGAGAGGAGGAAGAGGAGGAGTAGGAGAGAGAAGACGAGGAGGAGAAGGAGATTCTCGCTCAACCATGTGAATATATTCATGTGTCACGTCAGCCTCTCCTCTCAGTCTGCGTCTATCTGACTCCCAACAATAATAAGTCATTGAGAAGCTTTTCTTGATTCCCTTTGTGTGAATTACCATTTAGCTGCTTTACATGCCTTACATGGCTGCATGGGAAATTGTTCGCGCTCAGAGGAGACTTCCTGCAGATGTGATTACCTTTTCAGTGGTGTGAGATTGGTATTTCTGAGTGTGAAATAGTATGATCCCGTGTGAATCAGCCTCGAACAAATTTCTTTTTATCCGTGGAACCGCTTCTGACAAACAACTTACGCTAAAATCAAAGTGCATACTAGGCTATGTTTCAGAACAAATACCACCCCCAATAAAATCCAGCTGCTCCGAAATTCCAAAACAACTGTGCGTAAATTCATGACACAGCATACCATATTGTTCTTGTATAATGAGACTGAGCTTAGTTGCTTGTTATTTTTTTCTCCTCATCTGGCACTGAATGCATTGCGGCGACTGAAGTGACACTAGAAGCGGTTGGCATGCGGTTTCTTTGCAGCATTAATGGGAAGCAAGATGAAACATGGTTGCCTCTAAATATATTCCATTTCATCAACACTTTGAGCTGAGGGTTAGGTTACAGTGGACAGTTTGCAAGGTGAAACGCATGGCAGGACTCCCAAGAAATACAACCTCATGCTTTTTATTATCAGCCCCTGTCTGCTGTTGTGTGCGTGTGTGTATATGCACACACTCCGTAAGATGCTGGCAAGGGCCTCTTTTTGAAAAGGTGACAATACGGCCCACACACACTAATACATACACTAGTGCATGTATGCACACTCACACAAAAGACAATGCAGAGTCACCAGGCATGAAGGCAATTTTGGGATCATTAAAAAGTGTGTATTCTCTTTATGCTCTTTACACGTTAAGTCATTACTGGGACTCAACATGCACTGCAGATATAGATCAGCTGCAGATCAGAAATTAACATTAATCTTATCTACCCATTCCTTTCCTTTCACTAATTTCATGGGAGTAGTGAAACTGACAGTTAGGAAACGTCTCTTCAGTATGAATTTCCCCAACAGAACAATCACATTGATGGATTTACAATGTCTCCGAATGATAAAACATGATTACTTTCAGGGAAGCGGCGACACCATGAATAGCTTGCTTTTGTGTGGTAATAAATGATTCATTGGAGTTTATTTATCGCGTGGTGTCTTGTCATATGAAAATGATTAACCAGCTCTTTCTGATGTTTCCTTTCAACCATATCAGACATCATTTCATTTCCTTGTGCTGCTTGATATATTTCATGCTCCAGCTATGAAATGTGTTTCTGCGCGGATGAGACAGAAAATGCAGTATTTCTCATTTGATCGTATGGACCTTAATTTGAAACTCTGCATGGGGGGTGACTACAGCGGCAAGCTGTTGTATTACAAAAGTCAGTTTTTGCTCCTTTGTCTGGTCAAAGCAGTTTGTGATTTATTACATAATCAATATACATCAAGCTTTGCCATTGGAAATATGTAAAAATGGGGGAAAGATTTCATAATGATGACATAAAAGTGATTTAAACTATTTGGTAATGATGAATTAAACGTAAGAAATTAGTCAGGCTACTAATAATGTGAGAAATTCATGTTAATGTTTGGTGCATCATTAGTCATGTATGACAGCAGTCAAACAAGACAGATCTTGTAAATGAAGCACACTGATTTCAGCACATCATATTGCTGCATTCACAAACACAAGAAGTTATGATTGGCCATTCCTTAGCCCTGGTTGAACAAGCTTTGAACACAGCAGCACCTCAGTCAACTTTCCCCTTTCCTGTTGTGTTAGATATGCAATGTGCTTGGGTCATATATGTTGAAAAGAAGACCAAAATTTTGATTAAAAGATGTGGCTGGGGGACTCTCACAGTCTTCACAGACACATTGCAATGTATATAGTCACATCTTGAGTTGGCTGATGTTATCAAAATGCTGGCTGGAGTTAGCCTAATGTCAGATCACCAACATCAGCCAGGTTTGCTTCCTCCTTATTTCTGTGGTATTGGTAAGTGATTCGGAAAAGGACAGATACTAGTAGGTCTCTGAAAAGGCTAATGACCCTTTGTATTATCACTGTAAGGCTACGTGCCGCCCAAAGTAACTAATGCAACTTCCTACAGTAAAGACAAACCAGTGTGAGGTCAGCACCATGGTCTGTATTCAGTAATAAATGCATAGAGTAGCCTACTTAACCGATCCCCAGAGGGGGAAAGGCGACACATACCTGGCTTTGCACAGGCATTATTGACTGATAGTCTTGTCATCGTCTGTCTCTTCTTCTCCCTTTTTCATTGAGACTGGAAGCTTCATTTTGCACCATTTTGCCTTGTTCAGAATGATTAACATGGCGGCACAGTGGTGCAGTGGTTAGCATTGTTGCCTTACAGCAAGAGGGCTCCTGGTTCAAACCTGGGGTGGGGGAGCCCTTCTATGCGTGGGTTTCTCCAGGTACTCCGGCTTCCTCCCACAGTCCAAAGACATGCAGGTTAATTGGTGACTCTAAATTGCCGGTAGGTGTGAATGTGAGTGTGAATGCTTGTCTGTCTCTATGTGTCAGCCCTGAGCTTGTTAGGCATCCTGTCCAGGGTGTACACCACCTCTCGCCCAGTGTCAGCTGGGATAGGCTCCAGACCTCCTGCTGCAAGCGGTAACAAAAACTGAATGAATGAATAATAGTTAACAGTGTGAACATATCCTTACATTGCATACTGTCATCCCTACTGTCGGCTTCTTGAAGCTGTAGTGCCTGGCGCCCAGAAACTATCTAATAAACACTGCAGCACACAGCATCCCCATATTCCTTTTTGTCAAGTTTGTCCGAGTTAGCAACAGTAACTAAGGGCAGGACTTTGGATCAGTCAATTTTATTGATTTACCAATGACAAACAACCATAGGTGTAAATTCTTGGGGGGATGCAGAGGACATGTCCCCATCAGTATTAAGAATGTATGCATTTTTACCCCCCCCCCCCAGTAGACATGAGAGTAGCAGAGGACTTTTTGTATTTACCAATACATACAATGCACAAAGTGAAGCATAAAACTTTATCTGAATGCATGTGCAAGTGCAATGCAAGTGTTTGATGCTTACATTTACTGGCAGAGGACCCCCACCCCTCTATTTTATATGTGGCCCACCAATGTTGAAACAAACCTACACCCTTGTAAACAACTGTGGTTTGAATGCTTCAAAGCAATTATTTCAATTTCCATCATTTATAAACCATATGCTAAAACATTTGTTAGAAATCTGCCTCACATTTCTTGGAGACTTTAACACTCCTAAACCCATTACTGTGTGACCTGTGTGTGTCCCAAGCTGCCTGTATAATAAAAAGTTGTCACAAACAGTAATCTGTAAACATTTAAAGTTTAAGGTCATTTCAGCCAGCCAACTCACACGGAACAGATTTATTATGTGATGGCGGAGTATGTGCGGACTTTAGATGTGATGTCTTGGCTCTGACCTCGTCACTCCACTCAGCACAGCAGAGATCGTGGAGTGGAGATAATAAATTTCCCCCTGGGGACTTTGGACTCAGAGCCTCCAGGTGGATACAGGTGGAGAGGCCTCACACCAGCTATTATGCAGAGTCTAGTATGTGTGGGCCACAGCTGCTGTGTGGTCATTTGCTCTTGCAGGAACCTCAGACCACAAGGGGAATTTATTATACTAGACTCCTGCTACAAGTGAGCCAACTGCTGCACAGCTATACCTTAACAAAACACCTCCAACCATTGTGGGTACGATACTATCAAGTAATCTAAATGCTGAAGAATGCACAAAATCTTATCAAATGCCATGTAGCATTGATAAGACGGTGACCATAAGTGTGTGTGTGTGTGTATAGGAAGCTTGAGGTTGGCAGTGAGTGTGGTTGAGTGTATCGGTGCAGAGAACAGGAGCTCAGACGTTTAGATGTAATTATGATATGAAGAACAGTAAAGCGAGCTGTCACATGAACCCATTTGTTTGAGTTGGAATGCTTCTCTAATGTAAAGCCAAACAGGATCTGTGTGGATAAAATGTAAATGTGACTCTCCTGTGTGCAACAAAAGACTTCCCCATGAAGCCAAGAGAACTGGCTGTGTGCGAGGCCGCAGCGTGTTTAAACCATTAAAGCTCATATACAGCGTTACCCTCTAAAAGAAATTGGAGTCCGCAGTGATCTGATAGGAAACCCCAAATATGACATGAGCCGAGGGGGAAATAAGCCACAAAACCAACTGAGCCCAAAACACTTAATACTGAAACATGAGTACTGCTGTTTCACCACAGCATAAACAAGTCATAATGCATTTGTAAAACCAGAGTAAAAATAAGGTTTGCTACTCAAAGTTATCTTTCACATCTACTGGAGAGCAATAACAGCCAGCAGCTTTTGCGGTCCTATAGTTTAATGATATTGTCAACCACACAAACATCTCCTAAAAAGCATAAACTCACATTCCCACATAAATAAATATATGTTAGAGTAACCGGCAAACACTTGAGTTGATTAGGTAAAGCCGTGATCTGGCACAACACCCCGAGTTAACGGCAAAACTGTGTTTCAAGCTGGAGGTGTGTATTGGAGGCTGACAACTGACATAAGTCAGTAAACAGAGTTTCTGAATGGTGGCAGCCGGAGCAGGGAGCGTAGCGCAAACACAGTTATTATTCCAAAAAGGTGTCCCGAAGCAAATGATCAGACTTTTGGCAGGCGGGCTTGCTTATGAAAAACTACTGTACGTAACTAGCAGTTGCAAGTGTTGTCAATGAGCTGTGCAGCAGAAGGGTTAGCACAGTAAAAAGAAACTTCCATTCATTTTCTCCATAGACAGTTTTAGGTGAATCAGAGTTGGAGGACCTCTAAAGCCTGGACAGACAGGAAACTCGCCAAGTTGAATCATCAGAACAAAAAATTGAACAGCTGTGTTATTAAATATCTGCCTCTTTGATAAAAAAAATTGAAGGCACATGGTTTGTAACATAAAAACGTCAGATGAGAAATTAACTACAGCTCCAATGATGCATTTCCAATAAAACAGCTTAAAATTATGTGTTGCAAAGTTCCAGTAAATAAAAGTGGAGGCAGTAACATAAACCTATAGGCTGCTTATATTATCTGGAAGAGTTCTGTATTTTTTTTATCACACAACACTGAGGATGTCATTAAAAGAGATATTTGAAATGAGAATACAGAGTAAGGAAAATAATAATCTGTGTGACAAAGCATCAAGTATATGTGGCGCCCCCAGAAATGTTTCATAGTGTTGGCCAGATGGGGCCACTGAGAATCTTCGGGTGGCACACCAAAACCAAAAGCCATAACTAATGTCAGGAAATTGCTTTTGCTGTTGAAGTATATAGGCTAGTTGAAACTTTTTCACTATAGATTGTTAAGGAATCACATACTGATATACTATAGTTTGTGATTTTAAAGTTGATACGATTCATTATCTAATGGGCCCAGACTAATACCAGTACAGTTAGCATTATGAGCTCTACAACAGTCCTGATTTAATGTGCTGTGTTGGGCAGCAACTATTTAACGGCATTTCTCAGCAGTGTGGTGGTAACGTCAGTACTTTCTGAGTCAGATTTCTGCTGCTTTGCTATTGGTTTTTATTGGCAAGACCCACCCTACTCTGCCTCTGATTGGCTACATTGCAGTTCTTGATTTGTCTCTCATGTGTCTTGCCCATAGACTGTATATATTTAGTGGATTTGCAGTGGACACTTGAAAAATAGACACAACAAGGGCCAAGAAAAGAGCTGAGAGACACAGAACAGTAGTAAGAAGAAAGAGAGGAGAGACATACTGATGTCACGTGTTATTTGCAGGATGTGTTCATGTCCAAATGTCCCCCAAAAAAGAAGAGTTTTAATTTAGATCTTTTATTTTTTATTGCTTTTCATTAATTGGTTTTATTGACTTAAAATATATTTTGGAATTCTGGTTTTTAATTACTGGCAGAGCCAGATAGCTGACTGAAAGAGGCCAAGACAGAGAAATGCATTAAGTAGGAAGAGGAGAGAGAAAGAGAGAAGGCAATAGGCCGACTGATGATGTCGTGTTATTGGAGGACATGTTCAAATGTCATAAAGTCTGTTATTTTACAATGAACAGTCCAACTGAATTTGTTTTTTTCCTGCCTATTTGTTTTTCTGACAGTTTTTCTGATCTCTGAGATTCTGCTGCTTTGACATTGGGTAAAAAAGTAAAAGTAGCTTTGCAAGTAGCAAACTACTTTTGCCATTTTCCGTAGCTTATTCAATGTAGTGAAACTTAATTTTGATGTAGAGTAACTAGTAGCTTAGCTCACTACATTTCCCAAGTAGCTTGCCCAACACTGTTAATGTGGTATGTATCTGTGTATACACATGTTGCAAGGTCTTGCTCCTCAAATAGATTGGTTAGTATACAGCTTTTATATGAAAGAGTACTTTGATTGTAAGGAACAAAAGATCTACTAGGAACAAGCCTGCTCAAGATTAGGGGACTAATGGCTATCCAAAGAACCCATTTTCATTCAGATATCTTTAGGAGGGAGGTCAAGAGACCCCTCTGAAAAAGGCCATGCCAGTTGTTTCCATGACAATATTTAGCCTCATTTTGGAGAGGAATTTAGCCCCCTTCCTGCCTACAGGATTGGCACCAGTGAGTGCCTTAGATTTCACAAGACACCAATACGAGTGTGCCACAGCCTCTTTAAGACAATATTGATGGACTCCAGTTATTTCAGCTGGGACAGGGGGGGCAGTTGTATCAAGTGTTTCATATACATAACCAGATAGTTTAACTTGTAGATGAAATATGCTTTGTGTGTGTGTATGTGTGTGTGTGTGTGTGTGTGTGTGGTTTTCAATGTTTTACTTTTGGCACATTTCACAACATGTTTTAATAAATGCTGTGCTGTAAATTTTGGATTTGGATTTTGGATCACAGATTGTGTTTTAATAAAGGTTTATGTTGTGTTACCAGAGTGTGAAGTTATGGTCCCAGAGGAGAAGAGAATCATTTGTTACAGTATCTTACTGAAGCGATTTCAGATCAAATTCCTCCCCAGATGATAACAGAGTAACTTTTTTTTTCTCTTTTACCTTTTTCAGGAAATATGGTGAGCAAAGAGGACACCAAATGCATTGTTCTCTCAAATTCAGATGAATCCGATTCAGAGACAGGCCCATCACACAGCCTCGATGCACAGTCTGGACCAGAATCAGGCAAGCAGCAGGTGAAGAAGAGAAACAAGGCCTTACAAGTGCGTTTTAAGGATATCTGTGACGCTCAGAATGAGCATCGTGGAAAACGCTCTAGATCCATTTCCTGCAAAGTGACACACCGAAAGTACATGACCATGCCTGCCAGACGCTCTATTCCAAATGTTACCAAGAGTACAGGTGTCCAGACATCGCCGGACCTCACTAAGCGATACAAGACTTTCCCTTTTGAGAGGAAAAAGGGACATACATTTAAACATACTGCTTTGGTGGAAGATTATAAAGGACAAAACAATGGTTTTTTGAGTGACATAAAGACGGGAGGAGAGGATGGACAACCTATCGGGGAGTCCTCTAATTACAAGGGTAAGATTGTGGGCCAGACAAAGGCATTGCTTCACCACACTGATGACAGCAGTGATACAGAGGATTTGCTTTCCAGTGCCAACTGTGTGGATGGACCCTCTTGTCCAGACTCTTCACATTTCTCGGAAGAGTGCCATCCGAGCAGCCCTCCTTCCAAAAGAGAAACAGAGTACCAGGTTTGTGGGACAAGGACCAAACACAAAGGATTACCCAAAGAAGACATGGACGCTGGCACTTCCTCAAAGCGCCAGCTGGCTAACTCAGAGTTTTCACAGGAAAAGTCAAAGGGCACAGGCCCTGTCGCTTGGAACTCTTTGACACAGGTGGAGTCTTTAGGAAGCCCGTCTGTGAGCTGTAAACGGAAAAAGGGCACACAGCTAAACGAACAGCAGTCACAGACACTTCCCCATAGTGCCAAATGTTCTGTGCAGTCACAAGGGCAGTGTCGGACAAGGCATGTGTCAGCCTCCTCTAAACTCCAGCAAACAGTTGGGGGGGATGAGGGCTTTCCTCCAAGAGACACAGGAGCCCCGGGCATGGGGAGCAGCCAGCAGATAATGCCCTTATCTGGAGACAAGGATATCAAAGCACAGCTGCAGGCCATGGAGAGCCTCATCAGCTCAAGCCAGGAGACCATCAAGGTCCTACTTGGAGTCATTCAGGAGCTGGAGAAAGGTGAAGCGCAGAGAGAGGGGTGAGTAGAGGAAGCTTTACAAAGCCGTGACTTTTATACATGCAACCAAACACGCATTAAACACACAATGTACATGTCACAGTGTGCTGTCAGGAAAAACTATGACAAAAGGTAATTCCAAGTCTTGAGTCCTGTAGCTTTGGCCATCACTCCTATTGGTTATCAAACAATGAATCGCCAAAGAATGGATGTTTACACTGGGCAATTTTTGTTAATGACTTCATAGGATCCCCTAGGTTTCTCTTCAAGATAAGTTAACCTGTGATGTTTGTTTAAATGCTGCACTGATGTCTGACTGCTGGTGTTTCTCAATCTGTCAGATTTCTTTTTAGCTCTATCACTGGGTTCCCAGATTTCAGCCAGCCCAGTTTCCAGTAGAAAATGTTGGCATTGTACATTTCAAACAAATCACATCAGCGTTTCTGAAGTGATGTGGTTCAGATTGCTTGTTTATGAGCAGAGTTTCTAATGAGGAGGAGGAGGAGAGGATGGTGGATGGCATGAGACCTAGGTGAGATGGCAAGTGGCAGACCACTGCTTGACACCAGCTTTGTTTGTGGTGTTGAAAGTTGGTATTTTTAACGACGCGGCTTGACATTACCAGCAGTGTTTGTGGCGATAAAAGCAAATATTTATTGACATGTCTATCCATGGTTGTGGTGACAAATCCGGATGTTCTAAAGCCAAAACGATCTTATCCTGACCCTTACCAGCTAATCATGTTAATCACAGCAATGTCACAACATAAATTTGAAAACTGAAACACAACGAAGCATTAAGTTTCAATATATTGGCTACATATGAAACTTACAAATGTATTGTATCTATGGTTTGCAAATATACAATGCCAAGACTTATTCTGTCAATTCAGATGTTTCGGCAATGAACATTGTAAGCGCAATGTCATTGTGAGTAATTGCAATCATAGCCTGAGCCACAAATATAGCACGTAAGTTGTTTGGCATGTATGTTTACTATCTTAGTTTAGCATATTAGAATGCTAACACTTGCTAATTAGCACCAAAAACAAAGCACAGCCAAGGTTAATGGGAGTGGCATTAGTTTGCAGATATTTGGACGTGCACTGAATTGTTGAAACAGAAATTTTAACCTTCATGATTGCACTAGATGACTGGTGTACCAAATTTCACAGCAGGTCATTGAATATTTAAAAATATGTCAATAAAACCCTAAAAAGTCAACCTTATGATGACACTAGAAGAAACATCAGGCTTCACCCTTTGGGAGCCATGGATATCTGAGCAAAATGTGCTGCCAGTCCATTGAGTAGATGTTGAGATATTTTGCTGAAAGAGTGAAGACTTTGATCTGCACATGGCATTAGAGCAACAGTGGGAAAATTACCAAGCCATACCTCTAGCATAGCTAAAAAAATGGTGTGATATGATCAACCGTCAAGGTCTAATGGGACACTCCAGACACAGAGCACAATACCTGTTAGCACTGTCTCTCTCTCTCTCTCTGTAAATTTAATGCAAGAGCAAGAGCACCTCTAGTGATTCTTTATGTGTCATATTTCATTAGAGATGTACCTGTAAAGGAGAAAATGCATTAACAAGCTTCATAAAGTCCTCATGCCATGTCCGCAGCCAGACTCACAAGCATCGCAATCGTAAGAATCAATGTACTCCATCTCTAAAACCCATAGCAACACAAAGCAAATTGTATTTAAGTCTTATCCATATCCAGTGGAGAACAAGACACCCCAGTGTGGCTCTGTGGAACTTGGTTTTTAAAGGCCCAATTAGTGCAGCCTCATAACGCTTTGCCTTTCATCTCCGCAAAACGGAGCCTGCTATAGTGCCTTCACTGCGTGTTGTGTTCCTTCAGCATTATTAGAGAGGTGCAGTTACAGGATGCAAAGCCTGCCGTCCACAGTATGTTCCCAATACTCTTCTTTTTTTTGCATGGGTGGACAGACAGATAGCCTTCTGTAAAGCTGCACTTTGAGATGAATCCAACTAAAAGCCTCGCTGTTCTCACCAGGAATAAATACATGATGTCCAGTCATTTTGTAAGCCGCTGATTTAAGCATACTGTACATGCAGAGTCAGTAATGTAATGGTCCAGCAAAGGTATAATGCGTTTCCTCCATTATACTGTTTGAATTGGAAATGATATATATTACAAAATATCCCACTTCTCCATTGTTTTGAATTTTTCATGCCCATGAACTAACCACAAAAACAAAGAAAAATGTTTCCTGCAAAAGTACAACAGGAACTTAAAATGCACACACTCATCTGTTTCACATCTCCTAAAGTTTTGATGAGGTCACACTTATCAATGACATCCTGCAAAAAGGAACTACAAACAACGCATTCACGTATCATCTGTTTCACATCCCTTCATGTTTTCCAAAACTAAAGCAGAAGCGGGTCAGGCACTGTTGATATTACGGCTGTTCTAGATTCTTAACTCAATCACAGCATAATGAATATATCTGAAAAGCCCGACCAGCTTGTATGCATTATGTAAACTTTGTGTTCAAGGTCTTTGTCTTGAAGTGGTTGCAAGACAGATAACAACACAGTTACACACAGAATAGTCTGTTGCATGACCTTAGATTTTATAATAGCAGCGCATAGCTTGATGTGTGATGCATGCCAACTCTAGGTTATACTGTATTGATAAAACTGCCATAATACTGATATGCATACACAATTATACACAATAATAGGGGTGTGTACCCACGCCAGTCACAATGCTGCATCAATTAGTCGCAAAATGATGTCTGTTGTGTGTGTATATTATAAGCAAATGTGTCTAACAGAGGACCACATGCAGTATTTACCCCATATTCAAAGCAAAGCATGTCATGTTAGACAATGTGCTGTGATGTGATTATAGTTTTTGCTCACGGGATATCAATAAAAACACAAAATACCATGCAGTGCTCAGGCAGGGAGAGCAGCAGGCACGTAGGCAGGGGGTGTGGACAGTAAAACTGGAATGACGAGGGCAGGACATATCCCAGGACAGCTGACGTGGGCAAACAACACAGCAGTGAATCTGTGCCAACAAACAGTCAGCTTAGAGAACGACTTTCAGAGGTGCAGTTATTTTTTTTTCCCATGAAGCATCTATGAAATCATCCTCTGTGACATTCTGTGCTTTTTAATGCAGTGACATTATATTGGGTCATGAGCATTTTATCCTGAATGGGGAAAGGAAGTGTGTGTGTTTTTACAAGCGGTGATTATGAATTTAGGTTAATACCCTTTGATTATTAGAGCGAAGCTCTTTAAATTACAAGGATGTACATGAAAATCCGGGCAGCAGCACAGCACTAGTGTGGAGCTTGTCTGTGCAGTGAGTTACTGTCCTTGCTCACAGCTGTTCAGAGAGACTTCATTTGGGAACAGGGCAGGATGGATGAACTTGTTGACCTTGAGCTCCCATCAGCGTTTTCGATCCACGCGCTGTTCTGTCTCCCCCAATGAGGTCACCTCTCATGTCATGGTGAGCAGTTGAGGTCCAACCCCTCCACATGTCATCCAACAGGGTGAACGGCTGCCATGACAGCAAGCAATTACATGTGCAGCTCTAACGCAGCCCCTCCCATCGTCCCCCAGCACTGCAGCCTGCCATTGCATGCAGTGACTTATAGCGCAAATAACAACATGCGGAGCTGCATGCTTATGTCATTAGAAATATGAATGAAAAACTCCAGATATGGACGATGCGGACTGATACAACAAAACCATTGTATATTTAGTGTTTCATCTTTGACATATGGACGCATAAGCCTCCGTCGTGCCCGGAGAGATGGCTTAAGTAGGTCCTTTGTGGAGGTCTTTCAACATAATAAATTACAACTCTTATACGGTAAAGACAACAGACCCTCAGGGCTGTGTACCTATGCCATAAACAGAGCAGATACAATTTGTCTTGTTGATTGCTTTTTTCGAATCCTTGATGTTCATTATGTCCACAGCAAATTGAGTTGCATGAGGAATAAAAAAGATGTACAATATAGCCTCCATTTAAAGTAACGATTTTTCATTACATATGATTCATGCAGCATTGCGTTACTACTTGCTTCCTATTTCCTATTTCCTATAGGATACAGACACGGAGTACATTTTAAAACTCTGTCGTGGCAAAGCAAAATAATCCTGTTATGTAAAATCAGCAAGTCTACACACTTGATTAACCAAATCTGAGCAAATTACAGGATCAGAGCCCTTGCTGCATTTTCAACTGTTAGGAAAAAACAACACCAGCTAAAAAAACAACAAGCTGAACAAATTTTGTCTGATAGCTGATGCCCACAGGTGTTGAAATATGGAAGCTCAGGCCTGTCACTGGAGATCACATATATCTTTTTCATCTCTCTTTTCACAGACTCACCTACCGAACAGGACAAGACACAGCGAACTGTGACACTTGTCGAAACAGTGCGTGCATCATTTACAGGTGGGCTCTTTTCACTGCCAGTGTGTCGTTAATGCTGCATTAGATGCTGTTTTCTGTATGATAATTTGGTTCAGTGTGACAGGGAATGCTTAGAGGTGTTTGGTGCAGTGATGCTTTGCTTTGCAGAAAATGTAAAGGGTAATGTATGTGTGTATGAGTATTGCATTTCCAGTGGTTTGACCAAGGGCTCATAAATGTTCAACATTAGATACGGACACGGACGGAGCCTTCTGTCTGTATTCTGCATTCATTTAATTTCATATTTGTGAACGTTTTCAGAAAAGCATATGGATACAGGCAAAAAAAGAGTGGTACCACTGAAAATTGTGGGGGTATTGTAGAGTAGTCCAAGCAAGACATGACCCACAGGGCATAACAAGATGACGAGGAAATGTTAAAAAAATGGCAAAACAGAACAAATTGGTAATATATTGAAGACAACTGACCTTTTTTTAAGCCCCGCCCCTTTGTGATGGTCCCTCAAGCTGTCGGAGTAAGCATGGAGCCCACACTGTAACTAACTGCACTCCCTGAAGAAATATTATCATATTTTTGAACAAATGAAACAGTGATTCCAGAGAGAAGCAGACAGAGGGGTCTACAGTCTGTGTTTGAAGGATATATCCAGGATGTCAAACTGACTCAGCAGCAACAACAGGTTAAAAAGACAAAGATAGTTAGAAGCTAAAGCCGAACTATAGGCTACAGATCACAGTGTAAAAGTCAACCATCACATCACTGCTGATCGCCACACAAGACAATGGGTCTCATTCATGAAACGTGAGCAGAAGGAATTTGTGTGTAAACTGTTCGCAGACGGAAATTTACATGCGTGTCCGCATTCATCAATATTTTAGTAGCTCCGATCTTTTCGTAGCTACTAACAAAATCTACTTCTGCTCCTGACCACTCATAGTGCATGTGTAAATTTAGTAAAGCACATAAATATTGCTTGTCACTATTGGAAATTACAATTTTAATTCGTATTGCGCTCTGTTATGTACACAATACACAGGTGCCTTTGAAACACGTAATCTAAACATGACAAAAATATTAAAAATATAACACATTTAGTTAAATTAGTTGGCAATTAGCAAGTTTAAGATCCAGATTAGGTTCATGATTGTGAATTATCTATGTAAATCGACTCAATAGATTACACGTTCTTACATGTTGAATGATGATAATAAAAATGTCCGTAAGGACAGCCGGATCACAGCCTCTTCGGCCTTCGGCCGTTCCCACTTCATTCAAAACCCCACAAATGAATCTTCTGTTTGTTTGGTGACCGCTGTATTTTTTGTGTGTGCTTATAGGCCATAAGGTGAACGCAGTTATCGTTTCATCTCGTTCCGACATCTGGGGACTACACGATCTTTACTTCATAAAAAAGATCGATACATGTTCAGCTAATCAGCGGGAGTTCGTAGCTCATAACCCCGCAAGAGTCCTGTGATCGGGGTCATAATTCGGCACTTGTTCCGTCTGAGCGTAATGATCTGTTCCGCCTGAGCATTATTCGCTGGGTCGGTGGTGAAGTGGCGCGCATGACTCGCCACGACAGACAGCCACGTATCTTAAACAGGCAATACATCTGGCTACATCTTTCCCACATCAAATATCCGTGATCACCTACACCCGCGTGTGTAAAAGTGCACACAATTCCATGTCCTCTCACCGCAGATGCTGTGATTTGATGGCCCGGTACTCACTGTAGCCCACTCTTAGATGTCGGAGCGGAAATCAGTTTCTGTGAGACTTTTTCTGATTCACCTTACGGCCTGTTATGCGTTTCTTTGCCTCCAGTTTCATATCAAACCATTTACGCTTCACCTCTGACATGGTTCTTTGTACTACAGAGACAACATTAACAGCATCTGTTACCTCCCTCCAGGCCTTCGCTTTGCCTGTCCCTGTCACACCACTACTAACTGAAGAAAATAAAATGTTTTTTCTTAAGTCCACTTCACCCAAAATTATTTCGATCTCCGCTTCGGAAAAATTCTTTTTTCTTTCACTCTCTTTCTTTGTTTGCGCCATGACTGACAGGTCGACAGGATGCACCTACACCTCCTTATATGGTGGTCATTGGCTATTCATGGGCGGGGATTTATGCTAATTGCTGATTACCGGGAGCGCGCTGTCACTTTACCATGGATTGGCATTCATGATCATACACACGCGTTTATGATCAAATCTGAGTTTCCCGCGGTGTTCACGAATCCGGAGTAGGTTTTTAGTAGAGTAGGCTTTTATGTGCAAATCTACACACAGATTTACTCACGTTTCATGAATAAGACCCAGTGAATATAAAGGGAAACTTTGCTGATATTGAACCAGCTGTGTGGCATCACAGTGTGTGCAGATGAACAGTGTTTGGCTTCGCCCCCGTGCCGCAGCCAGCACCCGGACCTCCACCATTGGACGGGCAGGGATCTCCAAGGGAAGTCAAACAACGTTCATCTGCGCACACTGTGATGACACACAGCTGGTTGAATATCAGCAAAGTTTCCCTGCTTCCCTTCACTGGTTCCTGTACAGCAGGGTCGGTCTTTTTTTCACTGTTATAATCATTAAAAAGCAAAAGCAGCATGTGTATACATTCAGTAGGCTACATCTTCAGTAGCTAGCTAGCTAACCCTACACTTTTCAGGGTTTGATTTTGGTTTTGGAACAGGGAAGAAACGTATATCTTTTTCCAACCTCTCCCGGTAACGAGTATCATTAATACACGACGTGCCCCAGGCACAACATTTAGCTCCAAATCCACAAAACCAGCCCAAATGAAGGAAATCTGAAACGATTGCAGTCAATGGAGTACAGCTGTATTGTTGTCAGACCCAGATGCTATGTTAAGATTGTCCAGTCTGCATCCGGGGGCGGGACTTAGCGAAGGGTCAAATGTCTGTCAACATGATGTGATGCATTTAATGGCTTCACAGACCACCATAAATACAACACTGCCTCCTATCCTATGACAACCTCCTCCAGCTTCGTTGCCTTGTTTGTTGTTGTCAGAAGCATTTCAATCTGCTCTCTAGTGCCATCATGTGAAGGTATCTTTGCCAGCAAAAAGGATACATAGAAGTATGTGGGCAGTGCTGTTTACAGCGTTTGAAATCTATGTAAAGGGAACATAAATTAGCCTTAAGGCAAGAAAGATGTTATAAGGAGAATTATAAAATAAGCATCAGGGATATGGAAAAAATAACTCAAAGTAGTCAGTGTGCAGCTACTGGCAGTGCTGTACATAGTATATTGGGTGTTGCTCTGTAGCATGTTTTCTACAAAGGGTGATAAAATAGATAATACCTCCAATATCATTTGCTAGGGTTTCTGGGGGATGTGTGGCCTCAGTGTAATGAATAAGTAATCATACACAGCAGTGGGAAGTGAATAAGATAGGATAGGAAATACAGTTGACCCTGTTGCAGACAATATGAGGACCTACAGTTTTATCACGTCCCATAAAACGTGTCAGGGTGTTTTTTAGAAACAAAGGCTGGAGCTCTCTGGATTCTTTCGTTTTGTTATTTTTAAGAGGCACAGTATTTCTGTCAAAACACACAGCGGATTTGTGTGGTGTAAGTGTTCTGATATGTTCTTGGCTAAGACAAAAAAAAGAAATGACTCGGAAGCAGGTGGGAAATCCACTCAAGCTGTAACCTCGTGTCATTTGTCACTTCAGTCCAAAAGCCTCTTCCACTGAACCCGCTTGTTACCTTGTTCTCTACAACAGGAAACAGACAGCTGTTTGGGAAATACACTGCAGATGATTCACTCTGTCTGCACAGTGGGACTCCTGGGTTGTTTCCACATGGGCCAGAGTGAAAGTAGCTTACAAACAAAATCACAAATTATAGATGGACACTTTGCATACTCTCTGAACATGAAAGTTTGCTGCAGTAAAGGGATCTTCCTCCCAACTTCTGCTTCTCTTTTTTAACATAATATACTGCACTGTAATAGAGACAGCAATACAATAAGAGTTGTCCAGTCTTACTCTGCTGTCCTTTTGGACTATTTTGGATAGATTTTATTCATTTACAACACCTAGAATACTCTGAACTCATATCTGTAACATTTCTTACTGCAACGAGAAGGAAAACTGCCCTGTCCTGGACACGTTTTCCAGGATTTTTGCTTTATGTAACATTTTCAACAAGATGCCTCCTCTCTCTTTTCCCTCGACGGGTGCATTGTTTCAAGCTGACCCAGATTGTGCTATAAAACCATATTGGAACTTGAAAGCAGGATCTCCATTTCATATCAGATACAGGGGGATGAGAAATCATTGAGCCTCACAGATTTGTTCTCATGCAAGTGTCGCATGACAGGTCATGTCGTACAAGTCATGTACAGATAATCTGCCTTCTCCGCGGAGGGAAGAGAACTTGTTTGACTCAGAAATTATAATGCCTGCATTTGAATGAATTTAAATTAAATTCTAAAGTCTGCTAAAACAAAGAAAATATAAAACCTAATTTGATACAAAAGGAATATTCTCGCACTACAGCAGCTGCCTCGGGGTTTAATGAACCTCCTCCATTGCACCTGGCACTATAACATCACCTATAATGAAATGTATTCTCTCGTCCATCTCCATGACTGTCACATCCCCTTGACCGCCTCCCATTTAAGTCATGGACTGCTTTGCTCTTGCAGGACACTTTTTGGCATGTCAAACCATTCTTTATGTGTGACTCTGTTCAGACGACAGCTGTAGTAATATTTTCTCATGTTTGGGTCCTCTAATACCATTGACGCTGCAACAGTTTTTAGCTTTTAAAGTCTAGACCTAAAGATCCTCAATTATAATTATGATTATATGATGAAGACTCAAGAACAGGTGGTATTTATCATGTTAACGTGGAACACAAGCAAGGAGAAAAAGGTGGAAAGTGGACGAACTTAACATCACAATGCACCTCACATTGAATCTGGGTTGCACACTAATCAAGACCTACTGGTTATGAACCCCCCAGCTGACCCAGACATGTGCTGCTAGAGCAAGACTAAACATTATTTCATGTTTCTCTCCTGAGCTTTGGTCTGATGTTGGTCTAAGTCGAAGCAAAAAAATATAAGCAAAAGGCTTTCCTCCATCAATATTTCTCCAAAACCACAGTGGGATAACAGAGACAGAGTGCTGCAGAGCGCCTGCTACTCTCACCAGTGCAAAACAGAGAGCAGCTGTGGAATGTAGTCAATAAAACTGGAAAACAGATTTAAGCCTCTACAGAATGAGCCTGAGTCACCATCAAAGAATAAGATTCAACAACCGAAGGCAAAAAAGGGAGATCACCACTACTCAGCAAGAGCTGAAAAACTGACTCAACACTCTGTGGTAATATACCACATCTTAGCAACGCCAACTTATTGGACCTAAATCTGATTCTATCCTCAGAGACAGACAGGCGTCAGGGGAAGAATTTTAAGGCCTGTTGCTTTCCTGATGACCTGGTGTCTGACCTGATTAAAAAGATCCTTCAAATCTTGTCCGCCCACCGATCTGTGAAGACTCTTGTGGGTTTAATGATCTTTTTTAAAACAGATGGAATTCACTCAAATAGAATGAAGCTGTTCACCTTCAACCTGTTCCTACATGCAGCTGTTCATGCTGCTCCTTAAGATATTAAAGTAAATAAGGCCAAGATTAGTGATGGGAAAAGAATGTCCTATATGTCTCTGACAAATTGTGTGATAACTTTCACAGTTCAGTCAGGAACACTTTTGTCAAAGAAAACTTTATTTCCTTTTGCAGTATTATATTTGGCGGTATGGCTCTGTTCTGGGGCCCCTCTGCTTTTCCTTGGGCCTACGCAGAAAGCCTCCTCCACTCGCCGGTGTGGAAAGCTTGAGACGGAGAGAGCACAACTGTCTGCCCTTCCATGTGCAAATGAGGAAAGCCTGACTCAGAGAGAGCACACCTCTCTGCCCTTCCATGTGCAAATGAGGAAAGCCTGAGACGGAGAGAGCACACCTCTCTGCCCTTCCATGTGCAAATGAGGAAAGCCTGACTCAGAGGGAGCACACCTTTCTGCCCTTCCATGTGCCTACTCGGAAAGCCTAAGGCAGGGAGAACCCCCGGAACAGAACAGAGCAGCATCAATGACAAACAGAAATGACATTGATAAGTCAGACACAACATGAAAAGGAGGAGCTGGGGTGGAGGCAGGTTGCAAAGTAGCCTGCAGAGGAAGCAGCAACAGTAGGCAGGCCAGAGCAGCTTAAATAGGGCGCCCTGAATGAGATTTGCCAATTGGTTGCATAGAAAAGAATCATGTGATCTATCAGCTGACTCCCTTCCATCAATCAGATGCTCCATCAGTTGATTGGCTGTTTGAGATCAGCTAATGTAGCTGGGATGTGAGCTGAGCTTGACATTGTGTCCTGCCTGAACTAACGCTATGCTATGATTATAATCTTTGGAATTTCTACATGATCGTAACTTCTATGTATCATGCAAAAATCACAAATAATTAAAGATATGTTTTACAGGATTTCCCAAGACACAAAGAAATAGTCCCTCTCAATTGTCACTTATGACCCAGTAGAGCTTTGTGGTGGAGATATTTTCTGCAGAGACTCTGCCCTCTGCTTTTATTTTCTCATTTTCTCCTTATTTTCTGTGCTCGGGACGTTTATGAGCGTGTACCTCCACAACTCTTAGACGAGCTCAGGACTTTATTAAAAGGTAGCGACCAGCTGCCAGACCCAGTGCCAAACAAACAAAAAAACAAAAAAGCAAATATTGCAAGGCGAAACAGCACATGAGAATGAATCTGGGGTTGGCTTTTACTTCTTACATGCTTACAAACACTTAATGACAATCCTGCACAGTATACTTTTAATATGACAAAGACTACAGTGTGGGGCTACATCAAAATGTTTTCTGTAACAAAGAAGTCTTCTTTCATTTTTTAAACACATGGTTATTCTCTGAAGTTTCTTACTGAAGGAGGCTCTGTCTCTTATTTTACAGCCAGAATACTGCAGTGTGCCTGTGTGTTTATTTGTGTCCCTATCGATCAGACAGGCCTTTTCTTTGATTTGTTTTCATGGGTTCAGCCATTACTGTAAGTAAGTGTGGCTTTCAGTTTGAGGCTTTAAGCAGAGTGGATCTGTAAAAATATTTATAACTATGTGAATAAATGGTCATATAAGCCTGTGATGGGTATTATCTGTGTCAATTGATTTTGACTTATTGTTTACTTATGTCGTCCTGCAGAAAAACTGGGCAACAGAGTGCATTTGGGTTTCATCTAACTAACATTATAGTTGTAACTAACAGCAACATAATTTGTAAGACTGAAGCAATGAGCCCTCTGTGTAGAGGAACAGAGAAAAGTCCCAAAGCCTATAGCTGAGTTTCTCTTTTTTTCGCCTCGCTGATCTTATCTTGTGCCAACTCTGTATGTCGGCGGAGCAGCTTGACTTAATTAACAAACTCTGAACAATTTCTGATGGCAAAAGAAGTGCCCTCAGTCTGTCGCCACTAAACCAAAGCATGTGGTGTGGTAATAAAATCACATTGAAGACGCACTCTGTGGAGCACTAATAAAGTGGAAGATTATCATTTCATCTGCGCTCTGTATCGTTGAATGTTGTTTATTTCAAACCACCCAATTGGTTTTTAAGTCGTGGAATAGAGTCTTAGTTGGCAAGCGGGGTAGTGCTCCATCACAGTCCTATCTATCTCTGCCAAGGCAATTGTCATAAATATCTTAAATTCTGCAAATAGTCCTATTTAATATTCCTCGGCTGCACAAATCTTCCTAGACTGACTGAATGGTGTTTTCAGAGAGAATGAATAAAAGCATTTATTTGTTAATCTCTGCTCATATTTTCAGATGTACTTTTTAATGTCACATACAATGACCACACCTCATCACCAGCATCCCTGTTATTATAATAATGTACTCATATGGTGATTTAGACTCCTGGTCAAACCACTCTGTGTGACACCATGATGTGGAGGCCTGAGTGCAGCAAGGAAAATTAAAACCAAGAAAAGCAAGTTGGGACCAGAAGTGACCCCTCAGAGTTAGACAGCAACTGTGTATACCAACTGTAACCAAGATTAGCGGCCCCTGAGATGCAGCCCTTAATTTCAGAGCAGTCCAGCATCTCCAGTAGCTCCGATAAATTCAGGAATCGAGCAGTTTGCTGAGCTCAGGTAGTGAATCTATGGGTCTTATCCAGACTTTGGTTCTCCCCTGGCAGTCTCCACCCACCCTGGGTACACTGCAGCATCTCATACATCACTGCAACAAATAGGGCATACATATGGCAGAGAGGGAGGCAGAGGCTGAATGTATGGACGATAAATTAGGGGAATAACTTACTGTCTTTCACATCAGGAGACAAAAGGGATCCCTTAAAGGGTCCCTTCACCCATCTAGCAAAACGCCCCTTTCAAATGATTTCAGCTTTGTCTCTGACAAATGATGTTTTGTCCATAAATTTGGCATGGTGGACAGGTCCAAATATCAAAATACTCATGAGGCTTGGCCGCCGTTGTCATGGAGAAGAGGAAAGTCAGGGGCATGAATCAGAGCGGTAGCAAATTCAAAATGCTTCATCATTACAGAGGAGAATAAAGAACATCCCCATAATGGCTTCATTCACCCACTACTGACCCTGAAGTTTAAAGTGAATAGATTTAAACTGCAGATTGGGTTTTCAGGTTTCTCCACACTCTAGTCTTTAGCTTCAACCCGCTGTTAGTGGCAGATTTTAAAAATGGTGATTGTATGTTTCTTCTCCTATTGCACCTTGGGAGTCAGCGTTAACGTCCACCTTGAAGCTTTTATGTACAGAAGTTTGTATCTTTTACTTTTGATCAAAGAACCAATTATTTCTAAACAGAGTTCTTGATCTTTTGCACTAATGATGTTTCCAGCAGAGATTCATGCCCATCCAAGCAGTAGAAGTGCTCTATATGCTCATGTAACATTGTATATGGGAAACCCTATTGGGACTTTGCTGGTGCTACCATGCTTCTAGCTTGCTAGGATGTTAACCATTAGCTCACCAGTTCACAGCAAACTATCAACTAGCCCTCTGGCCACACTTCTGGCGTCACCTATTTTTATCTGATGCATTCATGCAGCTTTAAATAGGACATTGTTTCTGGAAAGGCACATTATTGTTTAGATTTTTTAGCTTTCTATTCATCATCATTGTACTGAGATAAAGCTAGGAGGCTTAGATAAGTAAAACTATGATCTGCTTGGCTAGATACTGATAGGGAAAGTTTTTCTTAATCATTAAAACCCTTGAACGTCCCACTCAATCGTTTGGTAAAGCACATTTTGAGTCACTATCCTAGTGAAAAATGTGTTGAATTCAACTCAATCTGAGCTATCTCTACCATTCAGTTTAGGCATCTTATGCTAAAAAATCCACTAGATGACGCTGTTTCTTCACATAGTTTGCCTTCTCAGTTTACCTCCTTACAGGAAGTTAGTAACAAAAAAACTCACTCCAGACTCACTCCTGTTTAGAGGGAATTTCAAAGGTAGGCATGTTTATCTCTTGCTAAAGAGATTTACGTAACTTTATACAAAAAATAAAAATCTAATAAGGGGCAAATACATTTTTAGACACATGGTCTAGTAAACGGTTCATTTATCCTTTCATGGTAAAGGCAGTGAAGCTAAGCTAAGCTAATATAATTCAGATTGACTATTTGATAAGAAATAAAAAATCTTTTGATCATTCATCGTTGTTAAATAATACCTTTAATGTTAATGTTTAATGTAAAGTATGATTTTTTTTTTACTGTCTAAAGCCATGCTCAACCGAATGGTTTAATTGTCCTGGTATGGTAAAGGTAGTAATGCTAAGATAATAAATTCACATTTTCATGAAATAATAAGGGATGAATATTCATTGTTGTTAAACCATAAGTTTCATGTTAATCCTTCATAAACTTAATGAAAAAAATTATAGCAATATGATTTTTTTCACCAGTCATCATTTTTGAGATGTTATAAAGTACTGTAGTGGTCATGGAAATAATACTAGTACTGGTAATACAACAAATTCCATGGTAAGAAATTGTTACTGTACTAACATAATACCAGCATTATAATACTACATGATTTATCATTTGGATTTTTTCTTTCTGTTTTACCATTACCACGAAGGTCCATCTCAACCATAAAAACCAATCTAGGGTCTATTAAAAATATATATTGATTTTTTTAGTGTAGCCCCAAGGACCTAAAAACACAAAGAAAAAATGTTTCCATCGCTTTTTTTTCGTAGTGAGGACATTAAAGGAGCTCTGTATGACATTCAAATCCCTAATATGGCAGCATTGCTGAAGATACAGAGGAGTAATGGCATCCTGAGCAGAGATGGAGTCAGGTTCCCTCGGTGTGTGCTGTAATCTGAGCTTCTCTGTTTATTGATGTGGTAGATGGATCCAGAGGCAAGCACCTGTGAGTCCTGAGGGTGTGCGCCCACCCTCTGGTTCCCCCTGCAGGTTATCACTATTAGCTACGTATGTCAACTCTGTTGCTGTTGATAACGCTGTTTATGGAGTTAGCAATGTTAGCTGCTAGCTGCTGGCTCCACCACCTATATGTTGTGAACTGTGTACAGACAAGCTGAACCAGAATCTTTATCATAGATATGCTCTGAACATTGTAAACAGCTACTTTAATATAAGTAGTAGTTGTAGTTGGTAACCCTGTAAAAGAAACTCAAACATGGAGGCTGTATGACGACGCTGTATCCACCCTCTGCTCTTCATATTGCCTTGCTGTACTTCGCCGCGTGTGTAGTTCAAACGAGATTTACAAGAGCATCCCTTGCAAATTATATGAGGCCTACCACTGAGTGAACCTAGAGTGCAGCAGGAAGCCCGGTTTAACAAACACGCTCGGATAACAGCATTAAAGGATTTTATTCCTATCATGCTGTGTTGAATAAAAACCAGCATTTGAATCAAAGTATACGATGTAGTTGTTTCCAATTTGGAACTAACAATGACTTTGAAAAACAGTTAAGTTCAGGGAAAGGCAACTGCAAAGCAATATGATGAGACGCAAGCAGCTAATTAGCACTTGTATCCCACGCTGAGATGGCAGAGCCGTGGTTGTTTTGGTGAACAATTGTCAAGATTGCCTATTCTGTTTTGTTCTCATTAATGAGATTGGGTTTTTCTTTGTGTTTCTCTGAAGCAGAAAGCTATGTAATATACAAGAGTGATGGCTTTTATATCTGATATACATGACAGGGGAAGAGTTTCAGCTGCTGATTTACATAACCTGTGGGAAGTTTCTGCTTCAACTGTTGCCTGTCGGTGGAAGAAACAACTGTCAGTCTCTGGTGATTCAATCTACTATGCCCCGTCATGTAGTTCTGTAGATGTTACACTGTACTGGGCCTGCACCGCTCATTTTGTCAAGTGGAGAGTTTGAACTGTGAATGGCCAAAAGGGAAATCACGGGAGGAGAAATGACTTTTTACGCTGAAAGGTGCCAGCAGCAGGAAGAACAGAGAATAGCAGTGAGCAGGTATACACTACTGAATGAATAGAGTATGCCGTGCTAAAAAGACATCTCACAGCAGCAGAATCCCTCCCAGGAGCAACAATTATTGAATGGTGCTCAGCGCACCACGACCACAGACAAACAAACGGCTCGCCACTGATCACAGCAACAGCTACTCACACTGCATAGCTAAAGAGATGATTAATCTGCTTTGCTGAATGCCCTAGAAAAGCCTCCCAGTCTCCAGCCGCTTCAATCTGTTTGTGTACAGAGATGATCTTAGATATAGGGCTTTTTGTTTGCTGAAGCACCTGCTCCCCAGTGCCACCCGCATCGTACAGTGCTGCCTCTGGCTTCCCACCGAGGCATTTGTCCACAGCGTACAGTAATTGCAGTGATCTGCCAAGTGATTAATTGCTTAATAATTGCCGAGGCTATTCTGTGTTGTGCTGTGCCACTGTGATTCTGCTGCTTTCTGTCAAGTCAACATTCTTTAAACAGCTGTAAAAGACACAAAGTTTTTTTTTATTTTACAGAAAACAAAAGAATCGTATACAGATAAAAGCTGAAAGAAATTCAGCAATAGATAATATGAATAAGAAATGGAAAACTAGTGCATCTCATACTGTAAGAAACAGCAGTTCTGTCAAGATAAAGACTTTCAGTTTACTCTAAAAACTGATTGTCAAGGATTCAGTGTGCACCTGCAAGTGTTAGCTTTTATTTGATGTGGGGAAAAAAGGAGAAAGCACATAAGAAACTGAAGAACGAGCAAAGCGCTGTGCAAAAAGAGCTTTTGTTTTGATACAGCAAACATGCTTAAAAATTCCTTTTTTATACCAATAATGAAGTTGAGTTTTGAGCAACTGGGACCCATGCAGGCCCCTGTATATTCTCGATTTGCTTTTCATTTCAAGGTCCAGTGTGTAAGACTAAGATCATTCTCGGAACCCATCGGCTGTATTCGGCGTCTGTCTTCAGGCAGATGGCGATGCAGCCTCTGGGGGCAGACCCCCGATTTTTTGGCATTCTGGTTTGATTTGGGCAGAGGAGGTGAATTTCCGTTTCCGACTTCCGTTTATATATAAGTAAATATGCTGAACCATTGCGATGGATTCAGAGTTTGCAGTGACGCCAATTATGTTCCACCTCGTTAGTTCACTGCACGGACTGTTTAACCTGGCAACAACTGCAGCCAGCTCAAATGTGATTGGTCAATATCACGCGGACTACAAACAGCCTAGCACTGGAAACCAGGGCTCTTCCGCTCTTCTTCTGGAGGCAAGATCTCCGGGGTTTGCCTACAGACTCTACATTCACTGAATGTAGAGTCTGTATATAGAGACTAGACTAAGATATACTAACAGAAATGAAAAATAATATTATAAGTATGTTTTTTAGTGTATAATCACCTGAAAATAAGAATCGTCATGCTTTCTTTACCCTAGAATGAGCCATTTATATCTACATAGGGAGCAGGTCCTTGTCCATGGACTCTGCCATGTTGCACTGCCAAACTAAACATTGGCTCTAGATAGGGCTATTCACATTTTTGCATCAGCCACGGTAATTAGCGAAGACCAGTGTCAGAACATGCTAATTTTTTGACATGAAACTGCTTTATTTTGTGTTTTAAGCTGTTTAAATCACAAGGTCCTTTTGTTTTGGAAAGGAAGAGACCTCTGCAAATAGTTCGCCTCATGATTAAGATGTCCTGAATATCTGGATCCTATGTTATCAGGGAAAACAGATGAGCACACATGAGTAGGTGCTGGGCTAGCAGCCTGTCTCCGATGTGCTGAACAGCACTGGACAAGCACTAAGTTTTTAACATGAAACTGCTTTATTCGGCTCCTTTTAAAAACCTCCTGAACACTGAAGGAATTCTAATCAGGAGACGTTTCAGCTGGTTGCAGTCTGCAATCCTCACCACTAGATGCCACTAAATCCCCCTAAATCTTACAGACTGCTCCTTTAATCCAGCGTATTGATTCATTGGAAGCCCAAACCTGCCAAATTTCTATCCGGCCCTCGATCCAGTTTCTCCCCTGAAGGCTTTAATAGAGCTCTGTTCTCAGTCGACACTTATCTTGAGGGTGAGGACAGTTCCCAGGATTCATTATGTCACTTTGAGTATAGCATATCCTTCAGCCAACTAATTACACTGCCCATCAAAGCTGTTACCCTATCAGGCCCAGCTTTGTACCTTAACGTCTATTTGTGTGCCCGCAGACGAGGAGAGGAGTACATGTTTGACCTTGGCGTGTCAGATGTCATCTCTTTCAGCAGCTTTAGTTCTCCCTTCCACCTTTAATCCTCCAGACTTTGAATGACAGGAATAAGCTTTGTAAGTCCTGTGCTTTTAAAATGTGGCGCGTTAAGTAATGCCAGTGATGAGAAAAAAAATAATAAAACGAGGATGAATCAAAAATGCCCCAAACCAAAATGCAACAGAACGTTCTATTATCAGGTACGGTTTGTTGAGGAGTGTCACTTTGGCAGGCACATAGCAGGTGATTCATTCTCTTTTATTTCCACTCGGATGCTTTCAGAATTTATTGCATACCCCAGGAATAAATACATTAACAGAGCACTACAAATCAATAGCAATAAAGTGAAAGGAGATGGTGTATAATAATGCATTTATCCCTTGCTTGAATACAGGCAGTTAATCAGGGCCTGCTTGGCCTCTCAATGGTTTCATTTGGATGGGATTAAGCCCCACATTTCTCCCAGGCCTGAGAGATTTAATCGGAGAGAGAGTTCAACTATGGTGTCGGAACAAAATCAGACGATGACCAGCCTGGGATTATACTGGCGGATGTGGAAGTCTGATGTCAGGAGCAACCTACATTCTGGCTCTTTTTTATTTATTTTATTTTATTTTATTTTTTGATACAAATATAATCTATGCAGGAAAAGCCCTTTGACTGCATGCATAAAAAATACAGAGATGATGCAAAGGAACTCTATTACTCGGAGGAGTCTATGAAATGTGGATATGTGCCGCAAGAGATATGTGCTGCCAGGGTGTCTGTCAGTGCATTTGAACTGTTTGCCTCCCTCCCAGCCTCCATCTGGACATCAGTGGATTACTAATATAAAAAAAATAACTGAGTCATAAATGTTATAGTCATCCAAAAGATAAATGGCTAACTTTGAATACAGACAGATGAATGCACTTGATTTTACTGTCAATCAAGATATCTACAATTAAATCCTTGTTTGTGCTGCACAACACTGAACTGAATACTTTTCTAAAACTCTCCCACTTATGCTTGTGTTGCAGTGTCGAGCTGGACTTCAAGCTGCAGGAGGACAAGCTACAGCCCCTGATAAAGAGACTTTGCCCCCTGGACAGCCAACAATGCCCCGCTCTGCCTTACTCCAATGAAGTGTTCACCTCCACCCCAAAACGCAAGTCCAAGACAGAGTCCAAAAAGCATGCTCGTTGGAAACTCTGGTTCCTTTGAATAAAACATGAAGGCTTTTGGAAACAGCCTTTTTGTTGGGCACATTAATACCCCCGTTAATCTCGAAATGGATGAGGGAATATTCAGAGGGAGTAATCAACATATGAGGATGGATAACGGCAGAAACCGGTTCATTTGGGGTTCTGAGTTGAGACTGCACATTAAGTCAGCCGGGGGACAGCAGAGACAAAAAAAAAATAAAAGAAACATTTTAAATTCTGTTAAACCTTTTTCTGGCATGTTTCGCTGAAGAGGATGGACACACACCTGCAAAATCTAGGTGAGCTTTGGGATATGTTTTTGTTTCTAAGCTGTGTAAAGATGGTTGTTATTTATACTCTGGCACCTCTCACTTTATATTTACGTCTTTTTATTGCCTTCTCCAATGCAATGCACTTTTGGTTTTTTCCCCATAGAGCATATTGCTTGGCAACAAGAGGAGGCGCCATGTGGAGGGCCTTTTATGAGTGAAGCTATAATCTTTGAATGGACATCAGCCCCACCTCCGGCAAAGCACAAACATTTGACTATTGAGAGGAACACGCGTAAAAGACTGAAACACAGTACAGTACATGGCAGTGTGTCAGCGCTGTTCTTATAACCCCCGTCCATTCTCTCCTCTTCCTCCTTATCTGTTAACATCCTGCCCAGATTGTCTGTCCGACTGAACGTCTGCCTGCCTTTGTTAATAACACCTGTCTCCTCCCTCTCTTTGTGTCTCTTTATCTCTTTCTGTCTTTCTCACTATCCTTCTCTCCATTTAGCTCACTGTGCAACCAACCTACTAGCCAGCCAACTTTGCCTCAGTCATCCTGTGTTTTTCTGTTGGCTACACTGACACATAATGTTCAGAATTTATATTTTAGAATATCTGCATCTTTTTAGCAAAGTACTGTGAAATGAAATTTTAAAACATATGTTCGGGGCTCCTCCTCTTGAAGCAGGTACAATTGTTGAAAATGCAGACGTCTTCTGGGTTAGGTCAGATATTTTTAACAACATATATAATGTTTGACTACTTCCAAGGCATAATATTTTCTATGATAACTTAAAAAGTGTTTTTTTTCTTTTGAATTTCCAAGAAGAAGTAAAGGCTATTTTGACATTTCTCTTTGAGTCCGTTAAGAGTTTGACTTGCCTCTCAGTCACTCCTTGTGTCACAGCAAAGCTCTCATGTGAAGTCTTGAACCGAGTCTACTTCTAAGTAATTTGTTTCATGCCCAGTTAGCTGACACTTGAAGTGTTGTTTTGTAATATTAATTTATCTTGCCGTTCAACTGCAAGTTCCATCTTGTAAAATGAAACCACTTACAGAACACCAAACATCTGTTTACCAACCCACACAAACAACTGTGCACTGAACTTGCAAGAGTAGAAGGGCTATATACATGCAGTGCTAATGGAGTATGGTAGCAATCTTACAGCAGAGAAGACTTGTAGCCACCAGCTTTGGTTAAGTACAAAAACAAACACTGATGATGTAGCAGTGACACTGACTGAACTTGCACGCTGTTCCAAAGCAGGTATTTACTGAAGTCTTAAAGTAATTTTATAACAGCAGCTCTTATGTAGATTATGGTACTGTTACATGTCTGAGAAATGTCAGGAAGACTCGCCTCCCATCATTAGACGATACAGCAGATTACGTTATTCAGGTCACCATTTTCCATGCAAAGATCTGTACCCTGAGAAAGTGCAATTTAGTGATGTGCAATATTATGCATTTTTCTACTGTTTCTACATCACAATTAAAACATTTTCAACTGAAGGTGATTCGGTGTGCTCCTATGTCGACTGAAAGCTAGAGGCAATGGAGTTGCGAAGTAAGAGGAGGTGTTTTGGGCGCACATTTATTTTTCCCATGAACAATCTTATGTAAGTCGCAGTTGGAGTCCCTCTGTGGTTGATCTTCAAGTCAAGAAATAAATACGTTAGAAAATATCTGCTTAAAGTTAATTAATCTTTTAATTTAGGTAACTACGACTCCAAAGGTGCATTTTAGTAAGAAACATCCACTCATCTATTTTAAAATTCCTTAACCTGCGCCATTGAGAAAACCAAGTTTTGTATCAATTTTGGTTGAGTTTTGCAACTATAACACTGAACTTTGTTGGCAACTGTATTTTGAATTTCTTTGTCTATGGTTGGTGCTTCGACTAGACTCCTTTCCATAGCAATAGTGGCTAAGGCTCATATAGGTACTGTGGTATTTAGAGCCTTGTCCATGCTAAAAGGATGAATAAAGCATGATATCAGGAAAACAAAGTTGAAATAAGTGTAACCGGTGGCCATAGCATAAACTTACATGATCTTTTCACGTATCCTTATATGTCGGCTTGTAGTATTAGAATTAGTGGGCATTGTCACATTATGTACATTTAAGTTACTTAACGCTAAGTTACATGGGTTGGGTTTGGAAGAAGAAACATGGTAATAATGTTCCTTCAAATAAGTCAAAGTTCACTTCACAGGACACACACACCAGTCCCTTGGGGAAAGTCCTGTGTTTGTTGAATGTGTCCTCATACAACGGTTTGTATGTGTCCTACGAATCAGCACATCGGCAAATGGTGTTACATAGTCACTGTACTACTGTACTGTCACTGTAGGTAGTTTTAGAAAAAGAAACATGGTAACGAAATACCTTAAAATGATTTAAAGGTCAATCAAAGCTCACACAGTTTCAAACTTTGGTATTCTGGGGAGAGTCCCAGGGGAAGTCCTGAAGTTTGTGACCTATTAACCACCCCAACCTTCCTTTTTACAGGGACAACTCAGGACTGTTTCTGTCTTTAGTCCCATCATTGCATTGGTCACGTGATTGCTGCCCTTCAAAATATGTGGGTTACGCACAAATTACTGCCTCATAATTATGTGAGATATATACGAATTTTGGTGCGTTACTTTTCTGGGAAAAGTATGAATAGTGCATGACTAATCCACGACCCCAACCTGCAGCTTTATGCAGACTTTAGCTCTTTTTACTACTTCCTTCTTTACTCCTGTCAGCACATTGGTCATGTGATTGCAGCCTTTCTGATTATGTGGGTTATATATGAATTACTGGCTCATGATTATATTCTTGTGCATTACTTTTTGTAGGTATACCTGGATTGTTATATTATCCTGAAGAGCCCTGTGATTGTATGTTAAGTAAAATTTAGGATATCATTGAGGGTATAAATTGAGACACAGATGGGGAAAATACTTCCAGAGCCAAAGCCCCCCTTTTACTTTGCAACTCTATATGACAGCAGACAACTACACCAGGACTAGGTGTAGTGCAGTCAGAGCTGCATTCACCCACTGTCAAGCAGTCCAAATTTTACCTCTTTTGTGCTTTAGTGAACCAAAGTTGGACCATGACCAGAGCTCAGCAGCAGCAGTGTGGTTGAGCTCCTTCTTCTCTCTTCTAATGTGATTAGTGCTCAATAGCAAGAAGGGACACAACCTTCAAGTCAAGACCAGGAGGCTAGTGGGGGTTCCAGTCCATCAAACTAAGTGACCTGATCCCGCATCCATCCCTCTCCCCTGATCACCTCCACTGTGTCTGTCTCTTTCATTCTCCTCAGCTGATTCTGTTTTGCTTTTATTTTACCAGTGTCCTTTATCGCTCTATTCCTACAGCGTTTCCTTCCTCTATTTTTTTCAACTGCTCATGGTTTTCTCTACATTTATCTGCTTCCTCTGCCATCTGCCTCTTACTCTCAAGCACGTAGGAGTTCTCATTTTCAGTTTCTGTTTACAAAAGCCAAATTAGTTTATCGATCATATGCAGTTTAGAAAAACGCTTCTCTTCCATTTGGCATTATTTCTATCATTGCATTCATATTATAAGTGCATATTTTCTTACTAGAAATAGTTTTAAAACAACATGACCAGGCATTGTTATAGCAACTGATAAGAATTTTATATATTTTAAAATATTAAAAACAACAACGTTCAAATCATTTATCTCAAAATAAGATTCAAGGGTGTACAGATTTGAGATTTTGCACATTATACATTTTTCATGGACACAAAAAAAACAGAATAAATAAAAAGAAACACTCCCTTTTTATAGCAGTGTCTGTAACTGTAACTTTTTAAAATCATATTGTGATTATTTTAAGTATTATATCAAAGTGCGGTTTATTTAGGGATGTTAAGGACTGTACGGTGGTGGAAGCCCATTTCTGCCGAAGGAAAAGTTAGTTTTTGTTTGAGATAGCGGGTAAAAAATGTACTCCCCCATAATATTGATTTAGGATCTCATCATTCTGCTTACGCTGAGTATTTTTATTTTCATTATGCATTACTTTTTATCCATTTTCCCCCTGGAAGAAATGGGCTTCTAAAGTGTAGCAGTAGTTATTGTCAAGTAAAAACATTACGTAGAAGAAAATCCTCTGATTTATTTCCAGGCTGGAAAGTGGTGTTTCACTGTCCTCTTTGGTTCAAAGTTTTGAGGCAGTTTGGCTACACTCAACTATGATGTCGATCAAGTACACTTAATCATCACTGTAGCAAAACAAGAAGTTAAAACATTGGAGGTCAGCAAAAATAACATTTCCATCTATTAAACAGCTCCTCTTTTTAGGTTTATCTGAGGTTTTGTGGTTATGAAAGAGCACTATAAATATTTAAGCATTAAAAGCATTAAAATACAGGAAGTTGCACATCTAACCCAGCCTAAATTACTTAGTCGAATCTAATAACGACAAACACAGTTGTCTGATTAGAATAATTGAGGCGATATTTGTTGATATTTGTAAATGTATAAATGCAGCCTAAAAAGCATAGTGCATAAAGAGCTTTTGGATAGTGTAATATACGCTATAAATTATATTTCAGTTTCTCTTGACACAGATGGCCTCTCCAAGATCAGTGCTTTCTGAGTGGTGTTACGAACACCCTTGAGGAAGACCATGAGGTTGGATCCGCCGGTCCCTGTGGCGTTCAGTGCAGTGCCGACACCTCTCAGCGGGCAGCCCATGGCGCGAGCCTGATTACCGGGCACAATGACATACTTGGTCACAGTATTGAGGTGGTAGTTCCGTAAATCCACCAGCGCTGAGACACAGGACTTATAGGCCTGGCAGAGATCAGAGCTGGAGTGGGACAGGATGAAGTCTCGCAGAGATGGACAGTCAGACAGAGTCTCTATCAGCTGACGATGGGCAGGAGGCATGTAATCCCTCATGCGTGTCAGGAAAGCTCCTGGATAGGCCGAATCAATGAAGAGAACAGAAAAAGAGACTTTGAGAGAAAGAAAATAACAACCTTCCCTGGAAACATTTTCTGTCAGAGCAATCAACTGACTGCACAAACAGACTGATTCATTCACGAGAGACAACTGATGGGGTCGAAGGTTGAAGGAAATGCATCTTTACCTGTCTCATCCTCATGCTTGATGCACAGCAAAGCATCAAAGCACTGAATGGTTGAACTCTGGGCTGCACTTCCACCTGATAACAAAATTGGCTCATTGCTCACACCTTCATACAACAGCCCCCTTGGAAGCATGGGGTTGTCTCGCCACCTAAAAAAGTTCACACCACATGCATGAGCTGTGAATGTTCTTTTTATAGATGCAATTAGACGCACATGGTTCCATTTGACATGTTATCCAGTTAAGCATACAGCGCAGAAATAGCGAAAAGTACAATAGTAGGGTAGAAGCAGAAGGGAATTTCATCATTTCATCTGCATGAGAGATAAATATTAAAAGCATTAATAACTTCAGTATGCAGAATATTGTTAGCGGCCTTAAAACTCACCCCGAGACAAAAATTCTCAATGTTCCATGAAATTCAGTTGGATCCACATGATCTGGAAAGAGCCAAATTCAGTTATTCTAATTACCTTGAATTTCCTTGCCTCCATAAAAGGCTCAGCATGCAAATCGATTAAATTCAGATTGGGATGGGTTTAATTCAAACTTACTGTGCATGAGTTTGAAAGTTTCCTTCATCTTCTTCAAAGACTGAGTCACTTTAGAGAGACCTTTCTGTATGCCGATGAGGTCTGAGATTTTCATAGCGTGCATCACCTCCAGAGCCCCCTGGTTAGAGTTCAAAAAAATACCATCACTGGGCGATAAGGGACAAGGACACATGCAGTATGTGGAGGGGACATATAAAATGGAATGGCACAGTTGGACAGACAGCATCAGGCTGAGGTTCAGAAAGAGGGTGGAAAAAAAGAGGAAGACATAAGAGCATACAGTACTAACTGTTATGCCTGAACTGGCAGCCATCTCGACCAACAATGACACCATGAAAAATCCCCTGCAAGTCTCGCCACCAGGAAAGGAAAATATCAAGTCCATGTTCCTGTTTTAGAAAATGATGTTTTTAGAATATATGTGCTAAACATCACAAGCACCACACCACAAACGTCACATGAAAATGTGGTTGAGAAATTCAAAACAATGTGACAGGATATCCCTTTTCTTTTCCTTGTACTCACCCAATTTCCATGTCCCTAAAATGAAAATGAAAGGAGAAATGTGTTAGTGGAGAAAGAGATATATTATTTTGCTGTAATATTGCTATTAGAATAGATGATCTGTGGACAGTGGGCATAATATCAAGACATTAGATAAGACAATTAAAAAGCATTACTCACCCTGTGGGATCCTTTAATTTCCAGTTGGCTAAAACTGAATCTGCATAAGTCAGGATTGGTGGAAGGCCGAGCCTACGGGATACCACCCAATAGGGCCAGGCCAGGGCTTTTGGAAGAATCTGTCAAACAAGCAGCATAGTAAAGTTTCAGTCCAGGAGTGCTGCCTTGCTGAGATTTTGGAGATTTTTGAGTCACGCTATGTCTCAAGGGATGGCAGTGATCAAAACCACTTTGATCCAGACTGAAATATCTCGACAACGTTAAGATGGATTGCCATGATATGTTGGTATCCAGAGGATGAATCCTACTGACTTTGATGATTCCCTCAACTTTTCCTACAATCTTTCACTTATCCTGAGAAATATCACAGCATCTACTTGATTGATTGTTTGAAAATTTATCACAGACATTCATGGTTCCCAGATGATGTGTCTTAGTAATTTTAATGATCACCCTGTGACATTTCTCAACTATTGGATGGATTGCCATGAAATTGGCTCTGACGTTAATGTCACCCTCAGCAGCCAATTGAAAGGCTGTTGTCAGTGGTGATATGTGCAAAGATAAGGGTTAGTAGTGGCCGGCCAAACCTAATATTAGGTTGAGAAGACCGTTATCAGGCCATGAAATGAAACTTTCATGGGTAACTCCACAGGTAGGGTGACTGAGTGGGAAGAGGTGGAGGTAGTGGTAGCAGTTGGGTCAAACACAGGACTTTCACCCAAGAGATTGGGGTTCAAGTCCCATGTGAAACAAACTTTTACACCCAACCATGATCTTTTTCTAAACCTAACCACATCACTTTGGCACCTACACCACAAGGAAAGTTAAACCTAATGAACCGATAACGACCACTGAATGGCCTGATAACACCCTTCTGAACCTTACCAGTAGGCGAGCAGGCCCCTACTGACCCATTTATATGAAGCTTATGACCAGAGATGGCAGCAATTTAATCAGGTGCACAACCCTGACTTTTCAGTTAAAATTTAAAGTGGCTTATGACTAAATATCTGCAAATCTATTGACATTCCCGCCAGCTGTACTTTGTGTTTGGTGCCAGTTAACAAATGCTAGAATGCTAAACTATTTGTACAGCCTCACAGAGCTCCTAGGATGTCTGTAGACTCTTAGGGCTCTAGTTTCGCAGACCGGGTGAGGCAGGGGCGCAGCGCACCTGCGCTTTGCCAACTGGGTGTGGCCAGGCGGATTTTGCAAGTTTGGCACACCGTGTGCCTGGCGCAGCTACTCCTCTTTCCCACCTCCATCCCTCCTACCTGCGCAAGTCGGAAAGAGGGAGGAGAGAAGGCGTAGAGTGGCAGATGGGTCATACACAGGACTTTTACCAAAGAGATTGGGGTTTGAGTCCCATGTGAAACAGACTCTTACCCCAACCATGCTCTTTCTCTAAACCTAACCACATCACTTTGGCACCTACACCTAAGGAAAGTGAAAGTGAAACCTAACAAATGGATAATGGCCATTGAATGAGCTGATAACACCCTTCTGAATCCACCAGTACATGAAGCAGGCCCCTACTGGCCCATATCTGCGAAGCTTATGACCACTGATGACAGCTATTTAATTGGGCACACAATGTATGTACTTTTCAGTTAAAATTTAAAGTGGCTCATGACCAAATACCTGCAAAACTATTGACATTCCCGCCAACTGTACTTTGTGTTTGGTGCAAATTAACACATGCAAGCATGCTAACAAGCTTAACCAAGATGGTGAACTTGGTAAACATTCAGCCCTTTTGGCATCAGCTTGTTAGTGTGTTGACATTAGTGGTTTGCTCAAAGCATCACTATTTGTACAGCCTCACAGAGCTAATTCCATTGCACTGTAGTGTTTTACCTGAGCAGGTTCACGTTGTCCTTCCTGCCACACGTATCCCATGCTGATGAATCCCAGCGCTAGGTGAGCCAGCCTGAGCTCCCGATGGTTACTCAAGAGGTATGGACTCAAGACCGGCATCTGGATTTTGATAAGATTTTCTATTTTTATGTTTCCATTCTCAGCAGCAGTGCAACACAATCAAGGCTTCACAAATGAAACTGTATGTCCACATTTACATGAACAGGTTCTGAACTCTAATTAGCATCAGCTTTGCTCATTCTCACCTTGTGTACCAGATCCCGCAGTTTCTGTGTCTCTATCAGATGTGTGAGATTGTTCGCCAGGTCCAGCCACACCCAATAATAGTCTGGAAGGTTAGTCTAGACGATAATAAGAATAAAATTACTTGCTTGTTGATTTTTTGATTGTTTTTTTTTTGTTTTTTTTTTTTTTTTTTGCATGGGGGATTTTCATGTTGAGTGTAATCAGTAACATCATCAGCTCGTGTTTGCCACGGTGCCTGACCTGCATGTCAGGGAATGACTGGTGCTATCAATCAGAGAGAGAAAGCAATTTAAAAGAGGGAGGCAGTAGAAAACTGAGAAAATTAGCCAAGCAGAAAACAGGGGCAACCCCAGATGGAAAATTACTGTATAAACAGATGAGTAGGCTTAATGCAAATCTTTAATTCCTAGTTTAAAATTGTAAAAGTAACATCAATGTTGACATGTAAGCTTTGCAACATGACAAAATCCATCATTCCCAAAGGTTGTTGACTGATTTCTCCTTGCATAAACCGTCAAATGAGACCCATATATGCCATTTTTTTCAACCAAATTTCTCCTTAAGACATGAAAGACTTTGTGTAACCAGAATATCTGAAATTGGCATTTTAAGTGAAATGAACCACTAACAGGCCCAGTCATGTGAATGGCTCAATAGAAACTTGAAGAGACAGGCTTTCACCAGATCAATAACCTCCTATAATCCAACTCAAAAACAAGCAATGTTATCAGTTTCAGCCTTGAGGTACTGAACATGTTGCTGAATACTGAAAAACGCCAAAAGATAAAGAGGAAATAGTCCTCAATGGTTAAAGAAATGTCCATGTGTACTTACAGGATTGTTATTGTCATCTTTTGACTGAGGAAATACAGACAGTAAAGGTCTGTATGAGAAAAGATGACAATGAAACTTACCAGTGGCTCTTCAAGGAGAAAGCCAAGCTCCTCAGAAATATCAAATGCATCAAAGTCTGCCTGCAGTGTGTCTCTGCTGTTAGTCTCCATATGCTCTGCCCTGTACTCTACTGCAGCAGTTTGGCTGTGAGAAGGGGAATCACTCTGTGTGTCTGACACTGATATCAGTTGTTAAACCTGCTCTAAGCCTGATTTCAGTACCTATGTCACATCCCTTTTTATTGCACACTCCCAGCAGCAAAGAGCCAATCAGATTTCTCGTATTGTAATGTTAGCAGTTCACAGAGCAAAGCTGAAATTCCCTCTTTTTTTTTTTTTTTACAGTGTGTAATATAAAGCGTATCTTCCTATTTTTGGCAGTAGATAAAGGAAACTGAAAACAATAGCTGCTGCCAAATAACAGAAAATGTTACGCTATACAGGCTACACTTTCTGCGAAACAAACTGCATGTGTACATGACTCAACATTTTGCAACAGTGAGGATTATGTCTGAGTCAGTTATTGAGACAAATACCAAACAAGTGTTGTCTGTTCCAAATTCAATGTACAGTGGTTAATTATTGAAAAGTAAAACTGCTTATGTTGACTCCTCATGGCTTAGAAACATATTTGACTCTCGAATGTGTTGCAAAATATCAGAAAAAAGGTCTTTGTGAATACAGGCTTTGAATTATTCTCCTTTCACCCCACAATGCCTGAGACTGAGACTAACTTTTGCAAACTTAACCCAAATACTTCAGAGAGTCAAAACTGTCCCAGCAGCTCATTAACTGAAGCTGGAGTGCTTCCAAAACTCAAACTTTAATGTAGTCTGTTTTTACTAGATAGTTGTGCTGGTGGATGACGACTGACCATAGAGGGTGCTAGTTTGACAAAGGTGTCTTAGACGATGTCACATCTCATCCACAGCAACAAAACACAAAAAGCTGTGATATGAGAAACCATGAGCTGAACAATCTGTTTTTATTTAATTATCTAAAAGAAGTCAGTGTACCAAAAGTGCTAGTATACTTGTCATGTCTGGATGCTTCACTATAATATATGGATTTGTCTCCTGCACTCCTTGAGGTGGGGCAGCATGGTGGTGCAGTGGGTAACATTGTCGCCTCACAGTAAGAGGGTTCCCGGTTCCAGTGAGAGTGGGGGAGTTCGAAGTTTACATGCTCTGAAGATATTTTAGGTGAGAAATAGGCAATGCAGTAACAATATCTTGGTTTGTACTTGATCAGCACTGCCTAGGTAAAACTAGGCGGGTCTCTCTCGATCCATTTCCATATTCTAAGAGACTCTAAGGGGTCCTGGTTCAAACCCGGAGTGGGGGGTTCGAACACTGGGGTGGGGGAGCCCTTCTGTGCAGAGTTTGCATGTTCTCCCTGTTTCCCCTGGGTGCTCTGGCTTCCTCCCACAATCCAAAGACATACACATCAGGTTAATTGGTGACTCTAAATTGGCCATAGGTGTGAATGTGAGCTTTTTTTCTCTGTCAGCCCTGTGATAGTCTAGGCGACCTGTCCAGGGTGTACTCTGCCTCCCGCTCAGTGTCATCTGGGCTCCAGCACACCCGCGACCCCTAAATTCTTGAGGTGCAAAGAGACGGATTCTGAAACAAGAAGCATTTTATTTTTGATCTTCTTTCCATGTCCCTGTGTGACTCCAGAGTAAGCTGCCTTTGCTGCTGATGAACCTGCACAGCCAGACAGACTAGTGTTTCAGCATTTACTCTAATTCTATGAAATTATCTTTGATGTTTTTCCCACCATGAGTAGCACAAATATTATCTTTCATCATTCAGCTGATTGCAGAGACAAACATTCTGTTTGCACTGTATGTTTTTGCTCCTCCGGTTTATGATTTTGTGTACAGCTAATGCTAAACAAAGAACGTTTTTCCGACTAATAATTATCCGAGCTCTCTCTCCGCTCTCTCTCCTACATCTGTAACAAATTCATGCGTCGATGAAGGCCTGCATCCGTCTCTCCTCCAACCTGTATTTGATTTTACAAATCTCTTTCATCAGATACCAGATATAGTCAACACAACAACACTCAGCTGGAAAAGACTGTAATATATTGACTTTAGCCATCTGAGCTGCACTTCATTTTTCAAATAATGAAGTGAATCATTTTGTGCGGAGGAAGGAGAAACCCACTTTCACACTTTCAACTCCTGGTTTAAATTGATATGTGGCATTTTAAGATCCTTGTCCTCACTAAAGCAGATAAAGGTACAACATTTGAAACAGTTTCTTCACTTCTTAGTATTGTGAGTACACTTTAAATGTACATTCTGTTTGTTAATCTGTACCACTTACAGGTTTAGTACCTAGGATTTAGTGGCATCTAGTGGTGAGATTGCAGATTGCAACCAACTGAAACTTTCCTCATGTGCCAAGCAGGTAGGAGAACTATGGTGGCTGGTGCGAAACATGTAAATGCAAACAGCTCTCTCTAGTGTGACAGTGTGGTTTGTCCATTATACGCGACTGTAGAAACAACATGGCAAACTCGGTGGACCGCTCTGTATGTAGATATAAAGTAGGCCTGTCAATCGATAAAAATATTTAAGCATGATTGATCACATGATTGTCCATAGTTAACTCACTTAACACATTTTTTATATATTTTATTTTTCAAGTTTTTAATACTCTTATCGACATAAGAGTGGGCAAATGTGTTTGTTTAATGTAAATGTATGTTTATTATCATTGCAACAATCCAAAACCATGGCAAAGACTGTCCAGAATATTCTCCAGGATGACCTCAAAGGGGGTTTGATCTCAAAACCTCAAACTTTTCACAAATTTGTTTCAGCGTGTGCCCTATATTTAACTCCGCCAGCTTGTCAGCTATTCTTCCATGGACTCCGGTTGTTTCAAGTGGCCAACTCGAAGTCTTGTTGAATTTCTTCCTCGGCAAATACGCTCAAAAGAGCCTGGACCTCGTAGCTTCTCTTCTTTCGCTCCATTTTCCAAATGATCAAAACACAAACGAAGTGAAGCTTGTAGAGATGAAATAAAGTTTGTAGCCACACTGGCACGGTAGTGCGGAACGCTTCAAGTGTGTGTTCCAGCATTCTTCAGCACACAGCCCTGCACCTCAAGAATTCCAGGGAATCTGAAAAGTCCTACTCTCTACTAGGTGCTTTTTTCAGGGAAAGTTTGGGGTTGAGGGAAAGTTTTGTTCCCCGGGTAATTTCAGTGGAAACGAGCCTAGGTTTTTCAAAATCCTGGGTAAATGATAAAAGTTCCTGCGGTGGAAAAGGGGCTAATGGTACTGCTCCATCACTTCCAGATTTACGTGCATCAAAAAGATTAGTGCTGTTAAAAGGAATTTGCATTAACTCATTATTAAGACATTAACTTTGACAGCCCTAATATAAATGGCTCATTGTAAGGTAACAAAAACACAATCATTATTATTATTTTCAGGTGATTACACACTTACCATTTCTGCCAATATACTGGACCTTTAAGTTGTGTTTTAACCTAAGCAACTCAGGGTGTGATTAGCTTATTGATGGACAACAAATGTACTAAATTGATACTTTTGTGTATTTTGAGGACTTTTCCACCAACATAGTACAGTTAAAAAGCATAAAATAACACTTGTCAAATATCTTAGTACTTAACTGCTAAATATTTATATAACATGCTATGTTTCTGCATCTGTAAAGTATATAAGTATCATATTTAGAAAACATAGCAAGACGGACATTTTAACCTCACTTCAGCCAGAGAAGGGTGGAGACTTTGCTGGTTGCCTGTTTATAGGACTCTAGGAAGTCACAATGTCTGAGCAAGAAATAGTTACAGAAGGCAGCTGCTTGTAAAAGTACAGCTTCTTGCTTTTGCATTTATGTTTTGTGTGTAGAATCTTAGAGGTGCTGGTAGCACTTCATACTTACACTTTTTCTGCTGTGGTGGAAGTGAAGCTTGAAACATCCATTGGTATTCTAAAGGGATACTGTATGTAGGCTTGTCCCACTGCAACATCTTCATCCGATTTCTTTGGAGCTCATATATATATAAAAAACTTAACTTTTTATGCGCTGTCACAAATTTACAACAGCATGAAATTAAACAAATGAGAATGTTGATCTCCAGTAACATTTGTTTGGGATTTTACCATCAACACAACAGCCCCATTATGCTTCCTCCCCGGCACATGTTGTGCTCATCCCTGTTTGAAATGCGTGTATTATATGGACTCAAATGCATCTGCAGTAGCTCCACAATCAAAGCCCAGTGGGGTGTGCATGGAGATGCCAAGTGAAATTTGTAATGTTGACCGAGGCTGTGTACCAAATGTGAGCCTTTGAGAAGGTTGTGCCAGTTTCCTTGCATAACACATCAGCGTGAGCCCAGTCCAAATAATGTGGAACGTCCCATCAAGAGAATGAATTTCCAAAAGGCTTCCTCGATGCATCATTCACTCTCCCTCTGACAGACGTCGATTTCCTTGCAGATATATTTTGTTCACTGTTGGGTTGTTTATATATATGTGTGTGTGTCTTTATATATCATTGCATATGAGTATCTGTTTGTGTGAGTCTGATCAATTTTCATCGGAACATATCAAGATGCTATGAGAAATATTGCATTCCTATTATTTAGATTTGTGTCCAAAGTTTGACGACTTTCCAAAAAGGTAGTGCCATTATTACCTCTGACATATCAGATCACATCTATGGATACACTTTACTTAAAATTATATAATGCATTATGCAATATGCATGAGTTGGAACTTATCTTATAATGCATACCAAAATACTGCTTGATGTATTTTCCGGTGGCTAAACCGGTTTCATGCATGTGGCTGCTCTATAGAGGCTGCTTTGTCCTCTGTCAGCGGGAGGTGCTCGGTTATGTCTTTGGAATTTGATCAGGTCAGGAGCTGAGACCCATATCTGAGCTGCTTTGTCAAACGGCTGCATCATAGAGACATAGAGCAATCGCCTCCCCCTCACCTATCATGCGAGCCCTCGCTTTCTGCCTCCCATTGTCAGCATGCTTTACTGCCATGGAACAGCAATCTCTCAAAGCGTTTAACCCTCCAAAGAGGCAGGAGAAACAGGCAGGAAGGAGAGAGGAGCAGGAGGGCGATGAAAGCTGTGGTGATCAAATTAATTTCAAGACCACTTACCGAGTCATCAGACACAGGGGGCGCAAAGGGACAGTAAATTTACTCTGTAAGGGGACAAGTGGATAAATTGTTAAAAGGGACTTGAAATCAGGGCAGCATCTGCGCAGTGTTGTACGTCAAGGTTTGAAAGGGGGGAGCAGCAGTGCTGAGGTTCATCTTGTAGATTTGCACTCTCTTTCAGTCACAGATCCTTCACACTCCCATCCCTCATTTCTTCTTCTTCTTCTCGCTCGCTGTCTGCCTCTCTCAGACTTGTTTTCTTTGCTCTCCCACATCCACGTTGTCTGGAGGCAAGAGAATGATGTCCAACTGGCACATCTACTGATGGAAAGAGAAACGCTCAGAGAAATGCATTCCCTTTTTGCTCTCCTTTGAGTGTTTGCTGTGTTACAGCATGTATAAGAATGAGATTAACAGTTTGGGAAAATATTTAACATCTTCTATAGATAATATTTTTTCGGAAAAGTCCCAGTAGTGCATACTATTAATAGTCTAAGTCTTCCTCACCATCTACATGTACGATGTATGGGCCTCTAACCCATCATGTAGCTGCTAATAAAGAACACTTTTGTATTTATTTAAATCCATCAAACGTTGCACCAGTGAGCAAAAGCTAAACCTCTCTTTAATTAGATAATCCAAGTATTTGTCTTATTAAAATGTACAATTTTTTTTCCTCTTTGAGATGGTGTCACATTTACAGTTAATCATAAACGTGCATTTGAACATAAACTGCTATTTTTAATTAAGAAAAAGGTCCACAAGGTCTTCCGCTTTGTCATCTCATGTGGCAAGTTTTGCAAATTGCCTTATTTGTAATTCATTCAAAAATAATTCCCCATGCACAGTCACCCTGGCTTCAGGCAAGCTGAGCAAAGAAACCAAGGTTAAGGACTTGTCTAAATGTTCCCTGCGAAATGTGTCAAATGATGCCCCATCCAAGTGTCAAACATAAGCCTGTTTAAGTCTGACAGTCCTCGGGGGAACTTTTTCAAATGTTGCATAATGCCAGTTTTTTATTTACCCACAGTTGGACTAATAACAAAGTCAATTTCACAGCAACTCACTCCTACACACTGCTCCTCTTGGCTTTAACCATGTTATGTGAAAGTGGGTTCTGCCTAAGAAAGTGCTGTACCATACTTATTGCAGAGGGGCTCGTTAACAAAAACCTGGCAGATGTTTTTTGGATGTACATGAGTTTTTTCTGTAACTCATCAAACTCCAAAGCTGCTGCAATAATTGGCTAAGTTTTCAAGATCTTTGTATTTTGAGAAAGCCTATGAGAACTATCACATCCTGAGATTTAGAGCTCAGCCTTTTCAGCATGCTGAGGAACGCTTAATTGGGGCTAAACTGGGTCAAATTAGTTCAGACAAAGCATTATGGTTAAGATGTCAGAAAATCGTTGTACAATGTAATAACTGAAAAGGACCATGTCAATCATATGTCTTTGTGTCAGGGAGTATTTTTATATAATGGCACATAATTTTCCCTAGTTATATAATTTTGTATGATTATGTCGTAAAAATAGCAAAAGTGTGAATATTAGATTGGCACAAATTGTGTGAACAATGAATGTCACATGGAGCACAATTCAGATTAGTCAATTGACCATGAACCCTAATGTCCCTTATATTCTTTATACCTCTCGTACTTTTGCTCTCATGTGGATTTATGTAAGCAGGATTTATACTTGTGCGTCAGCTCTGTGCAAAGCCTACACCATAGCCTACACATGTGGCCTACGCCGTTGTGAGGATTTCTACTTGTGGTGTGTCTGTGTCACCCAGCAGTTACACCTCCAAACCACTAGTCGGTGGTAGGGGTTTCTGTGAAGTGCTGTAAAGTTTAGTTGATTTAAACGTGGCTTTCAATCACAAGTACACAAATCAGCTTCACTATAACTAGCAGCATTAACAGACAAAGAATTTGTCTTTGCTGGACACATTTTCCCCCCAGAATACAACATGCTAATGTTCTTAGCACAAGCCTATGGCATTTTACATTGTATAAACTGGTTAGCAGACTTTTCCTCTACTCATATAAAGCCAGGGACAACAGCAACATTTAACAAAGGTAACTAACAAAATTGGGTTTCATTACAACTCACAAATAAAACATGTTAACGTTATTAGCACAAGCCTATGGCATTTTACATTGTATAAACTGGCTAGCAGACTTTTCCTCTACTCATATAAAGCCAGGGACAACAGCAACATTTAACAAAGGTAACTAACAAAATTGGGTTTCATTACAACTCACAAATAAAACATGCTAACGTTATTAGCACAAGCCTATGGCATTTTGCATTGGATAAATTAGCCTGGCGACTAGCGGAGATTTTCCTCTACCCGTATGAAACCAGGACAAATTACACACGAGACTTAAAATGCTATTTTGTGGAGGGTACAGTGTAGATTCGATGCAGAGCTATAAATCCTGCTGTATAATCGCTCGAAATTTGTCATATTTTAAATAGTAGGCCCTTAATTTCAGACAGAGGTAGATAAAGCAGGCTGTTCATTTGTAGCCTGTTATCAACTTTAAGCATCCAGGACACACTGCCTGTGTGAGCAGGACATGTGCCTCACAGAATCTCTCTCTTCTTTTTTTGCAGTGCCTATTTTTAAGAGGTTAGAGAAGCCACACTGTTGGCATGAGAAGTGCTGCATAGGCCAGGCACGGCTGCTGCTCAACTGCAGAACATCTTGGGAATGAGAGACTTGCCCATTTTTAACTTGATTTCCCTGAAAAATACAAATATATGGTCCTTTGATAGTCATATTGACATTATACCACCTTTTACCACAGTTTCAATGTCTTAATCCATCACAGAGAGTAAAAAAGAAAACCTTTCTGTTAAACTCAACATTCACTGTTTCCGTTTCAAATTAAAAACTTCTGACAACATTTGAGGACAAAATCCCTTTATTTGTTGACACAAGGCTTTTACTGTGAATCATTTGTAGGAAGGTGTTGTTGACAATGCAGTGGCTTGCACAGCGCCAAAAAGAAGTGGAGTATCTGCTTTTAATTTTGGAAATACTAGCAGCAGGCAGCTCTGCAGCAGCATCACTGTCTATGTGAATACTGCACGTGTGAGCCGCAGCAGTTCAGTGAGATAGCCTTCACACACTGCTCACACTGGCAGTGTGGCCTGAGTGTAAAATGACAACTGTCCGCTGAAGCTACCTGGATAATTACACTAACACTGGCTCCATGAGTTGGTTGAAAATGCTTTCTTAGCCCTAAAGGTTTCCAGCTGACTCATCTGAACACAGGAATTTTGTTCAAAGATTCTCAAATATGCACATGATAGTAACATACATGATTTCATGCTAAAGACCTAGGCTAAAGCTGTTTGTCCCAGGCAAAAAGTTAGCATCCTCACCAACTGATGATCCATGTTGAAGACTTGCAAATAAAGACATGTTTGCTTGTATTGCATCACCATCAAACATCACCACTGAATGGCATGCGTCAAAATGCCCCCCCTATTATGTATGTACAACCCCACACTGGCAGCGGCTCGGCATGTGTCTGCGCCCTTGAAAGTGCCACTTCAAGACACTTTATACTATTGTCCTATGTCAAGCCTCACCGCCCCTGTAAAAAAACTCATGCCCCCCCCCTTCCTGCTTATACATCCCAGCTTCAGTAGCAGCTCTTCTTCCCTGCTCTCATGGCAGCTCCACTCCCTTCCTCACCATGGATGTAAAGAGAACTCTTACCTCTTGCTGTCACTGTCTCGCTTGTGTGTCAAAGACAGGATGAGTTGTTGATGTTGAGAAATATCCCGAGCTATAGGGCCCATCCCATCATTAGACAATGAACAAAAAAAGATATTGCTTGCTGAGCCATAGCTCTGGAGTTTGGCGCCTCAGGAAATAGAAAGAAATCATGTTTAATTATTGGGTGTCCATGCATGACTTAAAGCTAATGCAGATGTGGAGGAAGTACAGATCCTTTAGTGAGAATAATACTAATTGTGTGTGGTCTTCTGTTGGCGAGCTGCAGTGCGTTGCCCTCTCGTCTTGTATAACATTTACTATTCATTCACTGTTCTAAGAGAAAGGCTTTTGAGTTGAGGACTAACCGATGTGTTCAGTAAATGCAATGCTATCTGGGGCTTGTGGTTTTAATTTTTGAAAGGCTAAGAAAACAATCCTCTGCGCTCCTGAAATGATGAGTATGGCTTTATACAGGCACGTACACGAATAGCTATGATTGGACAATCCCTTGGTCTGGGTATCAATTTAGCAAATGGTCAGTCAGACCTTGAGTATGCTAATGGGCCACTCTATGAGACACTGAAGCAATAAACTGCAGACCTCCAACTCTTTCTTTGTAGTTATATAAAGAACAAGAAATAGATTTGCATAACAAATGAGCATTTCTGGATCTTGTTGTTTTCCGTTATGTACTGTATTAATAATGTATACTTTTTAAATAGATTCTTTTTAAAATAAGTTAAGGCTCCAGGTCAGGCATTCATTAAACATTGTGAATGTTATTGCATTATTCAACCCATATCATTAAACTTAGATTATTTTGTTGTAGGACCTTTAAAACAGTGTTATTATGCATGTAGTATCTTTCGATCTCAGTCGTGAAAACTGTGACTCTGCTGAACAATGAGAGGTATGACAAATTATGACAGCCAATTTATCAGTCTCCCTTGTAATCCACTGTTGCCAGTATATCTCCTGGAGATGTCACAAAGACAAGCACAGAATCCATCCTGCTTCTGGTCATGTCTCTAACATATGGGGCATGTCAACACAGAGAGAAAACAAAGACTAAACGTTTTGGATAAAAAACACGTCCACTCGTAGTTCTCGTCATCTGTCTTTGTAAGTTCGGTTTCAGCATTCACCACACAGGAATGTACACACACATGGGCGTGCATACACACAAGCAACCCCTACTAAACCACCCTCTCCATTACTTTCAACATCCACCTGCTGCAGCTCCCCAAATGGACAACGCCAAGGGTGGGTCATTAGTCAAAGCTGGGGGATGAGTTGGTGTGGGTGTACAGGATCTATTCTGCACTGGAGCATGATGTCCTTTTGTATCAGTGCAGAACTGATGCTGGGATAGGCAAAGAGTAAGCTTCCCCTTTCTGTCCCTTTCGCACTATATGCATATTTCAACTGAATTGTCACAGAGCCCAGAGCTGAGGACAGCCAGTCAGTCACAGTGTGAAGTTCAGCACCACTGCTGCTCCTGTAACAAAAAAAATGTGGAGTAACCACTGAGAGATCGTTGGAATGACTTGGTGTAGTCAAACAACTCAATAAAGATGGTGCAATTTCAATATTTGGAGAATAAGAGTTTACCATTGTGATACCACTAGAAAATGAATGCTGAGATTTGCTCTAAGTAAATAATTGATGATTCTAGACAGAGTGAGAGCAGCGCAGATAAGCTCCAGGGAGGTTAAGGTTCACAGTTATCCAGGTTATTGTATCTCTCATTGGGCCTCATTAATCAATATGTTCATGTGTGTATACGTCTGTTTGTGTGATGTTGGTGTGTGTTGTCATGCCTTTCACTTTATGTAGCTGTACTCTGTGTAATCTTATGAATAAAACTGTTATGCAGTGGCGCACCTAAGGGAGGACTGAGGGGGCCCTGGCCTCCTTGATACAGATGTTGCCCCCTCCTGGCAGAAACAATTGAGGCTTACTTTGCTGTCTTTTAAAGGCTGTGGCGCACTCATTTTTAAGATAGCATGAAGATACTGGTATCTCATGAAACTATACAACTGAAGGCATCCATTACTAACAACCATGCAAATCCCCCTGAGACCCCGTGACCTCATATGAGGACATTTTGGGTTAACTGGACCTTATTCTTGATTCTGCTTAACGTAGGCCTGTTGTCCTCATTCATGGACACTTTCTTGTGCCATCTAGTGGTAGTAAGATCACAATACACTTATCCATGTAAAAACAAGATGGCAGCCATCTCTGCCAAGTCAGTCTGCAGCTAACCCTGAGACAAAAGTGGGTAAGATCCAAAACCTGATCACATTTAGGGGTTGAAACTTGTTTATTTGTGATCAATATTTTTTGTAGTTTGATATGCCATACAAACTTTACCATTTTTAGCAAAAGTAACAAACTAAGACATTGTTAATTAGGAAGTAATCGTTTGAAAATATTGGGAATTTATTGTTAGCTTGTTGAAGGACATTGGGAATTTATTATCGTTGACAGTGTTTATACCTATCAGGTCCTACTGATCCTAAATAGCTAGGAGAATTTAAAAATGTATACCAAACAAAAGTTCAGGTCTTAGGAGGACGTGCTAGCTTGTCAGGAAGGGGGCTAAATAAAGCTACGAAGTTAGACTAAATTTTGACAAGGAAAAAACTGGCATGGGGATTTTTAAAGGGGTCCCTTGAACTCCCATCTTGATATATCTGAATAAAAAAATGGGTTCTATGGGTACCCATTCCCTGCTGTACTGGTATTAATTTATGCACTTCAGATAATTAGTAATATTAATTGTAAAATAGCAAACCAATGTACATCTAGTTTGGGATTTCTTAACTCTCATATTGACATTAATTTCAACTAGCCTATATACTACATTTTTGGTTTTGGTATGACACCATGACACATTTCTGAGGACCACTGGCTTTAGCCAACAGAAATAATTGCTACAACTACAAATGTAAGTCACAGGAAAGAGCAAAACAATGCCAGATCTACAAAATATATACGCTTATTGGTGCACATCTTTAATTTCCTCATGTAGCACCTTTCAAAACTAATTTGAAAAGTGATTTGCAAAGACATATTTAGAAAAATGTAAAAACCAGAGTAAAATATTGGAAGGCAATAAAAGTACAAAATGGAGCAGGATATGATTTTTAATTCATATTACATTAAAGCAAGTCTACATTGATGTAATTTTTAAAAGAGTTAAAAAGTAGATAAAGAGCTGAGTTGCATGATCTTATTCCTTAAGTTAAAAATATGATCTCTGGTTTTTAACTTCAGCCTAAGAACCACTAACAAGGACCCACTGGAGGATCTTTGGCTGCACTCAGGCTCATCTGGGGTTATGAGGTCAGTAATGTAGTCAGCAGCTAATCCCATACACACCATAAAAACGGTCATTAAAATGTTAAAATCTTCAATAAGGCAAAAGGGTAAGTGGATTTAGGGTTATGCAGTCTCCTATTAGATCTTGTGGGTCACACCTTTCCATTCAGACCACATATTTTTAAATGGATAATCAGCATAACATTGCTCAGAGGGGCACTGAGGCAAGTGTTGGTGAAAAGGTTAAATGTATTTGTTTAGATACTCCTCTTGACATTGCCATTAGCAGTGCCTGTACACTTTTTTTTTCCTTACTAGAATGGTTACGCTGCATAAAACCGTTAAACGTTGACCTTTATATTATCAGTGTGGAACCTTTCTCATAGTACCACTTGACTGTGACACCATGTGGGATGTTTTACACTGGGCCATTTCTACCTTGCTCTTTACAGTGTCTAACAGGAGGGTGAGTTCTGAGCCTGATTTCCTCTCTTGAATGTAACTGAAATGTAAAATGTGTGACGGGCCGAGACCCCATAGAGCACGTGTTAGGTTAAAAGGTAAGCCTGCATGTTTTATTGCCACACTAAAGTGAAAGGTTTAATGGCTCTGAATGTCTGTAGGAGAAATTAATGGTCATGTTAGCTGTAGCATTATTCAGTATCTGTATTTTTCAGTAGCTTGGATCGCATCATGCGGTTGAGGATTCATGCGCATACTGAACAGATGATTAAGAAACATCACACAATTCATCTGCTGTGCATCACATTAACACCCATAATCTCTTATTTATAGCCATTTATATGTTCCATATTCAAACCGGATCCTAGAAAATCCACTTGAGATTGTATAGTGATATGCTAGCGAGAAAAAGTTATGTGCCTTAATTAAAGAAGACTATAATACCATGCCATATGTTTTGTTCTTGTAATTGTAGTCATGCCATCTTTGTGATAAAGACAGCATGTTGTTATTTGAATAAAGAACACACCCAGCCAACGTATTGTTTGATAAACTACTAATGGTGGTGTGAAAGCCGAGGGGGCCAAAATATCTGCATGCAGAACAAAAAAAAAGTTTTAAAAAATATGTGTAATTAATGCTCAAATGAAAACAATAAACACAGTCTTTTCCTTTAAGGCTGTACAAGTGGGTACAAGTCCTGGACTTTTATATATCAGAAATGCATCTGGACAGCGAGTGATTCTGCAGCGGCTGATAAATGCAGACTTAATGGTCGCCCTTGAATAAACTCCCTGATGTGCCATTTGATTAATGCATCCAGAAGTCACAGTGTAGCATTTATTGTAATCCGCTATGTGAAAAATAAGTTTCTTTCTCTGCGTGCTTCAAAAGTATTCTATCTAATGGCTGCTGGCTGTGATAAAGTAAATATCACACAACAAGATTTTTGGCTGACTTTCAAAAAATGTACCTACATAGCTACTGCAGCATAAACAGAATATAACACAAAAGCAAAGCAGAAGTTTCTGTACAAAGAGATATTAGGGTGAAACACCTCTGCATGACCTTGAAGGAGAACTGCGTAACATAAAAACACATCCAAGGTTATCCTCAGTTTTACCTTAAGAATGATCTGTTCATCCACATGGTTTTGATGTTGGTTGCTTAAATTTGGAGATGCATATCTCCTCATTGCAATGCACTCAGTGTCATCTGGTTGGTGGCGTTCTACATAGCAAAGGATTACATCTGACGACAGCAATGTGTCTTTCCAAATTTCGTGACACCGTCACACATGATAATCTCCAGACCTGTTAACAGGTTTTGCTTTTCTTATAAGTTGTTTGTCTATCTGCAGGCACATATAAGAGCAAGTTTTTAACAAAATGTAAGCATTAATGTGAGCGACTTTACCGCAGCGAAACAAAGGAAGACTAGATTGTGCCCTGGGCAATAAGCAGACTTTCTTGCGGGGAGGTTATTATGTTTTTTAGATGACTGTTTCTTGTTTTCATGCATTTCTCACTCTTCTTCACGCAGAAACACAAAAATAAGGAGAGGAATAACTGAGATTGCATATTCTTTTTTTAATATCATCATCATCCTTTAACCCAGAATTGCTGCAGCCCATGATCTGCGTCACACTCACTGACCTGTAGGTATCATTTACTGGGCAGGCTGATCCTTAGTTTGTCTTTCGAGGAAACAACAGCTCTGAGCTGTTGGATAATGAAAGCTTGTTGTCTGGGATCAGCACTGGTCCCTGGAAGCCAGTTCTGACAACTTTGACGTGAAGCCTCCCAGAGATGCACTGGACCAGATATTGTAGTCTGTCTTTTCGACATCAGGCTTGCAATGCTGCAAAACAAGTAACATTCATCAACACTAACGGCTAGTGACACGGCTCAAGGAGGAAAAGTTGCACAAGATTAAAAGTGTAATCAAAGATTTAGTAAAAAAAAAATAGAAATGAAAAAAGAGGAGAAAGACTAGCGTGAGCAGTAAATAATCTAAGGTGTGTTCTCACGTGTAATTGGATCAGTGGTGATTCTCATCTGTGAATCAATAACCTCAAATTCATGCATGGAAGATGTGCAAGTTGATTCTTGCGCCTCACGCAGTCCAAAGCTCTCACATGAATTTATTCATACGTTCTGTGCTGACAGCAGGTTGTAAATAATCATTTGGCTCATACAAGTGGTGGAAGCATATTGTCTGAGGGATAGATTGCTGTCTGAGATTCCTCAGCTGTCTTCCTGTTTTAATTCCCAAACAAATGAGACGTACGCAAGTTTTGACAGATTGTCTGTCATTCAGTGTGTGATAGCTTTCGGTGCGCATGCGAGTGTGTGTGTGTGTTTGTGTCTGGATATTTGGGGACAGTGTTGTCATTTCACAAGGGAATATTCCCTCAAAAACAAATGCGTAGCGTTTGAAAAATGTCGACCAACAAAGTGGTTGCTTGCATCTGGAAAAATCACCTTGGACAAGATATGAGAGAGTTTTAACATGGCATGGGCAATCAATTATTTATCTTTTATGGGTTGTCATTGTGACCCAGAACAAAATAAACACTTTATGCAAATGCTGACTTAAATGCAAAAGCATTGTGTACAGCACTTTACAGCAGATGCACGTTAGGATTGCGTGAGTCAACAGTCCTGCTACAACAGTGCTTCCTCGTTTCTTTTTACGTATTGATTTTTGTCATTACCTCACATGAGTGATGTTAAATGGAGGCAAATGGTGCAGTGAAATGTATAAGACTGATGGCCTCCCTCAGGCCATGAATAACTCAGAGACCTTCACAGTCAGTGAATCTATCTGCAGGGTTCTCCCATATACTGTAGGATACATGGAGGGTGTGTAAATGGTAATATGCTCCCACACTTTGCACTTGTGCACACCAGCGTGTTTATGCATGTTTTGTTAGTCCAGCTCTTCCAAATTGATTTCACTAGGTTTACACCCCAGCTCCTGTTCCAGCCCTCCTCCCTCACCAATTATCTGCCACCATGTTGGCTGCTGCTCTCTGACATGTGGGCTGCAGATGGCCGTCCTGTGTAACACTGCCAGGACAGGGGCAACTGTTCCCTGCGCAAAACAACTGTCACGATTTGCCACATGACACTTTCACTCTAATGAGTCCCATTCACTAAAATTGCTGTGTCCTCAGAGGGCACGCACACAACAGGCTTTCCCGTACTTCTGCACAGAGAACATTAAAGTCTTAGTGCACAGCAGCAGGCAGTCGTGTCAGGAATCAATGTGAGAGAAAGAAGGCCAACAAATGTATTATGAATCTGTTGTTTTTCCAATTCACTTTTAAGTTTTACATTGGAGAGAAAAGCTCTACCGACAGTGGATCATCCTGTTAAAACATACGGACCACATGGGACATTCACCTGCCACGCGCAGTGTATCTTTCCATAGCTCTCTGTCGCTCGATCACCATTATAGAGCTGGAGCTATAATGTAATTGCCAACCATATGGGCAGATGGTCCCTTTACTACATGTTTATCATGTCACCCTGCACATTCAGCTATCTTTCAATTTGTGAACCCCCTGGGACTCTAAGCGATCATGATTAGCCGATTCTCATCATAGCCACAATATACAGTGTGTGTTTTTTTATGCTTTAAGTAATAAAGGGGAGAAGGGAGAGCCGTTACTGTGATTCTGAATCACAATGTCATCTGGCCCTCCACTTCAATCCTAATAGGCTCAATGCTTTGCAGTCTGTGTTGCGTGAATATGATTGTAATTCAGTCCTAAAACAGCAGATAGAAATTGGTTATGACACTGAATTTGGAAGGAAAATTATACAAACATTGTCACTTGCCTGACCTTCACAGGAAGGAAAAAGCTGTGTAACAGCCCAAAGAAATACATTCCCTAACAAAAAGCCTTCAATTTAAGATGTAGCTTTCAAATTGATTCATTTTGGATTTAAGTCAAGCAAAGAAATACCTGTTACAGAGCTCATTGTACTTAATTTCACCACTACCTGGTGCCAGTGTCAAAAATCATTTTTCCGTGTTATATCATCACTGACTAAACTGCCAGAATTATGACAGACAGATTCTGTACTCCAACCTCTGTGATCACCATAATAACACTGGGATAATGTGCTGTATAATATGATGGATTCACTGGCTTGGTGGTTTATTTGGAGGTTCATCAGTCAAATCAGTTTCCAGAAGATTACTTCCTCTCAGCGGGAGCAAGGTCTTATTAAGGCTGACAAACTGATTAGGAGCTCTCCTGCCTCCCTTACACCTTCAGTGTAATTACTTGTGCCACTGAGGTTATGTTTGCCGTCCCGTTTGTTTGTCATTTTGCTAGTTAGCAGGGCATCACAAGAGTGTCGAAACAGATTTCAACGGAATGCGAGTGATTAGTGTTTGGTTGGGGACCTGAATGTTTTATTATATTTTAGATTATTTCTTAATAATGCAAGACACAGGCGATTTGGGCCATTTTCTTAGATTGCACTTTCTCCACATTTTCTATTATTACAACAACAAATCTAGAGGGCCGTGCAGGCTTGGCAGGGCTTTGCACTCACTCACTTACTGCTTTCTAGTATTGAGATGGTTTTTGGAAGAGCTGCTGGCCTGGCACTGACTCCTTAACATAATGTAAGAATATCAGCAATCAGCAATGCAACAATATTGTGCATTCAACATTAAATGTATTTCACATTTTTTGACTGTTCCCAGTTAGTTTTAGTGAATGTCAGGAAGCTTTTCATGTATGACCTCAGCATTTTTTATGAGACAGTTGAGGTTTATAGTAGAGGCTGCATAAGAAGACAACAAAAGAAAAAGAACAGATGGTACATCTCAAAGTTGTTCTCATGAAAAATGCAACACAATGCAAACCAACCCCTTCCTAAAAACAACAATTGGGAAAAGTGGAGCATCACTGTGCAATACAGTTCGAAATACTGTTGTTATCTAGCACAAACTTTTAAAGATTCATCTTTAGCAAGGCAACGCGCTGATAATGAACCAGAGAGCTGCCAGGGTTGAGGTGTTTGTGAGTATGTGTGTGTAGAGTGCAAGTTTCCCTCCCACATGCTGCAGGCGTGACTGTCACAGGTGAGGAGTGTAACAAGCAGCCTCCGTCTAGACAATTCAAACACATATATATGCCCTGTGATTTGAGCTGGCATGACAGCCAATCCTGTCAGCCGCTCACAGTGTCACGCTTCTTATCTGTGTTAACAACAGCTGCTCAACCTCACCGCAGAGATGAGGAGGTGTACCGTGTATAATCTGCTGAGTTAAAGCAATTACTGTAGCACTAGTTAACGAGAGAATAGAATAGAAATACCATATACAATTACCAAGGTTGATTGTGAAGCGTGGGAATTGTTTTTGACTACAGTGTAACAAATAACTATACCATCATTGGGGATGCAAAATTGTGCAATACAGTTATAAATGACATGGAATTTGCAGATCAGAGACGACTGTGCAAAAAGTGACCATACAGGTTACAAGGGCTTGTACATGTGTATTAAGTTATTGAAGAGATGTCGAAAAAATAGCTGTACTGATTCTTTTCTCCTTTTTCGGGGGGCCCAAGCTGGGGAGCAAGCACATCAATACTGGCTTTCCGCTGATGTAAAAATCCTATACAAGAAATGTATTTTTTAAATGCCGCGTGTGTGTGTTTTCCCCCATGTTTGTTTCCCTCCGTGAAAGTTCATAAGCTTGTCTCTGCCAGAGTTGTCAGGTCATTGAAGCCTCATGCCATATCTCCTCCTCGCCTGTCAGTCAAACAAAAGAAACTTCCACACGCTCTGCTATCCAGTGCGCCTGCTGTTTAGTCACGAACATTGTGCCATGGAGAGCAAATGAATGACATTTACACCACTATACCCCCACATCGGGATCTATATTAAAGTTGGAAAAGTGTAGCGAAGTGTATAACCTGCTAAGCATATATTCCTGATAGCAGGTATCCAAGTATAAATCTTGTAAGCCATTCTCAGGTCATGGACTCACAGCAGGAGAAAGAATTTCTGTTTTTTCTTGTCTCCTGCAGCCAGTCATCACGCCAGCATATTAAAAAACTTGTTCTGTGCTTTACATGATTTGCATGTTGGACCAGGAACTGGGTTTAAGGTGAACAAGAATCCATATATTATGGAAATGTTATTACAATGACAAATTGGAGGTTTGTGCAGCCTCTGTAGAGGTATGTGCTCATCCTGTGCTTTCTAGCCAAGGTTTTATCCTTTCTGTCAAAAAAAAAAAATTCGGCACTTTCCTGGCCTCAAAAAACTATTTTAATTCAGGATTTTAACCACAGCACAAAGATTTACGGTTTTAAATGACATTTAAATTAATTAATTCATTAGTAGTGCACTGCACTCATTCATATTAAGCAAAAAAGACTGGATAAGAAAGATAGATTTTGTAGAAAATGTCCTAAATGGTTCAAATGTTGTTGGCAATCTGTCACATCAGGACAGACTGTCAACATGGTCTGTTCAGACCAAATTGACATGAGGAGTACCCCAAGGCTCAATTCTCGGGCCTCTGTTGTTGAATTTATACATGCTCTCATTGGCTCAGATTGTACAAAACAGCAACATCACTCATATTTCAGTTGTATTATCAAATAATTATTTAATTCACTACATTCATGGAAAAGGGGATTATCTTTTGTTATGATTAACAATGTTCAATCCCAGAGCTCACCTTGAATTGCTGTTACTGAAAACTAATAACAAAGCATTCGTCAAAGGAATACTTCACCCCCCAAATGGCCATTTGTATATCATTTAGTTTCCCTGTGTTATGTTGAATTTGTGAGGAAAACTTTTTCTTGTTCAATCCGAACTAACCCTTTGAAACACTAAAGGTAAGTAACATTAACTAACTACCGGATCGAGGCAGCAGTAGACCAGCACCTCTGGGGATTAGCCAGGTAAAATTGTTTTTGTCAGTGCAGTCTGGCTTTGAGGAGAGCTTAGATAAGTTTCACTTTAGTTCAGTGGGCTGTCTGTTTGGGAAATACTAAGTGCACGACTGGATCAATGAGACTTTTACTGCACGAGTTGTGTAAGTGTATTTACACAGATGTTTTGATGTAGCTTTGCTGTTGTTAAATGTGGTCGCCTATGACTTCCATTCATCAAGAATTTTCCCTGGTTTTAAATTCTTCATTCAGCATAGAGGCATGCAAGAAAACAGTGTTTTCTTCGTGATTTCACCATAACGTGGGATGAGTAATTGATAGACAAATGGTCATTTGGGGGAGGAAGTATTCTTTTAAAAGGGTGGCATTAAAAGAAATGAAGCTGTTGTATCCAACCCACTACCAGCGTCTTTACAGATCTATCTTTAAGAGAAAGGCTCTATTGGCAGAGTTCTTACCAAACGAAAAAAAATAAAAAATAAAACAAATTATTCCACTTCACAGATCATTGCACTGGCTATCTGAGTGTCCAAGAATTGATTTTAAAATTATATTGCTTGTTTATAAAAGCACTTAGTGGTTTGGGACCAAATTACATTTCTGATGACCACTACAGACCTCTAATCACCTGGGAACTGTTTGATGACTGCCAGAGGACTGAAACAAAACACGGTTAAGGTTTTTTTTTTTAATCAGGCTAAAAACAAGATACTTAAAGCAAAAGGCAATCCTCAAGTCTATGTCTGTGGTAGTGAATTAATATTAAAATGTCAAAGTTTACAATGTTGTTGTAGCCTCTTATATGTCGAATAGGCTTCCAACTCGTCCCCAAACACCTGTCTTTTGATCGCAGAGTGTGAAGAACCTTGTTTCCTGACTTATCAAATATATCTTGTTGATGTGTGTGCACATATGAAGTCATAACAAAAATGAATTAATCAGATGAATGTGTGCCAGCAAAGAAGCCCTTTTCAGGCCTGCAGATGAAAAGAACATGTGGACAAAGGCTTCCTCACATCATTTAATCACCCTTTTCACTTTGTTAGGATGAGCAAGTGTTTGACCATGGCTGTTACGGTTTTTATTGCAATTTCCAAAGAGAAAAAATAGGTTTAACCAAACGTTATAATAGAAAATAGTTCACATCCCTCTGACTGTCAACAACTCCGCGTGTGATGAGTTCTGGTTTTGACTACTTTGTTTGTTGCTTCATTTGTCACTGTTTCATCTAGTTTGTCATTTATTCAATTTGTATTTCCACCGAAAACCCAGAGGCAAAATGCGAGATGTTTGTTAAAGATCAATAGGCCACATACAGCACAGTGTATCTTCTCCAGGATACATTCTGTAAATGTCTGTGGCAAGGAGTAAGGGCTTTTACTCAGACTGATAATGCTTCATTTTCTGGTCTTGATATATTAATGATATTGTCGTTCAAAGTGAACAGTGGATATGAGATGATGCAGAATGTGGAGGTGTTGGAACACACATAGCACCTGCCTACCTTGTGTTTTAGCTCCAATTTTTGTTGTTGTGTTAACCAACACTACTTTTTCTTGAGAACAAAACCACAGCAGGTTGCACTATGCAGCTAAAAAATATATAGCAATAAAGTCCTGTGCAAATGTGTCATACATTTGTGTGTGCGCGCATACACATACTCCTTTCCTGTGTTTCATACGCTCTGTATGTGTGGGGTTATGTTTGTGTTTTAACAGCCAAGTTTTAATGACATCCACTGTTCTGCCCTGAAAATCAACTATGAATTACTATGAATTATATGAAAAACTTCTGGTCTACCCTGTCAAACTCTAGCCAGAGTCGTCTGAGGGGATTCTCGTTCAGAGATGACAGCATAATTACCAAGCTCCTGGGACACTGCAGGTTTTCATAGCAGTGTGTGACAGCCTCGCATTTAAGACCATTCAAACTCCACTTGTTTTGCAATAACTTGTTAAATCCTGTCGTTTTTCTGTAAGATTTTGCAAGAACAATCAAGCGATGACAGCGCCTTGACGGGGGGGGGGGGGTCACATTTTACAGAGAAATTAAAAGTGAAGGTGCTAAGAACTTTAAGACTGACCCCTTTGTTCAATCCCTGGTCCCAACAACACTGTTCTTTTTGGTAAGAAGGCAAAATAAGTACATGCGCATAACTTCAGTCACTGTGTATGATGATTCAAGCAGCAATATGCTTTTTAAAAACGAGCTGCGGCTAAACTTGAGCAATTAACCATCATCCATATAAAACTAAATGTTCATTGCAGTAGAACTTTAAAACTCAAGTGTTGTTGATGCTTCATTAGAGCAGGTGCTACCAACATCTCCCAGATCCAGGTCCTCCACATGACATGCTGTCCTGCCATCAGCTGCCTCTGTTTTTGATTAGGCGTAACTGTGAAATCAGGCAAACTATTGTGAAATCAAGTCCTTCAAAATCCAGCTGCCTCTTCTTTAAATTTCAGAAAATCAACACAAAAGTGTCGATTAGATGCCTGGAGACTGTTGACTTCCTGGTCTTTACCGTTATATTGTGTTTATCACCAACTTGAAGAAAGATTTAAGATCACAGATTTGCAGATTTCTAGTGTGACACTCCCGCATTGTTTAACTAAATGTAGACACATTATTCGGGATAACTTGTGGAGAACACAGAAGTCAGGATCTGGACTTATTGATTAATCGACCAATTTGGAAAATTCAAAAATTGAGACTTGAACACTCTTCGCACTTCAACCATGTTTCCTACAATAAGCCATTTATATGTTACTAATTAGTTACTAGTTACTAGTTACTAGTTACTAATTGTTTTTCCACTTATGCTGTGATGGCAAATGTAATTTCTGCCTGGATTATGTTTAGAAGAGTTTAGAGACTTTAGAAGTGATACAGAAGTTGGAGGACCCAACACATTCTCAATCTGACCTCGTCGCATATCAATGTTTGGTCATGGACTTTCCACGTTGACATATGACGTGCAAGGTACACTGGGTGCATTAGTTGTTGATGTTCTGGGATGACATGTTAACGTCTGCCTGTTACATGAATTACCTATTTTCAAAAATATACTTCTGTTTTCAAAGAAATACACTATGTCAGTACAACACCCCAATTAATGTTTTTTTTCCTTCAACAACAAACACACGTGGTTACATTTTACCAACACAGGCACAGGTGGTTGGATTTAGGAAAAAAGAACAGGGTTTGGCTTTACCATATTCCAGAAGGGAACACAGACCTTGTACCAGACCCTTTCACCACCCCTCCTGCTTGCCCTACTGGGACTGCCGCCGGTTTAACTTTGTTGTTGTCCCGCCGTGTTTCCCCCTGACAATATGTATCATGCCGACATGAAAGCACAGCTTTTGTCGTCGGTGTCTGACCCCAGAAGTCACTGACCAAGCACTTCAGAGTAACACCCAGAGTCCTCCTGGGGCTGAGGATCCTACATCTTCTTACCCTCCAGCCCTAAACAATACTTTAGAGAGCCACAGAAAGAGAACATTTTTCTTGCATAACCAACCCAGCCATTTTATTTTCATATCAGCAGGTCTAAACTTGAAAATGAAAATGCAAACTGGACTTTTTGCAAATGAATTCAAAGTAGCCTTGGTCTGGATGATAATGATAACCCCCAAAGACAGAACTGACAGGAACCAAACAAGCCAAGCCAACAGTATTTTACAGTACCTTTCTTTTCCTGAGACATAAAAAAACAAGTCCCAGACAGTCAAATGAAAATGCAAAATCAAACCAATTTTCATTTAATGTGCTACAATTCAAATTCTGACAAATTCAAATGAGTCCTGTGGACTGAACCACACATGGAAATCAGAAAAATGTTTTTTCTTTGTCGTGCTCTTGTTTTGGTTTGATGTGACAAATCATACTATTTTGCTGCAGTGACTGCTGTGCATTTAGTTTATATTTTTATTTAGCTTGGACACAAAAAAACTTAATTAATATATTTTCTGTCCTCATGCTCTTGCTTTAAATGTGATTATTATGTTTCTGAAATGCTTTAATATTTCACCAGTGCACAGAAATGTGATGAAGTCTGAGGTCTTACTGTGAATGCAGCTTACTACTACTAACAATAATTATCTGCCACCATGTGGTGCAGTGGTTAGCATTGTCACGTCACAGCAAGAGGGTTCCTGGTTCAAACCCAGGGTGGGGGAGCCCGTCTGCGTGACGTTTGCATGTTCTCCCCATGTCAGCGTTGGTTTTCTCCGGGTACTCCATCTTCTTCCCACAGTCCAAAGACATGCAGGTTAATTGGTGACTCTAAACTGGCTGAAGGTGTGAATGTGAGCGTGAATGGTTGTCTGTCTCTATGTGTCAGCCTTGTGACAGTCTGGCGACCTGTCCAGGGTGTTTCCCGCCTATCGCCCAATGTCAGCTGGGATACATTCAGGGGTCAGCCCAAACCTATGGGTCAGGGGGCATGTTTTTACAGAGAGATTTTTTTCCCTCATTAACGACAGCCATATGCACTATTTTTAAGCCATTTGAAATCCTAAAAACTAATGAAACTCTGTGTAAGTTCAATTAATAACACTTTCTCCTCTCCCTCCCACTCCCACGGCTCCCTTTAATCTGCTTACTATGGGTGCTCACTCTTCTAGTTATCCACAATCTTTATCAGCCAATCAGGATGCTACTGCAAAATTTTAAATTTGTTCTCTCCTCTGCTGCCGTCAGCTGTCATGTTAGGCAGAATTGTCACGCCCTCTTCCACCCTGTTCACCTCCAGCCATCATATCCAGAGTCCAGGACAAGCTCAATGAAGGCTCATTCCTCTACTCATCCAGATCATCAGCACTTCTCCATCTTCTCCACACTCTCTTCTAATCTCATCTTCACCACTTTTACCACCAGCAGCGACCCCGGGGGCAAAGCATTCTCACTCCAACCTCGTCACATATCGACGTTTGGTCAAGGACACACAGCGAATTGACGACTACAAAAGCACATGGTTAGGTTTAGGAAAAAAGAACCGAGCTTGGCTTTACAATCTTATGGGATGCGAACACCACTCTCTTGGGTGAAAGTCGATGTTTGTTGGACCCATCTACCACCCCTCCCGCCCGCCCCAGTTGGACTTTCACCACTTTAACTTTCATACTTGTCTCGCCTCTTTTCCCCGACACCGCCAGGCACCATTAAACTACAACGGCAACCAGCCACGTATCATGCCAACGTCAAAGGATGCCTTTTTATGTCGGTTTCTGACACCACAAGTCACTGCCCAAGCGCCGGATTTTGACGACTTCGGAGTGAGACCGGGCTCCCAGGTGGGGTTCCCTATTCATGTTGGATTCATTAGCTTCCTTAAATCATACCATCTCGGTGGGGTCTAATTGCCAGAGGCTTTTCACATTTTTCATTGTCATGTGCACATGTTAATAAATACTCTTTTTACTATGAAAACGAGTCCCTCCTTACTGAAATAGATCCGGGGCTTTGAGAAAACATTCAGTGCTGAAGCCCCTGAGGCCACCACCACGTTCCCCCCCTGGTCTATAAGCTTACGTGTGTCATTCCAGCCCAACCTAATATAATCTGCGTTTCCCTTAAGTCCACTTAAAGGAAAAGACTTGAGACAGGAACATAGCCCACATGCCAGTGATTAGAAGCTGATCTGATTGGATGAGGCTGGCATTTCTTTTGTACATACCTTTATGATCCAGATCTGCATTATTAAAATTCTTCCAAGCAGTGGTCTTAAACCAATACAGTTCTGCATGATAAACCCAGCTATGCCATTGTGAAAACCTAACATAGCAGGCCTGAAGGGAGCTGGTGCGGTATACCCCTGATGTTTCTGATGTAGGCAAAAGGGGTCCTTTGGGGTTAGAGAGAAGAGAAATTGCTTAGATTTTCTCTAATGAACACAGCATAGCTTTAGAGCACACTATTGATTGCACAAATCCCCATGAAACTTGAAACAGTGGCAATCAAATGAAAAGTGACATTGCTGGAAGACTTAGAGTGGACATACTGTACAACATGAGAATTTTAATAGGATTAGCTCAGAATAGACTCCCCTACACATATCTTGAGGCAGGGTGAAAAAAACCCATTTCACACTTTCTCTTAGGTACTTTCTCTGGGCTCTCGAACTACAGCGCTCCAGTGAAACTGCAACTTTTTGTGTTTATTTCAAGAGATCTTGGAGGGTCAGTCCAACCATAGAGAAATTTCAAACAGGAATAAAAAGCAGGTTTAAAAGGTTGAGGTGGGAGGAGGTACAAGGATGACTTAAAAAGACTTGGCTCAGCTTGATGCTCTGAAGCTGGATACAACAACTGCAGTGGTCATGTAATTTTCTTCAAAGAACAAACTGTTGTTTGAATGAAATTGACTTGAATGCTAATATACTGGAGGTTACAATGTTCAGTGCACTAAAAGCCAAATTATTTGTATATAAAATCTACAGGCCACTGTTGTAGGTACATATCTACAGTATATGAACCAAACATTGAATATAGTGAATATATTCATCACTGAACTAATTTAATGTTAATTCAGGTGTAAAGATTTCCACTGACTGCATTGGACCACACATCCAGTATAAGCCCCATGTGCGATCATTGCAAGCAGAACCAAGCTGCTCTAATACACATGTTTTGGGAATGTCCAAAATGATCTTATTTTGGCAATTAATATTTAATATGCTTTCCAAAACCACAGATAAGTCTTTAGACCCATCACCCCCTCCTGCTTTTTTGGTGTGGTTACCCAGAATCTGACTTGAAATCACAATAATCTAAATAATTTGTCTTTTGCCACGCTGGTGGCCAGAAGAGAAATGTGGATTAGATGGAAAGATTGTTATCCCTCAACATTTACACAATGGATTTGGGATGTGTTGTCTTTTATTAGGTTGGAGGAGATTAGGTTTACTATCAGTGGGTCAGCAGAGAAGTTCGTATTGATATGGCAACCTCTCTTTTGCTGTGTTGATGCTTTGGGCTCTGATAACTTTAAGGCTGATTAAAGTCTTCGGTATAATATGAAACTAAGAGATAAAGCACTGGGAAAAAATCATCATTATCTTACTATATAATGACAAAAACTCTGTGTGTGTGTGTCTGTGTGTCTGTTCCACGTTTTTCTCCTCACTGACTTGGTCAATCCATGTGAAATTTGGCACAGTGATAGAGGGTCATGGGAGGATGCGAATGAAGCAATATTACATCAATTGGCCAAAGGGGGGCGCTATAGCAAATGATTGAAATTGCAAACTTTGAATGGGCATATCTCATGCCCCGTATGTCGTAGAGACATGAAACTTTGCACAGAGATGCCTCTCTTCATGAGGAACAAATTTGTCTCACTTAAAATCGATCTCTTCCTAGGAAGTTTGACCGATTTGCATGAAACTCGGTGAACATAATCTAGGGACCAATATCTAAAGTTCCCTCTTGGCAAAAGTTGGAAAACTTACTAAAACTGAGCTTCTATAAGGCAAAGAATATTGCGGAGGGCATGGCTCATCACATAAAGGTGTATAACATCTCAAGGGTTTCACCCATCACCACGCAACTTTGTAGGCATATGACCACACATAATCTGAGGGGACCCCTCCATTATTGACCCCGTCAAACAAAATGGGGGTGCTAGAGAGCTAATTTCTTATCTAGGCTGAACCGCCGTATCAATTTTACTAAACTTGGTAGATATGTAGATATGCAGGACGCCTCAAGGTGACTGGAGAAATTTAACTCTAATTGGCAGCTGGGTGGCGCTATAACAACAGAAAAATGCTTAAAAATGGCTAAAATGTGACAGATCGCTGTGGCTCCCCCTGTGGCCCAATGTTTGTTTTTTTTTCTAATTTTTGGTATGACTAAGTCATGGTATGGTATGCTGTACATAATCACGGAAACTATCAGTGTATCATTCTGTCTGTCCCACGTTTTTCTACTCACTGACTCACTGACGTGGTCAATCTACTGTACTTTCAATAAAGCAATCGGACTATCAAATTCACAAACACTCTGTCTGAATACATTGCTCTTCTTAATGGGTTCAGTTGACTATTTAATCTGTAATTTCCTATGACCTGTATCCCAAACACACACCATGTGAAACTGTACGTGGGCAACTGTGCACTCAATGGGTATGGACTAGTTAATAATATTATTATTAATCACTGCTTAGCCTGTTGGGGGTTGCGTGGGGCTGGAGCCTATCCCAGCTGACATTGCACAGGGCTGACACATAGAGACAGACAACCATTCATGCTCACATTCAGACCTATGGCCATTGTAGAGTCACCAATTAACCTGCATGTCTTTGGACTGTGGGAGGAAGCCAGGGTATCCAGAGAAAACCCATGCTGACACGGGGAGAACATTCAAACTCTGCAATAAAATAAACTTCGGTGAAAAAATATGTTTATTCAAGGCATGTAATTACACTCCTCGGTTGCTCCAGCATGACTGTTTTAAGATGATCAAGTAGCATGGAGATGGTTCAAAAGAGATACCAGGCTATGAAGATAAAAAGCACCATGAAAGAAAACTGCTGCTATTCATGATAGATTACAAAAAATGATCCCATCAATTCTGCATTACTATAAAATACATACCCATGTTTCCAACTATTTAGAAGTGTTACAGCACATGCCTTAGATTAAAAACTGGAGGTATTTAAGTCATTGATCATCACCTTGCTTCATTCAGTGTTTATATCAGCATAACCACTGGGTCATGAGTAGTGACAGGAGTGAAATATACCTCAATGTTTTTACTGTTTTAGTTGAGTAACTGGGTGATTCATCATCATGACAGTGTAAACTTACTGTACTTTACTGTGCTTTTTAATGCTACCCTACTTTGGGTGCATGGGGAGAAACAATGACTTGAATATTCAGCACTTTTTTCAGCGCTGTACCATATCTAGACGTTTATTTATAGTTTTGCCTTTACTTTTTCTGTCCTTTTGTCCACATGCATGTCTACCTACTCCCGAGAAAATGTATGTATCTTTTCAAAGAAGCTTTGGGGGGGACATCTGTGGAAAGTACTGGTTTGAGTAATCACAGGAAAGAGTAAAAGTGGGAGCAAACACCCTCAGTTTTATTTTATCTATGTTTTTTTTTCTCTTTGCTGCATCAGTACGGCAACTGCAGAGCTGTTGAGAGCCTCTGACTCCATTAATAACTTGTGCAGTGGGGACCTGTTATGCAAGGCCTGAAACCTGAGAGCCAGTCACCTGTTCCGCTACCTGAGCCTGGGCTCTGGGGACGGATGGAGGAGAGAAGAAGGGTAGACAGCCTGGCTGAGCTGCCTGCCGGAGGACTTAACTCATATGGACTCAAGGCCTAGGGTGCTGCTGCAAGCTCCAGAGATCCCTGTTGGGTGTTTTTTAACCAGCATAACCAACCCACAGGCGTGTGTGGAGACTGAATTAACTGAGAAATACCAAGATCCAGTGAAGTGTGTCCACCAGAGCTGTTAAAGTTCTACCAAGGACACAGGATCGCGTTCTCTAGCTTGGCAGAGCATATTCAGCTCTTAACGCTCAGACGGCTAACATAAGCTCACAGGGTTATTTGTATAAAGATATTGACTCAGTTGATGAGCTGTGCTTTGCTCCTTGATCCCCTGTCAGCTGAGAGGAGTTTCCAGCAGGGCTTGAGAAAAGACCACAGAAAGCTGTCGGCTACCTGATGACTGGCTGGGTGCAGCAGAGTCTGCACTGTGGCCTCTGCTGAAAGAAGTGGATATATCTACTCCAAAGAGAGAAGCGACAGCGGATGTCCTGGCCCTGACACTCTGCTTTATCAGGTAAAAGGGCTCCACAATATGTGCTGTAAAGGCTGGGTGGTAGATTTTAGAATTACGCTTCTATTTTTTCTCTGTAACAAGTCTGTTTTTAACAGCAATTATTTCAAACTTGTCTTAAAAATTATAATAAATGTCAGGGTAAGACATGAGGACACTAAGTGCATTTAAGTCAGAGCTATAAAAATAAATAAATGTCCACAGTCAATATAATCTACCAAAACCGAGCAGACTTTTCAGCTGTTGCAGATAATTCACACAGTTGCAAATGTTTAAAACACTCATGGTTTGTTTTTGCTGTCTCAGGTGACCATAAATGTTCAGTATCAAATTCAAAAAACTCTTGGGGCCACTAGTATGTTTTCCTACTGCGAATTCACACAGATTATGGCCCATGTGACCACATTCCAGTGACCCACTGTCAGGACTATTACAGCATGCTTGACTCAGTCTGACAAATTGCTCTAATACAGAAACCAGTGTGTAACTGCTGCAGGTAACAACAAGGAGCAGGTACAGTACATCATCTGTACTATCCGTGATTCACTGACCAATAACACACGTGTGTTAAGAAAGTAATGTGCATCAGCAGCATACATATATGTCTCCTACGAGAAGCAATTTCAAGTCAGTAGGTTTCTTTGTAGGTAAAATGGACACCATGCAGAGGAATAAATCATGCACAAAAAGTAAAAAAAAAAAAAGTGAGGATTATAAGACTAGTCCATAACAAGAATAACCTCAGCTAACACCAGCACTTATGACACATCTGAATACCCGCGTTTTGTCCCAGCGCTCCCTCAATGAGCCGCATTTCTGCACTGGCTGTGCTGATGGGTTTATCTCTCATATACCCCACAGCTCTGCAAAGCCTGTCTGCTTCCTAACCAGCTGTAGGTCCCATGGCCTCCCTGTCTGTTCCTGGCACTGTCAGGAGCACAAAGGTTCACTCAATCACTGGATTCCATGCATGCAACAATAAGCATATGGTCACATTAGCCAAGTACGAACCCTGTTCGCTCTCTGCGTGCTGTCACTGCGTCTCTCTCACAAGCACACACTCTGTTTCTATTTTCCTCTCCGACACGTCTTGCATATTTTTCTCCGTCTCTCACAGACTCTTTGTTTGCTGTATAAGGTTTACTTTCCAAGAAACAGGCTGGCTATAGTCTATATTTTTATGTCAACAAGATGAAAACCAACAATGTGTCTGTCTCTCAATGCCTGCCCAACTTTGTCTGTGTCTCTCAGCCTCAAGACATTTTTTTCTGCCAAAGACATACATCTTTTTAAAAAATGCTCACAAATACATAATTTCAGTTTTTAAAAAAGTTTCAGTTATTTTCTAAAACAGTAGGGCATTGTAGATTTTAGTAAATATACCCCTGACAAGCGTGAATAGTGCATTTATTGTGTTTTAGTCATGTATGCTAACCAGCATGGAAATAGACTTACATGTATTTATGGCAGGAAGGTTTATGTGGGATTGACTCAATAAACTGTAGCTCCCACATCCATTCTGATGAAGGAACATGTGTATCAAGCTTTAGCCACACAGGGAATATTTGTAAGTAGGATTAATTCATATTTGACTTTAGTCTTTTCATGACAATAAAAAAACATTTTGAATATCATTATTATTATTATTATCTATTGTGCCTTTCCTTATTGTCTGTCATATACATAATGTTGCAATATGGAACATTCATAAACATGGCAAAAGTTTCAAATAATGAGGTAAAAATATGTAAAAGCAATCCCTGCAAGCAAAAACATGAGGCTTCAGATCATTCTGAATGCTCTGTTTCTAATATATTTTTTCTACTTTTAAGACAAGCTGATGCTGGCTTGTGATGTATTTCTTTATATGGTCATTTGCTACAGGCATGCTACTGCAAATGTTTGCATTACATAGCTCACTGCTACATGTAGCTACATGCTAACATCAGAGGAACATGCAATCTTGGTTGCCAGTGTTGTTAATTTCTCCCTGATTTCAGGTCATATTCTGCTGGGACATGCTGGTAGTGAATATTTAAGATTTATAAGATTTCATAGGTAAATTTTCACAATAGAAACTACCACTATACTCCGTTTTCCAGCTGCAAATACACTGCTACATGTAGCTACATGCTAACATCAGAGAAACATGCAATCTTGCTTGCTGATGTTGTTAATTTCTCCCCGATTTCAGGTCATATTCTGCTGGGATATGCTGGTAGTGAAGATTTAAGATTTAGAAGATTTTATTGGTAAATTTTCATGATAGAAACTACCACTATACTCCATTTTCCAGCTGCAAGTACACTGCTACATGTAGCTACATCATACATGCTAACATCAGAGAAACATGCTCCTGGTTCCCGATGTTGTTCATCTCTCCCCGATTTCGGAGTGTTGAAAGCTCCACAGTAATCCAGTGCTATCATTCCCCCAACTGCAATGATGGAGCAGGGAAACAGTGAGCCTAGAAATGGAAGACCAATCAGAGCAGACTGGGCTTTTTCAGGAGATGGGCTTAAAGAGACAGGTGATAAAATGAAGCGCTTCATACAGACGATGAATACAGGTGTTCCAGTGCAGGCAGTTTGAGGAAAATAGAATGGTTTCCAGTAATAACCCAAAATACAAGTATTAACCTTAACAAATGAGCATGATAAGTCTCATTTAACAACGTATATTGTTTATTCATGCACTCTTTATCATGTTACCACGACTTAAACATTTTTTTAAAAGGTGAGTTAAAAAGTTGGTAGAGAAAACGGGAGTGAATTTGTATTCCTACACATACAATACTATAACATGCCTTTTTTAATGAGGTGTTGGGCTACTACAGCTTCAATACTACTACACATAGATTTGACAAGTCTGCAGCAGTCTATCAGAATGATCAACACCATTCTTCAAAAGATATTCCTTCATTACAACAAAGTCGTTGTCTAGAGCTGTTTCCCTAATGCCTTGATTTAGGTTGAGATCCGGTGACTGTGAAGGCCATACAGCAGCATAATTGTCATCATTTTCATACGACTAAACAATACAGCGAGCCCTTTTTCCCCATATGAAAGCATCTGCATTTGTTATGTTTCCCTGCTCATTTATTCAGGTTTGTCCTTCATACAACAATATGGAAAAACCTACACACTCATACAGTCTATGCACATATATACATGCACAATTACCTATATCCATCTGCATTTCTCTCACACACTGCAGTGTTCACACCAGCTGTTTGATGTTAAAGAATATCCCTCTCTAGTTAAAAGACTTGTGTCACCCTCTGCCTCCATTGTTTCACTGCTCATTCTAGTTATTCCGTTTAATTCCCCATTTTAAGCCATATGTCCTTCAGGCTCCTTTCCTCCCGCACAAACAAACTCCTAACCAACCCTCTTTTGTTGAGTGCAACATTAGAAAAATGTTATTCCCCCAATTACACTTGCTGGCTGGGCAAAAATAAATCAAAGGAAAAATGGGGTGAAACTGTGAATGTATAAACTTCTATTTCAGTGTTGTTGTTCGAGCCAGCATTCCCATCCCATGTGACTCACCTCAAAGAGGAACACACGGGGTAAACATAATTACTTCCCTTGTATTATATGAACTGTCCCATTCATGCAAACATATTAACAGGCAAACGACATGACTTCAATTTGCGGGGTCTCACCGTGACATTGTGTAACACAGAATGGATGCTCTGCACGCTTGACAGGTTTGTTTAGAGTAAATTATGCCTCCATTTGTTACAATCTCAGTTTTATTAACTGTTAGGGCTACATTGGGCTTTAAACCAGCTGAATTGAGAGCAGTGCACTTGGTGTATCATGATTAGAAAACTGAATTACACTCAGTGGTGAATAAAATGAGTCGATAACCCCCTTCCTATGCCTTCTGAAACAATAGGCCTAAACATTTAAGCTATTGTTTGGTGTTAAGGAATAATCAAAAATGTGCCAGGCAAGCAAAGGCAGATAACTATGTTAGGAGAGTCGTCATCAGCTGAGCTGAGCAGCAGAGAGCCAGAGAAAGAGAGAGATTGATTTTAATTTTCACTGCTGATGGGTAGGAATGAACATGGCTCTAAGCATGGAATAAATGATGGAAAGATAAAGTGAAGTGAATAATGCAATATTGAAGTATTACCAGAAAGACTTTTTTCAGTGACAGGATAGCTGTACTTTTGTGATGAGTAGGTAAGTCTGATAATTGTGTTTCAAGTTGCCTTTGAAGTGGACTTCCCTTTTATGTCATGTGGTGTGTGCAGCCTAGTTAAAATCAGAAGCTGCAGTGATCTAATGTACAATAAATTCCCTTCTCTGCTTTGAACCAACAGATGAGAAAATAGAAGACAGCTGGTCGATGTCAGTGGGTTTCCACAGTCAGAGATTCCCAGGTTTATCGACACCTAACATCAATGAGGTAAACAGCACTGGGTGTACCTGTCTGTTTACCCAATGTCTTATGACCTGGAAAGTTACTTAACACTGTTTCTGCAAATACACTGCTGCACTGTCATTGTGTACCTACGCTGTTTGTTACTTGAAGATGCAAATGGTGTTTGCCTGAAGGAAGAAAACATACAGTGAAATAAAAATCTAATTTTAATGTTTTCTGGGAAAGCTTGTTCAGTAGATTTTAAAATGATTGTTATTGTGGATGTCTGAGCCAGAGCAATATGACAGTCATCACTGTCAACCAAAAACACATAGGCTATTCTGTGCACACCCCATATGGAGTGACATTAACGAGGCATTGACAAACTAGAATAACCACCTTGCAGTCAAGTTGCAGTTACAGTTTCTATTCATGCCTGTAAAAACATGGATGCTTAACACAATCGACCAGCCCTTTCTCATTCCGAAGTTATTGAATACCGTATGATACGCGGCCGGGTGGCATCAATATGTAACACAGCCAGACACAACCATTTGCATTGTTATGATATACCATGGAACAGCGGGAATGGCACCTTTTGTAGTGGCATGGTAAGCCACTGATGGCAAGTTCTGCCTTTTACATGCGTTGTCTATTTTCAGAATACACTTACATTTTCACATGAAATGTAAAATTTGTATACAGGCAGAAAGAACAGGATTTGACTTTACAATCTTACGGGAAGAAAACACCAGCCTCCCAGGTGAAAGTTGGTGCTTGTTGTACCTATCCACCACCCCTCCTACCAGCCCTAGTGGGACTTCCGCCACCTTAACTTTCATTGTTGTCCCACTGTGTTTCCCCCTGATGCCGCAGGGTGCCATTAAACAATAATGACGACCGGCTATGTATGCCGACGTCAGAGCACTGCTTTTTTCGTTGGTGTCTGACCCCAAAAGTCACCTACCAATGGCCGGATTTCAACGACTTTGGAGTGAGTGCGGGTTGAATATTAGGAGCTGCAAAGTCCTTATAGTGTCCTTATATGTGTCCAACAAAGCCTGGACTTTCACACGGGAGGCTAGTGTTTACTTCAGGAATGCTAACCAAGATGGGGTTTTTTTAAACCAAACCATGTACTTTTGTTGACGTCCTAGTGTTGTTAGCATGTCCTGGAATGTCAATAGCAGAAGCAGAGAGATGCCTAGTGAATAATATGCAGATGTAAAAGTCCACTGACAAAGCTGCAACATGCAACAGTTTGGGATGAGAACATGTTGAATGAAAACAGTTTCAAGGTGGGCACCCAAAATTAGTGCCACCAATTCAGTATCTGACCAAATGTCTCTCCTTCTGTTCCTGAGCTATGGCAATATGTTGAGCAATGGCCATAAAAGTGTTCTTGCAAAATACTATGATGTCACAATGATGCTGATCTTTGATCTTTTGGATAAAAAAATGTCATCACTTCATCATTTTACTCTATAGACATGATTGGTATATGAATTCTTGAGCTTTGGCCAAAAACATGTATTGTGAGGTCACAGTGACTTTCACCTTTGACCTTTGATCACCAAATTCTCATCTGTTCATTCTGGAGTCTGATGGACTAAGAGTCTCATCCTACTCTCTAATGTGCTATGTGTGAGCTCAGTCCTGCGTGTTCTTTAATGAAGCAATAGGAGAAGATATTCGGTCTCAGTTAATGTAGTTTATTAAGCAGTAAAGGAATAAAATTACAGAGCTCTGGGTCTCAACTTCACGTCCCTGACGAACAACAAAGGTGTGTCAGTTCACGAAGTCTGACCTCCTGTCCTTTCCCTGACCCAGTATATTTGAGCGTAACAGAGTGTCATTGTGCACGCAAGGCGTTGTCCTCTTCTCATTGGCAGTTCCACTTCCTCCTTCACCACACCACGCCCCTGCCTCATGTTAATCTGACTCCTTCCCGCTGGCGGTGGGGGCGTGGTTCCTGTTTTGAAAGACAAGAGAACAACACAACTCCCTACACGTGCTGTACCTTACTATCTGTATATCACTTTCTATTCTTTTTACCATATATGAAACTAATTATCTAAGCATTGCGGTATGTGCTCCTCAGACTTCATGTCTCTTCCTCTCCTGTACTTCTCCACTTCTGCAAAGCAAACACATTCAGATCAGCTGAAATCATCTCAGTATTCTCATTGTTCACACATCTAAAACTTATATAGTGAAACACAACTTATAGTAAAACACATAACATCATTCTATTCCCAACAAGTCCAAGTGGACGTTTGTGCCAAATTTGAAGAAATTTCCTCAAGGTGTTTCAAGATATAACACCTGGAAGAATGTGACAGACAAGGTCACAGTGACCTTGACCTTTCACTTATCATTTTAACACTGAGTGAATGGATGTTTGTGCCAAAATTTGGAAAATTCCCTCCTGCATTCTTATCTTAGATATCACATTAAGGAGAATGGGACGAACAACTAGAAAACATAATGACTCCAGCCACAATTATTGCTGGCGCAGAGGCATAAAAATGTTTACAAAGCATGCACGTTGTAAGTTGCTCACTTGCTTTAGTAGGTCTAAGTCGGATACACATCTTACTAAAGCATCCGCATGCTTTAAGTCAGTTGTTTCGTGCGCACTTCCATAAGACACATACACACACGTTAGCAACGACGACACCATTCCCCTGCCCCATGGCACTTCAGTACTCAGGTAACTGAGGTTTAATGAAGTAAAAGAAGGTCTCACAAAACAGCATCCTTTCTCAGATTATATTCCACATCATAATGGACTTCATTTATATAACACATTTCTTTACAAGGTTAAAAAATGCTTTACAGAAAAAAAGACAGACAAAAAAAAAAGATAAAATAAAATATGAACAACAGAGGGGTCATAAAAACATCAAAACAGGAGGATGAATTCAAGTTTAAAAAATATATAAAAAATAACCAGTGAGGGATGATAAAACCCAGCAGCATATTAAATACCCATAAATACTTTCATGTACAAGAAAGTTCTAACAAGGGATTTAAAAGATGCTAATGATGTAGCCTGTGTGAACTCAGTTTGCAGGGTGTTTGGGGGGTCTAATAGCAAAAGCCCAGATCATGTTTGGTCACAAGCCGAGATCTAGGAAAAACTACAATAGCAGAGATTAATTCAGTTAAAATTACTTTTTCCACCTTAGATAAAAACAGTCATTTATAAATTGGTCAGTAATTACTGATCCAGATTAGGGTGTTTTGGTAGCAGCTGAATAATTACATGCTTAGAAACATTTGCAAAGATGCCAGAAGTCGGAGAACTAGTAATAATTAATCAAATAAAAGGACAACAGTGATAAATACCTTTTTAAAAACTTTGTTGGGATACTGTCTAAAACACAGGTAGAGGATGTCATATGAGAAACAGATTTACTAAGTGCTGAAATGTTGAGGTGAAAGAAACAAAATCATTGTTGAATGTGGGTGGATGTTGGGGATCAGGTGAAATTCGACACTGAATCCTCCCTATCTTCTGAATAAAGTGAGCAGAAAAATGTCTCTATCCAATCATTACCACGTACAAGATCTGAATTGGTTGGTCCACTGAGAGCAGAGCTCATTACTTTAAATAGGACTTTGGGGTTATGGTTATTGGATATTAGATATTCTGTCTGAAATATATGCTGATCTTGCCTCTTTCACTGCTCCCTGTTAGTTTGCTGTATATTCTTTGAGAGCGTTGTGGAAAAACTGCAGACTTTATCAACTTCCATTTGCATTCCAATTTTCTGCACGGTTGTTTCAGGCATCACGTGTGATCATTTGGCCAAAGCAGGGTGTTTGACTAGCTCTCTGATTTTCATTGGAGGAATGTGGTCAAGAATGGGAAGACAGTAAGTGTTGTAAGAGGTTAATTGTTACTGTTTATCTAGAGATTCGGATAGATAGATAGATAGATAGATAGATAAGCAGGAAGTGAGGGTTTGTAGCTTCATTATTCGTGACATCTTGGGTACCTCAGTGTGGTACTAGGTTTCATCATTATTGAAGATGAGGCCTAGAATGGATGTGTCATCTATGTGTTTTTGTCTGGCTGTATAAGAATAATGAACAAAGCTACCGTGATGTCACCTATTGATGTTGGAGACTCTTCTGAAGCCTCGAGTTTGGTACTTTGGTCATTGTCATCTTGTTTTTGGGAGCTAGTGACCATGTTTAGTAGCCTGGAAATCCAGACTCAAATCTGGAGAGATTTTGAGTCTGGCCCTCACCAATACACCCTTCCTACCCAAGAGGCGGCACTAACTGAGGCATATTGAATGCTGCCGCACGCAATTGGATAGCAGAGCAAAAAACAAGGTGATGTATTCATTGCACTAAGCCCCATTGGTTTGCCGACGAGTGGGGCTAACTGATATGCTTTTGCCGTATCCCGTCGGTAAAACGGCAAAAATGTTCTTCCTGGAAGCGAAGGCTTCCAGGGCAGTCTTCTGTTCCTCTCTCAAGGAAAAAGATAAGTGTAGTTGGTTTAGCGTTTCTTTCAAAGCTAAATTGAATGGACGTGGTCCTTCGGCAGCTGCCATCTTGGCTGTTTACTTTTCGACTCCTACGGCTGTCCTCATCATGTCCTCATCATGTTACGCCCGCCCAGAGCGCCTCTGTCAGATAGACTCATCTGATTGGTCCGATGGTGATTCACCAGGCTCTGCTCGTCGGGGCCAGATCGCCGTGCAGAGCAAATTTGAATTTTCTAGGGGCGGGGCATCTGGATTTCCAGGTTACATGTTTAGGCAAGAGGTTGGAGGTTGGAGATGTGGCGGAGCGAGGGGTGGATCTGACTTACAGACTGTAGTGACGCCTTGCAGGCCGCCTGTTGCTTAAGTGGCCAGGGCCTTGAATATGCGTAACGTTAAGCCTTAATAAAATATAAAGGGGTGAAGAATATAAAAATTCATCCCCTGTACAGTTGTCATGAATGTTGAAATTAGCCATAGAGATGAAAACCATTTTATGTAGGTTGTAAACATGTTTATTTGTGCTGTAAAAAAATCAGTTAAACATGGGGGTCGATAGGGATTGACCCGAGTCGGTCTCAGGTGGTCATTCAAGGAGCTGACGTTTCTGGCATTTCCACAGTGGTTTCATTTTTCAGCCCTGGATGCTGCAGCTTGGTCAGAGTAGAGGTGGAAATTAAAGTGTGTTTTTCCAGCTTATCTCAATACTGAAAAACAGAAACTGACCTATAATATGAGGATTTCTTCTGAAATTTGCTTGGGTAGGGGGACAGCATCTCTAGCACTAAAGCATGTGTGCCCTTGAGTAAAGCATGCATGTGAAAATGAAACCTGCAGATTGGACACAGTGTGCGTTGCAAGTGCTGCTGGCAGATCTGAACAGATGTTTTGAGAAGTCGTGGAGGAGTGTGCATATTTATGCTTATCTTCTGTCTATATTGACTATTTGATATATAATGTATTCATATTTATTCAGGGTGGCATAGTGATACAGTGATTAGCACTGTCACCTTACAGGTTCCTGGTTCGTACAGCACCTGTGGTGGGGGAGCCCTTCTGTGCAGAGTTTGCATGTTCTTGCCGTGTCAGTGTGGGTTTGCTCTAGATATTCTGGCTTCTGTCCAGAGACATGCAGGCTAGAATAACTGGTAACTCTAAACTGGCTGTAGATGTGAAAGTGAGCATGAAAGGTTGTCTGTCTCCATGTGTCAGCCCTGTGATAGTGTGGCGACCTGACCAGGGTGTAATGTGCCTCGCGTCCAGTGTCAGCTGGGATAGGCTCCAGCCCCCCATGACCCTCAACAGGATACATGGTTAAAGAAAATGAACACTTAATGACATTGTTCACATTCTGTCTCCACTGGTTATCTGCTAACTGCATCCCGTTGTCCCTGCTGTGACAATAAAGTTAAATCTGATCTGAACGCCATGCATTTTTAAAACACCTGAGATTCCAACTTAATTAGAGACCGTTTTCCAACTATATTATTCAAAAAAATATAATTTCCTCAATTTCAATAGCTTGTTATTCTACTCTGATATATGCCTGCTGTTTAAAATCATTCATGATCTCACACCGTCTACTCTTAGAGGATTCCTGGCCTATCTCATCAGTGGCAGTGGGACCAGAGCATCAGTGACCGGGTACAGAAAGACAGCTTTTGGTCAATATGCCTTCCCTGTTAAAGTAGTGAGGAAGTGGAATTCCATACCCACAATCATTAGAGACTCAGAAAGCATTACAGTGATTACAACCAACCTTAAGCTCTGGCTAAAGTCAGCACAATAGTGTCATCTCCAGTGATTGCTCTGTAATTATCACATTCATCATACTGATTTTATTCCTCACGCTGATGGACTTTTATGCATTGTGCTGTCTTATGTGGTGTATCTGCTGTTCTGTTGCTGATGTTTTTATGCCTACCTGCTCAGGGACAACAGATGCAAATTAGCTGATAGCTAACTCTGGTGCAATTACTTTTAATTGCGTGCTGTCCCTGTAAAAATAAACAAACAAACAAACAAACAAAACTGTACCTAAAGCGGCTGTGTGCTTTACTAAAGCATGCATGCGACTTATACAGTGCACACTAGCTTTTTAAAAATTGCATCAATGTCACCTCCTTCACTCCATGTCTGAATATGTCACAGAATACTGTCTCCTCCATAATTATATGTTGTTTGATCTCTGATATAATGAGGTGATATCTTTAGATTTCCATTACCACAGTTAACAATAACACTCAAACAAGAGACAAAATTATTCATTAAGCAAAATTATATTTGTGTAAAACTCTCCTGACATTTGGGTCTTGGGAATGTGAGCCAACACTAGAGCTGTTTGAGGAAGATTTGTAATTGTTTGCCCTTCAAACAGAGAGAAAGAAAAATGTTCACCGATGAGGTATCTTGGGTACAAAAGCAGCAGGATAGAAGGTATAACTCCAGAATACTCTATAGCCGACAATGTGAACAGAGTTTGCTGGATTCTTTAAACTGATTTTTAAAAAAAAAATAGAAATATTGGGAGAGACTGGTAGTGTTTTTGTTTTTGTTTTTTCAAAAGACAAATCTTGATTGTTCATTTTAAATGTCATGGCTAATTTGTCCCCAAGTGCTGCCTATCAAGTTACACATTGTCACAGCAACAGAAATAGATCAAGAAACAAGTCGGGCAGAAAATAAGTCCCTCCAACCACATCACAGCGCCTAATATCTTTTGAATTTGTCGTCTTTGTCGGTTTAATTTGACTTACACAGTCTCTCAGTTTGCAGAGGAGTAAATTGCGCACTTTGGGCACAACTCTGATATGAAGCTGTCTTTTTCCTTTTCTCTCTCTTTTCGCAGGCCTCAAGTAAGGATGTCACTGCTTCACTGCACAGGAATGTCCTGTCATGGGGTGTGTGGCGGGGGCAAGAGGAGAAGGAGAGTGTGTCTCTTAGAGCAATAACACACTCTGCCTCCGCTCAGACTGCAGATAGCCGATCTTACAGGGGAGTTTCTAACCTGTCCAGGGTTGCGAGTGTCCCAGATGTGGTGGAACGGTGGCCAAAGTCAGCATTTTCCTCCATCACCATTGCAGCCCAGAGGATTTTGCTGTCACCACAGGACCCCGTGTATCCATCCTCTCCAGCACAGCCTGTGAAGGCATCAACTCCACTGAAACTACCGGAAAGTTTTGAAGGAAGAGCCTCATCCATACCCACGAGCACAATGAGAGTGTCAAACTCCCAAACGGACGTGTGCAGACAGAATCTTTCTGTCTTGAAGCCAAATGAGTTCAGACAGGCCTACTCACCAGCTGATGGATTGGCAGTGAGAGATCAAGGGAAGACGAAAGTACAACTTGTACAACGCAGACTGAACTGCACAGAGAGCAACAGAAAGCTGGACAGGATAGGTGGCTCGTTAATGAACCTGTCCTCACAGCCTTCCTACCGGTCTTGTATCCATCTTGAGGTGCCACTGAGGTCCACTAGCTCTGTTTTGTTTTTGGACAAGTCACTTTCCATTTCCCTTGTGGAACTAGAGGAAAGAAGAGCAGGTCGACCCCCTTTGTACAGGTCTACCTTGTCTGTTCGCCTCGGTGTCTCATCCTGCCTCAGATCCTCCACAGATAACAAACCAAGCAAAATAAATGAGGGTTACGGGAGACCCAGAGCGGCCATGTTGGGGCGAAACAAGCGCAATGGCCGAGAGAGTGGTTCAGATCAGTGCAGCAGAAGCCCTCTATCAAAGCACAGGGGCCACAAGGTCGAGCAAATAGCACCCGCTCATGGTGTTAACAGCAAGGCTGATGATTCAGGCACACAGCGCCACAGCACTACTTTGGGATTATTGTCATTCAGAGGGCCAAGCCCCTCAAACACAAAGGCTGGCAGGCAGAAGGGGAATGCAGATGAGGCAGCCTTCCCTATCCGTAGCAATTTCAGGCACAGGCAGCACACTTCCAATATTGGCCCAGGTATGAATTTTATCCCCTTGCTTCAGAAGTGAGAATCTAAAGTACCTTTTGCGATTGATCTGTGTATTCCTTTCAGTGGCCCGTATATTCTTAAGCTATTTTAGATAAGATCACATTTCCAAGGTGTAACAGCAAGCTGAATGCGGTGCCAAGGTGGTCTTAGAGGCTGGAAAGTCTTTTTTTTTTCCAATCTGCCTCTCTTTTGATTTATACCTCATGCATTGTTAATAGACCACACCCACCCACCACACTGCTCCTACTGTACATTCATATTGTTTAAGATAAATCCCAACTGGTACACACACAATCAGCCTGACTGCAGATATAAATAAAGAACAAACACTTTCATTTATCCTCCCCTGACTTCCAACACTTCAATATAAAAATCTTAAATAATGAACTGCTGTATATATTAAGAGTGGGCTGACTAGACTGGATTTGCATGATTTTAAACAGTCTTTCTCCAGGTCTCTTGGTACAGAAGTGAGGATAGGATCGAGGTTATATGAGGGCTGTATTAAGAACTATAATTTGGTTTATGCCACTGTGGAGCTTCCGGTTTAATTGTTGTGGCAGACTGTCTTCGGGGTGATATAAATGGGAAGTAACACATGATACTAGTCCCAAAGCAACAGAATTGGATGTTACACTGCAGGTTTGGGCCTCTAAGAGGTAGCTGATTAATTCATTTATGCCATTTTAACAGAGTAGTTCAACATTTTGGGAAATATGCTTATTTGCTTTCTTCCTGAGTTAGATGAGGACGTCGACATTACTCTCATGTCTGCATGCTAAGTATGAAGCTGCAGCCAGCAGCTGTTACCTTGCCTTAGCTTAGTTGAGGCCGAGAGGCTGTCTGTAAACAATGTGTTGGTCACAGGGAGACAGAGATCTGTGTGGGTACATGAGACCCTTAAAAAGAGGGTGGATCATGGGGTGTACCACCAGTTGGTCCAGGAGCTTCTCCTTCATGATGGCTGTTTCCAGGCATATTTTAGAATGACTCTGGGGCAGTTTGACAACCTGCTGACTATCGTCGGGATGTATAGTAGCGGTATCCAGCAACCGCTACCACCAGTTTCTCCTCTATTGTTTACCAACTGTAAACTTGTGACCACCACAGAAGGCCCGCCTCTCAGATCATCCACTTGTACAATGGGGAAAAAGATAACTAAAAAGAAATGACGTGGGCCGTTTTTCCACTCTGAGTTGAAGTCTTTTCAATTCCAGGAGTTCAGAGTGCTCGGGCAAAAATGTGAGGCACGCAGAGCACAGAAACGCAAGGCACATCGTAACGCAAAAAAAAAAAACAGAGCTTGATTCTCATTAAAAACAATTACAAAGCTGCCTATAGGTGCTGGAACGCGTTCTGTGCGATCAGGGCCTTAAGTTGGGGACTATCTGACTTAGCTTCTGCTGGTTGCCTGGAAATCTCACACAAGAAAGGACTGCACCTGACTAAGATAGTCTGGCTGTTTCCCCTGTTTACATTCTTTAAGCTAGGCTAAGCTAAAGGCTGCTGGCTGTAGCTTCGTATTAAATGGATAGACATGAGAAAGGTATCAATTATTGCATCCACAAGAAAATATATAATAAAAGTAAATATAATAGTATATCCAAAAATAGTGCTATCCAAATTGTCAAAACCATTTCTTTAATATCAGGGTTTAGAAACCTAATCACCAGAATAAATGTTGGCATTTTACATTTCTGCAAACTACGTATAGGTTACATATGCACATTATTATGTATGGGATACATTTAAACTTCATTTCAATAATGCTGTGGTTAAGGTGTGGTTAGCTTGGGCACACAAACTACTTGGCAATGGATAGGAAAAGATCATGTTTTGGCTTTAAATACTTGGTTTTGGTGGCCCCATTGGATAGGCAGCGGTGTCTCATTAAAAATCCTTTTTAATGACACTGTTGCTGATGGAAGCACAGCATTGACACGGCAAAAAACAACTTCTTTTCATGGCACTATCCCAGCAGGAAACACAGTGACAGGTTACTAAAAAAAAAACTACCTATGTTTGGTGGCTAGAAAGCCAGTTCTGTTGTTTGTTGGTCTTGAACAGTGATCTGCAGCTTGGCAGTTTCCTCAGTGTCACACCATCTATCTTGACCTACACATCCCAAAGACAAAGTCAGCTTATATCTTTAGAAACACTGATATGATACATCTGAAACATACAAATTTAACGTTTCTGTAGTTGGCCAAAACATACAATGGCAATATTTTCTTCTAGCAACTGGGCAGGTTTACTGTAGCAGCACAGGTAAGCTGAATTAATTAATATTGATAAGTACAGTTAATCTGCTGTACCTTATGTACACTTAGTAGACTCATACTGTACCGGAATTCGCAGCCACAATGACAAAAGAAAAAAAAGTGATGTCACTGCCTGAAGCAGTTTTACCTGCCTGCCTCCCCTGTTACTTTGGCTGTCTCAAGAAAAACAACTGCAACACGACACTTTTTAATAATTAAAGCCCTCTCTACACTCATTATTTATTTTCTGCATCATCCCATACCCTCATGCGTTTTCTTCTTTAAACTTCTGTTCTTCTCACTTGGTACTTCATTTAGTCCGCTGTCTGAAGGGCAAGACATATCCTGTAGCAATAACTTGACTGGCGACATTACATTTTTGCGTGTGCTTCGTGGACCATGTAATGATGCTCTTCCTACGTGCCACATGGTCATGGCAGGGAATTCTGTGGAGATATGTATTCCACAGAAGGTAGAGGAATGGGGTTACGGGTGCAGGATGGATGCACTGTCATCTTTTGCATTATTCATAGGCCACACTCATGTTCCCTCTGGGTTTTTTCTCGCTATGAGTTGTGGGGGTAGTGTGTGTTTGTGTGTGTGTGTAAGGGTCAGTGTGAGGTCTGTTCATTTTCCTGCTTTCTGCGGATCATAAAAGCTCGGATAGAACTCGAGAACATTGTGCAAATTGTGCTATAACTGAGTGTAAGAGGAAGAATACAGTCTTCTGAATTACATTCACTCTATGTCTTTTATATAACATCAAATTGTAACAAACTGCATCACAAACTGCACAAACACACATCTATTTCAAATTATTTCTCCCTGTGAAAGTTACCCTGTGAAAACAATCTTGTTCTTTGCTCTCCAATCCACTTTTTACTTTTTCTACTTTTGTTTCCTTTCTTTTCTCTTTGGGAATGATGTGACTTTCCGATTTAAAGTTTACAGCCATTTCACTTCTCTCTGTGTCTCTCAAGTGGACTCCAGAACTTGGAGCAAGCAAGCTGGGAGAGAAAAGACAGAGGAACAACAACATGACTCTTCCTTGGAGCCTCAACATGTCTCGGATCAAACCTGTCGTTCCCAACTTAAGGCCAATTCTCTGGAAGGCACAGCCAAGACTCTCAGCCTCCAAGTAGGAGCCACAGTTCAAATAATATCTACCTATACTAATGCACAATAGGAACAAGCTAGAGGCGCTCCAAGGCAAACCTAACACTGAGCTTGAACATTCGTCATAGACCTTGGAAGAAGCAGTTTGACAAAAATATTCTTGTCACAAGTCACACATTGTTTGGAGCTTGTGGCCACCTCATGGCTTTTATTAACAGATTAAGTTTGCTAGGTTGTCATGGAGATGGACATAATTCAAGCCTGTCATGGTAAATATATTTGGTGGACAATATATTGTTTAAGAGATAATTGCTATACACTATAGTATTGTCATTTAAAGACCATTTTATACCACTTATATAACATCAGAATAGCATAATAATGCAAGTACACCTGAATTGGAATGGTGAAAAAAAATTTAAATATCCAAGACCTAAATAACCAGAAATTACAGCAGAATTTTGCAAAATGTCTTTTTGGTTTGTTTTTTCGCTTTTTTTTTTCTTTGTTTTGTTTTGTTTTATTTTATTTTGGTTTATTTTGGTTTGCTTTGCTTTGCTTTGGTTGGGTTCAATTGGATTCAGCTGGATTTGTATTTTTTGTTTTTTTCCTGTTCGTTTGACTTAGACACTGAAAAAAATACATAGGAGTTGCTCCCAAGTTTTATAAATGGTTGGAAAAACCCTGCTGTTTATTCTGGTGGAGTGTTGGCTGAAATGTTGCTGACATTCTTACATAGACAAACACGTATGTAAACCTAATGGACAATGTTGTACACTATATGGACATGACCTCGATAATTATGCTGACTTCGTCCATAACATAAATATCATGACCGGCCCAGTCATCTAGGGACATGAGTAGACTACTTATCACAGGATAGCATGTGATATGTGGTAGCAGTTAACTCAATCACCTGAATAAATGTTGGCAGTATACGTTTCTGCAAACCACAGAACCACAGATGTTACATTTGCACATTAATACGTAGCAGATACATTGAAACAACACTGTGGTTTTTGTGTGGTCAGGTTTAGGAAAAGAAAAAACAATCTGGTTTGGTTATGGTTAGGAAAAAAAAACATGTTTTGGCTTAAAACACCCAGTGAGGGTGGCACTAACCCAACTGAAAACACAGCAACGTCTTGATAAAAAACAAACCGTTTTTCATGGCACTATCCCAGCAGGTACGCAGTAATGACTTTGTAGAAAACAATCACCTTTCATGGCACTATGCCCAGTGGATACCGAGTGATGACTTGCTAAAAAGCAACTGGATTTGTTATTTTTTGGGCTCAAACAGTGGTCTGTAATGGTCTGCAGTTTGGCAAGGAGAGGGTTTGGCAGGTGTCTCACCATCCACCACGCCATCAGCTTCTGAATGACAAAGTCAGCTCATATATTACTTAAGATTAACTTAAGAAATGTCCATGATACATATGAATCAAATCAAATCAAATTTATTTATAAAGCATATTTAAAAACAACCAGAGTTGACCAAAGTGCTGAACAGTAAAATAAAATGCATAAAATAACATAACATGGTAACAGCAAAACGTAAGAGAAATAACAAACCCAAAAACATGCAAAAATAAACAAGTAAAAAACAAAAGAAAGCACAGAATAGTAAGATCTGAAAATAAAATATGAAAGATAAAAGAGAAACCTTAAGGACAATCAAAGTTTTTAGAAAACATGTGGGTCTGAGGCTTAGATTTAAACCTGTCTACAGAAGCGGAGCACTTAATTGATCACAGTTGCCCCTTAGTCTCAATCGTAGGACTGCCAGCAGGAACTGGTCTTAGGATCTGAGAGATCTAGGGTTGGAAGTGGGGCAGAGGAGCTCAGAGATGTACTTTGGTGCCAGGCCATGTATGGCTTTAGGAAAACATACACGTCACATATTTGTGGTTTGCAGAAATAAACAACATTTTCTTGTGGTGACTGGGCTGCAGAGGTTGTAACCTGTCTCTCTTTAGCAGTTGCCCATGGCATTGAGAACAACTGAAACATGTTATTACTCCACACATTCTTCTCCCTTGTCAAAACCTGCTGCCTACATCCCCCACAATGCCACTCAAGTGCAGCCGGAGACACTTGTGTGTTATGCTAGTTGCAGCTAAATTACCCTTGAGCTGCTAGTCTTAAGCAGAGATGAGCAGCGTGCTACAGAGGTCTGGTAACCTCCCGTCTCTCTCTACCTTCACACCCCCAGATGTTTTTCATTTTTAAACTTTTAGTCTTCAAACCCAACTGGCAATTTATCAGATTTTGCACAGTTCCTCCCGAAGCCACAAAAGGCTTTATACAACTTTTTTTTTTCACAGTAGTACTCTCCAAGACCTGTAAACAGACTTTGATGTGTAAATTCTTGAGAGTTCACCTTAAAGTGGAGCTTGTGCTAAGGTATTTTTTGTTGTCAAGCCCTGACCATTTTTTAACTGTTTTATATGTGCATAAGGCTACAATACAATATCACAATAAACAAGTAGTTTAGTTCGTTATTCTTTCTGAGAGCATTTTCGGAGACTGTGTCAGCTCTAACAAGGAGATTATTTCACACAGGTTCAAGCTAAAAATGAATAAAAGTCCACGGTGGCAAATTGATTTGCGACTGTCTACTTGTTCCACCGCTTTTGATCTATCAAAGTTAGGAAGTATCAAAGAATGAGCGAAGCCGCAGAGGATGCAAATACAACAAATAACGGTTCTACAAAGTACACAGACAAGACTGACAACATAAAGGTCATTTATGTGGTTGAGGAAATAACAGGAATAGCTGCTCGGTGTTATACGCGGTTCAGACGCACTGATCAGATGTGGAAAAGTGCAGTGTCGGTGCCATATGGAACCTTTAGACCCCCAGGAATGATGTATTAGACTATTTCAATTAAGGTTTTCCTCACAGAGAATCTTAATGTGTTTACTCTTGGAATAAACATTATCACAACAGAAGCAGCATCTCTTGAGGGGTGATTTTTACACTTGGAGGGATTTTTGCTTTAGTTGGTGTTTGACACAGCCTCTGCCAAGTGGAGGGGGAAGGAAAAAATCTTTTAATGATTTCAGGGTTTTCCGTCTTTTTCTCTTTCCGTCTTCCTCTTTTAATTGAATTTTCATTTTCCTTTCTACCCAGTTAATGTAACAAGTTTTATCTCAGCCTTGTGAGAGGTAAAGATCCAGTGAGGTTTCTAAAGAATTCAGATTCCCCCCCTGAGTAAAGCTCTCTTACTTTTATCCCCCTTAAAGCTGAGCATAGTATTACCATGTTGCCTATACCTCTCAGCTATTACGAGGCTGCGAGGAGGATTTTCCAAGGTTAAGGAAAAGATTACAGATATGTTTCAAATGGATTCTACCCCAATGAAGATTTTTTTCCCTTTCTCTTTCCACAGGATTAGTGTCTATGAGTTCTACTGTGTTCTTCCCACCAACAAGCAGCTCACTGTACATATCCTTCTCCCCCGCCCCAGGAGGCTCTGGAGCTCTTCAGGCCAGACTTCATCAGCCGATCTCAGGGTCGGGTGAGGAGGTTGGAGCAGAGGGCTAGGAGAAGGAAATCGCTGCAGAACTCCAATCCAGACCTGGTGCAGGGCCTCAGGGAGGATCGAAGCAAGCAAAAGAGGAACTGCACCACCCCAGATCCACTTAGTGGTAAGTGCAGCTGAGTAACCTAGAAAAATACAATTTCATCTCCCTGCCCAGCCAATCAGGAGGTTTCTGTTCTGCTGCCAGACCACCCGTGATGTCAGCAGTAGCCGCCAGCTGGAGATCATATGTAGAAGTGAAAGTGTGACATTCAGCCTATAGTGACGACAGCAAGCAATTCACAGTCTACCACTTGAGATGGTCTCCTAGGAGCCAGTGCAGTGCAGGCCCTCGTCTTCTATATTCATCTTGTTCCCCATCTGTCGTTACATCACTTCTGCAGGGACTAGCACATTCATCAAATCCACGGATGAAGGCTACTTCAGTGGGTGTATAGTTTTCTGGTGAGAAGGAGCCCCACACATACACTGGGAAACAACTAAACAAGGAAGTTGTAGTTATGCCATATTGATCTGTTTCTCAAATAATTCATGTTCAACCCAACAACCTCAGCTGATGTGGGAAAAAGCTGTGATTTGACATACTATTCTCCTCATATTGCCGTGGCAATTATCCAACTTTGCTCTCTGCTGGCCATTATCTAGTATTGCAGATCAGTTGGAGCATTTTTTCCTCTGAAACTCTGTATGCAGGGAATACACACAAGTTGAGACTAAAAGTGTCTAGAATATAAATGTGATGTTCTCTTTTCTATTTGCTCCAACTTTTGCTTATCCCACACAAAACTGGTTTGCAGCCAGGAATTAAACAAGGTCAAATACAACAAACAAGCATTTGTCATATGGAAGAAAAGAGAACATCTTATATATAAACTCACAAATACAGATAAAAATGAAATTAGAGCACAGAGGCACACCGAAATGAAGAACTTGGGGCCAGATATGATGGAAAGCCTTGGTCATTAACAGGGATCAGGGACCCCTAGGGGTCTCCAGAGTTACTGCAGGGGGGCCGCCAAATTACTGTTTGATAATTTTTTGAAAGTTTTTTTTCTTTTCAAAAATTCAAACATTAACACAGATCCAAAAATATTTTGCCTTTTGCATCAACTTATCTTTGTGAAAGTGGAGTTTCCTTCCTCACTTACCTGAAAAGCAAATACAGGTCAAGACTGCAGTCTGAAGCTGATATGGCCCTTTGCCTGACACCCTCCATCTGCCCAGTTTAATATGCAATGCAACTTTATAAGGTATATGAAGTAGGAGGTCCCCACTCCATCTCTCTTACAGCTCTCTCTCTCTTAGACCTTTGATGTAAAGGACATTAAAAAACATATTTCTATGCAAAATGCCTGGTTTAAACAAGCTTTCATCCAAAACTGGTATGATTTGAATAGTCTGCCTACAGATAATTTATACAGTATTTGTACCATTTCAACAGCTTACTGATTGTGATTCAACAATTCAGCTGTTTCTCTTTATCCCTTGGATTAGAGGTGTCAAACATATGGCCTGCAGGCTAGAGCTGGACTACCAAATGGTCCAATTTGGCCCACTGGATGACTCTGCACACCTAATATCGATGCACTTGTAAAGACTAAAAGGGGTCAAGAGCAAGTGTTAGTAGACTAATTCATGTAAGATGCAGCTTCAGAGGCTTTTCCTCTCTGACCAGAATACAGCTCTCTGAAACGACAATCAATATTTAGTGTGTTTATATTTAAAGATATTTTAAAGATTGTGCAAAACACTGTTAGTCAGCAGCTTCAATACAAACACATCTGTATCAGACCTCTATCTTAAAACAATACTGGTGGAGCCAGTGGCATAAGTTAGTTACAATGGGCCCCAGTGCACGCTAGCTATCATGCACATACCGTCCTGTCACATGATCAGAGACTTGACATTGGAGAACACCAACATAAATATTTCTCAGCAATCATCATTGCATATCAGAAAATATAAAAGAAAACATGAAATTTATTAATTGAATTTAACAATTTTAATAGTTGGCTTTGCCTTTTTCAAGGGCATATATAGCAAATGGCACTGTTTTTAATTTAATGAGAGTTCTTCTTTGAAAGCATTTACTTTTTCAAGGTGGCAGTCAATCATTCTCCACCCAACACATTGTTGGAGGGCCCACTCTACTACTCTACTGGCCCCCCTAACTCAAGGGCCCCAGCGCAAACACACTGCCTGCACTGTCTGCACGTACGCCCCTGGGTGGAGCCATATAACTAAGGCACTGCCAAAACTTTTCATCTGCATGGTTTGTAAAGCAGGGAATAACTTAACCTGCTTTGTTAACAGCTTCCACTATAGTTTGATGTTACTACACTATACATGAGTGGAAGTGTATGGAAAAATGTACACGTAATGTCAGTGAATGTGAAGAAATTGGGACATATTGTTTGAATTGCATATATTTTTCTGAAGAATGGACTTCTTTACATTAAAAGAAAGGGAAAGGTTTGGAGATGTTGGTTCAGCCCACTTCAGATCAAACTGGGCTGTATGTGAGCCATGAACTAAAATGAGTTTGACACCCTTGCTGATGTTTATCAGATTATCTGTAGAGATCTGTGACAAATCATAAACAACCTGCATAGTCTCAGAAGTATTTCATTAAACTTCTACTATTCACTGCAGCATAGTACTCTGTAAACTATCTAAATAAAGAGTTATCAGGCAAGATGTAATAACCGCCTGTCTTCTCTGTCAGCAAAGAAGACAGAAGAATAGATTCACGTGTCCCTCTGCGCCGTTTGGTGTCTTACTTAGTATTTTTCAAAATTGTTGCAATGTTGTTTGATGTCATAAAGGTGTATATTATGATTTCTGTGAAGGAAATACTGTTATATATTCAGTAAAACACTCTCTCCGTCTTTTTTTCCTTTGTCTTTCTCTCATACTGAAGCTGTCAGACTTATAAACTCTGACAAGGCTTTGTTCGGTTGAAGTGAGCGCGCACCACATCCAACATTTCTCTCAGCAGTTTTAACACAGCTGTTTGATTCTCTGTCTGCTTTAAGAAAATATGGGATTTTTAAAAGCGAGACGGGGAATTGATTCTCTGCATAGGTTGGGTAATACTTGAATTTCTTAAATGCTTTCTGAATACACCAGCATTAACACTTTTTTTGATACACATTCATCACAGCAGATTGTTTATGGTCATTTTTTATTTACGGTAAACTTCACCGCTCAACCATTTAGTAAAACATTAATAAAGCAGGGAGTGATGATACTTCAGGTATCTGAAGCTTTCCAACTTTTGAAAGGTCACAGAGGGGTCGTGGAATAAGGAGCCTTGAATAGCTCACACTGGTCTCTGACTGAAGTCTGAAGTCTAATTATGAACAAAGAGTCTTGGTGCTGTTGACCTGAGCGGCAGCACTCTGCCAATTCACTTCAGTTCAATCTGTGAGAGACAGAAAAGTCAGACTTAATAGGACTGGATATGGCTTTGTATGGTGTTTGATGTGTGTGTGTGTGTGTGTGTGTGGGTGTGTGTGTGGGGGGGGGGGGTGTTAATGCTCAAATGTGTCTGAAAAAGAGAGATCACAGACAGCCCTCAGTGTTCATTAACATATTCAAGATTCATTTACATATTAATTCTTATTTGTTATTCCTGTGTGTGTGTTTGTGTTTGTGTGTGTGTGTGTATGTGCATGTCCTAGATAACCTTTTCAAGCCTAGAGAGAGGTCTATATCAGGCAGAGAGATGCAGCTGAGGTCCAGACGGTGAGTCCTCCAGACCAAACCCACGTCAGACGATGTCACTCTGTCTCTCCTTGCTCTTTGTTTATTCTGTCTTTTTTTAAATCCATCAAGTTTGTTTGCCATATCTGCCATGCATGCGGCAGGTTTGCACACAAACATGACGCACAGTCACACACCTACATACTGTATGGATACAATAGATGTTTGATGTCCAAATGTCTTGACAGCAGATATGAACTACCCTCTGTATACCTTATCGTCTTTTTCCCCCCCTTTGCCTTATCTGGAAAGGCACACCTGATCAGATGATGGCTGCCCATTGTAATTTTTTTTCAGTAGCGACACTATCTGACTTGAAGGATCTCTTAACAAATTGGCTGTAGTTGTGGGAGTGAAAAAGGAGTCTGTGTGAGACCTGTTTATCAGCAGATCCAGGTTTTTGCCGGCTGTGGTCTCACTAGATAATACCTTGTCTCTAGTATGCCAATCTGCTGGCATAGCTCAGCCACCCTCAGACTTCTGATGCCATATTCCCCCTGCCCTGTATGAATTTGCCTTTTCTGTGTCTGTAGGATTTACAACAAGCTACCAGAGGTGACAAAGAAGAAAGACGAGGAGAAAAAGAGGGCTGTATCACAAACCAACAGATTGCGAGCAGACGTCTTTAAAAAGGTAGAGCTGGGGTTTATTTTTGGTGCAGAAATCTGCTCAAAAACGTTGATCAAATGTGTCAAATTAAAACTCAAATAATGATGCTGCGACGGGTTCACTGTTTTCTGACGGCATCCCATGCTGTTTAACACTCCACCAGGGTCACATGTTAAAATTAGAAAGCTTTTTTTTTTTTGCAAGAAATGGTGTTGATGAGGAGGTTTTTTTTGGAGGTGTGGATGTTTGTAGCTGTGGTCTAGTCACACTCATTTGTCACCCAGGATGTGGGCAGCGCTGAGGCACAACTTTTGTTTTTTTCCACTTTATTTTCTAGTGTTGAAAAGTAAAAGTCAGATCAAATAGTTCACTTCACCCTAAACTTGAACATTTTATATTTGTGGGTGCGGACAGTGGCAGATCTTCCAACAGGCACCCTAGGCAGTCACCCTAGTTTGTTTTTTTTGGTCCTCTGACATTAAAAAAAAATCAGACTTAACGGAAATAGTGAAGTGGAGTGTAAGTGGAGATAATTAGAGTAAGAAAAAAAGAAAAGGCAAAAGGGGGAAAGATGAAATTTTCAAATTTGTACATACCGTATTCTTTTATTATTTGACCTTTAATGTTATTTGTTAAGTAAGTTGTCTATTTTTTTGGATTTCTCATTAGCTCTTGTTCTTATTAAAAAAAAAAACAAATATAATATACAAAAACTTGGCCACAAGGCACTGAAGGTCCTAGATTCATCATGGATGGGGATAAGAAATGTCCAAAACAGGTGTCTGGATAGTATATTTTATGGCAACAATATTTTAATTTATCTAGTGTCTATCTTATCTAGTCTTGATTAGATGATATTTCTTTTGTTTGTTTTTTTTTTGTTGATCTATGAAACAAGTCTATTTGTATAGCACATTTCAGCAACATCATAAACATCCAAGTGTTCGACACAAAACATCAAAAACATTAACATTACATTACGTTATACTTTTATAATGTGTTTCTTTTGCGCGTTGAAAAGAAACACATTATAAAAGTACATTTGAATACAATTAAAAAAAAAGCCTAGAGAAGAGAAAAGAAAAACAAGCTAAGATTGAATATGACAGGTGATAAAAAATACAAGAATAAAAGTTACAGTGCAGTGCAAGAAATGAATAAATATTTGATTTCATTAAAGGCAGCAGCAACAAAAGAGTGTTACAGCAGACCCGCAGTTACCCTGGAGGCTGTTCCAGATATTTGATGAATAAAACTCCTCCATGTTAAGTTTAGACTCTGAAAACAGAGAGCAGACCAGTCCCAGACAACCTGAGGGGTCTCAATGCAGGGACCACCCAGCCATGGAGTCAACACAGGGGGGACCAAGTCTGCACCCCTGCCCCCATGCAGCACACACATTACACTTAATGTAGTCTACCTTACAAATATAACATAATAAAGACATTAATGATAGTTGAATACACCTGTGAGCTGTGTAATGCTGGGGTACGGCAACACCACTTGGACAAACCACACACAGAACTGCAGTACACCATAATACTAGAACAGATTGTAATAATAATGACAATTTATTCACTTTATTTCTGATTTGATTACATTTTCTATAGATTATTCCGGACAGTGGTGTGTTTGCCTGTTATAGAGTAGCAGTATTTTATTTTATTTTTTTTAGATTTTTATCAATATGTTGGGGGTGGCGGGCATTTTTAGCACATTTTAATATGGGGGAATGTGTACCTCTCAATTTATGTTTTCTAATTTCTGCCTTGTTTGTATGGTTTATAATGAAGCAGAGAGCACACACCAGTTCAAAGGAAGGCTTATTTCAAACATGGTCCCAAGATGTTAAAATACAGACAAAAATATGCAATATAACCTTAAACAAGAGTATATATATAAGTAACGTCAGTGCAAACTAAACCAAAAAACAGATATCCAAATTTAAACAGCAGCATTCAACAAAACCAGTGCATATTTGGTTTATTTTGGTGTTCTTGAAGAATAAGAAGTTGTTGTAATTAGATAAAATCTAGATGATACATACTCATGTATACATGAAGTGTTAGGTGTATTTCAAAGGGGTGTCCCTGTATATAAGCATCGCTCACAAGGATAAAATGAAGCATGGTTTGATCATCATCCAGCAGAGGTCACTGTTTGACTGCTAAAGCCAGATCCTCTGTCATTTATCACACTGGATTATCATCCAAATAAATGTGCATTCAGCATTAAAATCCATCCATTTAAGTTATATTTCATGTGGAATCTTTAACCTTTTAGTGACTGGGGCATTCTTTAAAATCAGATCAGGAAACAATTGGCCTAAAGAAATTAAAACTAAACCCTTCTTGCATCACAGCTAAGCCCATTTCATTTCTTACCCCATGGTTTCATTCTGGCGTTCAGTACAGTAGAAGCCAAAGGTCACACAGCCATAACTTATTTTACTTAGAGCCCCTGTTGAGGTGATGCATAGGACCTGCTTTAACAGTAAGCACCCATGTCCTCCAGCAGTGAGGGGCATGTGGCAAACGAATGATCTATTCAGGACATTCAGTGTCAGACGGATCCATTCAGCTCCACTTGAGGGTACGCCTTCACTCACACTCCCATTACAACTCATCCACAACAATGAATTACCTGTCAGTCAGGTGAGATGTGAAATATGTGAAGAGGTGTCTCCATTCTCTTACAGATAATTACACAATCGTTTTCAGATGGCGTGTTTGTGTAATAGAGAGAATATGTGTGTGTTTTTTACCAAGTTATTACTCAAGATGATCTCAAGATGATTGGCCTGTCTTGTTTGCCAACGTTTAAGTAAACTGGGAACAGTTTTGCCCCAGGCCTCCAACAATTTTCATTTTAAACAGTGATTCTACAGTGAATCAGCGCTGTGTGGTTTACTGACACAGCCAGCAATTACAGAGCATAGTGTGACGTCAAATGGCTCTGTAAGAGAACATTTTATTTCTCGGGGAAATGGAGCAGCCGCGAGTGTTACAATGCCAGTGTGACCTCGCCACCTCTCAAATGAAGCTATTAGCCGGGCTCAACCGCAGCGAGATTGGGAGAAAAAGGAGTGTGTTCCGTCACGATAAACACAGAGTCGTGTGTGCTTTAGAGGCCTCATTTTTTTTGTCAGAAAGTCAGCAACACACACAGAGAGAGGTTGAGTCCAGAGAAGAGTCACAGAGGGGTCTGATAGTGAGAGGCGGAGGGTGGCTGGGTTTGAATGCTGGCTGAAATGAGATTCCAGCTGTTGGGTTACACTGTGAGAGGAGGGTGATTGCATAGCAGTGTGTTTGGTCAGATAGCAAGCTAGAATTATTCCCCCTACCTGGGCTCGGCCACCTCGGGGGTGAGGCTGATGGAAGTGAAAGCCAATTTAGCAGCGGGAGTTGCTCCTGTGTGATGCAGAGCTGCTCTTAAGAGATTGAAGGAAGGGAGGTGTGAGTGCAGATAGATGTGTTCTTGATCGTTTTTTTTGGGGGGGGGGGGGGGGAGTTATCAGTAACATTGTTGTTTTTCCTGTTTTGCAGAGACTTCTGAACCAGATCCTGCACAGATAAACGAGAGACACCGAAAGGCAAATGGAGTTCATTCACTGACCATTCTTCAATTTTCTCAATATATATTGGCTTTGCAGTTAATCATCTATGCATATCATTCCCACTGCCTGTGCATGATTTAGTTAAACCTCTGTTTCATGTTGTATCTTTGTTCTTTGAAAGTAGTGCAACAAAAATATGTTTTGCTGTTCCCAGGGTGACAGGAAGACATGTTTGGTGAAGCTTACTTGATTTGTCACCAGTGTTTAAAGAGATAATTTGATGTGACATGTAGCAAAGACAGTCTAAAATTCATTCATTCATGTATTATCCATCACTGCTTATCCTGGTATAGTGTTGGGGGATAGATGGAGCTTACCCCGGGTGTCACTGGGCGAGAGGCGGGGTACACCCTGGACAGGTTGCCAGACTATCACAGGGCTGACACATAAAAATAGACAACCGCATATGCTTACGTTCACACTTACAGGCAATTTAAAGTCACAAGTTAACCATGTCTTTGGACTGTGGGAGGAAGCCGGAGTACCTGGAGAAAACCCCCACTGACACAGGGACAACATGCAAACTCCACACAAAACAGCTCCCCTACCCCGGGGTTTGAACCAGGAACCCTCTTGCTGCATAAATGCTGATAAAGGGAGGTGGGACCAAGTCATTTTGCAAGTCTCAAGTTAGTCTGAAGTCTTTGCACTCAAGTCCAGAGTCAAGTCTGTAGTCAAGACAGGGAGGTCCCAGGTCCTAAACTTTGAGTTTCAAGTCTTAAACAAGTCATATTGTGCTATTCAGCAGATGAAATGTCATTTTAACACAGAATAACAATAAATTAAATTTACAAAAATCATGAGTGCTTTTAAAATTTGTTTATTTGTTTATCAAAACAAGTACAATTGAAATTAATCATAACAACATAATGCTGACATTGCACTTTAATAGGACAAAGCGCTCTTAAGCAGTACCACAATTAGCTCATAGCGCCCACATTAGCTCGCTAACTATGCTAATATTAGCCTCAGCTCCCTGTTCTTTGTGCAACTTAAAATGTCAGACGAGATTGGATGTTGTTGCGTTTCCGTCCATAGTTCTCGAACTGCATGTTTTGCATACTGCAGTTGTTTTTTTGGTGACCATTTTGTAGTTTTTGTACACAAATGAAATTATATTTGGTATCATTTTTTCCAATTAGCACTCACAAAGGTAAGGTTGGTTTGTCATGGTTCTCTGCAACTTGACTGGATGCTGTTGGGTTGGTTCAAGGTGGATCTGGGGGATTTAGTGCTGACTGGGAATGAACAGCATTAGTGTTGGTTGATTCAGGAAATCAAGGAAAATGAATTGGCTGGTGGCACAAGTTCGTAATCTGCAGGCTTGGGGGAAGGTATCAAGTAGTTTCAAATCAAAAGTCCTTGGTGTTAAAGTCAAGTCAAGGTGCAAGTCTTCTGTGATTTTGTTCAATCTGAAGTCAAGTGATCAAAGTCAAATTTGAGACTTCAGTCTGACTGGAGTCCAAGTCATGTGACTAGGGTCCCCTCCTCTGCTAATAAGTTAATTGTTGTCTGCAGACACTGACAAAGCCCAACCTCCTCACCTACCACCAACACACTCATAATTAAGGGTTTGACGGCTGAATTATTTAAGAAATGAAACTGTAATCTGTCTTCCCCGCTCAAATTAACACCCACTGATTAAACACAACACAGATTAATCACAGAATTTTGCTCATTTCCTTCTTAATGATTCCATTCCTTATCTACAGTATCATTTTCCTCTAATGTATCTCAAGTGTCTCGAAATGAAATAAAAGCATTCCAAGGACATTCTGTGTAGAAGTAGTGTCATTTTCCAGGAAATTGAGTCTCAGTGCTCTGAGCAAAGCACCTTGGCTCTGTCATTGGTACAGTACTGTAGGTGTTTATAAAGTGGGAGAGGGGTGAGCGGTGTTTCGTCATTGGCTGCACGTCTGCCTCCAGGCCTCTGGATCCTCCCATCCGGAACACTGGAATTCCAAGCTAATCGAACTCAGGAGACACGCAACGCCTGTGAAAGGGGGCCTTTGTCACAGAGCTCCGAACCAGAGATGACATTGTAATAAGAGAGGAGACTTCCGAGTGCTGCAGTCCACATATAGAGTCTGTAAAGGTGACTGACATCTCTGTGGCATTTAAACAGAGCCTGCTGGGATGAAGAGAGGACAGGGGAAGGACATGTGCCGCGGGTTTCAGATAAACACGCTGTATAAATGCATACTGTTAGACTTTTGGTGAGTGGCTTGCTCTGGAGTAAATACTGACAATGTTTTAAACGTCTGACAGCGTGCTGGGTTAAATGCTAAATTTTAGCCTGCTACTGTAGTTAATTCTCCTCCAGTACTGAAAACGACGGTCCAGCTGCCGTGTGCTGCAAGGTTTTTGTATCCACAGGGATCGATTGTGGCCCACAGCAGGGAACATGTAGTAAACAGTATTGATATCCACTGACTTTACTGTTGCCTGTGTTACCAGAAAACCAATCTAAAAGAGTAATCCACATGGGAGAACTGCACTCCTGCCATGCGGGCTGGTTCCAGATGATGAGCACAGACTGACAGGCGGTTGTATACGAGGAGAAGGGCTCCTGTCAGTCAGCCGCTCTCTCTCTGAGGCATCATGTGTCTGCATGTCACATTGCTATCTCCGCATAATGTGGACTGTGTACTCCGAGGCCCCTCGACTGGCCTTGACTGACTCGGATGCCCTGAGGGTAAAGCTGATATGTCTGGCTTAGAGAGGAGAACACTAGCTGAGCTTCCAGGGCTAATTGTGTACATTGATGCAGAGACGCTGATTGTAAGTGCTGAGCCATTAGTCATTTCACTGGCACCAATATTATCTGAATATCTAGCCTCGTGGACATGTCTTTCTAGCAGCGGCTTTGTGTTCTAGGATTGTGACATCATAGTCGTAGAGGCAAAATGTCCTCCTTAATATATAGAAAATGTGCATTTGCCCCTGTCAAAGAAAACAAGAAAGAAGCAGAGGGCTTTTTAGTTTGGGGAACTGCAATGCCTCCGATAAAGTTGCTGATGGCAGTATGCAACCTCAAATGCAATGGCTGCAATTTACGATTGAAACAGGCAGTAGCGGGACATTTCCACCACAAACTGGTGCACAAAAAATCCCCAAAGCAGAGAAAATGAAGTGTCTGACACAAAATAGTTGAACCAAACATTGATAGTCTTTCCTTTCAAAATCCAGGGGCATCGCAGTGGGACTGATTTCTCAGGGCCACAAAAGAAGGGGGCCTAAAAAAGAGCCTTGTTTGCATTTTTTCATAATAAATTGGTGCCATAACTAAATTAAAAATGGCTAAACAAATTGTTTGGAAGCCTGAACTTTGTATAGAAGAATAGTGAAAGGCCCCTCTCACCCCTGAAAGGTGTAAAATTATAGTCTGCCCCTGCGCTAGGATTTGTCTCTGAACGCAGCTAGTGCCGATTGAGTGGGTGCTTATGCTGCTGGAGCACCAACGCACACTGTCATCTCTTTCCCCAAGAGAGGGAAATCAGGGTTTCAAAGCAGAAAAGAGATAAAGAAAAGAAAGGGACAGAAAGCAAACTGACTCTGTCAAAAAAAAATTCAAAAGGTGCACGAGGGAGACATGGATCAAGAGAGGAAAGGCAGGATTCCACAGAGACTGCTTATTCATAGAGCACAGAATCTGGTGCTACGCCCCTGTCAGAGTCTACAGTATTTACTGCACATGGGCTTGAAATTGATGTCAGCAAAGAATCTTAAGGTGAGGCAAGGAAAGGCGGGGTCATTCAAAAACACTGGATAAAAAAAGAACAACAGAAAATAAGTGTTTTTTTCGGGTTGTACATTTTAATGAAACTCTTCAGAGGGAAAAGGAAGATTCACAGATGCAATAAGACACTTTGGGATTTAAAAGACACGACTCAATCAAAGTCAGCTCCGGCAAAGCAGTTCATTTCATCCTTTTCTTTGCAGTTTGTAGCCTCAGCGAAGATGTGGAGTGAACTGACGCAGACTGTGCAGAGACATCTGTGACTTTTGTGCCTGCAGCGTACACACACCAAAAAAGATTAGACTAAACCAGACCAGGTAGCCTGTGAAAAACACAGATGGGACCAGGGTGATGACAGTTTGTCCATATGTGTGTGTGTGTGTGAGTGTGTCTGGACACAGAGATAGAGAGAAAGACGACACAATCTCATCCCAGGGGTATTTCAAAATGAGGAATGACTCACCATGTTGATGGGCTGAATACTTTTTTAATATACAATATTCAAACTGAAATTAAATCATGAAGTGCTCTTATTACAAACATGACAAATGCACATTGCGCAGACAAGACACTCAGCTTTACTTTAGATCAAGGATTTCCTAAAGAAACGTTTGAGGGTTCAACAGGTTAAAAGCGTAACATTTTTTGAAATGTCAGTGTGTAATACCATCAGCGCACATACATAGATTCATTCTGCACAGCTCATCATGGTATTTCACACTGCATTTTCCAGCAAATTACATCCCAAGCAGCCTAACTGGGAACCGCCAAGGGAAGTGCCCTTTCCAGAGTTTTTCTTGTACCTTCCTTGGTTGTGCCTCTGAGGCTGCATCCATCATATCTTACAAAGAGTGAGTTAGGAAGGAAGTCAATCATCATAATCCACCGTGGACCCACTGGATCAAAAACAACACAACATTTTGGCACACCAGAGAGCAGCTGAGAATAAGCCAGAAAAACATGGGGGACTGAAACAAGAGGAGAAACATCAAAGCTCTTATTAACTGTATAACATGTTTGACACTATGTTATATCTACAATAAATAGATAAATGTTCCAATGTAAAGCATGATCCATTCATACACCTCCACCCACAGTGGCTAGTAAGAAAGTACTGTAAGAAACACACAGAAAGAAATTCCAATTACATTCATCATGTTTGTTAGAATACTATATGCAAATTTAAAGTTTTTAAATGCAATACAAAGAAGAAGCAGCTTCTTAAAAGTTTAGCTTCTGGGAAAGTTATATTTTGTTCCATCAAATGTGGAGTCTAACAACGCTCATATATTATTTGGTAAGATTATTGTGTCTCCTGAGCAAACATCACATCACAAAACACTGGCATTTACACTTTCTGATAAATATAGACTAAATCAACGTATGTTTTGAGCTGAACCGCAAAATGTCTATAATTTTAAAAAGCTCCGAAGACATCTCTCCTGCAAGGGAATATTTTGGTCAAGATTGTCAGATAGACACATTTATATGACAATTTGTTTTTTCTCGCTTGAAGGGTTCTATTATATATTTTTTTTTCTTATCTGCTGTGAGGGTCCAAGGACATGTGTTTTTGTTTATACTTTGGGTCTTATCATAGGCTACATTAGGGGTAGGTACCCAGCAGCTCTGGAGCCACACGCTGCTCTTTAGCCTCAGTGGCTCCTTTTGGCTTTGAAAAAAAAAAAAAAAATCATGAAAATCAGTTACAGTGTTTTTAATGTTCACTTATCAGTGCTGTCACCTTGGAGCGATTCTGACATTCTCCAACTGTAAAAATGTTTAGCCTATACATACATATTTCAGCAACTAAAATATGCGTCAATCGTCTTCAGCCCAGCACTGTGTCCTCTACATTTTGCCTAATCTCAGCAGCGGTGGCTACAGTAGTCTTGAATCTCCCTAGCTTGGCTAGTTATGGATTACAAATCCAAGAAAAGTAAAGAGGAAACAGAACTGAAGTGTGAATGAAGAGATTAATTTGCTTTTACCATCAACTCTGCAAAGTTAAAGTTCCAACTAATCATAAACAGCCCACTGTAGTGCCACCTGATGGCAAAAATATATAAATGAATGCCCATTTAGATGTATTTGTAATTTTGACAGGGTAATTTAAATTTAATAGGTGTTGTTACTACAGCTCCAGAGAGATTTTTAAAATAATTTCTGGACAAAAATAGTGCTTTTTATAGTGAAGGTTGCCACTCCTGGGCTACATGAAGGAAAAAACAAAGAAAAACTACAGTGCGTTCCAATCAGGTTTCAATCCCCATACTACTATACTAAATAGTATGCCAGAAAAAGATTTAGTATGTCCCAATACATAGTATGCCAAAAACTCCAGGGTGTTCCACTACATCTGGTCCGATTTTGCATTATGCAAGCTAGCATTCTTTTCTGGCTATTCCGACCCACAATCCTCTGCATAGCAGACAATAAGTTGCATCGACTGAGCCGCAAACACATGACAGCTTGACAGCTGATTGACAGCTGATTGACAACTGTCAGAAGTCGCAATGACAGATGACAGCGCATTCAAGTAACCGATGACCAGTCGAACAGTAATAATAGGAATATTAATTGTTTAAGTAAACAAAAAAATCATAAATATCACAAACAACAAAAGGACATAACTTTATAATTTTAAATAAACTACATTCAATGCAAAGTAACAACAGCAGAGCTCTGGTAAGTATCTCCATGGTAACAGATATAAAAGTAAGAGGGTCAAAGTTCAGGCCATAATGTTATGAAAAAGTAGTAGGTCTATGTCCCGACTGCGTGCATACTGCATCCAACAGTAGGCTGTAGGCTACTTTCCAAGGGCAGCTGCAGTACCTGCTAAACGGAATGCACTCCTACTATTTTCCTCCCATGATCCTTTGCCCCGCGTTAACCGGTCTGCTTCCGGGAGGCTGGTGCTGCATACACAACGGAAAAAGATATTGTTTTTTTCGCAAAAACATCCTCTCCTGGAGGCTTTTGACAAACTGCCGAGAAAAACGTGATGCAGCATCGAAACTTAGTGCTCCTCAGGCTTCTGTGCCTAACATTAGTCCACTCAAACATGGAGAAACAGTCATGGCTGCATGATGCGCATCTGCTGAAGCACACCTGGCTGGTCAGGTGGATTGATAATGCCCCTTGAGCACGGCCTGGTAGCAAAGCTGTCCGTTTCATTGCTTTGCATTCATGTAATACACTAAATATCTACAAGTGTTAATTAGATGGTAATCTGCATGAGAAATGATAGAAAAAATGGTATAATCATACTGATCAATTGGCCCACTATATTATCATGGATAATAGGTGTGTATTCCACATCTCACAACATAAGCTGTTTCCCTTGGATGCATTAAGTGGGTAAATGGGTGAACATTATAATAACTGTGTCAGTATTTGTCCGGCTTTAGGACCCAGCGCAGCTTGAAGCGCACATGGCGAAGTGTGGCTGCTCCGGTCCTGGAGGGGATGGCAAGTCCACTTCACTACTCTCCAACATCCTCTCATTCTGCCTCTCCTGCCGCTTCTTGCCATACCCTTACCACATGAGCAACACCTCCACACACACTGCATTTAACTAACACGTGCATTTGGACGTTTCTCCCCTCAAACCGCTGCCCGCCAAACGTCGGGTGGAGGAAGGAAAAGTTTTTGACAGCTTCTTTCTTGGAGTGACAGCCTGCCACATCACGTTGGGGTCTTAGTGGTGAAGCTTTTTTTTTTTCTTTTTCCTCCCCCTACTACTACACCACCACCACCACCACCACCACCGCGGTGAACTGCTTTGACCCGTGTCTCCACCCTGTCACCTGTGTCAAGTGGTCGTGCTGCTCTGACAGCGCAGTCTGACCGGAGCGCTTTCCCCCGGCTTCAGCTCACCGCGTCCGGGCATCATGAGAACCTGGAGGCGGCAGAAGAACTTTGCCTTTCTGCTCCTCGCTCTGCGCGTCTGCTGCTGCCTCTCCACGGCGACGGAAAATGCTGACAACACGGTTCACAATAAAGAGGAGGGTGAGTAGACAATATAAGTGTTACAATTTCTGTTATTAGTCAGCTGGATCATTTTCGTGTAGTGCTGCAGATGTGGAGCCACAGCTGAGCATGGTTTTCAGAGTGTGTGGACTTGATTCCATGCTTCATCCGGATACACACAGTGTAAATATCAATGTGTTTGTGTAGGTTTACCTTGTTGAAGTTCATAGAAATTCTAATATGTTAAAGAGGACACTTAAAATGCCAATATTACACATCAGCTTTTGCATTTCTCTTCTCACACAGCCCCTTTTAATTGTCTTGCTGTGCATTTTGCATCTTGGAAATTCACAGAGAAGAGTGTTTTTGTTTTTATCCAAATCCATTTTTTTCTGCTCAGATGGAACAATACAGGGAAGTGTCAGGATGGACAGATGAGTTTAACATCCAGGAGGATACAGCTCTATCTTTAGGGTGTAAACACAAATCAAACAGGATGTTAGTATTATTCAGCTGCTAAACTTAATCTGCCGAATGAGTAAGACACTGACAACCGGGTATTGTGTGTGTAAGACAGAGCTCATCCTAGGAGACAAATGTTTATGTGTGTGTATGCGTGTGTGTGTGTGGCTGTGCACGTAGTAGCAGGACTAAATGGCAAAGACGAGAGAACTGAAAACATAAATCCATCCATGTTTACGGTTAAAGTAATGTTGAGCCGTTAAAGTGGTTTCTGTTGATCTTGACAAGTTGGGAAGTCAGGATCCAGCTTGCTCCAATTATAAATAAGGTTAGAAATCAACTCTAAATAACTTATTTCTCAATCTCAGGTGATTCAGATACACACAGTGCCTGCTAAAACAACATTATGTCATGATCAGAGCGGATTGAAAGACAAAAAAATGTCCACACTATGGTAAAAATAGAAGTTTATGTCATGTCTTAATAACTTAAACGCATTTCTCATCTAGCAAAAGTTAAATGCAATCCCGGACTATGTTTTTCCTTAAGAAGAAATGCACAGACTGCTCATTGTTTGTGATTCCGGGCTAACAAACATAAAGCCTGAGGCTGCATCATTAATAGCACCACACAAATTATAGCAAAGCCTCCCTGAAAATTACCCACGCTGGCGGAGAAATAGGGCGATGCAGTTCAGGAGATGTTTACCACAGACATCGTCTCAATGTGGGGTCATTAGAGCTCTCACTCAGAGGGTTAGCTGATGTATGAATGCAGGGAGTAAAAATAGTTTGAAGGGGTAGTGTGAGTATTGAAATAGGGCAGTACGAACCACCACTTTGATGTCAGCAGGATACTGACTTCAGCCCTCTCTCTGAAATGTTTGTCATGGCCTCCCCTCTCTCGGTGGAGACAGCGCTACTGTGTCTTTATCATGCTGGAGTTTGTGAGACAGAGTGAAGCGAGAGAGGTTTTCCTCAAGGCAGATTGTCCCTCGGTTTTCCTGCAACATTGTTTGGATCGGATTATCTAATTGGAAATAGATACAGAAACAAGCAAAGCATGTTTCACTTCAGAAATTCTGCTGATTATATTGGTTTAATGATGGCAAGGTGGGGACGACAGGAAAAAAAGTTGTCCCAGCAATATTGGTTGAGTTGTATTCATGGTCACAAGTGTATGTATGTGCATATGGTAAACTGGCTTAACATGTCCTTAAGAAATAGATTAACAAGGAGAGTAGTGTATGCAGTACAGTAAAAAATGTAACAAAAACACATGGTCTTAAAGTACCATGATAATTCGGGATGCCAACTGAGACTGTCCTCCCAAGAACAAATGGCAGCATCAGTAATTTACTGTATGTAAGTAATAAGTCCCTCTAGTGGCTGTAAGAATTATGAAATAGAGACATGTTTGTATGTAAGCCACAAAGTCCAAAGTATGTAGAGGAAATTGGATGGGAAAAGGTTGGACTTTTACACAACAGACTGCTGTTCACTTCCTGTTTGGGCGATATGACATTATGCAATGTATGATATGTAACATCTTTATGGGAAACCTCAGGTTCTGGCATTTATGTGGATGCCACCTGACACTCTCCACCCACCCAAACACAGTTTTTAGACCAAGTACACCCCCTCATGGCAACGGCACTCCCAGATGGCAGTGTATCCCCATGCTGCACCGCAAAAACTGTTCAGAAATGGCCCAAGGAACGTGACAAAAAGATCAAATTCCCCAGATCAAGAATTCGTGGAACATGCTGGTACCAAGAGGAACTCCCAATCCATGGTTGGGCCTCCTTGGACCAGACTTGGTTCTGACCTGTCAAGGCATGGACACAGGACCTCTGGGGTGTGTCCTGTGTTGTCTAGCACTGAAACACTGGTGGCAGATCCTTTGAGTGTTGTGGGTTGCAAAGTGGGGTACCAGCATGTCCCAAGGATGCTCCATTGGATTGGGATCTGGGGAATTCGAAGGCCAGGTCGACACCTTGAGCTCTTTGTCGTGTTTCTGAACAGTTTTTGTGTTGTGACATGGCATATGGTCTTACCTGGGGGCCACTGCTATGTGGGAGTGCAGCTGCCATGAGGGAGGGTTAGGTCTGCAGTGGTGTTTGGGTGGGTGTAGCATGTCAGGTGGCATCCACACAAATGCCAGGAAGCCATCTATGTGAAATTGGAAAAACCATCTCTCAATAGAGGAGGAGGTCTGCGACACCACCTGTCCCCACTTATAATGCTGTCCTTTCATCCTTGTCCAGGAGGTTTAACACCTCTAAAAGCAATGGTCGTTCACAAATGGCCTCATGTGACTCTAACGACTCCAATGACCACCGTTGCGGCAGGAGTTTCAACGACCATTGTTGACACACCTTTGGAGCACTAACGAACCAATGACATCATTGGTCTTGTGAAGACCTCCTCAGAGGTTAAATACCTGGTGCTTCCACACCAGTTTATCAGACTAGTTCCAGCCTAGTCAGACAAGCATGACTGATGAAGCCTCTTGGATAAGAGGTGAAACATCTTCTAAGACAAAACTAAGTCCAGTTGCATTCGATTCAATTGCCTTGAGAAAATGCCAGGACACAAGATTTCCCACCAGGAGGTTGCATTGTAACAAGATGATCATTATTATTAATTACTTCACCCGCCAGTGAATTAATGTTTGGGTTGATTGGTGCATAATGTGAAATAGCAGAAATCTGTCCACCGGTAGAGGTGAGGCAATATGGATTTCAGCTGCATTCTATGTAGCAAATCAAGGCTGGATTCTCGTGTGACCTTGGTTTCTTGTGAGTCAAACTGCTTTGCATGTGATTTGGGCCGACATGAAGGAGGAGAGTGAAGCTGTAAACCTTCAAAGTTTAAAACAATTTTTCAGAGGAACCTTGAAGCTTCTATTTTGAGAGAAGGTGTTTTGAGTCCAGTGTTTTAAATTCAAGTATTGTCTCATGCGAGGCAGTTGGTTTTTTTTTTGTTTGTTTAGGAGTTCTAAATAAATTATATATACCATGATTCTGGTCCCTACTGACAGTCACATTGATTTCTTTTAACATGATGGATTTCTCCCCACCCTTTACCAATGAGTTATTTTAACCCAGACCATGATCTCTTTCTAACCAAGGCATTTTTGTGCCTTAATCTAAGAAAGAAAACGATTTAATATTTGCAGTGGTGATTTATTACAGTTTTGGAAGGCACTGTCAAAATATTTCGTCATGATAGAGCATCAGATCAGAAAAAAATTGCAGTGTGTGTGTGTGGTGTTCTGAAAGGCCATTACAAATCGAAAGGACTTGTTGATTAATTTTTGAAGTAATGAATAAAGGTGGAGTATAGGTTAAAAATACATTTGTTCATCAGCAGGGATAAGAAAGTTCCTGGGACTACCGTTTACATACTTGACAACATAAACATTCTAAATGGGCTGCTTTGTATTTCCTGTTGAAGGTGACAGGAAGCAAACATGGACACAAGCTGTTTCAATGCAATGCAGCTCCAGTTAAACAGTCAATAGGCAGCTCAGGATTTATACTAAGTGCAAAGTGGCTGGTAGGTATCTATTTAGCCAAAATGACTTGGCTCCACAGTGGCCTAAATCCGGTCCAACTGGTCGCTTGACTTTAGCCAGATTTGTGATGAGTGCCCTGCCAAAATCAGCCAAACTTGGGCCAATGCCACGAGTTGACATTTGCCCAAAGCTAGCCTGAGATCTGCTAACTGAGGCAGATTCAAAGCCTAAATCGGCCAAAGTCGGCACCTCAAAAAAAAAACCCAAGCCAAATCTGGCAGCCATGTATGGACCAGAGCAGACTGACATTCAGTCCATCCATCGCCAGAACACCTCTGAATGTGCCAGCACTCAGATGCAATCGGCTACCTGGATAGAGCTCAAAAACTGTGTTGTGTTAGCAGTTATTGAAGTAAGTGATGCATCTGGTAATACAGACTTTCTCTGGTGTGTCTTGTCGATTATATACTGGCCTAGAAGTCAGTAATATTTGCTTTAGTGAATATTTCTACAAGAAAATTCAACAAGTGAATGCACTGTAGAAGTTAACAGGTAGTTTTCATTGAGAAAATTCAAATGAAATCCCCCATCTTATCCCCCATGTGTTTTAACACACTTCCTGCCAAAAAGCAAAGAGTCAGTTGCTGTGTACCAAATCCTATTTACTGAATATGCTTTACAACATTTCACTTCGTCACATTGTCTGTCTCCCATCGCGGAAAACTGAAAAGACAAGGTGTCGGGGACAAATCAACCTTTCCGTTCAACAACAGAAAGACTTCTTTAAATGATCAAAAGGTTGACTGACAGCTGCTTGAGCAATTCTCAGAATAGTAACACATTTCTTGTTTAAAGCTGGATTAAAAGAACCCTGTCTGTCTAAATGTTGGTGTAATTAAATTTAAGAAAAACTCTTTCTGAAAGAATCTACAAAGTTAACATCAGGTGATCTGTAGATGAATTGGCTGTGTGCTGATTAGCTTTCAAAAACGCTAAAAGCAAAAAATAAAAGACGTCCCATAAGGGCATGAATCAAGCAGACTATGTTTACAAATCTTTGATGAATTGCTCTCTCTGTCTCCGCCTGTCTCTCTTTGTCTCTCCTCTGCATATCAACTGGTTTTCTGAGGGTCTGATCTCCTCTTCTGGGCAGAGGAAACTCAATAAATAATTAGAGACAGAACCGAATGACCTGGATTAGATTTGAGGATATCATCTGGTCAAGCCGCGGCATCAGACAAAATTAATTAGAAAGATTAGAATGTCTGTGTTGTCTAAACAAACAGGAGGAGAGGAGAATGAAACCTGCCCCGAGCCCCCTGAAACACAGAGAAATTCACTCCCTTTGGTTGCTCAGGTGCACAGCCCACCTTTCAGCACAGTTTCGTGGCATGTAACTCACACCCCTCCTCCAGTCCATGGTAGAATGCTGACGTATGGCTGCCATCCCTGTTAAAACAACCCCTTTCTGCTAAAGCCATTTAGGAAATAGCCTCACCCTAGTCTGCCTTTTAAACCCTTGGGTGGCTGTCGCTTGACATTTTGAGGGCAGGCTGGCATTGATTTGTTAGCCACAAGGGAATGACAGTCATAGTTAGAAACGTCTCCCTCTGTTAAGCATCATTGGCCATTATAGCCATCAGTGTGATTTAGCTTCCTTCTGCTGGCCACGTGCTGCTCTGCCCGGGGATGACAGGATCACGGATATAGTAGATAAGCCGATGTTATGAGACGGCAACACGACACATAAACCAGTGGCATGCACAAGTCAGAGATGCATACAGCTGCTGTGTGATAATCTGAGAAACCAACATGCACACACGACCTATTCCAGATTAATATTCCAAAGACGGATGTGAGAGGTGTATCGTGAAACTGTGAGAAATATGGGTGTCAGACGGCAACAAAGCTGCAGACCACCACCTGCTGAGCCCTGACTGACAGCAGTCTGTCACAGTTGTGATAGATGAAGGTGGGTGCATTTCCCCTCGATCTGCATCAGCCTTCAGAGAACCAAAAGAGACATAGAGACAGGTGCAAACGCAGTCACCTACCTCTCTTATCCATTCACACACAATTTTCTCTGAAATGAAGAGAAAACATTACTTTTTGTGGAGCGAAGAGAGGAAGAAAGGAGTAATGAATAGATACAAAGTAGGAAGGGAACATGAAGTCACTGCTGTCACAACGTATCTGTAAACGGCAAGCATTGATATTATTGCTCAAACGCAGGATGAAGGCCGATATTGGATTTACGAGAGGTGCACACATGCTGCTGCCAGTTCGCACATTTAAAGTGAATGAGAGGCTAGAGGTGTAATGGAAGAAATAGGGAGTATTTTGGCTCACAAAAGAGCTGGTGAACATATGAATTCTTTAGAGCAGCGGTTTGCTTGTTTGTTTCTGTTTCTTTGACAGAGCGCCCTTCTCAAGAAATATTAGGTTGTGCTTGGATGAGAGGAAGGACTGATTATTTAAAGTGAACTGATGCAACAACACAATTCTGGTCTGAGACTCGTGGTTGCACAGCGGACTGAACAGCTGGGTCACCCTGCATCAATAATTTCACAACAGAGAGGTCATCACAGCTCTGTGTCAGTGTATTTACTGCAGGACATCGTTGATTGGAGTCCAGCCATGTTCTTAAACCATCAGCCGTTATATTGTGGGGGCTTTTGATGGAGGGAATAGAGGCTGTTTTGACAGAGTATTATATGAAGTGAACATCTTTGTGAAGAAAGACCTCGGTTGGTTGTGCTTTGCACAACCAACCACAAGGACCTTGATCTCTAAATGTGTTTGTGTGTGTGTGTCTGTGTGTGTATGTTTTGTACTTGAACGAATGTCCTTCAATAACAAATTGTTATTTTATTTTATTTTACCTTTATTCCACCGGTAATATTCCCGCCGAGTTTTAAAATCTCTTTTACAAGGGAGTCCTGGTCAACACAGCAGCATAATTCGATGAATATATTATTTAGAGCTGCAAGGATTACTTGATTTATCATCGGTCACCAAAAAATTAACCACTATATATCGTTGAATGATAATTTTTAATGCAAAAAAGCCAAACATTTGCTGGTTTCATGTTTCTGAAATATGAGCATTTGATGCTTTTGTCATACACAAAAATATACATAATAGTTTTGGATTTTTTTATTTATTTATCCATTTAAAGACCCTTTGGCTCTGGGAAATTACACAAAGCATGTGTCACTGTTGTCTGACATTTTATTGACAAAATAATTCATCAATTAATCATGATAAATAATTGGCCATTTAATTAGTGCTGCACAATAAATCGAACATTAATCATGATCATGATTCTGGCTACAATTAAATGATCGATCATGCTATTGACATTTGAAATGCATGCTCCACTTATAGAAAACTCAGCTGCATATTAGATCAAGTGCTCCCTAAGCTAACAGCAGCCTCCATTGTTGAGGGGGTGTCATGCCGTTATGTGTGCACTCTGCAGCGGCAGCCTGTGGAAAACTTTCCAGAATGCTGCAACTGCAGGTGGGCAAAATGAATATCATCTGTCATCAACCATTATCATCTGTTGTCTTGAAACAGGAGAGAGCAAATGACATGCAGAGAGTGCATGTGGCTTGCGTCTGCACCCGCCACAAACCAACACAGCTAACTTTGTTGAACCACCTGAAAAGTCAACAATCAGCAGTAATATGAATACATGAAGGCAGAGGAGAACAACATCGGTAACACAACCTTACCGTTACAGTTAATCCATGTTCTTGTCCAGCGTCAACTCAGACATTCAGAGCGAGCAGCATCACTGTGGCATGTCATGGTAAAAACAAACATATGCACAGATACATATCCATGAAATATGGACTGAATTCAAGAGAAGAAGAACCTTATTTTGATGCAAGAATTTGTTATTAAGCCTATGATAAAAGTAAAAGCACTGATCTGTTGATTCAATTTTGGATAAAACGGTTTGGTACAATTTTATTTGTAATTTGCTTCCAGGAGATGCACTGTGAATAAGACCAGTCTCTATAAAGCTGTACTTGGGCACAGCGGCGCTTTGAGCTAAATGCTAATGTGAACATGCTAACATGTTGAAAATGACAATGCTAACATTCTGATGTTTCATGGGTACAATTTTTAGCATGTTCACTGTCTCAGTTTGGCATGATAGCGTGCTAACATGTGCTAATTAGCACTTAAAGTGACACTTGCCTTTCTGGAAATTTTACGCTTTTCTTTGTTTAGGTTAAAATGCTATTAAGAACCTGATGGCACACTAAAATGTAAGTGAATTCCACCAGAGATCAAAACTCATAATTGTACCATTCTCAAATGGTTCTAAGAAAACTCCGACCAATCATTGCATTCGGACCGAATGGACCGAACAGCGTCCTGTCTGTCTTCCCCACATGGAGGCCTCCGACTGATGTTACCGCTCACGTACAGTAACATCCACAACATTATATGTGACTCCTCTTCTACGCTTCTCTTGGTGTGTTACACTCGCTCTCCTCTTCCGTGTATCTAACGTTACCTTGCCAATGCCTACGTCTATCATAGACGTAATGAGGACGTAATATAGGAGGGGGGAGTAGGCCTTTGGAGGGAGGTGGAGTTGTGGATGTTCAAATTTTTCTAAGTGCTGTGTGAAATGCAAGAAAGGTAATAGTAGCTTTAACACAAAGTACATCTGAAGGAGAGGGAACGTTATTAGATTTGCAGGTAGTTGGTCATAAACTCTAGGCACTCCATCCCATAGTTGTTCGGGTAGGATCAAAGTGATTGACCAATAAACCGAACTATCCAAACCATGCTGCTAGCATGGCTGAAAATCCATATTCATTGGAAACCTGTCTCCCCCACAAATAGCTGCTAGGTGACCCAGCATGTATGATACGTTTCTGTTAATCCCCAAATCCTCCAAACTGAAATCCCCATCGCTCTGAGACATAATGCCAAAATCTGTGCAGGACAAGATGGGAATTGGCTTTTCCACTGTTGCTCCCACAGGATGGGAATGTGACACACAAGCAAATTTCACCCACCCTGGGAAGTCTCATATTACCATAACTTCACTGTGAGCCACAGACCTCAGAGTTTACTCCATTGGGTCAATAACGGGCTGATCTGTTTGGAAAAGATCTGGGGGGGTCCCACATCCAGGATTATCACCTTCTCAACTTCAGCGCTAATTACTCCAGTGTGTCATCATCATCACAGGGGGAAAGAGGATGATGAGGGAGTTGATAGAGGGAGGGATTGTTGAAATGAGGCCTCTCAGCCCCTTTTCCTTTCTGTCTCTCAGCCTGGTCTCCCCCACTGTCAAAAAGAAGCTTATAATTTTGTCCCACACTGGAAGTCAAATTGTTCACCCCCTCTTTTTGTCAGTATCTACATGCTCAAAGAAGCTGGTGGTAGAGGAGCCAGAGTGCAGGAGTAAAAAAAGTAGTTGTCACAGCAGAAGTGAACAAATAAGGAGTGAAACGATCATGTTGTCTTTTGTGTCATTTAATAAAGTGATAAAACAGAATAATAAGAGTTATAACAGAGTCAATCTATTTCAATTGAAAGGTCAGAGCTCTGGCACCTGGAGTGTCCTCTGTAGGTCTGACAAAGAATCACAGACTCAGTCACATAATTTAATTAAAATTTAGAAGTGCACAGCAAAATGTAGGCGAAGGGAGGCCTCCAGTTAACTGATAACTGTCATGAGAGCAAGCCTCCATACACAATTGAAAACTCTCCAAGGACACAGTTTACTTCAGGTAAAATGGAGCCTTATACACATAAGGAAGCAGAATACTACATGTCTGTACATGGTAATGGATAATTTTGTTCCTACAGTAGTCAATTATCAATTCATTTTAGTAGAGTTAGTAAATTAATACTTTTAATTGCTCTGTTTGATTAGGAGTGTAAGTTTTTTTAGCCATACTAGCAATATGACACAGTGTCTGTTTGTCATTCTGTTAATTGGTCCAGATCCAAATATCTTAACAACTAAAGGATGCTTCATTGCCATGAAGTTTTGTTCAAACAATGACGTAAAGTCTACTGACTTAAGTGATCCCCTGACTATGAGGTTGACATTTTTGGTTTTATATTAAATGCCTTGACAACTTTGATTGAATGCAATTAGATTTGGTACAAATGTCCCCAGGGGCCCAGAGGATGAATCCTAATGACAGTAGTGATGATGACTTGACATTTGTAGCGTGGTAACACTAGAAAAGTGAATAAATAAACTATACTCAAAGCTTACAACATGCCTACTCAATACTAGGGGTGGATATCACCAGAGGATCCACATTATATTATCACAATACAATGTAGTTGTGATTTTCAATATGTTGCAATATGCTGAGTATTGTGATAAAATATATTGCAATGTATTTCCTTTTTTCAACTGTAAATTATGTCCCCAAAGGAAAACTTTGTCAGCATCTGTTTTATTTAAAAAATTAACTTCAGTCAGTTCATCTCACTTCAGTCATTTTTTTTTGCAGCAAAACGTATCTAGTGAACTGAAAAAGCAATTAATTATATTATTCTACTAGGCCACCTAAAGTTTGCTTTGTATTTGTAATCTAAAGCACTCAAACCACAAACCACAGGTTTACAGTTCAACAAAAAAAAAAAAAGAAGCTCTTCTGCATAAAATCAGGCTCCACCCTCAGCCCCATCTTTTGCCCAACTCCAACCTGGAAGTGACTTCAGGTAACTCAAAGACTTACGAGAAATGAATCAGTAGCTATGTTTCCATCCAAAAGTGATTTGAATCATTGGGAAATGCGCATTAAAAGAAATAACAAAAGCAAATAGCAGAATGACAAAACAGTGTAAACTAAATGTGTGCGCTTCATCTAGACACAGTGTGTTGGCAAAATATCAATGCATTACAAACTAAACAAACTGGAGCAATTTGTATTTCAAGTGACTGCAAATTAAAGCTAACTGAGCATGTGGTAATGGCGTGGATGAACATGGGAATCATTCAACCTTTGGTGTAGATGTGGGCACGGCGATCACAATATTATACTCAATAATTGGCACTGTGTGACGATACGATACACAAAAATATCGCAGTACTAAGGCTTTTTTCCCCACCCCTTGTTAATCCAGTTGAATTTTGAGCATGCTGTTGATGTGCACTATTCTCTCCCAATGCAAAATAGAAGAGATGCTCACAGTCTATTTCTGAAGTTGGACGCTGAAAACACACAAGCAGTGGTGAGGTGTAGCAAGCTGCTTTGTAATGCCGGGTGTGTTTTCAGGGTAATCGGCAGCATCACGATTTACAAACGATGTCACATTATTGTGTCATTTCTTGTTAGTAGGAGTATAAACTATAATGATTAGTATAAAGCACATAATATATAGATTCAGTGTGTCGTATGCTTTAAAGAAGCTAAAAATAGCTTGTTTCATCAGCCCAGTAAAAGGCTGGTAGACATGGACTGAGGCAGAAACATAATTTCATAATTTTCCCCTTCTACCATCATCTCTAAATAAATCTACTAAAAATGTAAAAAGATATTTAAAGAGGGTTTTCAAGGGTTCGTCTTTGAACATTGCAAGTGCCTGGAAATTACAGCCCTGGCCAGTGTCTTGTTGAATATATTGTAATTTCCATCTTGCTGCTGGAGAACATGAACTAACAGAGTGTAAGCTGGCCAGTTCATTATGCTGCTCAAGATGAAATGCAGAGATGAAAAATCCATTTCTACATTTGCTCTCTATGGAGAAAGGCAGCCTGTGTTTCAATGGATGACTTATTTTATCAGTTGAAGTCTTTTTCTTTTAAGTTGCTTCTAGCATCAAACATCAATTCACATGCAGCAAAGTAGCTGTACTCATTTTTTAAACAATGCTGTCTGCTTTTGCATGTCTTTTATTAGTCTAGGAACATCATACTGAAGAGGAACTGTCAGCAGCAGGGCCTTTTTTTAATGTTTATAAAAAAGGATTCGTCAGGAGCCTTTTAACAGGGGGAACTGTAGAGTGCTCTCTTTGATGTGCTGGAAGGAAGAGTGTTTATTATGAAGGGAGACCAAGGCTTTATTTTAGTGCTGAGTTTCACTCTGTGGCAGACTCACTGTACAGTAACAACCTATAATATGGTAGATGGTCTTAAAGATTATGTTGACATTGTTCTGTTTCTCTGAGTGACTCCAACTTTCTGCTAATTAAATAAATGTCACGACAAGCTCACCATCTAATTGATGTGGCAGGAATAGTTACATGCCATTTTTACTTCCAGGAACAACTCTTTAAAGATAGTCATGAGCTGCATTGTGTTTCAAAGCGGCCTCATTCACCATTCTCTTTGTCGAGGGCTCTTTATATCCGAGGGCACAACGTAGGTGTAGCATCCGTTGCTGTATTTAGGTCAGTGGTGTTTTCATACGGAATCAGTAATTGGATGTATACAGAGAGCTCCACTGAAGTGTTTGTTGAGCTCCTTTGTTCCACTTTGACCCAAAAGATGAAAACATTTTAGCATCTTTAATCCTCCCGATTTCTCATGTCAGAGAATGTAGAACCTGGAGGGTCTGAGTTAGAAGTACAAAAACACCAAAGATGCTAAGATCTTCACTGAATCAGAGCACTTGAACACCGACTCTTGTACTTCCTCTCCTCAGATTCCCCCGTAGATTTTTGTCCTGTGTAAGTGTGTGTAAGGTGTAGATGAGCCTGGTCTTTGCATCACAAGTATGTTCACCAGTTGTATGAAATGTGCCATTGGATTACTAGATATTGCTATTGGTATAGTACACCTAACAATAACCCTTAAAATTAGACCTGAAAAAACCCCTCTGTGTCCAATTTCTCAAGTGGATATTTTGTGGTTTCTGTACTCTATTTCTTGGGTCATGGACAAAACAGATAAACATTTTTCAACATTTTATAGACCAAACAGCTAATTGACGAATCGAGAAAATAATCAATGAAAATAATTGTTAGTTGAAACTAGGGGTGGGAATTGCCAGAGGATTCACGATACAATATTATCACGATACGATATTATCACAATATATTATCATAGTACGATATTATCACAATATGATATTATCACGATACAGTATTATCACAATACGATATTATCACTATACAATATTATCACGATACGATATTATCATGATACAATATTATCTAGATACGATATTATCACAATACGATATTATCACGATGTTACTGTGATATTGTGATAGGCTGTGTATTGCATAGAAATATATTGTGATATATTGGTATTCTATTACCTTTTTTCACAACTGCAATTTTTTTCCCCAATGAAAAAATTTGTCAGTGTAAGGTGAGCCCTCAGGTTCATAGTATTCCTGCACTATTCTCATATGACACTGCTTGCAAATCGCATGTGTTATATCCAAGTCCGTGTTTCCTTCCATGTTAAAAAAAAAATCCAAAATAAGTCCAGATGTTTCCAGATGCCCACAGCTCATTTCTGATTTCTGTCTCCAGTGCCTCCATCTTTGTTTTGTTTAACTTCCTGCCAAAAGCTGCTGACTGAGACCTCTGCTGACCTGGAAAACAAAACATCAGCACCGTCTAGTGGACCTTAAAAGCAATTGATTTTATTATTCTAATACCAAAAGTTGTATAAAAATGTGTATTAGCAAAAATGAATGAGCTCAGAGGTAGAGCGGATCGTCCACCAATTGGAAGATTGGCGGTCCGATCCCCGACGCCTCCAGTCTACATGGCGAAGTATCCTTGAGCAAGATTAGTGAACCCCAAAATTGCTTGATGGATGTTCCATCAGTGTGTGAGTGTGTGTGTGAATGGGCGCTTTGAGTGGTCAGATGACTAGAAAGGCGCTATACAAGTGCAGGTCCATTTACCATTTACCATAATAAAAGATTGATCCTTGGCGTCTGTGTATGGATACACATTTAGAAAGCTTGAAACAGTTAAATATGTCAAACTTTTGAATTTACCTAAAATAATGTTTTGACATTTTAGAGAAAAAACAAATTTCAATGGGAAATGGCTGCTTTTATTAGCCCTTCTATCCAAAGCACTTACAATTTGCCTCTCATTCACCTATTCATACACTCACTGATGGCAGCGAGCTAGTGAAGTGCAGGAGTGACCATCATTAGCAATTTAAGGTTCAGTGTTTTGTCTCAAGACATTTTGACACTTGGACTGTAGGAGCTGGGGATTGAACCGCCAACCCTCTAATTAGTGGACAAACTGCCTTTAACCACAACTGCTGCAGCTCATTTGCTTTGCTGAGAGTTCAATTAGAAGATCAATACCACTTTAATATCTGTGCATCTCCTCATATGAAGAACTGTTCTCTCAGTACTTTTGTTAATGTAAAACTTTGCTGTACAAGTGGTTAAAGATACTCAAACATCTTAAAGCCTAATGTTAAACAATGAATAACCCTGTTATTAGCAATACTTCTGTTAAAAACATAATGTAAACGCCCGTTTCTGTTGGTTTCAATCTGTGATAGTTGAATCAAACCTCTCGACAGCTGGTAGAAAACATTGCAGACCTATTGTATTCGACTGTTTTCAAGGACGCTCCTATTTTTTAAATTTCATTTCATGTATTTGTGAACACGAGACAAAAAAGCATTGAAAGAAAGAACAAACCTGTCCACACTGATAATAATACCTATCATACGTCCGTGCAGTGGCTTCAGCTTGGCTCAATACTGGCCCATTTTATAATCAATATGTGTGATCAATACAGTAGGCACTCCCAGAAATGATTCTGGGTTAGAGCCAGACTTCCATCGAATCCAATCGCAACAGTTGAACTCACCTCTGCCGTGTGTTACTTGTCAGCGTTTTTGGCACAATACCTTTTTTTTTTTTTAAAGACATTTGTCCTTGTGTATAATCGTAGTACCTTCATCTTCCTTTTTTCCGCTGAAAGAGGATCCTCCAGTGAGTCACTGCTGGCCAAAATTCAGCTTTTGAGGGCAGTCACAGACGCATCACAGGGCTTTGATTGGAGGGCTGTTTTTGCAGCTGCCGTGCAAATATTGAACATTAAATCTTCGCCATTTTCTAACCCATAATCAGAGTTCTTATCCTCTGATCCGCTGTTATTAAAGGTCGGCTCTTTGAAATAACTGGAAAGTCATGTCTCTGGGGTCCTATTGTATTTCCTCGCTTTCATATTTGACTTGAGTTGAAAGCTGTTGAGACCAGGCCTGTGTGGTTAGGAGCAGCTATGACAGAGGTTATCTGACAGTTTTGCAACATAAAAGATCTAATTTTGATTCTGGTTAAAGTAAGTATTTCACAATTCTGTAGCAGGGTTCATGAACAATCAACAGCTTTGACGATTATCTCTCAGCTCCTGTCTGCCCATTCTCAGCAGCATCAGCAGCAAAGATGACATGCTTTAGGTATATAATAATGAAGAATTTGTTTACATCAGGGCTGAAATGATAAGGTGATTAATCTAGAAGTTGATCAAGAACAATGTATCTGCATCAATTTTAATATTAGAATAGTAATTCAGTCTCTTTTTAAAGCAAAAATGTCAAAAATATTGGTTCTGACTTCTCAAAAGTAGATGTTTTCTGGTTTTCTTTCTCCTCTGTGTTAGTAAACTCAATACCTTTGGCTTCTAGATTGTAGCACAAGATAAGTTTAAGTGTAACAATTTTGTGTATTCACAACTTCACCCTCCTTCTCCATGTCAGCCCAAATTGCATTACCTTGCGAGGCAGCTGGATTCACAAGATCTCATGAGAATCCAGCCCTGATTTCTACATAACCTACCCCGAGTAGCTCCTGCACCAGAAATGGTATTGTCAAATCTGGACCGGTGGACTGTAGCGTGGTTTATACCATCATGTCCCCTAACCCTGTTTCACATAGGTTGGTGTAGTAATGAGACCTGTGGGTTCTAGTTCCCTCGTCTCAAAGTCAGTTTTTTTAGCTTCTCACCATTTTCTGTACTGTGACATAACATCGTTCAGTAATTACCCAATAAGTGGCTAAATGACACTACAGAACATCATCACAATGAACACGTCTTTACAGTCACATTTGTGTGGTGACGATGGTTGTAGCCTAACGTTTTTACTCCGGCAATTCATGCTTCAAAAATTGAAAAAAGGGGTTTTCATTTGCGAAGATTGCTTGCTGAACAGAACGTGTAAGTATCCTAAACTTTTGTTCGACACAGAGATTCATTTCTATAATAATCCAAAATCCATTGGAAAAATCTGGCTTTTTGTCTAGGGAACCAGGGTGATGTCAACGTCTGGATTGGCCTTCAAAAAACATCATTCCTGCAGCGCTTTATAGGCCAAATGATTAATCGACAAGCATTGTCGCCTCATAGCAAGAGGGTTCCTGGTTCAAACCTGGGATTGTGGGCTCACATGCCCTCCCCGCAGCGTGGTTTTTCTCCAGGTTCTCCAGCTTTCTCCCATAGTCCGAAGACTAGACTAGATTAGGCTAATTGGTGACTCTGAATTGTCTGTAGGTGTGAATGTGAGCATGAATGGTTGTCTGAATGGTTGCATGTTCTCCCCGTGTCAGCGTGGATTTTCTCCAGGTACTCCAGCTTCCTCCCACAGTCCAAAGACATACAAGTTAATTGGTGACTCTAAATTGTCCGTAGGTGTGACTGCGAGTGTGAGTGGTTGTCTATCTCTATGTGTCAGCCCTGCGATAGTCTGGCATCCTGTCCAGGGTGTTCCCCGCCTTGTCCATTGTCAGCTGGGATAGGCTCCAGCCCCCATGTGATCCTCAAGAGGATAAGCGGTTACAAAAAATGAATGAATAAATGAGTTCACATATAATATTTAATCTAAAACTGAAAGTAATGTTGACAAAATAATCTCACCATAAGGCCCGTTGAGTAGTTGCTCAGGAGCTTTTGATCATATTACATGATCTTCATCAGCAGATGGAGTTTGCCAAGTTGTCATGGAATTGTAGATGTCAGAATGTTTAATGGACTTTCCATCTATGCCGGCTTTAAAGTTGGCCATAAAAGTTCATTCTTGACTTTGGAAACATCACTCACAAGGTCCATTTTGTAGCTGTTCTGGAGCTTTCGTATGATATTGTGTCAACTGTTGTTCTCAAGGTCAAGTAGAAAGTACCTCTTATTCCTGTGGTAAAAAGTCTAAACATGTATGGTGTAATAATTTTTCTTTTCCATTCAATACACAGTATGTTGTACATAATTTGTATGCAAATGTTATTTTAATCAGCTTGCAGGAGGTCGCTGAAGTCCCACTGTGACGTTTGCTCTCTTGTACTCCCTGAACACTTTGTGCCTATAGATTACCACCTGTCCTTCATCTGCCTGTTTTGACCTTCCTCACACTGTTTATGCTCTTATTCATCTCAAGAGAGGGACTCCATGATGATATTGCTGATTAAGCAGATATAGTATTGGGTGTGAATGAAAAGTAGCGTATTCAGTTTCTACTATAGCCCAAAGGGAGAGCATATAATGCTGCACATGCATTTTTTAATATACTATCTGTGCATATATCATTTCCTTGCTTTAATCACCCCAACAAAATCTACACTCTTATTCTCCAAAAAGATGAATAAAAGAGAAAGCAAAAATAAGTGCAAGTCCTCATGCAGCAGGTAACATACTAAGTGTACATAATGAGGTTGATTTTGAGTCCAGCAGCGTCCCCTGTTTGACTGAGGTAATTGCAGCTCATTTTGTTTGTTTATATTGTTGGCTGTGTCACTTCCCTGCTGAGTAAAGTGGACATCAGCCCCTGTTTGAACACACATTACTTACCAGTTAGTTAGTAATCCGGCTCATGCTTCGGGTGCAGTGCTAGAGAAGAATCACCCTTGTTAAATCATCAAAAGCTTTAAAAGAGCTAGCTTTAAAAGAAATCTGGTTTTTGAGGCTTTTTAAAAAGAGAAAGGAGGAAATATCTTTTTGGCTGCCAAACAGACTTGTGTTTTTTAGATGTATGACCCGCAGCTGATTTCCTCTTGTGTCCAATATGGGGATACAGCTGTGGTTGGCTTAGCAATCAAGATACTCTCCAGAAAACATATGGGATTAACCCAGTTTTAGTTTGAATTTCAAAGGTTCCCAAAGAGGATAAAGCCCACGAGAATGATCATGAATCTCATATTTCTTTGCTGTTTGAAGGGAATGCTTCTTTTTGGGAAGCAGTGACGGATGTTGCATGGAAACTTTAATCTTCGTCCAGCCTGTACCGAGGCCTGGACACGAAGTCCTTCACAAACCTTTTGTCAACCTTTGAACTTCTCTTTCAAGCTTTTATTCTCCACACAACTACTTCCTGCACGACTTTCCAGGTGAACAACATGAAATCCTTTGAAGAACGATTGTCCAGAGGTGTGCAACTCTTTGTGTCTTGCCCTCTGTTGTGGCAGGCCTTTCGGCCACTTTTGAGTGTTACTCTTCTGAACAACTTAAAACACTTTAGCCCTCAGATGTGGTGACATCATCTTGAATGACAGGGCTGCAAGATTACAGCCAAAGTGATAATCACAATTATTTTGATCAATTTTGAGATTATGATTAATTATCACGATTATTCATTGATTTTTAGGGACAATTTATTTTTGCAATGTGACATTTAAATAAACAGAGCACTGCTTTTACATCCATGTTGTGCTAAATTCCTGCTGATGTACCAATCTTTGCATTAAGATAAGACTGGTCCTTTTTCACAGTGCATCTATTAGATGCAAAATATATATCTTACCCTAAGTAAAATCAACAGAGCACTGCTTTTACTTTCATGTTGTGCTACATTCCTCCTAATTAACAAATCTTTGCATCAGAATAAGACTTAAAGTATTCAAATAAAAACACAAGACATTTGTGCTCTAAAAAAAGGATCAGCACTCAGTGAAAAACCTCCTAAGCCCTATGATAAGCTATTATGGCAAGGCTTAACTATACAGACCAGTGAGCAGTGATAACTAACATATCTTTGGGGTCATCGGGTAACCAGTGTTTTGTCTAGTTGGTCCCACGACACCTCCAGGAGACTAGACAGTGACCTCTGGCGTCCCAGAGACACTCCCCTAATGTCAGGTCTCACTGCTCCCCGCACCAACCCAATAACCTCCTTTACCTTACTTACACATGGCTTTCTCAGCCCAAACAGCACCGCCACCTTCAACCAAACCCAGGCTCCGTACATGCGAGCTCCAGGTAGAAACAGTGCTGATGCTACCTTTCCTAGCACATTCACCATACTCTATCTCACACGCTACATAGCATAACTCCAATATAAGCTAAAGTTAAAGGAGATAGATAAAGTTCATCTCCTAGAAGCAAAATATCCCCTGAGACTGTGTGTCCTTATTCAAGGACATCACATTTTGGGTGGACTGGACCTTACACTTCATTCTACTTAACTTTAGTCTCTATATACAGACTCTACATTCAGTGAACGTAGAGTCTGTAGGCAAACCCCGGAGATCTTGCCTCCGGAAGAAAAGCGGAAGAGCCCTGGTTTCCGGTTGTAGGCTGTTTGTAGTCCATGATATTGACCAATCACGTTTGAGCCAGCTGCAGTTGTTGCCAGTTTAAACGATCCGTGCGGTGAACTAACGAGGTGGAACATAATTGGCGTCACTGCAAACTCTGAATCCATCGCAGTGGTTCATCATATTTACTTATATATAAATGGAAGTCGGAAACGGAAATTCACCTCCTCCGCCCAAATCAAACCGGAAAGCCAAAAAATCGGGGGTCTGCCCCCAGAGGCTGTATCGCCGTCTGCTGGAAGTCAGACGCTGAATACAGCCGATGGGTTCTGAGAATGACTTAACTTTGACCTGTTGTCCTAGTTCATGGACACGTTTTTTGTGCCATCTAGTGGTAGTAAGAGCACAATACACTCATCTAAAACAAAGATGGCAGCCATCTCTGCCAAGTAAGTCTGCAGCCGACCTCGACATGAAAGTGGACAAGATCCAAAACCTGATCAGATTTTATGGTTGAAACTTGTTTACTTATGGTTAAAACATCTACAGTTTGATATGACGTACAAACTATACCAATTTTAGCAACAGTAACAAGCTAAGACATTGTTTATTAGAAAGTACTAGTTTGAAGACGTTGGATATTTTGACTTTATTATCATTGACAGTGTTAAGGTTTTTATATTTAACAGGTCCTACTAATCCCAAATGGCTAGGATATACTTAAAATTGCACACCAAACAACAGTTTGGGTCTCAGGAGGATATAATTAAAGTTGTACCCAAAATATAGTCTAACCGAAAATAAATATGCCATCACAGTGCAACCAAATGAGAACAGTGTTTATTGAGCAGACATATTTGGTCAAGTGGAATATGATTGCATTGGTTATTTTAGTCTGTCTTTGAGGGCTGGATGAATATGGTGATGCACTGTGCAACATTGCTATTATATGCCTGACTCTATTGTGCATACTGTTTGTGTAGTTTGGCGAGCACCTTAATAGCACAGCCATTTAGCCGTATTTCCATTTGTTGCAGTAAATGGTTATATCCAGGACTAGAGTATTATGACTGAAGAGTTACTCACAATTAACATCACTTGACCTAAATCTGAAGTACTTCCAAAAAATGAATCATGATCAGTTTTTAGAGACTTGATCCTCGCCTTCTGCTCCAGACATTTGATTTTGGTTTTGCCCTTCCGCAGCCGCAAGATTCAGAATAGTTTTCACAGGCTGCCGCTTTGTGTGCACCCTGCAGAAGCAGCCTGTACAAAACTTTCCTGAATGTGTTTCAGTTTAAGAGGCATTTGATTTGTCATAATGATAAGCAAAGCACGCATTTCAATTCATGTCAATATCGCAGTCGATCATGTTAATTTAATTGTGTGAGGCCAAAGTCATGATCAAGATTAATATTCGCTAAGTTGTGCAGCCTTATTGTATTGTTTTGGACATTCCTCTGCTTTAGCGTGCTCTCTGCATTGGTATGTTTTAATTAACAGAAACTAATTCAGTGTCTGAGATATCGAAATGAATTGCGAGGACACCAGTGGAAGTGTTGAAGTCTTTTATTAACAAGACGTCTGCCTGACTTTCCCTTTATAGCTCCTTTTTATTGGCACTCTAGCCACAGCCTGTGGTCTCAGTCATGCTGCTCCGTCTGTCGAACGTGGTTTTCATGCACCACTAAAACCAACAAACTACCATCGGCACATGTTGAAATACCCCATTAAATACAGGAGGTCCCTTTTATGCCCTTGTTAGCTTATTACGCGCTGTGGATAAATGGAGAGTCTGGGGCCACACTGAGAGCACAGGGCAAGCGCCACCACAGACCGTTTGAAGTTGAAAGAAATGCAGTTGTGGTGGCGCAGGAGTCATCTCTGAATTTCATCTTCAAAGAAAAGAAAGAGACTTTTAAGAGACAGAGTGCTTGAAAATGAAGACATCTCCAGCTGGGAGGAGAGAGGGAGGAAGAGTAAACAAAATATGTCAGACAGTAGTATCGCCGCTCGGCGTACTACTGAACTCTTGTTGTACCCTGCGTGACGCCACACATGCAACGCAGACAAACAGATGCTTCATGTGCATATCTCAGGGGATTAAGGAACAGGCCTAGACCTTAGATGTACAGTAAATGGAGACGCAGCACGCTCTCCGAGTCTTCCTTTGGTGATAGCAGGGGTGTGAAACCTCAAACAACTTCTCCCCTCCCCTTTAACACTGCCTGCCTACTTCATCTCCACAGCTCCTCGCTGGGTCTGTACCGTTTACTGGGCTTCACAGGAAGCCTGCTGGGCCTGCTACAATTCAGACATGCTCAGTGAGGCCGTGGGAGCATTAGGGACAGCCTCTGTTGTCTGTGGGAGAAGAGGGAGGAGAGCTTGAGAGAGAGACACAGAGGGAGCAGAGGGAATTGTGTCTATGATTCCCACATTCTGCTTGAAGCCACTGATCCGGTTTCTTATATTTCATCCTATGCTATATATACATCCCGTTTTGTTTGCCTCCCAAATGAGCAGCCTTTTAAGGGCGAATTAGCATAATTGGCTTCTAACTTTGCTAATTTAACTTCAGTAGGAGTTTAATAGAGGAGCTTAAGAGAGGAGTTTAATGATATGTTGCAGAGAGAGCGTGGAGAGGAAACTGAGAGAAGCAGCAGACTGCAGTGCCAGTTTCTGACCTTAAATGTGAAGTGAAAGAGTAAAAGATAAAAAGTGGAAAAGACAATTTCATCCTGCCAGTTGTTTTTCTTTTTTCTTTTTTTTTTCGTCTAACCTCCATCCCTATCTGGAAATATCGTAAAGGCTGAGTTCCTCATAAACTGTGCGAGAGCATCTATTATTGATGCTCTGTCTGTGTGGCTGTGGTCCTACTGCAGAAAGGCCCTTTGGGGGACAGCACATCTCCTCACAGGAACAAGAGTGAGCTTTTACTCTTTCTCAGCGGCGCAGTCCACAGTCCTTAGTCATGCCCTGCTGCACCATGTGTCTGAGGCTTCCCTGCCTTTGTTTCAGGGTTTTTCTGTCTGAAACATTATTGGTGTGTTTGAATTATTGAGGATATTACAGAGAAGTTTTGACCCATACCACTGACCCCTTTGTCGGCATGCCAGAAACATTTTATAAGCATCTCTGGTATTTGCAGTGTGATTTTTAATTTCATTCAAGTCTTTAATCTAATTTGTTATTTTTTTTCTTTACAGGAAGTAGTCCAGACAAGGCTAAACAGCGAGGGGAAGCAATCAAACCAAACCACTATGGGACCACCGTACCTCTGCTGCTGAAGGGCAAGGAGCGCAGACCTTTCCTCCAGCTCACGGCCGGGGTAAATACTCACAAGGCCACTTAGCGGCACTAGCTTAATGCTAATAAGCTGGCTCAAACAGCAGTGTGGCAGATGCCAGCGTGCTTCCAAGGGCTCAACCAAGTGCAGATGTCTGTCTTTTTGTTTGACATAACCACAGTATATGTCATGACTCCTTCCCCTGTTGCCTCATTCCCTGCTTGCTTGATTTTTCCTCAGTAGAAAGTCCCTTCCTTAGCTCTGTTTATCCTCTGCCAGCTCCCTTTTGTGGTCTCTCTCCTTGCGAGCTCCCTCTCCTTTGTTTGCTGAATTCACCCTGTAGGCCATACACGCTGTGGAATTATTCCTGAAACATGTCAGCCTTTCAACAGTTTTACAAGTCAGCAGTGCACAAAACTGATGCTGCGAGAGCAAGCCGACAGCGTGAAGCAGCCTCATTACACCTTATAGATGGAGTCGTTTTTTACCTGCACTGTAAGATGTACGCTGGATTACAACATGCACACATACAGTCAAACCAGCTCTCCAAGTCTGTGTTCTCAGGCAAGGAAAACCAGTCTGTCCTACCCACTACAGCTGGAAAAGAAAATGTTTGAAATTTGGCATCCCCCACCACAACTTAAGGAAACTTTTCCAGAGAAGGGAAATGCGTAGGTGTTGAGAACTCCCCAAGCAATCAAACTTTTTTTTGTCCTGGTGCGTGGAAGCCAGCATCTGAGGAAGTCTTTTTTTCCCCAGTCTTATGCTCCTCTCTCAGAGTCAGTCAGTAGGAGAGGGGCAGTGAAGTTAATTACATAAATTGTTTATCACCCACATGTCACACTGACTCGAGAAAAAAAGCTACTTTTAGCTTTATGGAGTTAATTATGCGCCCCGTTTTCATCTACATCAGATATGTTTAACCGCCAGCCACTGCTGACGTAAATCACTTCTGTTGCGGGGATGCAGTGGTTTTACAGTAGGCTATCTACAAGCTGACCCTTCCCCAAATTAAACTGCCTTCCAGGGCAACTGGTGATTGTCTTACCACAGATTTCACGAAGACTTAAACCTCCCCGGATAACAGATTGATACAGCCTCTCCTTGTGCCAATAGAAGGTTATGAAGCAGTCGTAAAGTATTGCAGAGTCATTACTTACAGTGACATCGCCTCCACACACACACATACTTGCAGCCACACAAACACAGTCAAACTGAGTCTCAGGCAGAGCTGCAGACCGACTGGCAAAACACTGGCCTGAAGGCATCGGTCAGCAGACTTAAGAAATGCCACTGTGAATGAGGACAGAGTACGTCTGAAATATCATCTCATGATACATAAATCTGTCCCTGTTCCTCACTGAGCACATGTCTGGCAATTTCTGTCTCTCTGCTGGCGAGGATAAATAAATATGCCATGTCTTGCTTTGTCCTTTTCTTGTTTTTTTCATGTTGGAAGAATGGTCTGAGGCCTCAGGCACGAATCCACGTTGCCTCTGTCCTGCTGCAAGGGCACTTCTTCGCTCTGATAACAACTATTTTCCGGAAAGCATCAAGTCATCTCAGAGCTGTTTGTTGGGAAATTGCCGGTTTGACATTTGATTTAGGATTAAATCTCAAAATGCTATTTGACATTGTGAGCAGCATCTCCCGCATCACCCTGGCTTCTTGCAGCCATAAATCAGTGGCACTGAATTACTCACATCACATACTCATTACAGTTGCTCCTGCAATGAAATACAGTTTTTCTGCCAAAGAATCCTATCGCACAGGAGGCAGCGAGGAACAAAATACTATCCAGCATTTAGGATCATCTTTGCAGATAATAGTCTCGTCTTTACCAACTACTTTTAACAGAAAAGTGCAATTTAAAGTTGTATTCCTTCGTGCTGCTTGATTTGACGTCATTTGGTTACCGTGGTAACGGCAAGTGCGGTGTAGTCACAGAGACGGAAGAATAGGAAGTACACTGGCCACTTTGCCGTGAACGTTTGACTCATACAGAAGTAAATGACACATGATAATTTTCTATGGTGAGAACACAGGTCAGCGGGGCCATTAAGTGCGCTCACTAGTTTGAGAACACAGTTTCAGCCTGTTCTCACACCTGTTTGCCTTGTTAAACAAAAAAATACAAATGGTATATCAATCCAAGTGTTTCTCTTTCACAGAACTAAGACTAACATTAGCTAAATTACCTTGTTATATCATTGTAAAACACTCTTCATGCGAACTTGACACACTCACCAAAACTGTCTTGGGGCTCAATTATACCTACAAAAATAAATATCCATCCATCCATTTTCAACTGCTTATCTGATGCCAGGTCGTGGGGGCAGCAGGCTGAGCAAAGTATTCTAGACATCCCTCTCCCCAGCAATGCTTGCCAACTCCTCCTGGAGGACCCTGTGGTGTTCCTAGGCCAGATGAGATATGTAATTCCTCCAGCGTGTTCTGGGTCTGCCTCGGGGCCACCTACCAGTTGGAACTGCCCAATGAAAGTAAATATGTCTGTTTCAATCTTTGTGAACGTCACTGCCCTCATACTTATGAGTCCTTTATGGTAGTATAGATAGATAGGTACAGCCAATAGATGGCACTTAAGAGCAGAGTCAAAACCTTCACACAACAGCAAATGAGGTGATATAGAAGAGGTTGTAATATTGTACCTTTTAGCGGAAGTGGCGTTGCGGACGGCCGTGGTCTGTTAGGCCACTAAATACATTGCGACATGTAGAAGGAGAATTCGTTTCACTATATTGCCGATTCATTCCGTTCAACCATTTCTTGAATGTCTTCATTGTCTCCTACGGTCGTATCTCACGCTCATCTCACGCTCATCTCTACGCTACACTGCCCACGTGATCTTCGGTGGTACTGCTCCGTTTCATCCGTATCCGTAAGCTTTAAGAAAACGTCCACAAATACTGACATCATAAATGCAGAGTACAGACAGAGGGCTCCATCCATGTCAGTATGTAACGTTGAGCATAAATGAGCCTGTAGTTAGTCTTGTTAGTCATGTATTTAACAACAGAAAATGAAAATATATGAAAATATGCTGATCTGCACACTGTGTATCACCACGCTCTCTGCCTCTCAGCTGTCTGCTAAGCAGCGACTCTAACTCGTTTTTTGAAAGGCAGCTACAAGACATGTTTCAACAAACTTGCAATTCATGACAACAAAAGAATCAGGGAAATGACAGTTATGGTAATGTTTTAAAAGTAATGGATTGCTTATTTGAAAAAGTACAACTCCACTGCTCATTGGTCGTTATTGCAAAACCTTATTTCAGTGATTTCAGGACTTGGCACACGTCAGTTTGTTTATATGGAAGTTAGCCCGCTGTAGCAGTAGCAACTGTACATAAAATAGAGATGTTCCAATACCATTTTTTCCTTCCCTATACTGATAAGGATTACTGACCTTGCGAATCAGCAAATACTGAGTACCAATCTGAACAATTAAAAAAAAAACAAACAACAAAACTGTATACTGACCCTGTATGGATGTTCAGTGATTGCTGTCATTGTTGTATGGTAACATGGTTAAAATCTTTGTTAAACCTAACCTAAACCTAAAAAATTTACACTTTCCAGTGTAAATATTGTGTTCTAAAACAGTAGATACCAGCTGCACAGCACACAGGATCTCTACAGGCCCTTTAAAAGTCTTATAATATCTTAAATTTAATGTTAGGCCTTAAAAGTCATTTAATAGTCTTAAATTTGAATTTTGCTAGGTCTTAACTCCTACAAACATTTTGTCTAATTTCATTTATCCATTTTTGAATTTCTTTTTGTGAAAATGAGTGAAGCCTTTCTGTAGCCCTTTTTAAACAGGAATTGTGCAAATTTGCAGGAAAGCCCAATCAGTCTTTTTTCAGCATTGGCAGTATAAAAACAGAATCGGGGAGTGCGGCAAAATGCCGCCTACCTACTTTTGTTTATACAGAATGCGCCTTTTTCGGGGCAATGGGGGGCGTGAGCAAGTAACAAAACGTGTAGCTCAGCGTGTGACATAAACAGTGACGTGGGAGGGAAGCCGCGGCTAGTCAGGCGGCGGCTAGTCAGGCGGCGCTAGTCAGGCGGCGATTCTCCCATAAATCGGCCCGTTCTTCACCGTTCCCATCATCTGACGGTTAATGGCCTCTTCGTTTGCGAGGACAAGGAGGGCGTGCAATTCCTTGTCTCCCCAGTTGCTCATCTTTACAGTGTCTGTCAGGTTTGTGTTTCCCTCTTGCTACTAGCTGCTCGCTAATTCCTGCTATCTGCTGTTTCCTGTTTATCGACCATCAGTGGGTCGAACATGCGGCATCATCAACAGCTCCTCCCACAAGTCTTCAACAGCCCCTCCCATTGCGGAAGGCTGCCTCGGTCTGTTTAAACTAAAAGGGCTCCACCAATATGACTACCCTGCGGGGCGGAAAATTTGGCACCTCGGATCAACTCGCCAATCCGGCTCTGTGTGTCTAAACACTCGCAGCTGACTGGCAAAACGGCCCAACATTCGTGGAAAATCTGGCAGTGTAAAAGGGGCTTATGTTACAAATCTTTAAAAAAACTATAATGCTGTCATTTTACTTCAAAGTTTCGCTTAGCTGTTGGCAAAATGTAGATTGACTTAACTCACTCTAATAACCATACTCCCACATAACATTTACCTCTGCACAAGACCACATACTTCTTGCCTGCGATGCTTACTTGCGGTTTTTAAATAAGTAAAACATGATTTGTCCAAACATCTGTCCTATATTTGGTTAAAAGGTGTCTTAAACAGGTCTTAAAAAGCATTGACTTTAACCGTCTGATACCTGTAGACACCCTGGCACAACATGCTTTGTAGGCTACTGTTTCAGACAGAGTGGCAAAGAAGAATTGACTTATTGGAAAACTGTCATTTTATTTGGCTGTGAAACTTCTTTAAAAGTTTATTAATAAATTACGTGGCATTGGATCTGTGCACAGGCTTGTGTAGTCGCCGATACCTGACCCATAATTATAGGCAGTATCGGAGGTATGACTGATGAATGAGAATGTTTGTTCTACTGTCAGTCTGTTTCTATGGGTGTAGTGCTACATTCATGGAGCAGCTTTCTTGTCAGAAATATAACAGAAGAGCGGCTGTTGTGTCTGTTCACAGTGCAGCCAAACAATAAATGCTGCTGACCATATATAACATAGAAAATGGGATTTGGTTTCATGACTGTGTTCAGGATTATAACTACAAAGAGACCGTATGGATAGAAAAGTTACGTTGGTTGGTTAAGCTGTGAAACTAGTCCACTACACTTCCTTTTGTGTGGTGCACAGAGTGGGTAAGCGTAGGATGTGAAGGCTTTCTTCCTGTTCCTCCAACACTATTGTGCCGTGCCACATCCTTCCTTGTATACAGCCTGTGTGTCAAACTGAAGGTGAAGCTTCACACACATGCTGATGCACAGGCAGGATGGGTGAGATCCGGGCACCACCTTAACACTCCCATCATCTTTTTGTCTTTCAGAGTTATCCTGCGTCACTCCAGCTGCTGGTACGTGCGGAAGGTGAACAGCTGATCCTGTTGCTGGAGAAGAATGAGTGAGTTGTCCTCTGATTTATTTTAAATTCTCCTTCCAAAGTCATTGTGAGCACCAGGACAGAGGAAACTAGATATTTATTATGTTAATCACACACAGAGCCAATAGATAAACCCCGGCTCGCAGCTATGGCTGGTTGGAGTTATAAATGCAAGAGGAGGAGAAGTTGTATGGTTCTGGGCTATGATATAGTATATTCAAGGAGGGAGAAAATAATATGTCCCCTAGTGATTGGAGTCTTTTATGGTTCAGTCTCTCTGAAGGGCCGAGAGATGAAAGCTGATAAAGAATAAGGAAGAGGAGAGCTCTGAGGACATGCTTGTTCTCTCCTGCTTTGCTTCTCCTCTCCTCTCATCATTCCACTCCCTTCCAGACTGCGGAAAATAACACAGTGAACTGTGAAACGAGGGGTGAGGATCATTTGGAGTTCATAAATATGCAGATACACACACACGCATTCTCAACTGTTTCATACAGAGAGGAAATACTGCTGTAAGGCCAGAATAAAAAGCACGTAAAGGCCAGGTTACATGTCGGGGGAAATTTATAATCTCACATCAATGATGACGACGACGCCTCCGGTCACGTTTCTGCTAATGTTTCTCATTCAGTCGGAGCAGACATAATATTCTACCCTGCTGCTTACAGGTATAGATATTGACACTGGAGTGATGGATTTGTTCCACAAGTGGTCAGACCTCCGTCACTGGTAACTCGAGAGAGTAAACACAAATCGGGCCACTGAGATTTTCTTGTTGCGTCCCCTTTCCAAACTGCAAAAGTGTAGTGGGAGTTGGGAAATGAAACACATCTATGGTTGTTGAGATTGAAAAGTGAAACTGCGGCTATTGATTCACATATTCAATCTCTCTTTTCCACCTCAATTCCAGCTGGAAGTCCATTCATTGCTGTGAGAACTTTTAGGATCTGCGATGTGTTTGCGTAACTCCTTATGTTTTATTTATTTATTTTATTTTTTCGGACTTGAATTTCTCCAATACATAAAAAAATTAGAATTTTTGTGACAGATCGTTGAAGGTAATTCACCTCTATTTCTGCATTTTTTCTGAGTGAAAGGTATAACGGCGATGGCATGTTTAGCTAGCTAACATTGGTAGCGTGCTAGCTGTGTAACGAATCAAATGCATGCATAGTAGATCATACATCTTTCAACAAAGTGTTTTGCAAAACTGGTTCCACATCTGACAGGCCGACCTACTCACGTATTTGTTGCTATGGATTATTGGTCTTGTTTTGTCTCTTACTTGCTCTGTGTGATATTCTACAAGACGTGATGCTGAAAAACACTAAAAATTAACTTTTCTATCATTTCTACAGTGGCATTTTTATCCATCTGTATAGAGATGCACTTCCTTGTGCTGAACACTAGGGGTGTGGTCCGTAAACTTCACGCAAGTACCAACACAAAGGAAGACTGTGTTGAGATGAAGCGTTAGGGCCAGGTCACACTAAAGATTTGTGACAAGACAAAGAAAAGTTGCAGCGGTGTGAACTGGTCCATCAAGCTGGGTGATGGTGCCACCTGCAATTAAGCTTCTAAAGTCGCCAGTGGTTGGTTTTAGAACATAAGTTAAATCACCTGCTTCAACAGCCAGTCAACTTGCAGCAAAGTCAGCTGGTCAAGTCAGTTATAAACTGTCAGCAGACAGCGTGTTTGCAGTCCTCGAATGAGCCCATCTCATCTATATCCACGCTGCTGTTGACACGTGTGTCGGTTTATTCTCCTCAGATGTCCTCAGTGGTTACTCTTTCAGTCATTACTTGTACTTGAAAAGCTGTGAGTTTGACAGATGTACAGAGCATTGGCATGGTATTGGTGCCAATGGCAGGTTTTTAGGCACACAACGAGCAGTCACAGGTTTCAACTTATCTCGTTGTAAATCTTTGGTTGGTCCATACACTCACCAGCCACTCCTGTACACCTTGCTAGTACCAGGTTGGACCCCTTTTGCCTTCAGAACTGCTTTAATTCTTCGCGGCACAGATTCAATAAGGTGCTGGAAACATCCCTCAGAGATTTTGGTCCATATTGACATGACAGTATCACACAGATGCTGCAGATTTGTTGGCCGCACATCCATGATGAGAATCTCCCGTTCCACCACATCCCAAAGGTGCTCTATTGGATTGAGATCTGGTGACTGTGGAGGCCACTGGAGTACAGTGAACTCATTGTCATGTTCAAGAAACCAGTTTGAGATGATGTGAGCTTTGTGACATGGTGTGTTATCCTGCTGGAAGTAGCCATCAGAAGACGGGTACACTGTGGTCATAAAGGGATGGACAGTCTGGCCATTGTCCTCTGACCTCTGGCATCAACAATACATTTCTGCCCAGTGGACAAACAAATAATATATTAACCCCCCTCCCCCTGTCATATTTCCCCTCATGAATAGCTCAAGGTAACCTGCTAGCCCTCAAAAACACAATTCAAATTACTTCACAAACAAACTAAAAAAAGTTCTATAAATATGTTGTCCTTGGTCAGAAATTACAAACTCCCTAGAAAAACTCTGTCCTGCCTGACCCTTCCATTCCCTGTTCTCCGTGAGACCCCCAGTGACCTCAGCATCAGCTGTGAGTCATCCGTCACCAGCCTGAGGCCCGGGAGCACGCTGCCATTCCCATCCGGCCTGTTCTCTGTCAGGCCAGATGTGTCCTCTGATATTGCTTCACCAGTTCAGCCAACTCAGAACAGGTGGTCTCTGACCTCTGCGCAGGTCTGTTTTGTCGAGGCTGTGACCATTCAGTCTGGGGCAGAAGGGAAGATAAGGGCACATGAGGATGTCGCAATACCTCAAATTTTTATTGAATCACTCACTGTAATATTTTCCAAGCTGGCAACATTGAGTCCTGCTCAGATTTGTAATTTTCCAACATTAAATATATCCACATTAAACCAATCCAGTGTCGCTGAGATATGCTTGACAGCTCAATTGCTCAGCATTAATAAAAAATGGTCCCTTTTTAGGGTTTAAAAAGCAATTTTTCAACAGCAGGAACGAAATATGGCAGTTAAAAGGCAGTTTCATAATAATAACAGCACTTTAGAGGTGTGCAATGCAAAAAATTTCATTTATTTTTTTTTTTCACCCAAAGCTGCTCTCCTGGCTTCACTCACTGATGCATGCTCTCAGTGTGGATATCTCCATTGGATATTCTTCATAGCAGGGTCTTATTTTTTTTTTATTTTTTTTTTATGAAGCCACTCTACAGTTCATGTTTAATGCCTCAAGGCTGCATGGAATAAGTTTGCGTTTTAATAGAGCTCAACAGGGAGCCAAGGGGTCATGTTTTACTACTTTTATACCATAAAAAAAGTCTTGATTGGATAATGAACTTGAGCTCGAGTATGCGATGTTCCTACAGCAGCAACAAAATCTCATCATATATGAAGAAATATGTCGAATATTTTAATTAAATCTCCTAAACAGCACCAGATCTAATAACTAGTCAGTAGTTCTAGGTCAGATCATGACATTTTTGAATGGAAATTAAGTGGGAACATGAGGAAATTATGCCCAACACATCCCCAATTTCCTCTTTAATATAATAATCCAATATGGCATCTAATATTTGAGTAACTCAATAAAGTGTGGAAGTTATTCAACTTTAAAGCTACTTGAAGGGAACGGCGGTGAAAACATTTAAAAGTTTAGAGGTAAAAAAAGTACAAGCAGCCGTTAAAATGTGGAGGCGAGTGGATGTGAATGCGGGGAACTCAAGAGCTTAGTAAGTGGTGGCTCTTTGTGCTGAGTTATGGCAGGTTTTCTGTGAAGGCTCATCCTTTTTTTGCACGAATCTGCTGAGCCCGTGCAGTTTGCTCATTTGGCACCGCTGCCGAGCACACCTGCTCCAAGGCCAGTGTGAAATGATCTCAGTCCTCACCAATATAAACATGCTACCAGATCCAATTAATAAACTGCTGTTTGTTAGGCGCTTGGCCCCGGGCCAGGAAAAACTTGGCTACAGCAGGATGAGTACAGATCTACTGAGGAGAGAAATCAGCGGGGGGTCTGCTTTGTGTGTGTGTGTGTGTGAGGGGAGTGTTTCTATAGGTGGCATACAGCAAGACTGAATGTGTTTAAGAGAGCTGGAGTCTCTTTGTTTTTGTACACGCTTGAGAAGGATTTGATTTTCCTGGGTGGTACAGGCCAACTCTTTTGTGTCCTTGGCAGCCAGTTGGATGAAAGTGTCTGAATAAAAAGCATATCGTATAGGCAGTGAGATGCCTCTGTATCCACACACTCCTACATTTTGTCACTCTTACAAGGTCAACAAAAGTGTATCGCAGTTGCCAAAAGAAGAGCCCTGCAAACCTCAGTGAAACATGTTCCTGTTTGTTCGGAGTAAATGTTGTTTTGCACTCTTTGTTAGTTTGGATTTTTGTTTTGTCAGCTCTGCGCCCGAGCAGCACTTTGGGACGTGACTTAGATCGGCTTCTGTTCTTGATTTCAGTTGTTACAGCCTCATATGCCGTTACACATTAACGTCTTTGTCCCACATGCCACTTCAATTAAAATAAATAGCTTAACATGGTTAAAAGGGGGAAAATGTTTTCCTATTACTCTGTCATATCTTTTTTCTTGTAAGAGTAATGGGAAGGGCTGTGTCGTATACAATATTTAAGGCCTGGCGTGTTGCGCGGTGCAAACAGAGCTGGACAGACATGCAGACTTGTGCCAGCCACGGCTGCTTTGATGTATAGCATTGATCAATGGCACAGTTGGCCAGCTTCAAATGATTAATGGTGGCTCGTATGGGACATTCCACATTAGTCTTGATTAAAGACTTCAATAGCACTGTCTGGGAGACCAAGGTGCTCGTGTGTGCGTGTGTGTGTGTGTGAGAGAGAAGTATTAAAGATGTACAGCTTGGCCCATTTACTGAAGTTTAAATTTAATGTCTTAATTTCTCGTTTCTAAGGAGCTTTATTGTTTAACATTGTTCAATACTAGTGCTGACATTTTCATTTAAAGAGATACTATGTAACTTTTAATGACCACAAGTGACAATATTGCCAGGCTCACGCCAGAGGCACAGACGATTTTCCAGCTTTCTTTTGCAGCCAAGTCAGCTTTTAGAAAATAAATACAAGAACGGCAACACTTCTCTTTATATTCATTATCATTATCTGTGTCTGTATCCGTTCAGACAACAATATTCTCAGTCTATGCAAATATATTCATATACAGGACAGGAAGTGGGCGTGGTTTGTAAAGGAAGTCATGTTAAAATGGGCAAATGTTGTATTTTCATACCTTTTTTTCATTGCCAATAAAACTGTTGTGCCGTCAAAGCATCAAATGGATTTCATAATGGCATGTAATTAATTATGAAATATATTTCCACATCCTCATACTGTGCTTTTCATCTGTCTTAAATTTTTAAATTTTCTGAACTATCTATATGCCTATGAAATAAATCCAGAAATAAATGAGGACATAAATTTATAAATAAATGGAAGTATAGATATGTAAATGAAATAATTTAATTAATTAAATAAATAAATAAATATAAAGGTTTTTATTTTTAAAAGAGAATGATTTTCAAAGAACATCTTTAATTTATTTCAGACTTTGAGACTTTTAAATTTTTAATGCCACATATATTTCACAGCTCTTTTTATTTCCGTGTGTTTATATTCCCATGAGAAACTGGTTAGGTTGTTAGTGGACACTTAGTCAAAACTCCATGAACATACTGTATGGCTGATACATAGACATCTTAGATGGATAATTATTGCCTGAAATAATATTTTGACTGAGAAAATTAACACTGACGGCTAAAAACTGCTCCTGATGCGCTCTCAGACAGCTGTGCGCTGATTCGTTTGGGTCGATCAGAATATAGCGATCACTTTTCAATTATATGTAGTAATTAAAACGATTAGTTAGAAAATAAAAGTCTTGTGTTGCATCTTAATGATATGATATTAATCGATTTAAAGAAACCTAATGCACAAACATGTCGGGTTTCTTTCCCCGATAATGAGCAAGTCTCTTTGCATCACATTATTTGTGCCCTTCCAAAATATGTATTCGGATTCAGGCACATCCCAACGAGTCACATTTTCATTGTGCGTCACTTTAATCTAATTTCAAAGGACACTGTTTTTATTTTTATGAAAAAGCTCTTTTTTTAGCTTTACTCCTTGTAACACAGCGAGCTGCATGTGTTCATAGTGCAACGAGCTCTCTTCACAAGACCATGCGTTTCCCAGTGAGGACATTTCCTTTCATTCTTCTGTGGCAGGAAAGAAAAGAGGAAAGAGCCCTTTTGAAACACATGGCCACATCTAAACAACGTCATTATGTTTTTGGCAAAAAAAAAAAATCCCCATAGCAACATCCTCAGTGTGTTTTCTATGGGAAAGAAGATGCACTCCATTTCAATAACACAGCTGACAATGCCAAGATCCGTGTCAATGTGTGGTGCCACAGAGGAGGTTTAATATCACCCAGTGTGTTCAGTGAGAAGGAGCTCAGACAAACAAAGAGAGATCCCAGGTTTCCTTTGCACTTTAATTGGATCTGTCAAGAATACGAGATAAGTCAAAGAGTATGTGGCTCTGTCTTTCAGTGGCACAATGTAGAAAAGTGTTGGCTCTTAGCTCGTTTGGGTTGTAAAAGGAACTTTTATGCGTGTAACTATTCAGTGATGATGGGTTTCCATGCTGTCTATATAAAGCCACGCTGCCTCGGTGACCTGCATGAGGTCAGGAAGTAGATAGATACTGGATGTTGAGCAGCAGCAAACTTCATAAGCAACACTTTGACTTGTTGTGATGCTCTTTTCCTGTGACATGCCTCACTGTCTTTCCATCTACATCCAGGTTTTTCAGCCCCCCCTCCCTTATCTCTGGCTGTCTCTCCCGTTCCCTTCCTCCCACGCTCTCCACATGCATGCTTGTGTTTCCACTGAGCAGCTCTTCTGTCACCATGCAACCTGAGACTCTGTCAAAGCCACCAGTGGGGAGCGTTGGACCTCAGGCTGCTGTTCGGTGCCAACACATGTGTACTCGGACTTTGGTGCCAAGTCTCTGTGTGACTTTACTTTGGATGCCAAGGCGTTTTGTTCTGCCTGTCACAATCAATTCAAACATTATTACAAGGTTAAACACCAGTCACCTACAAGCAAGGGGGTTTCTATTAGCTGCTTCTCTGCACTTTGCTTCATTGTGTATGCCAATTATTCTGTGATTGCCTGTTGTGACACAATAAGGCAGAGAAAATGATGTCTAATGTACTTTTTGCGTGCTAATTGCAAGAACAACATCTATTAAGGCTGTGTTGAGGCAGATATCAGCACTGTGTGAAAAAATAGCCTACCATGCACTAGAAGACTTTGAAAAGACTTTAGAAATATTTAAAAGACTTGAGTCTGACATGCTTTCACATCGAAAGACAATGTGAGTTGTTAATCTTTGAAAAGACTGGGGATCATGCAGGGTCACTGTTTGCAAGACTACAGCTAGATTCCTCTTGAGAATTTTTCCCATCCTGCTCCTGGTGGAAGATATTGCGCCAAACTTCCTTTAAGAAATACAACACGTTAGCAGTTCCTTGCTTGTCTGCAAAAACACACAACTCTAGAACCACAAGATTAAAGGCATCAAATGTCGAACAGACTTTGTCGCCTCAACATGTGACCAGCCTCCTTTGGTTAGCTGCTCTACTTTAGTGGAAGAAGACTGTGGGAATGCGAGGCGAATCATTTCAAAAATTAAGCTTTCTCACTAAAATAAGTTCCAGTTGGTGGATCAGATACACGCAGAATTACACCGACTCGTATTCACTCCACAACTCCACCAGTTTCTCCTCCTCCACAGTTCGAGAACACTGAGATTTGTTCATGTTCTTGTGTGTCCCTTGACTCCCTTCCATGTTCGCTGACTACCAAGTTTGCTGCTTCTTCTGTGGTGCCGGAGAGACCGCAGCTGTTGGTTTTAACAATGTTCCAAGACTGAAAACGTACGCTAATATTTAATATGTTTGAAGAGAGAAAGACTGACTTAAGATGGCTCAAACACAGTTTCATGACCACATTACACCAAACAATCAAGATCATGGGACACTGTACCAGCTGAGGTAAAACTGATTTCATTTTGATGATTGAATTTTGTCTGTGACAGTGAAGTCTCTTGAGAAGTCATTTGGTGTAAGGCCAGGATAAAGGAATAGTGTAAGAGCCACTTAAGCTCATATTAATATTTGGTAAGAATATCTTTGCTGATATGACATATCATCCAGGTTTTGATGGTATTTAAGTTTACAAAACAGTTTCTGTATACTTTGAGTAGTGTATGGTAGTGGACTATACTGAGGTTATGTTTATATTAACTTTGTTTATGTGTTAGAATACGGAAACAAGTTATTGACTAGAGTTGTACCGATACCGATACCAGTATCGGAAATGCCTCTGATACTGCCTAAAATGTGGTATCGGCGAGTACAGCCTATGACCAATCCGATACCACGTAATGCCTCACGTCATTACGTATACACACGCTAAAGGCAAATGAAACGGAGCGGAGTTTAAAAAGCATTCTACTGTAGCCTTTAAAATGTCTTTTTTACCAAATTGTGTGGCTGCACTTTAACCTGTGTCTTGATCTGTGTCAACACTGGATAATAATAATAAAAAAAAGTTTTATGGCATTCATTCTACTATTATGTATTTATTTCTTAATATTTTACATAGAGTTTTAGGAGTTGAGACATAGAACAATTCATATCCCATCCATTTTTATTTTACGCGCTGGTATCAGATCGGTACTCCGTATCGGGAAGGAAAAAGTGGTATTGGTACATCTCTATTATTTACGCCATGTGTTGTTCCGTAAGAACGTTTAGTGTGCAAGACAGAGGGAGATTGTGGACAACGTTGTGCGTAAAGACTAGGGTTGGGACTCGTTAGGATTTTAATGATTCCGATTCCTTACCGATTCCTTCTTAACAGTCCGATTCCTTACCGATTCCTCTTACCGATTCCTACATTATATTTATTATACTTGCTATACTTAAACAAGTATATAATAAACACAAATGCAATCATACCATTACAAAAACTTTATTCTAACTGTTGCACAGTAGCCTACAATTAGATGAAAATACACATTTGTGTGTTGTGTATTTCAGATTTAGAGCTTGTATCATCTCCCTGAGAATATATAACAACAAAAAGTGATTCTCTGATTTCTACAGTAACACTATTACCTCAAATTAACCATAGCAATGTAATAAAAATACTTATATGCATTAATGCTTGGGCACTGTTATTTACGTGACAACACCTGAACATAACACACATAGACACACATTGGCTGTTTGTTTCTCCCCTCGCTGGAAGTCTCGGACCTCCAGCCGCCCACCTCCGCCTTGATTAAACGCTGAAAATTAAATAAAAGAGAGAGACAGGTTTCTCCTATTTTATCTTAATTTGTTATATTTCTCCTTCTCCCCTTGCTGGAAGCGTCGGACCTCCCGCTGCCCGCTCCCGTCTCAAACACGGAGGTCTGTGTGACACAAATTCAGTGCTTGGACTTTGGACCCGGTTCCAAAAAAGAACCGGATCCGGATTCCCAACCCTAGTAAAGACGACTTGAAGTTTGTGTTGATTTGTATCCTAATTAGTTTTTGACTGTGTTATGCAGTGTTGAATTGTAGTAACGGTAATACGATGAGAATATGTAGACATAGAACTTCAAGTCGACAGTGGACCGCACAAGATGTAATTTTGGAAGGACTTGGCCTGTCATTTTGTTTACTTTTTGGGATTCTCAGTAAGTCTTGTAAACTTCTCCCTGCCTCATGTGAGTACTGTGGAGCTCCAGAAAAGGAACAGAAACACGAGTCAAAACCGAGACACCTGACAAACTAAGCGGCCAAGGAACTTTGGTATGTTGAAATGGCCACGACAAATAGTCTACGTTTTGGGAAACACACTGATTTGTTTTCTGGCAGAGAGTGAGTTGAGAAGATTTAAACCACTCTCAGTGTCTGTTTGTTATAAGCCCACAGCCGGTTGGCTTGGTTTAGCACAAACACTGGAAACACAGTCTATTTCTTGAGTGCAACCAGTAACATCCTGGAGTCTCCATGATGCCAACCGAGAGAGCTCTGACCAAAAAGATTAAGACAGGACAATGCAATACATTGGCCAATCAAATTTATGCAATACATGCACACGTTACTTTATAACAAGAGCAGCATATTTCCACTGTTGACGTGGTGATTTTGGCAACATGGAATTCAATTATTGAAGTTGTTTTACTTTCCAAGAGTTATAAAAAATCCTTTTTCACAGTATTACAAACCGCTGTGCAGGGTTTCGTTATCTGATTAGCCTTGAAAGTCATTGATCCATCCCTCAGATTTACTGCATTTCTTTGGTATTTCGGTATCACAAAATATCAGTTCCCACCAATAATACAAGAGTTTCATACAGGTTAACTGCAGTGAGTAGAAGTCCTTTATCTGCTGCTAGCTTTTTGTCAGTGTATGGTTGAGAAACAAAATACTTTGACAGTCAGACCTTCCTTTCACTTGAGCATATGTGCAGTGTCTTGTCTGGAAAGATGAGATGTAGAGCACACTGTTCTAACAAGAGTTTTCACACGTCCTGTCTGTTTGAGTATTGATGCGAGTGAGTTTCACCTCCTTTTCCCCTGATGACATTGTAGTTGTAGTTTTTGCTAAGCTTTGAGCACATACTAATCGCATTTTGCCTCCTGCCATCTTTAATTAGTTGGCTAAAGAGTTTGTGGATAATGCAGAGCGCCCTTGGGGAAAGTTGCCCAGTCCTGAAGGACAATAAGAAGAGAAAAGAGAGAGAGAGAGAGAGCAAGAGAGTGAGCAGTCTTAGGCGTTGCTTGGGGAAAAGATTAGAGTGGTAGTTTTTTGACCGGTGGGATCAGAGCCAAGCATCAGAGCCAAGCTAGCTCAAAGTATCTCAATAGATCATTTTTTTTTTTCCTCTTTTCAAGTCTCTCCCTATCTCAGGTTCACTTTCTCTGCCTCTCTCCTTCCCTAAAAGTGTGATTGATTTTCCAGAAACAAAGATCTCTGGGGAAGATATGTGTTAAGCCAGATTTTTCTTCACTAAACAATAGTTTCAGTTGATTTGGCTACAAAGAAAATCACATACTTTACTTCTGACTTAGGAACAAGTGTTAACATGATGTTATTCACATATTTATGTGGTTATATAGCTTGAGGGTGCTTTCAGACCTAGAGTTGTCTTGCTTTGGTCCAAATCAGGGACTAATTTTGTTAGAAAGTTGCACAATTGCCTAGAGTTGGTTCCTGTTCTCACAGCAGCATTTACAAGCTAATGCCTTGATCTTGATTGGTCAGAATTTCCATGTGGGAAAAATCCAGGAAGTAAACAAAGTGTTGAAGAAGAGTACACTTGCAAGATAAATGTGACACTTTCTAATGTCACAATGGAGGGACAACTACGCAGGTTGATTTTTAACGCTGGTCATCGTGGACTATATTGCTGTCATTGTTCATTTTAGTCAAATCATACAGTTTGAAAACGAGGCGCGGCTCCAACTAGAAAACAATGTTTTGATGCATTGGATGTGCTGAATGTGCATATTAAGGCAGTACAGGAGGAGGTGCACATTAATAATCCTCCAGGACTGTAACATGCTCAAATTTGTTTATCCCAACGATGCGTAATGCAGCTGCACTTGGTTCAGATCACACATTCTCACCACAAACGAACCGCACCAGAGTTCATTTGTAAGCAGACCAAGACCACCTCTTCAGAAAGGTCTCGGTCCGGTTGTTTTGGTACGCACCCGAGTGCAATTGTTGTGTTCACACCTGCCCAAATGAACTGCGCTTAGGGGGCAAGTGAACTTGAATTTGATTTAACCGAATCAAACAGGGCAGGTGTGAAAGCACCCGCAATCAACCTATAATTAAGATTATGTTTGACAATACAACTACATTAAACTGTGGGTGGAGTACAGCAAATAAAGTTGAGAATTCTGAGGGCTTGTTCCAGGCATTGTGATCATTTTGCTTTCAGTGAAACAGTTGAATACATTAATGCACTAATGCAGAATGTCAGCATATGGCATCATCTATTTGTTCACTGCTACAGACCTATTTTTAGGGGCCTGCGGCAGCAGCAGAGAGGATGCTGAGGGTGTTGCCACAGCACTTAGCCAATATAGTCAAGTTGTCTCCCTCTCCATATATGTTCATTTCTCATTCATGCAAGGGAACATTGAGTGGAACATCTCCCAATTTAACTGCTTTTAACCTTACATATACTGCGCAGAGTGTGGGTCGCCTATCAAAGTTGCTAGCTAGCAGAACAATGAGGACCCTGTGAGTGCGAGTGATTTTCTGTTTCCTTTCTGAGCACCTAACACGCAGTATCGCTCTCCAAATGAGAGCACAGATGTGATGCATTTGCAGCCTCGGTCACACACTCCTTATAAAGGCTGCGGCTCTTTTTTATTTTAAATTAGACTGTGTGATATACGCTCAGTGTGGTGTCAGCAGAGTGAACTATTGCCTTGGTGTAGGTGAGCAGAAAATCTATTATCTGCGTTGGAGTTTCTGATATGGACTGAGGCAGATGTTGATGGTGCATAATATCCATATTTATCCTCAGCATTATTTATCTGCATCGGCAGGAAACACTGCTGTAAAAAACCCGGGGAGTGTGTTACATGAGTGATTACATCACCTCGCTGTACATAAATAGATTTCTCAAGATAATGAAATTCATGTGAACTGTGCATTACTGTATAATGCACTTTCATGCATTTGTCTGTGGCAGCATACAGCCATTAGTGCTCAATTTCTCATCAAATTACAGTTCCAAGGTCAAGGAATCAGCCCGCAATAGAGTGTATAAAAATCACTTTTCACACACAACCACACCATAAAAGCTCGATATAAAAGCTTTAATGAGAAATCCTTTTCAAAGTAGAAATTACTTTGTGTGTGGTTCACATCCTTTTCTGCATTATATCTCAGCACGGCAAAGAGAGTGGGTCATTTGTAGTGGGCCCATGAGAAATAAGGGCTTCTCTGCGCAAGACCGCACAGCTTAGCAGCTGTCTCACACTCTCAGTGGCGTTTATCTGATATGGTTAATGCTGGCAATATCGCTCACCAAGCTATCAGACCATACAGGTGATATAAGACACAGATTATAGGGATTATAGAGATTGCTGGAGATGTTGCTCTTGAGCCAAAGTCACTGGTCTACAGGTGTTATCATGTTATATGTCTCAGATCCATTCAGATTACAGTCTACCTGTGCTCAAACTAAACATAACAAACACATATAACCACGCATGTATAACACATGGCAGCCTGTAAGAACTCTGGCAGGTCAGCATAATGCAGGTTGCAGCACAGTGTGACAAACAGCTTTATCAGTGAACACATGGCTTACATTCATCAGTTCACAAGGTCAGGGTTGTTTACGTAAAGCACACACACACACAAGGTAGGTCGATACGCACACACACATGAAAGGAAGTGTGTGTTCACAATAAATCCAGATGTGCCTTGGAAAACAAGGTGGAGAGGAAGTGCATCATGTGACATCACTGATTGAGGGGAAGTTTTCGCTGTGCTGGGTTCATGCTGAACAACACAGGGCAGCAGCACAATTAATCCACAGGCTGTGTGTATAAACAGAGAAGCCAGAGGGATTTTTTTTTCTATGGACAAAAATACAAAGACATGCTGTTGCTGATTTGGTTCTGAATCTGCAGAGAAGCAGATGAATGTATACCTAAAGAGATAAATATGTTGTTATCTACAAGAGATCATCTATGGTTCATCTTTTTAATATGGGAAGGTGTGTTATGTGGTTAAACTTAAAGGGATATTTTGCTGATTTTCAACCAGCTTTGTATCATAACAGTGTCATAACAGTGCCCAGATCTCCCTGCTCATCTCCCAGCTCCCTTCCGTTGGCTCTAGGGTGTTGCTCAACTACAGATTGTCCTCCACATTTTTGTATGCTCGCCACCACAGACAGAGAAAGAATAGAGGTGGATCAGGAGAGAGAACTTTCTCTCTCTTTCTCTCTCTCTCTCTCTCTCAATATGCTTTATTGGCATGACATTTTACATGTGGCGCCAAAGCACAATTACAATGTAAGACTGTGAAAATTAACAACAAATTATTAACACAAAGTCATAGACATAATCTTATTTCCTCCAAGTAGATGTTGCATTTTAGTGGGACTGCCCCCGACAAAGAAATTTTCATTTAGGGCCATTAGTCGACTAGTCGCCCGCATGTTTACGATATTAATTCAATTATTAAATGATATATTTTGGGCGGGGCAACACAATGGTTTGAGGTGAAGGTGTGAGAAAGAATAGTATCAGTAACATTGTTAACACTGTGCTACATTACAGAGAAATACAAAACCGTACTAATGAACCTTCATTAATATAGGCCTATATTTTATCTACAAGTGCACATCACACACTGAGCGAGCCGCCTGTTAATGACGCTGTGGGCTAATGGGCATGTAGCTACTGACATGTTTCAGACGATACGTCATGTTTGTAGTCGACCAATGAAAATGAGTTTACATATCACCTTGGGTTCGTCCTTCACCTTCTCAAAATGATCCCACACTTTGGATTTCCTGCCCGACATGTTATTAACTAGCCTGTGGAATAACCACAGGTACCAGCCCTGGAAATTAACGTGACTCCTGTCTGACTGCTGAGCGTGGCCACTTCCTGTGTCTGTCCTTTCAAATTAAAAACCTACATGGTCCAGACATATAGGTTTTGATTAATTGTGACAAGGCGCAGCTCCTAATAAAGTTTCACGTTTTTGTTTTTTCTTTTTGTTTTGTTTTTTTCTGCAGCTAAGCGAACAATAAAATCTTGCCAACTAATTACCTTTCCTTTTTTTTTTTTCTATTAGGGGCCAGCGCTACGTTTTAGTCTGGTCAGAGAGTGAATCAAAATCTCTAAGTTTACATTTAATTTTTGTGTAGAACTTTGTTCTGATGTCTTCATAAGTGCCACAGTGTAGCAAGAAATGTTCCTCTGTCTCTGCCTGTCTCCGAGGACAGAGCTGACACAGCCTGTCTTCTCTAGGCAGCCAGATCTGCCTTTGTCTGCCAGTCTATGGCCAGGCAGTGATCATTAATACTCTTTCTGTCTTTCAAGCTCAAACCAAACTCCGATCAAATGTTAAAACTGGCCAAATATAAATCAAGATTCAGTCACTGAATTACCTATTTTGCAACTAAAATGTCTACAGAATCATATTTTAGTACACTGTTTGGCTGCAGTACGAGAACTGTAAACATCAAGTGGGTGCCATACTGTTTCCTGTATTGTAAAAATGGAGGCTGGAAAAACTGAGAACAAACAGTAAAACGAAGCAGTGTTGATCAAATGTAACATGAAAACAGTCTGCACATTGTTGCTCCCCTAAGTGCAATTTATTGGCACATCCTCAAGTGACGTTTGGAGCTGAATGCTCCTCTCTCAGTCTGAAGAAGAGCATTCAGCTCCAAACGTCACTTGAGGATGTGCCAATAAATTGCACTTAAGGGAGCTACAGACTTTTTTCATGTTGTTTATTGCTTTTCTTTTTTTACCAATCCAAGAGTACTTGTGTGAGCCCAGTTTTAGGAAAAGACCATTTCTCTAGCAGTAAAATGCTTCCTCGAGTAGTCTCAAGGATAATATGTACAACTGGGATTTTATTTTTGCTGTTTGGTCATATTTTTAACAGCTGTGATAGGCTAATATTTTCCACACAAAAGTAATTGCTGAGATCAGGGAACATGTTGACATTACTTCAATGAAGTCTGACAATGAGAAAAACAAGAGCAGACGAATGATCAGACGGCTGTAAACAAGCGTCTGAACCACTTTATTTGGAGGTAAAACTGAAAGTAAGCACAGCTGGAACGCTACAATCCCTAATTGCACTGACAAACTGTGTGAATGCACAATTAGGACCAGCAGAACCAGAACCAGAATTCAGTCTGTAATATTACAGTTCATCTTTGTGTCTGTAAAGCGTTTTCTTTTACTTGGTTATGAGTTCATGTTGTTATTGCCAGAAAGAATGATTGCCAAACCCAAGAGCCAAGTTGGAGTTATTCTTTAAGGTTACCTCGCATTGTGAGGATATGCTGTGTGGTGACCTGTGCAGCACATATTGTCTGAGCTTCAACTCTTGAAGGTCAGTGACATTTTTTGTAATCCTTTTACAGACCTTATTGAGAGGCCACTGGCTTTATGACTTACGTATCCTGTGGTCAGTGGGTAAATAAATGTAGTGCAGAATTGTATTTTAGATCGCTCACACTGGCCATAGCTATCAGAGAAATGTCAGGTGTCTTAAAGCTAGAAACCCCAAAATCAGATCTCTGATTAACTTAAAGCTCTTTGTTGTTTTACCACCCGTAGCCCGTTCAGTAATTGACATCTCCCGCTCAATACCCAGCAGCCATGACGACTCACGTTATACTACACCAGCATGAGCGTCAGAGTGCTCACCCTGATCCTCATGTTAAAATGATACATCAGTGCCAAGTGAAAGTTTCCATCTCCACCATGTTTGCAAGGTAATGGGGTGGAGAATGACAGATTGTGTGCTATTATCTTATTGGAGAATCAGCGCAGCATCCATGAAAGTGTAAAGACTGGGTTTAATGACGTGAGACATTTTTTAAGAGGAGGGGAAGAATGCTTCACGCAATCTGGCACCAGAGAGCTGATGTTCTGGGATGTGTGCAGTCAGTGGAGCGACGGCGTGTTATATTAAAGCAGTTTTAAGTGCTCCTTACAGCTTGAAGTTTAAAGTTGTCTATTTTGTCAACTTTCAGGGTTTCAGAAAAGATGTCATGGGTGTGGGAGAATGGGAGATGATTCATATTGATATGCACCAGTTATTCTTTCCTTTTTTTTTTCCAGGAAAAAAATGACAGTAAGAAAAAAAATCTACCTTTAAAGCAAGAACTCTGTCTCTCTGCCTCTCTGTCATTCTGTCCTCCGCATCTTGAGAACACTTTATCCGATCTCCTACACACTTGGCAGGTGTATTGCTGGAGGACCGAGGACCTGTTGAGTTGAATTTACAGTTTGGACACGCGTCAATATTAATGAACTTTGAATGGAAAAAAAACACTCTGTGGCTCTCTGCAGCAGCGGGGGCGGGGCCTTAGGGCTCTGCAGACTGAGTCGAGCATGTCATCCATAGCGGGCCTTTACATGCCGCAGCTAATTGACTGCACTTCACCGTTGCTGCTGGATGCTGGATATCCTAACGTTACTATCAAAAACTTCTTCACTTTCCTGTCAACAAACATGAGCACATAGCCCACAAGAGCAGCACTACTCTGCCATTGCAGCTCTTTAAGTTTGTCATACTAACTTATAACCCTAAAAAAAATGAACTAATAAAAAACATTAATTAAGCCATGGACTACTTTATAACTGTGGTGGTTATGTCAAAGCAAGTGACTAATGCAACTACCCCGTTTAGCATATTTCATCAGTCTCTCTGACTGTGAGTAGCTGCAACTTGAGTGTGTTTTTCACGGGCTGATTTAGTGATTTGGGAGTCCCAGACATGTTGGGCATGCAGTGGAACAAGAAGTACTCCAAACTTTTTTTGTTTTTCCAAAGTAAAACTAATACTTGTTGAAAGTAAAACTATTTATACTGCACTGTGTAAGTCCTACATTGACAGTAAAAGAGAGGCATTGTCAGCATAATGTACTTAGATTTACTTGAAAGAGTACTTTGCAGATTTTCAACCAGCTTTGTATCATCATAATGTGTGCAGTATGTGTAAATGAACTTTGGTAAACTTCTGTCCATCAAACCAATGCCTAGATCTTCCTGCTCCCCTCCCAGTGAAACTCCTCCGGATGATGCATTTCGCAGGCTCTCAGGCTGTTGCTTGACGTACAGGCTGTACTTGTGCATTTTCATTTGCCTGCCACCACGTACACAAAGCGTATGAGAATGGATTAAGAGACAGACCTGCCCTGCTCTCTCTCTCAAACTCAGACCAAACTGTGATCAAATGTCATATAAACCAAGAATCTGTTACTGTACTGCCTATTTCTCACCAAAGATGTCTTTTAGAAACTTATTTTAGTGCACTGTTTAGCTGTAGTAACAAGAGTTTGTGAACAAGAAGTGTGCGCCATACTGTGTCTGCATAGCAAAAAAAAAAAAAAAAGAGGCTGAAAAGTAACTGTAATCAAACAGTAAAACTAAGCAGTACTGATCAAACCTAAACCAAGACTCTGGTTCTGCGTTGCCTGTTTCTCATATCAGATGTTTTTAGAAACATGTTTTAGCTTACTGTTTAACTGTAATCGTTTGGTACCAGCTGGCCAGCATTGTGTTTAAAGGGATAGTGCACCCAAAAATGAAAATTCAGCCATTATCTACTCACCCATATGCCAATGGAGGCTCTGGTGAAGTTTTAGAGTCCTCACATCCCTTGCGGAGATCGGCGGGGGGAGCGCCAGCACACCTAATGGCGGATGGCGCCCCATACTAACGTCCAAGAACACAAAATTGAATCCACAAAGTATCTCCATACTGCTCATCCATAGTGATCCAAGTGTGCTGCAGCCGCGACATAAAAAGTTGTTTCGAAAAACATCATATGAACTCTGTTTTTAGCCTCACTGTAGCCTGTAGCTCTGACTGCTTCTCTGTGCTCCACGCTCACGTGTGCGCGCTTGCGCGAGACTAGCGAAAGCATGAGCTTTGCTCACCCGTGTTTACATCACGTGACACGTGCACCGCAGAGGGAGACAACAGTAACCACAGTAGCTAAAAGATAATTTGCACTACGGTCTTTTAGCAAAGGACAGCCCAACATGTCTGAAGACTTTGAAATTGAGGAGGAACAGCATTTCTTTGTTGAGCCGTATTTGTTGAGCCCGAGTATACAGACGGAACTCAGGCTACTGGACAAAGCAGCCGCCGCAGCTCATGAGCCTCAGCCAGCCGCAGAATACCGGAGTCAAGCACTGGAAACCTGGTGGTGTAGTTGTTTCAAATGCAAAGCAATGCCATTGGATGAGGAAAGTCTTTGCTGCTCAGACTGGGAATTGGCGATGCCTGCACTTGAGAGTCTGGACATCAGTACTGACGAGACTGCTGCTCTTCAGAGGCCATCACCCTGAGCGCACACACGTGAGCGCGGAGCACAGAGAAGCAGTCAGAGCTACAGGCTACAGTGAGGCTAAAAACAGAGTTCACATGACGTTTTTTGAAACAGCTTTTTATGTCGGGGCTGCAGCACACTTGGATCACTACGGATGAGCAGTATGGAGATACTTTGTGGATTCAATTTTGTCTTCTTGGACGTTAGTCGAGGACTCTAAAACTTCACCAGGGCCTCCATCGGCATATGGGTGAGTAGATAATGGCTGAATTTTTGGGTGCACTATCCCTTTAACTAACAAGTTTGAGTGTTTGTGGGAGTGCTTATTGGTTCAGTGTGGCACTGTGCATTCTGGTAGTTGTAGGTTTTCTACTTCTTGGGCAAAAGTGAATGCCACAGTCCTTTGTCTCTGTTTTCTGTAGTCATGTAGCACCAATTTAAAAAGCATTTGTGTCTTTTTTTCTCTTAAGACAGCCTAGTTTTACGAAAAGACCATCTTTTCAATGGTGAAATACCTCAAAATCTGCTCAGTGTGGAGCGTTCAATTCTAATATAATGCTGGATAGTTTAATGAATAAAATTGCATCATGTTGTATTTGTTAGATTTCCTGAGTGAACTTGAATCTGCACTGTAAATGGTAACACGTCTCCGTCAGGTAAATGTAGTAGCACAGTGTTACCTCTGGTGTCATATACGGTTGAGTTGCATATTTTTTAAGTGCTCTGGGGACAGTTTAAGTTATTTTAGGGTACAATGAGCTAGAATAGCAACATAATTCAATATTTTTGATGGGACCCTTTTAGTCTGGGCCCCAGGCAATTACCTAGCTTGCATAATGGTAATGTCTGCCCCTGGCATTATTTCCTGTGAACCAGAATGTACTTCACTGTTGTTTCTGACCCCGAGAAGCTGTGACTTGGGTGTGTTAAGCAACTGTGTCATGGCAGGTGTATCACTCAGGACTCAAGGAAGAACAGCATCGATTGTGAAGTTGTTTGAATGAGCACTTCTTGAGGAGGCTACAAGCAGCAATATCACTAGCCAAGCAATCAGCCCGTTCTGAAGAGGCATGTTTTGAACGGGCACTGCACTCGTAGAAAAGGGAAGGGAAGGAAAATGAAAGACAAAAACATGTTTGATATTTTTTTCTGCTCAGCTCTTAATTGCATATTTCCCCTGAAGACACAAAAAAGTATGGCTGAACAATGAGGCTGCCCAGGGGAGCCACCATAGATTAATTGGACAGATAGGAACCCTCTGACATTAACATTTATGCATTTGTTTACTCTTTTTCAATGAATAATAATAGGCCACCTCCCTTGAAGATCCCTAGTCACTCATTAGTTCCGGTGTGTAGCTTGTTATGGATGGGAATATTGAAGCAGCAAAATACAGTTCATCTCAGTAGTGGGCAGGCATACAAAAACTATTTCTAGAGGTTGTTTAGAATACTTCTTTCTCACTAACTTTTAATGAAGATTTGATGCCACTGCACACACTTGTTACCCATACATCAGCTTCACTATGCAGGAGAACATTACAGGAGGTAAAATGGTAAGCATGCAAATAATATTTTGCAAACTCTGCAAAAGATCCAATTTACTGTATGATATTTTTTCAGTATTTAATTTGTAGTGATTAATTTTTGAAGATTTATTAATTCATTTCAAATATTCAGGCATGGTGTGCAAGTTTTTTCTTATCATTGTTATTATTTTCTTATTTGCCAAACATAAACTCTGTGAGATGTGTATTTTAGATTTTACTGGCACTGTTAGATAGCAGAAAAAAAACATTTTTTAGGAAACATTGATAACTGGCTATTTATTGAGGTTGGTATGCTGTAAACTTTGGTTTCATTTAGAACATTCTGAAAAAGCCATAATTTATTTTTGTAATAGAAGATCCACATTGACTATAGATGATCAATTATTAATGGTATTTTTCCAGAGAGAATTAACGATGTAATATAGAGGAATACAACTGCACACTTATTTTTCTTAATGGACAGTAAAGTGGAAGCAGACGGCTTGTGCTGATATTATCCTCGTTCACATTTAACCCCACAGCTGTGTGACTCCCCATTACCATAAAATGAAAATAAAGAAGTAGACCAGAACTATAAATAAATTAATGAATAAATGCTGTAAAAATGGTTTAATACTGTTTTCCTGTCACTTTGTACTCCACTCAACACAATCGTTGGCAATAAAAGGCTACCTGAGTTAACATTTGACTCAACATAAGTGATTACAGATAACCATCTCTTATAGAACGTATCAGTAGGACCTCTTTAAATATATTTTTTTTATGCCTCTGTGCCGGCAACAGCTGTGGCTGGGCGCATTATGTTTTAAGGTTGTCCAGATGTCCATAAGTGCGTACGCCCCCTCGTGAATGTGATATCTCAAGAATGCTTGAGGGAATTTCTTTAGGTTTGGTTCAAACGTCCACTTGGACTCAACAATGAACGGATTTTTGTGGTCAAAGGTCAGGGTTACTGTGACCTCACAAAACATGTCACAAAAACAATTACAGGCAACCATCTCTTATAGAACTCATCAGTAGGACCTCTTCAAGTATATTTATATTTATGCCTCTGTGCCGGCAACAGCTGTGGCTGGAAGCATTATGTTTGAAGGTTGTCCATATGTCCACATGTCTGTTGTACATCCCATTCTCATGGATGTGATATCTTAAGAACGCCTTGAGGGAATTTCTTTAGACTTGTTTCAAATGTCTACTTGGACCCATAAAATTGACTGATAAGATTTTTGTGGTCAAAGGTCACTGTGACCCTGTCCATCTCATTCTCATTAACACAATATCTCAAAAAAAACCTTGAGGAAATTTCTTCAAATTTGGCACAAACGTCCACTCAGGCTCAACAATGCAGTGGTTAGATTTTTGTGGTCAAAGGTTACTGTGACCTTGTTCTCGTTATCACAATATCTCAAGAAAACCTCATAGGAATTCGTCAAAATTTGGCACAAACGTCCACTTGGACTGATTAGAATTTGGTGGTCAAAGGTCAAGGTTACTGTGACCTCACAAAACTTGTTTTTGGCCTTAATTAAAGAAATCATATGGTAATTATGACAAATATTCACACAGCTGATCACAGTGATGATATTTTATCCAAAAAGTCAAAGGCTGACTTCCCTGTGACATCAAAATGGTCTGCAAGAACACTTTTTCTGGTGATAATTCAGCACCATAACTCAAGAACAGATGGGGAGACATTCTGTTGGCACTGAAATGGTAACGGTAATCTTGAAACTGTGGTTGTTGTATAAATCTTCTGTGCTGCCAAGTTGAGGATGTGCATAAAGCATCCATGTTTTAGAATTTGTAGTTTATTTGCAGCGACATCCGTACTGAAGTATTGTCAACTGTCATGACTGCATGTAAGTATGGACAGACATGGATATAAACTATAAGTGCAACTTGACTGGTTCACAGAGGCATACAATGTGAGGCGGTAATTCTATTTCCCTAAATGAAGAAAAGATATTAAATCCTCAGGCCAAGAGGAGGTTGAGGATGGAATTATACTCTTCCTTGGTGATTAAAGATAATCAGTATAAGATTTCCGTAGATTTGTAACTGTTTGCATTGTTAGTACGATAGATTCATCATGCATATATCATATGTTCAGTGCTCTGCTATGAACAGCGTATTTTTCTAACAGCTCACCACATAAAGAGCTTATGGTTCACTGCTTGTTAGTGGTGGTGATGTTGCCTCCAGGCTTTTTGAGTTCATACCATCGTCATCCGGCGCCCAGAAATATTCTGTGCTGCTTTGTTAGGGTAATAAAGAATTCATACACTCCTTGAGCCACACATCTCACATTCATAACGGCCTAATGTTTAGCTGTGAAAGCTTGGAGCGTTAATTACCACAAACAGCCTCGGTGGTGCAATATGTGGGGAGGATACAAACGCCAACGGCTAATTTTGCACGGAGATGGACATGTTGAGGCTGCCTTACAGCATCTGACCATACCCAGAGAGAAGTTAGACGATTGGCCTGGATTCATACGCAGGGTTCGCTCTAACTGTACTGTAGATGAGCGCATTTTCCCTCTCACTGATTTGACAAACTATTTCCTTTAAAGGGCGCGTGGGGAATATGACATCATGCTCTTTGTACAGTTATGAGGAAAAATATGTTTAGTGTGGGAATCGTTTTATGGCGTTAAATATTCCGGACGTGTAGGCCAGCAGCTATGAAACAGTTCATTCTTTAACAGCTCTGCTGTACCTCACTGCTGTTTGCTGTGGTGGTAACCGTTTAGTTCACAACTGAGAGAAATAATAGCATTGATTTAGCTTCGGTTCAAATTGCAATGTTTCACAGCCACCAGACAGCTTTCGTTAAAGGTATAAAAAGATTTAGGGCTTGACAGTGTTTTTAATCTTTGTTTTGCACCTGCAGCCTTGCATTTTTACCCAAATTTTGTTATCAAGTCTTTTTGAGACTCTATGATAGTAAAAAGCAGTGCCAGTAAAAAGCAATGGGTGGTAAAAAAGAAGAAATATCTGGAAGCATAAAAGATAAGGTTACCATCGGCGCGCTATAAAAGAAAATAAAACCCTTTGGAGATGTAAAGAAGATATGTCAGAGGGAGGAGGCATACCCAGAGGAAAGAAATGGACTCCAGTGATCTGTGAGCTCTTAAGACTCAAACGCTAGAAAAATGTCTGACAGCTGATGCACAATCCCGTGCTATGGATACCTACATTTACCTTAAGGCGTTTATGTTATACAGTAACACAGTCACCTTTCACTGTGTGCTTTAAAGTGATCGGGAGAGTGGTACACTCCAGTATGGATACATTAGCATTATCAAAATGTCTCCTTCTAGAGGAATGTTGTCTTTTTTCCCCTGACCAGCAGAAGCCTCCTATCTCCCCAAGGAGAAAAATCATATGACCTCACAGTCACTTGCTATCATTTTCTCTTATTACTTTCTGTCAACACTCATTTGTTATCTTTCATGGGGCATACAGTCTTCACAGATAACAAGTCAAGCAGTCATGAAGGAGATCATATGGTCAGTGATGTAGCTCAAACAGGAAAATGTCATTTATTATCATGCATTTGTGTTTTCCCATGAATGCCTGTGATTTTGTTAATTTCAGAGAGTGTGTGAGACAGACAGTCTCCCCTAACTGTATCATTACACCGCGATTTATTGTTCACGTCTGCTTTCTAGTGCAGAGAGCCTTGTCTCTCCCTCTGCAGTTTGCTTTACTGATGTGATGACTTCACTCGCCTCGGGCTGCACATCACACACACAGCTGTGAAGCCCGAGGTGAGGGACGCAGACAGAGAATGTTCTCTGAATGAGTGTACCGCTCTCAGTGATTGAATGGCAAAAAGGCAGGCTTTCATTTGGGTCTGAACTGAATGTCAGCTATAAAGTGGACACAAGTTATAACACTCATCACTGCGGCTTGTAAGCTTTGAGCCCGAACACTCATAGTTTGAGTCATTGGTACATTTGTATCTGCAGGGCTGTTCTAGGACTTTAATCTCTATAAACAACATGGTAGAAAGGACTATTTGTTGTCTTTGTGTCTTTCTTTTCTTTATGATCACAATCGTATTCTGGGAAAAGTGTCATCATCTGGACCTTTGAAAACTCTCAGCAGAATCATTTAAAAGTGAGCGAGCTGCTCGGTCTGTGACTTCTAACAAAGCAAAGAGGGATCTTGACTCATTAAGGAGCTATCTTTGCTTTGGTTGGTCAATATTTAAGTAGGCTCAGCCGATCAGCCTGCTTGTTTGATATTGGTCTGCTGCCTGCTGGAGTGTTTGTATTGGAAATTCTTATTCTGCTCTCATTAATGTGACTTTTAAGTCACACTAGCAGCGGGACTCAGGCGCTTGGTCAGGTGGTTGGTCAATCCATCACTTTGGTTCAGACTGAAGAATCAGATGTGTGGATGTATCTTAATGACTTTGCTGATCAACTGACTTTTCCCTTACTGTCACCATTGGGTTGGCATTTTGCTTTTAAGGAAAATATCTTAACAGCTGTTGGATGGATTGCCATGAAATTTGGTGTAGGTATAAAGACTTTTAAAGACACTTTAGTGATCCCCTGACATTGTATTAAGTGCCACTAGCTGATATTCAAATGGTTGATTTTCCAGTGAGCCATCTCCACATCTGTTTGATGGATTGGCACAAAATTCGGTGCAGGCATGTATTGTTCTCAGAGGAAAAATCTGTCTGACTTTGGCGCTCCACTGACTTCTCTTTCCATCTTTTAAAAAACACATTTTCAATTTCTATATATAGTACTTCCATTCATTCATTTTTCATTGCTACTTATCCTGTTGGGGATCATGATGTTGGCATTGGACGAGAGGTGGGGTACACTCTGGACAGGTCACCAGACTATCACAGGGCTGACATGTAGAGACAGACAACCATTCATGCTCACATTCACATTTACGGCCAATTTAGAGTCACCAATTAACCTGCATGTCTTTGGACTGTGGGAGGAAGCCGGAGTACCCGGAGAAAACCCATGCTGACACAGCAAGAACATGCAAACACCACACTGAAGGGCTTCCCTACCTCATGGTTCGAACCAGGAAGTACATACACTCAATATGTATGTTCGCTGTCATTACAATAGTATATGTTTGTAACTGACTCCCGGCACTATGGGAGTCAGAGGGAGGATAAATGTACAGAGGCACATATAGGTTACCTACACAAACTAATAAATACATTAAAAGTAGAAACACATACTGATAGGTGATCCTATACGAGCCTTTTCAAGACACATCAACACATTGCGCCAATAAACAGGTTGTGAACAAAATCAGTCAAGGGCAAGAAAAAAACAAACAAAAGTAATTATGATCACACCTCAGGGACCAGGCGTCCTGGAACAGAGTGACTACAGAGGTAAATACTGCATTACTCAGACACGACTGTGAAGAGTCAAGCAAAAGGGTTACAAATAGACCCAAATCTTTGTCTCCGATCCTTGCAGTCTATCTTCTCCACTTTTAAGCATGACAACATGTCATTCTTTGGATGGGGCAGCCTTCTTCCACTTGTGTATAATTACACGGCGTGCTGAAATGGAGGCGAAAGTAGTGGTGCCATGACCCTACGACCGGCAGTCACATTTCCTCCAGGGGAACTCCACAAAGAGCGACAAACGGATTTAGCTCAATTACAGTTGTTAGAATTGTGGAAAGGGAACACAGTCTTCCAAAATTGTCCTAATCTAGGGCTCCCCGGGCTTTTCTGCTTTTTTTGGCTCAGTATGAAATGTCTCTGCAACTATTACATGAATTGCATGAAATTGTGTACACACATTCATGTTCGCCACAGGGTGAATTGAATTAACAGTTCCATGACATTTAATAAAGCGCCATCATCCAGTCAAATTCAAAATTTCTACTATATTTTGGTTTATTCAAAGCAGCAACCACCAAGGTTGAATGCCAGCTGACGCTGGAGGGCCAGAAACTGCAGTTCTTCAACCTGAAGCTGGCTCCAAAGGCGAGTCAGTTCCCATAGACCCCCATGTTAAAATGGCCCTGTTTACATACTTCTACATACAATGGCAAATGCAGATGGGCTACAGCAGTAGAAGACCACACCCGGTGCCACTCCTGTCAGCTAAGAACGGGGAACTGAGGCTACAGTTTGAATGGGCTCACTAAAATTAGCCAACAGAAGATTGGAAAAACGTTGCCTGGTCTGATGAGTCTAGATTTCTGCTGCGACATTCAGATGGTAGGGTCAGAATTTGGTGTAAACAACATGAAAGCATGGATCCATCCTGCCTTGTATCAACAGTTCAGGCTGGTGGTGGTGGTGGTGTAATGGTGTGGAGGATATTTTCATGGCACACTTTGGGCCCCTTAATACCAACTGAGCATGGTTTAAACACCACAGCTTACCTGAGTATTGTTGCTGAGCGTGTCCATCCCTTTATGACCACAGTGTACCCATCTTCTGATGGCTACTTCCAGCAGGATAACGCACCATGTCACAAAGCTCAAATCATCTCAAACTGGTTTCTTGAACATGGCGATGAGTTCACTGAACTCCAATGGCCTCCACAGTCACCAGATCTCAATCCAATAGAGCACCTTTGGGATGTGGTGGAACGGGAGATTCACATCATGGATGTACAGCCGACAAACCTGCAGCAACTGCGTGATGCTATCATGTCAATATGGACCAAAGTCTCTGAGGAATGTTTCCAGCACCTTACTGAATCTATGCCACCAAGACTGAAGGCAGTTCTGAAGGCAAAAAGGGTCCAAATTGGTACAAGTGGCCAGAGAGTGTATTATACCTGCTTGACATTAGCATTTTAAAGTTGTCATTGTGAGCATGTTAGTATGCTGATGTTAGCATTAAGCTCAAAGCAATGATGTGACTAAATAGAGCCTCAAAGAGCTGCTAGCATGGTTTGACACATGAACTTTTAGTGGGACAACCTAGTTCAGTGCACATTTAGGACAAACATATACTAGGAGGCCTGTTACTAAACTGATGATATAGTTACCACCACAGGAAACAAGTTTGTTGTGTGACTTACTGTATTCTCACAAGCTACATTTATGTGGTTGCTTTTAAGAGAGGCACAAATGTACTTGAGTAATCTTTTACAAAGCCAGAGAAGTAGAGTGAAGGAAGGCACTCCTCTAATTCTGCAGTTCAGGGGATTTTTCTGTTTTGCTCCCTCTGCTCCTCCCACCCTCATCTCCTTCTCTCCCTGTTATTTATTTATTTTTTTTACTGGCTTTGCTGGCTTTGTACACTTCAGTGCACCCGCTACAGCCAAGCCTAAGCTGAAGGGACACTGAGCTGTATGTAAATCAATTTGGAACGCAGCCGTATGTGGAAATAGAATTAGACTTGTCAGCCACACCTCTTTAGTTCCTCCTCTCTTCTTCATCGCTCTCTCCTTCTGTAGTAGTGCGCTCTTTTTCAAGTTAGGCGTACAGTACCATAAGTAGCAGCTATAGGAAGGCTTAGGGTCAGGCTCGTGGGGGAGAGGGGATTAAAAGAAATCACTGAAGTTAGCAGTCTTCAAAGGAAGCAGAGAGACTGCAAGTGGAGCCACATTTCTCTCAAATGGTTTCATGCTCAGGGGGCTTTGTGTAATGGTGAATTATTACATGAGGCATGGAGTCACATATATGTAAATGAGGCCCAGCGCTTTAAATTTGCACCGAGCATTGTACTCTTCTGGACGCCTGAGAAAAGGATGATATTAAAAAACACTGATTCATGTAAACAACGCATCACATCCACTTTCGGCTTCATCGATTATGCTGTCGTAGCGAGCCTGTGTCTGCTAGGTTTGATTTGTTCTTTTCAAATAAAACTCATTTAAACACGTGTTTGGTTCAGCAACAACAGCAGTTCTATCTGTTGTTATTTCAGATATGACAGAAAGTCATATCTGACGTGGGTTTTTTTTATGCAGCAGAAAGAGGAAGAGGGATTTTGTATGGTGCACGGTAATGAGTTTTTCTGCAGTGGCCTCGTCTGTTTGGTCCCTGCATTGTGACAGTCATATTTCCGGGAGCCATTCATTGATTGTTGTGTTGGATGTTCTGTGTGACAGCAATCCACTTATGTCAAGGGATGGAAGGGGAACAGGAACATATGTTCATCTGAGACATCAGGGATCAGAGATTGAAAGGTCGACAATGAATCACAAACATGTCCCTGAATGCTTTTTAGGCTATAAAGCAAAGTGTGGAAAGCTCCTCATCTTGCTTTTAGAAACAATCACTGATTCATGCCATACTGTAAATTAATTTGCAGAGAAATTCAATTAATGCTGAAGAGCTTTTTGTAAGATGCTAAATTAAAAAAAAGAAGAGGTAGGAGATTATTTTTTAAGACGAATAACAGTGCTTTCCACCTCCCAGAGGTGCTATTAAAGAGCCCCTCATTCATCACAATTAACCTGAGCGACTATTAGTGAATCGTTAATTAGATGTTGGACTGTGTCTAATGAATCGCAACACACGCTTAGCAGCATTGAATCAATGGTTATTGACTCAGGCATTCATTGGAGATTTTTATAACAGTTTTGGAAAAGAAAAATGTAAAGGTAGAAAGGTAGTACATTAGCAAAGAAGCTCACTGTCAGTTCACAGTGCACTTTATAAAACATGGTACAAATTAATCCTAGTTTACACCAAAGATTCTCAGTATGATGACTTGTAGCTTTTAACTACTTGCAAACATTGGTCTGCAATGTTCTGAAAATCTGCCAGTTTACATCAATGTAGTCTCTATATACAGACTCTACATTCAGTGAATGTAGAGTCTGTAGGCAAACCCCGGAGATCTTGCCTCCGGAAGAAGAGCGGAAGAGCCCTGGTTTCCGGTTGTAGGCTGTTTGTAGTCCGCGTGATATTGACCAATCACATTTGAGCCGGCTGCAGTTGTTGCCAAGTTAAATGGTCCGTGCAGTGAACTAACGAGGCGGAACATAATTGGCGTCACTGCAAACTCTGAATCCATCGCAATGGTTCAGCTTATATACTTATATATAAATGGAAGTCCGAAACGGAAATTCACCTCCTCTGCCCAAATCAAACCAGAATGCCAAAAAATCGGGGGTTTGCCCCCAGAGGCTGTATCGCCGTCTGCCGGAAGTCAGACGCTGAATACAGCCGATGGGTTCCGAGAATGACATCAATGCAACTTGACAGGATGGTATATTATCTCCATAGCAATGACTCTCTGTAACAGTGATAGTGAGATACTTGCAACAGTTGCATTTCTACAAGTAGTACTAATTAAATGACGAAAACAAACAAGCTTCGTAGTCTACCACGAGAAATAGGCTCCCATTTTTTGTAACCTGTATTTTTAGGACCCTAATGGTGTCTAGTTGAGAATTTTTCTTGTTGCCAAGGTCAATTCATGGCCCATTGGGTTCATTTGGCGGCCATTTTGAATTGATGTCCACGCTTATGGCGAAAAACGCAGACTTTCATAACCCCTGAACCACACAACATACAAAGACAAATATACCCACTTTTTCATATAATTTGGACACCAGGAATTGAATGGAAAGGTCACTGACATGCTACAACCACTCTCTATTAGTAAAAAAGGGCAAATTACACAATTTAGGCTCATAACAATATAACTTCGGCTATTTTGTTTCGCAGTTGTTTCCTGCAGTTACCAAATGTAGCTACTTTATTATCTTACATACATCTCAAGGTTATTAAATGGATGAGGTCTGTGACACCAAGGTGGGTCAGTTTGAGGTTGGTGAGGAGGACCTGGAATCAGACCAGGTACTGGAGGAAGTGTGAATAACGCTGCCGCATGTTAGGTGTGGCTTATGTTAAATAAGCTAAATAAGTTTCCCAATCTTACATATGTATAAGGTCACAGCTTTGTTCAATACAATTACCTGGAGTAGTTTTGACTGTCAAAGGTGAAGAACAAGTCCGCCATGTCCCCATTGTGCTTAAGGGGTCGCGCCAGATCATTGGTCTTCACAGAGAAGAGGAGCTTGGAAACGAACCGCCTGCGGTCCATGACAGACAACAAGAATACCACTTTCTTGCCGAGATGGGATAGACTATCAGATGGATAATAAATATGCCAAAATCTTACAATAACCAGCGCCCGTTGATCAGTTAGTATGTGTGTAACATGCACATATGCAGCAGGCAGCAGCAGCGACACAACCTGAGGACAGAGACTGACATACATGTCTACAGCAGCAGGGATGTACCTGACTGACAGGACTTAGGCTGGACAGGGATGGAGGGCTGTTTTCAGAGAATGCCACAACAAGCGAACACGCTGTCCGCTGACAGTTTGTAACTGACTTGACCAGCAGGCTTCACAACAAGCCAGTTGGTCGTTGAAACAGGTGACCTGCCTCCTGTTTTCAAACCAGCCACTTGCAACTTGACATGCTAAGTTGCTGGTGACACCATCAGCTGACTTAAGTCCAGCTGAGACAGGCCAGTTCACACCGTTGCAGAGGAACAACTTTCCCCTGCAACATTCTAAAACATTTCATCTTGAATCTTTGGTCTGATCTGGACTTGACTCTACAGTTGCAGTTGTAGAACAGATTGACAGTTTGAGGCTGAGGAAGATGATGATCTTCCACACGTGACTAATTTCACGCATCCGTCAGAAACTCTACATGTCTGTTCCATTCATAAATTTCACCACCTGTCTCCTACAAAATACTAGAGGAAAATTTAAAGCAGCAATTGAAGAATTCACACCGGCTTTTCTGCTGAGAAGAACTGAGGTGAATATCAGACCTCGTCTCGTGTGCCGCTCTGACTCTAAATTGCATTTGATTGGCTGCATGTTCCTCTTGACAAAAATAGGGATGGAGGTGAGGAGTTGCTAAGAAAAGAGGTATAATCACATGAAAGTATTTTGGTATTCGGGGAGAAACTCGCTCTCCTGCACTGTTTGGGTTTAGTGGCAAAACACAACTGACACGTCTGAAGTGCGGTGAGGATGACATTGTCTATCTGCTCTCTATTAAAATGCCAAATCTTTTTTAAAAAACACATATGCTCGAGATAAAATAAAACCAAGGCCTTTTTTTAAAGGGTTGTAATCCAAAAGCTCAGATTTATTTCTTTTTATTGCGACAGTAAAAAGCAAAGAGGGAAACATTGGAGCCGTAGAGAAGTGAGAACCAAGGGCATTTGATCAACAGCAGGGTCATTCTCAGCTGTGAAAGATGCACATACCAACACCACGGAGCAGAAAGGTAACAAGCAGGGGTAAAGAGAACTCTTGTCAAACACACAGTAAACATTCATGGCCTCATAAACTGTGTACTCTTGCCAAGGAGTTGATTACAGGCAGATTCCATCATGTAAAACCGGCGGCTTTACTTTAGTATGTGTGATAGTACCACGGGCCACGCTGCCCTAAGCTGGCTCTCCCAAACATGCCTCCAAAGTCCAGCACGTGAGCATTTGCTTGGAATTACCGCTCACATGATGCAAATCCCATCTTTACTGTATCAGAGCGATTTTAATTTGCCCTCCTTTAAACAAAATACTATAACGTTGCTGTTTGTCACTTTTTAAACACTGCTTTTGCAAGTTCAGTATAAAGATGCATATTTGGGGGTTTTCCATAAAGCATCTTCTGCCCTCTGATGTGTCATCCATTTTTAATGAGACATACCAGGCTCTTTAAAGTGATTACTGGCCGCTGGCTTATCAGATTTATTTAAGAGCTTGCTAATGGCGTGATAAGGCACATTAAAGCGATAATAAGTATTTAATGAAGTTAAATGTGGTCAGGCTCAGGCCACGGAGGATTGATCCCTTTTTAAACAGGTCATAAAAAATGAACTTTGAATGCACAGATAAGATATTAAATGGTCTGGAAGTATGGGAAAAAAGTACATTATTGGCCCAATCCACTCTGGTCTAATTCTGGTTTTTGGTCCATGCAAGCTGTGTGGGATGGCGGAGCACTGTGGGATATGAATGATTTCCACTGTGATTTGGATAAACACTGCGGCGTTCTAGTTTTTAAATCCTCTCCAGCTCCTCTTCTGTCTTGTGAATCCCGTGTTTTCTGCAGGAAAAAAGTCAGATTTGTGAAACTTTTTGTTTGTCTGTTTGTGTTGCTGCATTATATTCACCTGTGGTGCATTGATAAGTGAGTTTATTAGAATATATCAGACAGAAATCACGTCATATTTGAAGGTACAGAAATAAAATAATCACTTCTTTGCATTTTTACCTGCTAGTGCTCCCTCTTTCTTTCTTTCTCTGTCTCATACATACACACACATTCACACACACCCTGAGATCATCCTGCCTGATGTCAGTGTGATTATGCAGCTGCAAAAGATGGGTGTTCCTGCTGCTCCTTTGCCAATGCTCGGGGTGGGGCTCACTGTGTCCATCTGCTCGTGGCCCTAGGAGAAAAACGCACGCACAAATGTCCACACAGTTTAAAATACATCCACACACACATATGCACAGAAGTACACATGCACAAAATAATTACCTCAGCAGGGAATCTAGTCAGTCATGCTGAATGCCAAGGGATTCAAGGACACATACAAATCACCTAATAAATTCACAGCAAATCAAGTCTCCCCTTGCCTCAGAATGCTAAGTATTTCATCCACATTATCCCCCCAAATCCTCGCAAGCAACACCGAATCTACATAAAAAGTCAACTAAGGGTCGAGTTTTCTTAGTCGTCTTAAAACACAGACTCTTTTTTTTTTTCCAATTCAGATTTACAGTGTTGAAAAAAGTACCTGAGTGTTTGATGTTTCTGTTCTCTCTCCCCCTCTCTTTCTCTCTCTCCCTTCTTAGGGGTCTTTTTGCAAGCCATTACACTGAGACACATTACCGGGAGGATGGAAGTGCATTCACCGGTGCTCACAACTTCACGGTACGGTGGCACTCGAGTGCTTTTGACATTTATGGTCCAGTTGACGTGCAGTGGTGCTCCGCAGTCACGCTGTAAAAACTGACCCTTTAAAAGTGTTCAGGAAGGCAGATGTTTTTTTGTTATAACTCATAGAGGATCAGTAGTACAGATTATATTCTACATTGTAGCTTATGCATTAGTTAAAAATCAAATTAAGGATTGAAAATTAATAGTTCAATTGTTTTTACCACCACAGTGTGACCCAGTGTGTATTTGAGCCCCTGGTCGTTGCCGAGCGGGACATCCATCCTGTGGCCTACATGATGATAAGCTGTGTTTTATGCTGGCTGTGTTTCAGCCAACATTGCCATCAGGATTTTATTATGGAATCCCCTTTCAGCAGATGATCTATCCCTGAGTACTTTTTTTTTTTACTTTTTATTCTGTGTGCATGCTCGCCGTATAAAGCAGAGAGCCTGCTCCCCCTGAAAATGAGGAAAAGATTGATGTTCATTTTGAGTACTTATCGGGGCTCACTGTGACACAATTGATTCTTCATTGTATGATGAAGGTATTTTAACTTCGAGCCAGGTAGAAATATGGTTGCACTGCATTACAGCATGTAGGCATTTTTAACAAGCATTGTAGAGGAGGGATCACATTTCTGTGGCGTTTCAAAAACAGGTGATTTGTGTGCAGGATTTAGTGGCATTAGCTGTGAGGATTGCAGATTGCAACCATCTGAAACATCTGCCATGTGTCAAACGTAAACTCCTGGTTAGGATTCCTTCAGTGTTTAATGTTCAGGAGGTTTTTACCAGGAGCTGAATTATCCACAGAGGTCTCTTCCTCACCAGAACAAACAGACCAGGTGATTAAAACCGGTAAAAAACACTGAATAAAGGAGTTTCATGTTCCAGATCTGTGTTTCTTTGATGGTGTTTGGCTCGTCTCAGATGGCCGCTGGCCCACCTGCTAATGCATGCTCACCTTTTTCTCTGATAACTTAAGTTCTAGTCCATATCCATTGGTAGCTTTGTCACCTTCTACCTATGCCAATCCTCAATGCCTATGTGCAGTTTCACATAGATTGACCACTTCAGTGAGTAGAAAAACGTGGGACAGACAGAATGACTGACTGACAGAATGACACACTGACAGTTTCCGTGATTATGTACAGCATACCATACCATGACTTAGTCATACCAAAAATTAGAAAAAAAACCCAAAACATTCAGCCACAGGGGGAGCCACAGCGACTGGTCGCATTTTAGCCATTTTTAAGCATTTTTCTGTTGTTATAGCGCCACCCAGTTGCCAATTAGAGTTAAATTTCCCCAGTCACCTTGAGGCGTCCTGTTCTACATATCTACCAAGTTTAGTAAAAGTCAATATAGCGGTTAGGCCTAGATAAGAAATTAGCTCTCTAGCGCCCCCATTTTGTTTGATGGGGTCAATAATGGAGGGGTCCCCTCAGATTATGAGTGGTCATATGCCTACAAAGTTGCGTGGTGATTGGTGAAACCCTTGAGATGTTATACACCTTTATGTGATGAGCCACGCCCTCCGCAATATTCATTGCCTTATAGAAGCTCAGTTTTAGTAAGTTTTCCAACTTTTGCCAAGAGGGAACTTTAGATATTGGTCCCTAGATTATGTTCACCCAGTTTCATGCAGATCGGTCAAACTTCCTAGGAAGAGATCGATTTGAAGTGTTTTTCAAAAAATTCAAAATTGCGGAAAAGCTACATAACCAGAAGTTATGGGTTCTTGGGGCAACTTTGTTCCTCATGAGGAGAGGCGTCTCTGTGCAAAGTTTCATGTCTCTACGACATACGGGGCATGAGATATGCCCATTCAAAGTTTGCAATTTCAGTTGGTTGCTATAGCGCCCCCTTTGGCCAATTGATGTAATACTGCTTCATTCGCATCCTCCCATGACCCTCTACCACTGCGCCAAATTTCACATGGATTGACCAAGTCAGTAAGGAGAAAAACATGGAACAGACACACCCACAGACAGACAAAGTTTTCGTCATTATATAGTAAGATCAGACGTTCCGTAAGATTTTACCAGGAGCTAAATTATCCACAAAGGTCTCTTACTCTACAAAACAACTGGAACTGATGATTTCACGTTAAAAACTCAAAGTTTTCCGATGCTGTTTGGCTCATCTCATAGGGGCTGCTAACTAAGGTGGCCAACATGAAAACATGATTGTCCCTTTCTAGAACCATTGTTTGATTTGTCCGTCCTGCAGAACAACATGGCAGTTTCCGTGGACTAGGACCTGCTCCCTATGTCGATATAAACGGCTCATTCTCAGATATCAAAAACACATAGATTCTTATTTCCAGGTAATTATGCACTAAAAAAAACATACCTCTTAAATTATATTCCACGCCTGCCAATATATCCCTCTAAATCCTACACACTGGACCTTTAACATATTTAACAGTCTCTTGCCTGTTTGCAGCTAAGATGGATTGAAATCATTGTTTAATTGAACGGTGGTGAAGACAGTTTGACAGGTCGCTTACAGCTCAGAGCAGAAGTGTTTGGTAATTCGGCAGTGACTGACAAGTCAATTTCCTGCAAAGTTATGCAAACAGCGTTTTCCACTCTCTCTCTCCCACCTTTAATTCTGAGTGGGAGGATGTTACAAGCGTTGCATCAGGCTGTCAAACAGACATACTGTATTGTCTTAGATAAGCCTCGCACAGCTGCACACTTTCAGTACCTGCTGTCACTGAACTCAGCAGTCAGCCATGTGTTAATCAGGGATCAGTGGAAAGACGTGCACTCTAAATAAACTCTGCTATCTTGTGAATTATCTGGTAAGACAAAGAAGTCAGTGAAAATGTAATGATTTTGCTCCTCAAGCATACAAGTCAACACCTATTAAAAAAAAACCTAAACAGTAACTGTAAATCAAGACAATTTTACCAACCCTTAAATGGGATATAAAACAGGAGAACTGGATGTTTAGCAGCTAACCAAGATGTATTCCGTTTTTATTCTGCTTTTTGTAGCTCCAGGAAATCCAAGAAATGAGCTTACGTCTAAATATTTCACTTTGAATGCATTTAGCTACTTTAAAAGTCACAGACACATTGCTGAGGAAGACAGTCACATCCCTGCCTGATGTTTTCTTGTATGAAAGGTGAACTAATCTAGGTCAAGCATAGCCTCAGCACAGAACCTTTGTAGCTGCTCTATTTTTATACTTAATGTAATGAATCTCAGTTCCATCACCACCTGGCTCAGTTACTTGTACTGTATTTGCCAAACAGAAATAGTTGGAAACGACTGTTTCATGCAAAAAAAAAATCTCACCTCAAAGTATTTCCTCCTGCAGTTCAATATTTGGGATGAGAAATGGTCAGTGTAGTGACTAATGTCGGTTGATTTAAGAGGGCTGGAGTGCAGCTAGACAGTAAATGGAGGTCTGTGCTCCCTCTTAACGAGAGTCACTTCCCCTGCTCTCCTTCTGTGCAGACAACAGTGTTCTCAGTGTGTCTGAGGAGTCTTAAAAGTCCCCTTCTCTTTCTTCTAGACCACTCTGGTGGAATGATGAAGGAAAAACAATTACCACTTTCCTGTCACCTCCCATCCGTGTCAGTTCTCCGTCTCTCTTCATCTGTGGAGGTTGCATTCGTTTCAGAGAAGCCTGTTTCTGTGAAGAGGGAAAGACTGTAACCAGCAGCTTGTTTTTTTGTTATGATACGTTTATTATTTTATCTAGTGAGTGAAGTGTTTTTCTCTTTTGTTTATAAAGGCTTCTTAAATGAACACTTTACCTCTTTCAGAACAACTGCTACTACCATGGGGAAGTCCAGGCGCATCCAAACTCTGATGTCACCCTCAGCCTTTGCTCGGGCCTTCGGTAAGAAACATACCCATCATTTAGTATTCAAGCAGCATCTCAGCACTGCCCTTTAAGTGCTATTTGCCTCTGCAATGTTTATATTTACTCCACACCGCACAGCAGCCCATCGCTCTTAAGCCCCTTAAGCGCGCTGTCAGTAAGTTGGTGTGTGGCTCACAGGAATAGGAGAAAATGTCACACCTCATTGTCTTTGTCCACAGAGGCATCCAGGAAATATCTGCCCTCATTTTGGCAGTAATTTGCTTCTTGCTGTTGCTAATGACCAAGCAGAATTGGAAGATTCAGGATATGGGCAACAAGTTCAACAATGTCATATCTGGCTTAATTGACCCTTGGCTTAAGCCCCGCCCCGTTGTGATAGTCCATCAAGCTGTCAGAGCAAGCATGGAGCCCACACCTTCACTTCGACTGCACTATGTGAAGAAATATTAAAGAAAAAAAAAACACGATTTCAGAAAGAAGCTGACAGAAAACTACAATAGGGATTTTAAGGATATATCCAGGATGTCAAACTGACTCAGCAGCAACAACAGGTTAAAAAGACAAAGACAGTTAGAAGCTAAAGCCGAACTATAGCCTACAGATCACAGTGTAAAAGTGAACCACCACTTTACCTGTTGTTGGAGACAGAAGACAATGACTATAAAGGAAAACACCAATTTTCAACCAACTATGTGTCATCGCAGTGTGCGCAGATAAACGTGTTTGGCTTCCTTCAGTGCAACCAGCGCTCGGGCCTCTGCCAGTTAATGGTTGGGAGCTCATGGGGAAGCCAAACATCTTCATCTGCGCACAATGACACACAACTGGTTGAATATCAGCAAAGTTGCCCTGCTTCCCTTCATTGGTTCCTGTAAAGCAGGGTCGGGTTTGATTGACTTTTACAATCATTTAAAAGCAAGAGCAACAGTGTCATTCAGCAGCTGGCTAACTAGCTTACCCTACACTTTCTAGGGTTTGATCTTGGTTTTGAAATGGGAAGAAACGTAAATCTTCCTCCAGCCTCTCCCGGTAACAAGTGTCATTATTGCACATGCCACAGGCACAATGTTTAGCGCTAAATCCACAAAAGCAGCCTGAAAAAGGAGAAATTGGGAAAAAATTGCATGACACTAGAAACTTCATGAAGCACAACCATATAGTTGTCAGAACCTTTTCAGAGCCAGCCCATGTTACTCTATGATTGACCAGTCTGCATTCAAGCGGCGCGACTTGGAGAAGGGTCAGTTAAACATTTTTGCAAACAAAAGAGTTTACTTTGCCAATGCAATTACAGCTGTTGACAAAGAACATTTAAGTCCCTATGAAACAGAAATTAGAGCATCTTTAGCTTCTGCATTGTGACATATTTCCCAGTGTAGGGGAATATTTGAGCTGTGTACAATTACAAGCGGGATCTACATCAAATCCTTCGTATTTGATTAGAACGCTAAAAAGTGGACAGGCTAAGGGTCTAGTGGGACATGTGGCTACAGTGAAGCGACCCCCACACATGCCTCCTTCGCCATTAGATCAGTAGGGCGAGTGGTGAATCAATCAGTCCTCCGTCACATTGTTTTGGAAATGAAACCAAAGGTTTTTCCCACTGATATCCCAACAACCATCTCTTCCCATCTCTCTCCACATAAATCTGTGAGCTATTACAACCCACAAACAGAAATGCAGTTTTATATGACTGGTGTGGCTAGCTAGTCTCCAAAAGTCTCATTTAATTGGATTAACTTTTGTAGAAGTTCCTGAGTACAGAATGAGTCATCAAACATTTGAAACCCTTGTACAGAAGCGCATATATTTGGCATATAACAAGAGATAAATGATGAATTAACACAGGGACACAGGATTAACTGGCAAAATGTAATGTGTATTTCATAGTGACTTTAAAGTTACCAACAGTTTATGAATATTAATGATGTGAGAGGGAGAGGGGATCATTTCAGTAACAAAAAGAAGGCAGATGTATAAGAATACTGAACTAATATAAGACAGGATAAATACTGTTTTGTCTCCAGAGGGAAATTTTGCTTGGGCAATACCCCTATGCCCAGCTGTAATCAGCTTTCAGTACAGTGGTTCTCTGCTGACAACAAAAATAAGAACAGAAGATACATATACTGTTCTGCTCATAAGTTTATATACCCTGGCAGAGTTTATAATATGTGCCCCATTCTTTAAAGAGAACATGAGTGATCAGGCAAACACATTTCTTTTATATTTAATGGGATTTAAATTAAACTATAAGGCATCACATATTACGATCACTACAAAGATCATTATAAAGATATTGAGTGGGTCCCCGTTCAAAAGTTTGCATACCTTTTAGTTGACAAGACAAATATTATTGGTAATTACTTTAATATATATTTAATAGGTCTAGGAGACTTGATTATTATACAGCTTTATAGTGATGGGGAGCTATATGGAGAAGGGGTGGGAATAAATAAATGAATAAGTTTGTACTTTCACACTGCTTTTTGGACATGTAAATCAAAGCATATGTTGTTTTCAGTTTTCATGCTTACTTTAGTAACCTGTTGGGTTTTTTTATGTCTGTCTACCACTGTATGACTATTTTGTTTATTTACATGTTCGAAATAAACAGCTAGTAACTAACTAACTAAGTTGTTAATAGTGTGTATTGCTCCCTTTAGCATCAATGATGACTTGCAGTCTTTTGTAATGGTTGTAGACGAGGCCCTTCATTTTATCAGGTGGTAGAGCTGCTCATTCTTCTTGCCAAAAAGCCTCCAGGTCCCATAATGTCTTGGGTATTCCTGCATGAACCAGTTTGAGATCCTCCCAGGTCAGGAGACTGTTAAGGCCACTGTAGAACATTCACTTCTTCTGCTGTAGCCACTGAAGGTTCCGCTTGGCCTTGTGTTTTTGATCACTGTCATATCGGAAGGTCCAAGTGCGTCCCATGTGCAGCTTCTAAATTTATAAATGCAAAGTATCCAGTATTTTCCGGCATTTTGACATTCACTCCCTCCCTCTAATGTCAGCAATCCACCTCGTTCCCTCACAGTAGGAATGGTGTACTTTTTGTCACAGGCCTTGTTGACCCCTCTCATAACGTAGTGTTTGAGGGCTGTGAACAAAGTTTTTTTTATCTCACCACTCCAAATGACTTTGTTCCAGAAGTTTTGAGGGCTGCAGTATCAGTCACATTATCAAAAAATGTCCAGGTTCACACATTAGCCCAGAGGTGTGTAAATATATGCACACAGTAGTATTACACATGCCTTGAGTAAAGATATAAAAACATAGGCATTGTAGAAATGAAAAGTCATTAAACCATAACAAATATGAATTACATAGAGCTTTTGTGCATAAAGCCATGAGGAGTTTTAACACTAACAAGACTAGTGTTTAAAGCTCTGTGTGGTTTGGCCCCTCTGCCAAAATTTAAAAAGATCTTTTATAGTTTGGCTTCAGTAGAAGTTGGCCTGTAGGAAAAAAATGCCGCCTCAGTTGTAACATATTCCATTAGACAGAGCCACATTCAGTCAAATTCTGCTTTTGAGAGATTGCTTATGCTTTAAGGCTTTGTTTTCAGACTTGCGCTGCTGTCTCTACAGAGGTTTCATCGCACTTGAAAACAAGACGTTTATCATTGAGCCAGCGCCTGGACATGACAGCGGTGTTCACCTCATCTACCGAGTGGAAGAACTCACACTGACCCCGGGATCCTGCGGCCACGGCTTCAACATGTCCTCTGTCGCCCCTGAAAACCACATCAAAAGTCCCTTTCAGTCCTTCCACACGAGGGTGAGATGTTTTTTTATCATAAAGCTTGTATCAGAGCCAGTACATATCACAGTTCAAAGCTGTGTTGTCATCGGTGTTCGCAGATTTTTTTTGTTGTATTTAATTTTCAAACGTTTCTGGAGAGGGTGAGACTGACATTCACTTGATGAAAGATAAATGGGCTTTTGACCAAAGATCAGAAACTGGCACGTGGACCACTTTGGATGAGTTCCCAGAGGGTGTTGCCATGGGCTTGACACATTTTATCTGCGCTTAGAGCCCAAAGTCGAGGGCCCATGCAGGTTTGGCCAACGATTTACATGGTGCAGGTGCAGCATCCATCTGCCACTATTCCCAAGCATTAAAAACTCCATCTGAGTCAGGAAGTGAAACTCACCAACATACAGTAGTTAATGACCCCTGAGTAATAGCTGGGCTTTGCCATTTTAGAAGAGCATCAGTTCTGTCTCAGCTGACGGGATATTAAGCAAGAGGATCACTGAATATGGATGGATGACACTGCATGATTTTGTGTGATAACTATAGTGCTGATACTGGAATGAAGTAAAGTTACTGGCGGCTTAGTAGCAGCTTTCTGGCAGACTTGCTTATTTGCTTTTTTGCCAATAGTTAGATGGAACCATTGATACTACCCTCATACCTGATTGTTAAATATGAAGCTACAGCTAGAAGCTTAGCTTAGCAGAACTTAGCAGGACTGGAAACAGGAAGAAACATTTACGGCAATTACATCACTCCTGAAAGTCACTCAGCCCAAGAAATGTCACATCCATGCTCTCATCAAGTGTGATGCTGAAAACTGTGGCTTCTTTCAAACCTGCTGCACTTGCACTTTGATGGCATTGTTCAGCACTTCTGGCTGACATGGGAATGTCTTTTATTCTTGATTTCATTGTCCCTTTGTTTGGTAAATCCATTAAATAAAATCTCTGAGCTTCAGAGGAAAGTCTCCTTACCGTGTTCGCCGTAAGCAAATGACTTTCCACATTTTCCAATTCAGTGAGCAATGATAGCGCAGTGGTTCCCAACTGGTTGGTCATGGTCCCAAAGTGGGTCATGGGTCCATTCTGAATGGACCACAGGTGACAGGCAAATGTATCAAGTTTGTAGAAAACAAACAAACTTTTTTTTTTTAAGATATTTTTGGGGGGCATTTTCAGCCTTTAATGGATAGGACGGACGAGTGTGAAGGGAGGAGAGAGAGAGGGAGTGACATGCAGCAAAGGGCCACAGGCTGGAGTCGTCTCAAAATGGTATTTAACACTTAAAGGCACTGTATGTAAGAATGTGGCCAAAACGGTTACTGCACTTAAATTGAAAATACTGCTGCAAGTCGTGTCCGCCCCCCCCTCCTCTACAGATCGGAGTTTGCTGGACAACGGCACGCTGGAGACTGATTTGTTTGCCCACGGGCGGCTGCCGTGGCAGGGCCGCGTCACCGTGTCTTTGATCTTCAGTTTTCCAGCGAACCGTTCGAGCAAGTCGGGCTTCTCTGCTGCTAACGCTGCTGCCGGGATACAGCGGAGGAGGAGCCGGCTGCTAATGCTATGTACCGGGACACTGCTAATGCTGCTTGCCGTGCTGCTAACGTTTGTTTCTCAAAAAAATCAGTCGGGTCGATGACCCACCTGCACATGGGCTACAATGTATGATCGAAAATGAATGACAGTTGAAAGTATTCGAAATGTCCACCCCCGTCTAGCTATGATGCTAGTTAGCCAACTTTGGGTAAAGCTTACCTGTCGAGGAGAAGAGTAGCCACTTCGACATCCGATTTCAAATTCTTCTCCACTTTCAGCCGTCTCGACCGTTCAAAAGCATCTCCTATATTGACCCTCGCTTTGCCTCGAGTTTTGTCTTGGCGTTTTTGGGAATCATAACGAGGTCGTTTGGGTTTAGTTGCACCGACAGCCATTGTTGCTCAGTTGTAACTGTAACTGATGCTGAGACTCTACTGACTGCGTGACTGGTAGACGGCGGTGGGTGGCGCAACAGGCCAAAACACAAATTCAAAACATAAAAATGATTTGCAGACCGTAATTTTTTTTTTTAAATGTGAATATTCTGGCTGTACTATTGTTGTCGGTGAGATCAGTATGTTATATGAACATTATTCCTCAGTCTCTGTGACATATTAGGATGATTTTACAACTATTTGCTTTAGATTTCTTACATATAGCTCCTTTAACGTTCATCAAACAACATTTTCAAGACATATAGTTCCCACAGCCGGTCCTTCTAAAACACAAAATCCCTCTTCTCTGTCCACAACATTTGTAATGCCTGGACCTTTACTTTAGCTTTCTCAAGTAGCGGGCCTGCTATGGCCTTACCGAGCCCACTCCAGCAGCGTCATTGTTTTTCCCACTGTTCAGTGAAGACAGAAAAAAAGGTAAAAAAACGTAAAAATATCTTTAAAAAAACAAAAATTTGGCATGCGCATGAGAGAGCGATTAGCATTTCCATAAAACTCTCTTGCACACCATGTGCCACCATTGACATGCTTGCCTTAGGTTGCTGACCCCTGGATTAAACAAACAACATATAACATGTCTTGTATGTATAACATGATGAGCTTTAAAGCTACAGGTTGTTTTTTTGCCTTTGGCCTGAGCAAGTCAAGCTGTTTCCCCCTGTTTTTAGTGTTTATGCTAAGCTAAGATAACCAACTGCAAGCTGTCTCATAATTAACGTACAGATATGAGATTGGTATTGATTTTCTTCTCTAAGTCTTTGCAAATCTTTTTTCGGGTATTGCAGGCTTGAAAGGGTTTATCTTTAGGCTTTTAATATAAGCCAACAGGAAGCAATAGTACATCCATTGTGTGTCTATGATATTTGCCAGTGCTTGAAATATAAAGTCGCCTGATCTTAAGGAGGATCAAGTGGATAAAAGTACTTGAAAAACATTTTTTTTAGCAAATCTCAGATCATTTACTAACAAGCAGCATCTCTGTTTTTACTACAGCATAAAAGGCACACTCAGAAGATGACCAAGTACGTTGAGCTGATCATCGTTGCAGACAACAGAGAGGTAATGCACCCACTTCACCTCCATTCACAAACGCCATGTTTGAACAACAGAAGACAACACAGTGGAAACACAGCAGCCCCTCATGTCATGGAGCAGAAAAAAAGCAGGGTAAGCTGTAGTAACAGCAGAGGAGGTCCCGCTGGGGCTGCAGAATTAGGTCAGTGTGCAACAAGCAGTGTGGTCTTGTGGCAGAGGCTTCGTTTTGACAGGAAGTGCTGAACGATTCCCCAGCTGACCAGACAGGAAACAGGAAAAAGTCGTGTGGATACAGAAGAGTCCCCCGTAAGCACTGACAAGCTCATTGTGGGGTTTCCTCTTGGCAGCCCTTTGCTAATGCCCCTGACCCGCATGGAAAGAGAGGAAACGGGGAAAAAAAAGAAAGGATAAGGGATCAAGAATGTTGTCAGACTCAGATTTGAAGTACAGCACCAACACAGGTGGATACACAGTAGGGTGGAAATAGTATGTTTGACTTTGCTGCAATTTGGATCAAAAGCTTTGCAGGCTGTCAAGATCTGCCAATATACCTGCTCCCTGCGGCCACGCCATTTGTCTCTCTAACACTAGGAGATTTTTCTAGATCCAGATGGTCACAGCTTGACAAGCTGCCTAACACTCAGTAAAACGTATTGCCTTTGCAGGTGTCCAGCGTTGTTTCATGCCTTTTAGTTCTGAAGATGAGTGTAACTACAGTATTATTCATGTCTTCATGCAACTCAACTACCTCTGAGCGGACATGTTCCCACGTCTACCGCTGATTACATGTCTTTGTGTTTTTAGTTTCAGAAACAGGGGAGGGACGTGGAGAAGGTGAAACAGAGACTGGCAGAGATAGCCAATTACGTGGACAAGGTAAAACATCCTCTCCCCTTTGCACAGAAGGGATAAATCACTTTTTTAAAATAGAAATATTGCTGGCAGCGGAGATTAATGGGATGACTGTGTGATGTATTAATGTCCTACTGGAACAGCTGCTTTTAGTCTGTCTAAAAGCTCTGCTGCCAGAGCTGTGGATCTATAGCCAGCAGATATGGTAGGCAGATGGATTTGTTTAAGGGAAGCAGAGATAGAGACAGGAAAAATACATGCTTTCATCATGTAGAAAACATGAAAAATTCTAACACAGAAGGTTTCATTTATTCAGCTGTTTCTTCTATGAAATACAATCTAACTGAATTGAGTAACCAAAGGTGACAGTGTCTTGGATCATTCATGTAATCTAAGCTCCATAAGTCTGCCAACCTTTCTCTCCACACCGACTCTCTCTGCTTATCAGTTTTACAGGGCCCTGAACATCCGGGTGGCCCTCGTGGGTCTTGAGGTGTGGAGTGACTCTGATAAATGTCCCGTCACCCAGGATCCCTTCACCACCCTGCACGAGTTCCTCGACTGGAGGAAGGTCAAACTGCTGCCACAGAAGCCTCACGACAACGCTCAGCTCATAAGGTGGAAATTTAATTTAACAGGAGATATCGAGTCCAGAAATGAACAGAAAAATGTTTATATTGGTATGCAAACATAAGGCCGTACTAATGTTTACATGACTCAGCCCATCAGCTGCTTATACTTTGCATTATTGCGAACCATTTTCCAAAGGGTGATTTCTGACCCAGTCAGCAGTTGTTTTCCATTAAATTTCCTGTTGGGTGTAAACCACGTTGCTGTAAGTTAATTTTCACAGAAAATTGGAAATAATTAAAAATATGCTGCTACCTGAATGTTTATTTGGATCCCCATTAGCTGTCGCCTTGGCAACAACTACTCTACTAGGGTCCAAATGTACAATCAACAAATGTTTGCACTTACACCACATACAGTGAATAAAACAGTTGCGATATCACCATCATCTAGAACGAAGCATTTGACAGTACAACACAGTGTTTCCCCTGGGATGGAGTTGTAGCAGGGAAGGTACTACAACGCAAATAAGAAAAAATGCACAAAACACGTGCAATTTTATTTTTATTTTAGAAAATCTTAACTTATTTTATTTATCCATTTTTTAATTGTATTTTATTTTATTTTATTTGTCCATTTTTTTAAATTTTTTTTATTTATGCATTTATTTTATTTATCCATGTTTTAATTGTATTTTATTTATCATTTTTTTAATTTTATTTTATTTATCCATTTTTTTTAACATTTTATTTTACTTTATTTTATTTTATTTTTTGTCAGTGTCAGTGTGCCTTGCCAGGAAGTTTCTATTGACGCATGTGGAATACCTACAATCGCTGTATCCAGAGTGATAATTCTTAATCCATGATCAGCATTATTTGCTTCATTGCTGACATCTACCTGGTGCTTGTTGTTGTAATCGTTGTCCTGACTATATTGGGCCCTAAGTCAGTGTCCAAGTCCTATGCCCAAAGTTTCTCATTTACATGTTTTCCTCACAGATGTGTGAAGTGACCGGTGCATAAAGCATACTTAGTGGATATTAATGTAACATTAATTTCATAAGATAAGACAAAGCCCTCTCCTTTCCTCTCTTCCCCTTTCTCATCTCGGAAAAATAAATAAATAAATTCAGCAGCAGCGGTGGTCATATTTCAGCACTGGTGTGATGCCGCTGCCAGATGCACATAGGGGGAAAACTGAAACATGAAATCTCAATTCATAATGCAAAGAAAGTTAAAGTGTTTTTTACTTATTCATGTTTTAGGCTTGTTCTCAAAAATACCCACTTCAGTTGACAATCCCATTGAAATATGGCTCTGTGCATTTCCTGTTCTTCCATGTGCTGGTCTTTGAGGTAGTGTTATGTTACCTCTCCTCACCTGTTTGATAACTGTGTGTGCTTCTAGAAATTAAATATGTCTAATTGTAGATAATTTGACTGTTTTAAAACCACTGCATTTGTCAGCAAAGTTCATCTGCTACATCTAAACCTGGTAGGACATTAATCTGCCTTAATAGAAATCCAGCTGCAATAATACGTTCACAATAAGTGGGTAATAAGCTTTAAAAACGCACAGCTGGTTTCATCCTGTAACATTCTTATCTCCTCATCGACCATACTTCTGTCCCTTGCAGCGGGGTTTACTTCCAGGGCACCACCATTGGCATGGCGCCCATTATGAGCATGTGCACAGCTGAGCAGTCTGGAGGCATTGTCATGGTGAGTATAAAACCTTCGTGCCGCTCCCACCCTCCTCTTCCTCTGTGCAGCCTGATTGTATCAGTGTGGACATTGTTCAGATTCAGCAGGCTAACACAATCCAGACATGATTTACACAGAAAAGGTGTTCGCCATTTTCTGGCAGGAAGCCGTGCTTTTAAACATAATGATATTTGTGCTGGCGCTGCCTCAACATTCATGGCCTCATCATTACCACAAACACCAACGTGCACAAAGGAATATGTAAAAATAGACTCTCAGTGGTTATGCACCCCCTTGTAAGGTCATTTTTAGTCTTGCTATCATTCAATCAGGCTTTCCTTTGACATCTCTAAAAGGCTTGGTGGGGCAGGGGGGTAAATCAATGGCCACAGCGTTTAAACAAAACCACATTTACATTTTTATGAGATGTGATAAATTGTTTATGCCAGCCCTTAAAGAGCACACTTTTGAAATTTTTACACACAACTGCGCATCACCCCTGGTACACTGAATTATTGCACATAGTAAATTAGCTGCCTGTCGGGCTCCTCTGCCGGCTGGAGCACTTGACATCTATGCCAAATCACAAAGTGGATATCAGCCCAGTGCCATTACGCTCCAGCCCAGATGTGTATCCCCCATTAATAGATATGTTTTCTGCTGGCCGTGGCTGCGGTGAGGCATCTCCAGATGTTTGTCTTCCCCATTACTTAGAGATGGCAGATGTCTTGGACGGAGATAAAAGGGCCATGTTACCAGTTAGAAGGCGGTCAGATGAGATGAACCATTTCTCAAACCATTCACTACCATGTGTGTTAATCAGCCTCAAATCCTTTATTTGCTCCACATGGCCTTTCAGTTTAAACACCATAATGCTATTTATTTTTCCCCATTAAACTCACATGAGTCTTTCTATGTGAGTGGTTTGGTTCAAACTGTGACAGCTCACAATACCCACTTTTTTATAAGGTATTCTTTGCAGGGAGTTACTTTCTCACATGGATGGAAAAGATATCAGAGAGACTATCGGAGCATTTCTAGTAACCAACACTATCAAATTCTCACCATCACAACAATGCCTTATAGCTGCTTCAAAGTAATGACTGTGGCTTCCAAGAGTTTCATCCATTTCTGCTGACTCTGATATTACACTTTTTTTGTGAGGAAGCGCTCAGCTGTGAATTGCACACACACGCCGAGACACACACTGATAAACATGACGGGAGCAGGGGAAAGTTTTCCCATCCTTCTTGTTAAAAGGCGGGGTGCAGCTCCCCACGATGCCGCTCTGTAATCAGAGCAGAAAATAGCGTGCCCTCAGCTTTGACGTCTGACCCCGCCTTCAAAGGAAGCGTGTGATTTTCTCATGTGGAGAACTTTTGAATAATGCAGCGAGATATACAGTAGCTACGTGGGTGACTTCTTTCTCAGGATTCTCAGATTTTAAATGCTGACTTGTGCGTAATAATAAGAGTGGGGGCGTTTTGTTATGTATCGATCAGCTTTGTTAAATATATAACCAACATACCATCAATTATACAGCATTTATCTGGCTGGAACACGCTTCTCTGGGCATTAAGGTGAACGTGCATGGCTCTTTTGAAGTCACAGACATTTGTGTTTGGATTTAGCCAACAGGCTGCTGGCAGTAGCTTCATTAGTACTATACATACCTGAGATCAGTATCAGTCTTCTAATCAGAGGCCTTGTCCACACAGGTTTCATTACAAATACAGCTATGCGTTTTGTTTTTTTCCGGCCAAACACATTTCACGTCACTTAAAACAGACCTTTTCTAAAACTTCATCCAGGGTGAAGATTTCAGAAACTTTTCAGTGTTGACATGCAGACAGAGAGGCGTCAGAGTGTGTGCCGTTATCTCCTTTGTGAGGCGTCACAAATGAATATTTACACATAATATACAGTCACTTTTCCACTATATGGAAGAACAGAGGTGTCAGAATGCCAACAAGGTCAACATCATCTTGTCAGTGAAGATTCTCAGTCATCCAGGTCATGATAATCTTGAGTGCTATATTGTAGGCAACTGGACTTGCTTGAGTTTCTTAAAGATGTTTCTTCTTCTTCTTCAGTTCTGATGGACTGGAGTGGAGTCGTAGGCTTTAAAATCTGTGTGGGTGTGAACCCTTACAGGTCACGTGTGACTCAGAGCTCACGTGACCTCAACGACTATGTAAGGGTTCACACCCACACAGAGTGTAAAGCCTGCAACTCCACACCAGTTCATTATATCTAAAGAAGCCTCTTGGATGAGAGTCTTAAAGAAACGCAAGCAAGTCTAGTTGCCTATGATGTAGCATTTACAGTAAAATCAACATCTTCTTCTTCTTCTTCATCTTCTTTGTGTGGCTGTAGGGTTTGGGTTACGTCACCGCCTGTTGGTTTGGCCTGCTCTTACCAAACCAAGAAGGGGGGTGTTGACTTCAATGACAGGCCTTGTGTGGATGGGAATTTTTTTGAGAATAAAGGAGGGGAAAACCCTGTTTTCAGAAATACCCCTGTCAGTGTGGACTAGGCGTAACTTGCTTATTCACCATCTGGCAAACTATTAATTTAATGTCGCAACATCAGTAAGAATATTCTCCCAATAATATTGTGGGAAGTGTTTGCAAAATCACGCATGAGATGATAAAAATTGATGGTCAACGTGTTAAACTATGTTCTGTTGTTATGCATTACATTAATTTCATTTAGATAAATGTCTGATCAGTCACTTTCTATCACCGAATGAGGAAACAACAATGGTGATTGAACCCATGGCCCATTGATGAAAGCCCATGCATTTGCAGCACAGTATTACATCATCACACATGACAGTGGTGACTAACATCATCACATATGAATACAATTGGGCTCATCAAATCCACAAGAGTCTCAGCTCTCTAGTCATACCCAGTTGATGCAATTCCAAGACTGGTTAGGGACCCCGTTATACAGAAGTATTCAAAAAAAACATTTTTACGAAAAGAGAAAGATATGCATTTGTACTGCATGCAAAAACCTGCATGGTTTTGCCAAAAACTGCATGAGATTAGCACCAAGTGGGCATGTCTGTAAAGGGGGGACCATTTATAATTTGATATCTTGAGATGAGAGTTCAAGGGACCTCTTGAAAATGGCAAGTTTTTCCCCTTGCCAAAATGTAGTTTAACTTTGGAGCATTATTTAGCTCCATTCCAGGCACAATTGGATGCCTTCGGTTGTCTAGGCTCATAGGATACCACTACCTTCATGTCAGCTGAAAGAACGTTTACTTTTGATTATTGACCCACCCACCCATGATACTCTCTAGTAAGCTTACCCAAACCCGCCCCACCCGCGGGTTGTGGGTCGACCCGTGCAACTCTGTCAGCCTGATTTCAAACCTTAGTCTGCAAACAAACACTGCAATTACTGCTTATGGACATAGGTGCCACCAAAAGGAAAGAAACAGTGATCTCTGAGATTGTAACTTTACCAACTCATTGGGTAAACCTCTTAAATTTCAATTTGCTCAGAATAATGTGTTCAAATAGCAAAATTCAGCTCAAAAATGACACAAAATGATCATATCATCACAAGACGATGTGGATAAGGAGCTGTCATTTTGTCATTCATCTCCATCTGTCCTCATTCCAGTCTCACCTTGGTGTATAGTACGGCACTAACTTTATTTCTCAGTCAACCCATCAAACTCTCCCTTGTCTCTGTCTGCATCTCAACCCGTCTGTCTACAAAACTAGGTGAAACCGAAACTTCCACCACTCTCTCGTCATTCTCCGTCTCTGTCTGGCATTTGTCTTGCTTATCAGTGCGGCAGCAAGTCATACAGCGCTGAGTTTATGGAGCTTACTGCAGTCGCAGTCTCCACCAGCAGCGGGTGTGATTGGGTCTGCAGGGGTAATGGAATGGCAGATGAATGCAGGCCTCCATGAGGAGAATGAGTAATAGAAGAAGGACGAGGGGCCAGATCGGACAGTTACTGAAATGTTTTGGGAATTGGGGATTTAAAAATTGTCTTCTTTGAACTTTGCATTTTCTTTCTTCTCTTTTTCCCCCTTTTTGTGAGCGATGGTGCACTTCAGTAAGGCTTGGTTTCAAAGCGTGACTTTGTGTGAATTTCACATCACTCACAATCAAACATACAAGATTGCACATAACTTACGTGTTCTCACGTTCTGGTGTCCCTTTTTTTCTCTATCCCAGGATCACTCTGAGAACCCGCTGGGTGCAGCTGTGACTTTGGCTCACGAGCTGGGACACAATTTTGGGATGAACCACGACACTCCAGAGCGCGGCTGTGGCTGCAGGATGACCGTTGACCGTGGAGGCTGCATCATGACCCCGTCCACAGGGTGAGTTTCTTGTGATCTAGTTCATACAAAACAGTTTCCATGAAGAAATTAAATGTTTGCAATCAAGGTCAAGATTAATGTGATCCAAATGTTCCTGCTGCTGGACTGATGGAGACAGCTGTAATTTGCAGCTAAATTTTAATTAAATGCCTAATTCACCACACTGTTATTGCAATTATTACTGTTTTCTTTAGCGTTTCACTACTATATATGTATTTAGATTGTAGCTTCAGGCTGATATGGCTTATAATTTAAAAATATTAGCTCAGACATGGGTTAAAATTCAGCACTTTAGGCTGTTTATCTCTGTTGTGGGTGCATCGATTTAAAGCTGTTAAACAATTACCCTTTTAAAGCCTTGTTTCACACAGCTGCGGGATTAAAATGTTTATTAGTTTTACTTTTCTGAATAAATTAGGCCTTTTTTTCACCTGAGCAGTCAAAAAAGATTGATTAAGATCCACAGGTTGGATCATGTTCATCTGTACACGGTGCTCCATTGTTTATGTGTTGTTGTATGAGAGGAAGCTCAACACACGCACACACACATAGACACACAGTTTGGCCTGAGACTAAAGCAGCTGCTCTGGTATTCTACTCATGTTGCCTGGGTTGCCGAGATAACACTGCTGCTGCAAGTGATGGACGGACTCTGTGACTGTTGGTAAACAGCGAGCAGATAAGGCGAACCCAGAGCGCAATACCAGATTTCACTCTTGGTCCGGTGCCAGTTTGGTTTGTCTGATGGTGAGTGCCACAAGCCACAGATGAATGTGGTCAGGGTGGATTCCATAAGACTGTGAGGAAGACGACGACAGAAAGCCGCGAGATACAGTTACAGTTGGTATTTGGATATTTTTTTAAGTCTTCAATGTACAAAAGAATTTCTCACACAGACCCACCCACTTCTTAGAAAACCATCATCTGTCGTAGCCTTCATCTGTCCCACACATCAGTGATATCAGTGGTGTTAAATCATGCACGTTGATGAGGATTTGTCCAATTTTGAGAATATACTGTAGCAGGAAAGGTTGCCAGCTGGGCCGCTGCTGACCATTTGGGTGCCCTGAGCGTAATTGCTTTGTGGTTATGTGTATCAAATAGCTTATAATGGTCTAACGGTGCCTATTGTAGTTGTGCTTAATCTTAACTTTAAAAAAAGTTCATCATGATTGATGATCAGTGGCTGTTTGGGTGCCCTCCACACAGTGCATGATGTGCACGTAGTGGCAGCACTAGTTGCCAGATCTTAAAAAACGTTGTGGGTGAGCCACAGCTTCAGCTGTTTGAGTTTAAGGCCAGTGTTTACGAGATGGTGGTGGTGCAGTGTTTTCCAATTTGAGGTGAATCAGTCATCAAGCAAGCAGATTAGAGACGTCCTCGACTGTAGGTTGGTTAGCGGCGATCTATGCAGGCTGTCAGAGGGCGAGGATCAATAACAGTGCTACATGCACTTGAAAATATATTAAAAACACCTGCTCAACAATCCAGTAGCAGACAGGACCAAAACATATGGTTGTGGGTTACCAGGTCACACCCACATCATAAGCAATTCTCATCTACTCCTGAAAAAGTTTTGCAAGTTTGCAGCGGGTCAGATGGAGTAAGTATTCTACGCCTGAAGCATGTTTATGGAGAATGAACCATAGCTAGACCGGTGAACTGGCCAGGGATCTGTATCAAGGTTGTTTGTGTATGTCATGTGGTTTAGATTACTTTAAGCCAATGTATAGTCATAGGATTTTCTAAACTCCCAAACATTTATATCAGTTTTGGTCGGCAGAACCCACATTGCGAGGTGCCCACAAGCTCACCTGGTAGAGCGGGCACCCCATGTACAAAGGTTGTGTTCTTGCTGCAGGGGCCATGGGTTCGATTCCAGCCCACAGCCCCTTCCTGCATTTCATCCCCACTTTATCTCCCCCTTTCACGGTAAAGGCAAAAAAGCCCCAAAATTATCTTTTAAAAAAGGAACCGTATTGGAAAGACTATACAATGAACCAAACCAATTGCGAAGACACTTTTGATATTTGTGAGTCGAGCTTCTCTCCTATTGCACTGTAACATGTTATAAGGCAGTGGTTCCTGACTGGTCGCAGCCACACGGTCCTTAGTCATTAATTCAAAGTCCACACAATTAAATACATTCGGCGTCATACTTGCCTTTGGCCATATCTTTGAGCTAGTTTACTGTGTCTGTCACTTAGCTGCTCATTAGTCACTCACTCTACAGCAGGACACAGCACTTCAAAATAAGAGTCCTGTGCTGGAAAGTCATTGTACCTAAAAATACAGTGTTTTTAACAAACTTAACATGTTTGTGAGTCACTTGCGGTCCATTCAGAATGGGCCCATGACCCACTTTTGGACCACGACACACCAGTTGGGAACCACTATTCTAAGGGAGAAGATGCACAGATGAAAGACACAGTTACAATTACATCACAATCTGTCCCTGTGGATTTATGATTTTACTGGCACTAGTTGTGGTTATTGTCATTACAGGCTGACTGAACATGCAGAATAAGGCTTCAGTTATGTTCATAAATCAGCAGAGACACAAAGGAAGAAAACCACGGGTGGCGTGTGACCACATTCTATAAAAATGCCACAAAATCTGCTGAAAACACATAAATAATATAACGTACTAAGAATTGTCCCAGAGATCTTGAATGACCTTTTACTACACATAAAAAAAGAAGAGAGGGGGAGGGGCTGTCAAAAACTGTGCTTATTTGTGCAGCCGCTGGCAACAGTGAGCTCATCCTGCTGTTCTCATACTACAACATTTATTACAGAGGAACACCACGGGATTTATGCAGTGTAGTTTTATGCGCTCGACGTCCTGACATGACGACTTTGCTGCAGCTCGTCAACGGCCAAAGATATTTAATGATGTCATGCGGAGCGTTTAGAAAAATGACTTCATGATCTAAATGGGTGAGAATGAGTCAGAGTGGTATTGAATTCTCTACAACAGAATAGGTTAATGAAGCACAGTCTCTGCTTTTCAGCACTCTCTGCTGTGTAATTATGAGATCAGACACATTAATAGTTGAGTGAGGTGATCAGTGACCTTTCATTCTGAAACTCGCTCCTCTGTTTGCTAAGTAAAGGCTGGGATAAATCCATACACAGCGGTACGCTGACATTTTGCCTGGCAATTTTGTGTTCATACCCTGACTCCAAGTATCAATATTTCCATGTTTAATTATCAATATTTAATTGTGCATTGACCATTGCTCACTGTGGTCTGTATGTTTGCACAATGAATTTAATGGAGTTCATTGATTTTTACAAAGTTGTTGATCAGTCAAAGACTCACAGCGTCTGCAACAAAACATACTGAGGTGAGATGAACACAAAGAGAACTGCAAGATAATGCAGCACATTAACAAGTCACACCCTGAGTGACTGCTTTATTACTTACACCTTTACAATTAGGTGAAGTCCAGTACAGCTGTGCTGTTAGCTTATCAGATTTAGTTTTTCATTGATATTGTATCAGAGTCTGTGCAAGTGTTTGCCAGCTGTTGAATTTTCTACTGCAGAACTTTGGCAAAATGTTGCACGTAGGCCTGGGAGATAAGGCCAAAAATGTCATCATGATGAAAGCTTTTGTATCAGTAGATTAGAGCTGCCCCCGACTAAGACTCACCAATAGTCGTCATTTAGTCGACAAGTCGCCCGCATGTTTACGATATTAATTTAATTATTAAATTACAATAAACTCACACACTGGAAAAAAACAACTTAAAATTAATTTTGAGAAGGTGAAGGATGAGCCCAAGGTGATATGTAAACTCTGCAGGCAAACATTTAGCAATCATTTGTCGAGTACAAACATGACGTATCATCTGAAACATGGAAGTAGCTACATGCCCATTAGCCCACAGCGTCATTAACAGGCGGCTCGCTCAGTGTGTGACATGCACTTGTAGATAAAATATAGGCCCATATTAATGAAGGTTCATTAGTAGGGATGCACCGATCCGATATCTGGATCGAATATCAGGATATCATCAAAATAGATGGATCGGGTATCGGAAAATGCAACCTATACCAGAGGTGATCCTTTCCCTTTAAATCTATTGTGATGCGAGCTGCATCATACGTCATGGAGCGGAGGAGAGAATCTGCTGTGTGGAGGTATTTCACACTATTTCAACTGCTGTTTCACAATTGTTTATTTTTGTTAAAAGTAGATAGTTCATCATTGCATTAATCTCTTTCATCTTGTTTCATTTTATCGTAGGAAAGAACTGTGTAGTCATCAATGCCTGATGCCTCTAGTCTTTTCTGTTCTACATGTAAAGGTATATAGCTTTTTAGGTCAACCATGGTATGGGATCAGTATCGGCATCAGTATCGAAACTGAAAAAGCTGGATCGGTGCATTTCTATTCATTAGTACGATTTTGTATTTCTCTGTAATGTAGCACAGTGTTAACAATGTTACTGATAGTATTCTTTCTCATACCTTGAACTCAAAACATTGTGTTGCCCCGCCCTAAATATATCATTTAATAGTTACATTGATATCATAAATATGACTACTATTGGTTGACTAGGAAAATTCTTCGTTGGGGGGCAGCCCTAGTCGCCCAGCCAAAGTAAAACCATGAATCTATGGATCATTTCAACATCTTTTGACTCATTGTTTTGGTTTTTCAAACCATAAAACTAAAATGTTTTGGTTCAACTCTGCCACTCTCATTAAACCCAGCAACTAACTGGTGAACAGAGTAGAGCGTTTAGCAGGTAATGAGCCAGATATTTCCCTCAGGAGGTGGTGGAGATAAAAACAGCTAAAAGCAGAGTAAATATCGGACTTGCATTTGTTAGGTGAACACAAACAAAACTCCAAATGAATGCTAATGTTGCTGTGTATCTGTTGGATGTGCAAATAGGCAATTTGTTGTCTTTACAGCTTATTTTTATGTTTTCAAGGGGCCAAGAAAATGAAATCAATTACCGCTGCTTTAAACCTATATTAATGTTCTTCATGTACTTCCTTTGTTTTGATGTTATTAAGGGTGAGATACCCAGTGTGTTGTCTAGACAGTGTTGTTGTCTTGATGGTATCAGTCCTGCTGCGTCAGGCTATGAGCCACGAAGCTCAAAGTCTGGAGTTTGTCATGGGAAACATTTCACCACGTCTCTGAGCCAGCTCGAAAGATGAAAATTATGACTTTAAGTTCAAGCTTAACTGCTTGTTTCCCAAATTGAATTTCCTGGACTGTCAGCCCAAATTCACAGTTTCCTGTTGACAAAACCAATAATTTCACACAACAGTCTAGAATTAATTTCCCCCATCACAGATCTGCTTTCTTTTTGCTTTATATTAGCAGCCTCCTTTGACCCTCAGCCCAAATGCCTTGAGAATGTTAAACACATTGTTGTAAAGCAGTGTAGCTCGTTTGACTGTGTGTTTTGGATATTCTCAGCTTAGACTTGCTAATGGAGGAGAGGACAGGCTGCATCTAAATGACGTGATTATCAGTGACGCTGCCAGCTGCAATCAGGGCCAGGGCACACAGAGAGAGATCCGCAGAGAGGTGCTTTATGCCTGGATAGACAGGCGGAGCAAGGAAGCGGTGGTTTTATTTGTCTTTTATCTCTCTCAGTGGTAAAGCAGGAAGAGAAACACAAAGAGCGATAGAGGTGAGAGTGAGAGACAAACGGGAGAAAGACGACAATGAAGGCATTGTTTGGGTACACATGGACGCCTATGACATGAAGAGTGGGCACGGGAGATTTGTGTCATAACAATAAGTGGAAATTTGAGGGGCAGAGGTGAGGAATAGAGTTGGACGTTTTGAAGCAGAGATGTCTTTTAGAAGTTGAGCTAAGAGTTGCATCAGAGGAACGTGGGGAGAAAGCTCAGAAGTGCTTTCCTGTGTCTATATGTGTTGCTGGGAAGAAAGGTGAAGCCCAGCAGGGAGCTGTGGCTGGACTTTGAGGCCAAGAGGTGAATTCTTTGTCAACACAATATGAAATACCTTGTGAGTCTTGTTATTTTCTTGCGGAAATGACAGAGTGCTAGCGAGGTGAGAAAGTACAAAATATCATTATCTGTAGACATTCTGCTGAGGTGAGGAGGGAGAGAGCAGCTTAGGTTGCCGGTGGATGAACGTTTGCAGTAAATTTAGGTTGTGTTTTGCTTTTCCTCCTGATATTTAATCACCATAGGCTTCTGCCAGTGTTGCAGCCTAACATTTACCGAAAGGTCAGACATGTCTCTCCTGCTTAGCTCAGACTAAATGCATGTCAGTCTGTAGAGCAGCTTAGAGAGCAGCAGAGACAGCCTGATGTCAGTCAGAGAGCCTACAAATAGAAGAGCCCTTCATAGCTCTTGTGTGACCAATGTGCTACTGTGTCTTCCTCCTCAGAACCCGCTGGCCTCACGTGCTGAGATGATCAAACTGACAGGACTCATATGCACTGCACATAAGGCTTTAGATCCAGGAAAAGCTGCCTGGTGCACAAGAGACTGTACCTCTGCATCTCTGTACAGTGTGAAGGCTTTTTCGCTGAATGCATGCATGACAAACAGGAGGTACAGGTTTTTGTAGGATTTCATTTAGGAGGCAGGGAGGGTCTCAGAGAGATGCTACTGGGTTACATTATTGGAAATGCAGGATTCAGAGTGCTTTGACACTTGCTCTGTTTGGTTCGGTTCAGTGGATCTCAAATTCGTTTGCCCCCTAAGTGCGGTTCATTTGGGCAGGTGTGAACACAGCAATCACACAAGACCTTCTTTAAGAGGTGGTCTCGGTCCGGTTACAAATGAACTCTGGTGCAGTTTGTTTGTGGTGAGAACATGTTCCAACCTCGTTCAGAACCAACTGCAGTCACATGACACATTGTTTGGGTTAAACATGAGCATGTTACAGTCCTGGAGGATTATTAATGTACTTAATGTACTCTTCTTCAACGTATTGTTTACTTCCTGGATTTTTCCCGCATGGAAATTCTGACCAATCAAGAGCAGCTTTCTCGCACAAGGCATTTGATCTGGTCCGCTTGTAAATGCTGCCGTGAGAACACGAACCACCTCTAGGCAATTATGCAACTTTGGAACAAAATTAGTCCCTGATTCAGACCAAAGCAAACTCTAGGTCTGAAAGCACCCTCAGGGCCGAATTCACAAAAGGATTGCGTGGCTTTTGCGGCCGCTAAACCGGTAAAAATGGAGCAAACAGATACCGTCTAATTCACAAAGCATGCGCAGAGGGTGAAATGCTCCACTAACTGCGCTGCCAAGCAGATTGCATCTCGGTGCTCCGGTGTTATTTGCACGTATTTAAATGAGGTAATATGTATATATTTGGTGCAAAAATTGCCCCTTTCTATGCAAATGAGCCTCATTGATGAACAACGTCTAATTCACTAACACCAGTGCTATTAGCCACACGCAGTTTAAGTGAAGTAAATAACGTCTTTAGAAAGCTGGTGCAAACTGGGCGCTCCTCTGTGGAAGCCTCTCGCCCAGACTTTCCAGTGATCGTGGCAGCAGTGATCGTCTGTTAAATCAGTCTGTAAATAATATTTTGACATTATTATTATAATCATTATTACTTTAATGGCATCCGAAGATATTGATGCGTTGAACAGGTGACAGTCTGCGGTCGTTCTCAAAACGCACTTCTGTCACGCACTTCAAAAGCAACTTTCAATAATTTATTTTACAAAACGGGGGAAACAAACGTGAAGAAAAACGGTTCCGTAATTCATATTAAATTCAAAAGATAAGGAAAAAACAGCTACAAGTGAGAGGGAATAGTGATAAAGTGGTCAAACTTGGTCAAATCCACAGCCTCAACCCATCCGACACTATTAGACTGACTCACCAGCAGACATCACTACATGAGGGTATACAGTATTCAGTACTTTGACAAACACTTACCATGTCATGCCATGTGTGGCTAACTGCAGTCAGGGGCAGATCAGGGGCAAACTGCACTCAGCTGCCAAACTTTGTGGGCGTGTTTGCGCTGGTATATCATGAGTGCAATATCCTTTGTGAATAGGACGTTAAGACGGAGCAAACTGCGGGTGCAAGTGAAGTGCAATTCAAGGTGCTGTCAGCGTCCGCAGTTCATTCTTTGTGAATTCGGCCCTCAGTGTCTTTGAAACCAGACCCATACTGGGGAAAAAAAATCTAATACAGTGGTTCCCAACTGGTGGGTTGTGGTTCCACTCTGAATGGACCGCCAGTGACTCATGAACATATTGAGTTTGTAAAAAAACACTTTATTTTGAAATACAGTGAATTTCTGCCACAGAGCTTTCTACTTTGAAGTGCTGTTTCTCGCTTAAGAGTTAGTGACTAACAAACAGCTGCTTAACAGAGACAGCAAATTAGCTTGATGACATGGCCAAACACAAGTATGACACTGAATGTAATAAATTGTGCGGGCCTTGAACTAATGACTAAGGAGAAATGTGGACCCCATGGCTGGACCAGCTGGAAACCACAGAAAAAAAAATCTTAACCTCTGTTGCTTCAGTTTTGATCGTTATCTTTTTAAATGTGTCTCTTGCGAGTCTCCCAACTGAATGGAAATGCAATTCTAAATCACTGTTGCACGCCTTTAAATGATCAGTCATTTCAGGCCAGTGTTTCAGCTGATAAGTGAGTCTGTCAAATCGCAGCACATGGGCTTGTTTAGGTTGAACAGTTGTGTAGTATTATGATTATTTTTTTGTTGTTCTCTTTGTGATGTTGGTGTGCATCATCTGCTTAATTTAAGATAGTGAAAACAGCTTTGAGTGTCTGTCAAGTGGAAGGAAGGGGAAAGCTGTTCTGCAGGAGGTGCACTCGTGTGCACATATGTGCCTTTAGATAAACTGTTGTCGTCAGCAGTAACTGAGAGAAATTAGTTTAACGCTTTGACATTGTTCGTTCTTTGAACGCTTTGTTAGCAGTTTAGCTCACCTTGTGCAAACCTGAGCAGATGGTGTGTTCTGAAGCTGTGAGTTTTTCTTCTTTCCTTTACATTGTTTTGTTGAACTTTTTCTTTTATTCATGGATTCCTGCGCACGGTTCTGCTTTCTTTAACATTCTATTAAAAGTTGTCCAAAGTACATTTACTCGGGGAGTCTCCAGGCACCTCAAAAGTTGTTTTAATTTGATTCAAAGGGCTACACTAGGACTACAAAATTATGGATGCATTTTGATGCATCAAAATTTGTTATTTCTACACATGCTTTATTTTTCTCTACTTTTAATTCATAGTGTATTTGTAATGATCCATGATTAATTAAAACAGAATTTACTTGCATACAGTGTGGCTCTTGTCCAGGTCTCTTTTTCCATCAGCTTCACAGCCACAATGCTGCCATACCCAAGCTTTTAAACCGGGGGGTTGGCCGTCAGATTGTATCCATCTGTGGATGATCACGTTAACCCATGGATACTTATGCCAGTGTAGTGTTTTTGCACACTGTAATATTTCACCCAGAAATAGTATGCAATTCATGTACTGTTGGTTTCATACTAAGGTTTGGGACAGACTAAAAAATCATTCTTACTGTTTTAGCATTGTGATGCACCCAACAATCGATTTTTCCCCACCCCCTGACATTTACTGTCCAGATGAAGACAGGGCTTCAGTCATTATGAGTGTATAGGCTGTTTTAGTATGAGTAAGTTAACCATGTGAATGAGAATGCACATGTACTGTACATGAGTGACAGGATACACATTCCTGCCGGTGGTTTTACATTGTGGTAATGGGGTGGCTGTGGCTCAGGAGGTAGAGCGGGTCGTTCACTAATTGGAAGATTGGCTGATCGATCCCCGGCTCCTCCAGCCCAGCATTATGGGCAAGATACTGAACCCCAAATTGCTCCTGATGTCTGTGTGAGTGTGAGTGAATGGTTACTGAGCAGCAGGCTGCACCTTGTATGGCAGCCTTGGCCACCAATGTGCGAATGGGTGCTTTGAGAAGACTAGAATGGGCCGTACAAGTGCAGTCATATTTACCATTTACCATATTCCCTGACCTGCAGGTGGTGGTAATGTGCCAAGATATGCTGTAATGCAGCAATAAAGACAAAACAAAAAGAGGACTGCAAGCTTGTAAACAAAGATTGAAATACTTGAAAATTAGCTTTGCAAATTCTTTATGAGCATGAAAATAACTTCAACATGTTTGTAAGAGCTCCAGGATACATGCAGTGCTCTGTGGTGAGAAACACTGGTTGCAAACACAACTTTTGTTTGTGTACAAGAAAAGTCCAGAGGGACCCTTTAAGCAAATCCCCCCTTTCTGAGAATCAGCAGACATGGCAACATGCAAGGGGGAAATTTCTGTTTTTCTTGCCTCTTTATACTGACTGCAAATGGAAACAGCTGAAATGTTATATTAGATTTCTTATTGATATGGCCAATAAAAAAGCAGAGCAGATATCGCTGAATGTTTTCTTCTGTCTCTGTTAGTTGGCAGCTGACTGAGTCTGCAGCTCGTCAGTGAGATAGCACCACACATTTTCCTCTGACAGCATCACAGTTGTGTGAGGCTGTAAGACACTGATGAGATTCTGATCGTTAACAGCGTGCTATTCACATTGTGAATGACATATTTGCCTTTCAAACATTACCAACTGCCAGAAAGGAGCTGACTAATTAGATTTTGTGTAACTGTTGTGCACAGCCAAATTAGTTCCACCCCAGCAAACTACACCTGGAGAGGGTGCAGGGCTTTATGCTAATATTATCCAGGGAAACCTACACTCTCTGCTCGGCTAATTTCCTGAACAGCAGAGCAGCCGTGTGGTCTCAGCTGTGATAATACACACCTTCAGCGAGGGTCTGTTGCAGACTGAGATCTGCACATTTGAGCTGTTGCTACATTATTAAATGCTGATTTATGGTGCTTCTGTCTAGAGGTTTATCAGAAACTGTGACTTGTTTTCATGGTGGTGCGAACGTGGTTGACTTTTCATTTTTTTCAACTGAGGCAGTGTTTTTGTAGCACTCCTCTAAATCTATTTAGAATTAAAAATGTAACTGAAGAAGATATACTTTATTAATCCCAGAGGGGAAATTCATTTTTTTCGCTCTGTTTTGATATAAACAGAGGCCTGAAATACACTCACATGCACAAACAGGACCTACACATGAATTAAATGGAAAGATGTCAGAGTGAGGGGGCTGCTAATGGACAGGCGCCATAAGCAGTTGGCAAAGGGCACTTTGGCAGTGCCCAGGAGGTGAACTGGCACCTCTCCAGCTACCAGTCCACACACTATACGTGGTCTGGATGAGGACTTAAACCAGCAACCCTCCGGTTCCCAAGCCAGGTCCCTAGGGACTGAACTGCTTCCCCAAAAAACTGCAGACATGCATTAAAAAAACAAACATCAAAAGCCTTAAAAACAATTTTATTTATCAGCTCCTACTATGATGACAGTTTTCTACAAAGGTTAAAGCACTTTTGACTTTTGTGGAGGGTTGTCCCCAACTAAAAATTTTCCTAGTTGACCAATAGTCGTCATTTAGGGCCATTAGTCGACTAGTCGCCCGCATGCTTACGAAACTAATATTATTAAAATTAATATTATTATTTTTATTCTATATTTTGGGCAGGGCAACACAATGGTTTGACTTCAAGCTCTGAGAAAGATATGCTACAGTAAGTGGCTAATGGGCATGTAGCTACCTACATGTTTCAGATGATACATCATGTTTGTAGTCGACCAATGAAGATGAGTTTACATATCACCTTGGGTTCATCCTTCACCTTCTCAAAATGATCCCACACTTTGGATTTCCTGCCCGACATGTTATTAACTAGCCTGTGGAATAACCGCAGGTACCAGCCCTGGAAATTAGAGGCCGTATACATGCAGCATCTTTAACCACCTAGGTCTGGCGCTGGGTGCTACTTTTAGGCGTCTATTCAGTGCCAGCTTTCAAGAGCACAGCGGCAGGTTGCATCTGAGGTTGCTAAGCAACCTTAACAAGCATCATATAGCCTATTTACCTAAAATCCAGAGTGCAGAGCTAATCTTCTTCCAGGCGCTGTTTATAAGTGTGTAGGCCTATCGTCCGTGGGACAGATGTAAAGCTCTGGGTAGCCCTGCACTAACATGATCAACTTTTCCGTATTTATCAGACTGAATATTTACAGAAGAAGGGAAAGATATCTGTCGGCTGTGATTGGTTTGTAATGTGACTCCTGTCTGACTGTTGAGCGTGGCCACTTCCTGTGTCTGTCCTGTCAAATTAAATTCCCATATGGTCCAGTCCTATAGGTTTTAATCCATTTGACAAGGGGCAGCTTCTAATAGAGTTTTATGTTTGTTTGTTTTTCTGCGACTAAGCAACCAATGAAATCTTGCCGACTAATGACTTTTCTGGGTGACTACTAACGTTTGGTCGTATATTAGGGGATATGTTGCAGTTCACCAACAAGCCATTGTCTATCTGCATAGCCTACTGCACTTGAAACATTCTCCACACTTCCACAGTCAGCGTCTCAGCAGTAATTTAATGTTGTCTTTTCCTGTTCACAAAATTAATTTCCATCCTCCCCCTGAAATCCGACATTCAGCCGATGGCACAAAAACACTTGGAAAGCACCACAACATATTCTGGCCTTTACTTTGCATTTGTGCTAATCAGTGTCTGGACAGTAAACTCCTTCAGTGTGTCTGCTCATTGTCATAAAGAACCACACCAGACAGTGGGTGACGGAGAAGCACGATATTCTTGCAGCATCCCTTGACACCCTTTGAGGCTGACACGGCATCTGTTATCAGGAAGTAGTGGGCACCTGTTACCTGCGGGGATGTCAGCTGCAAATTAGGGCTGCAGCTCAATTATCAAGGCCCTGATCATACACAATCACCGGCCACATTAGACATCAGTTAAAGATAGATCATTTAGAATGATTCCTTGGCTGCCATCATGGCTGCTCGGGGTGCCCTCTGCTTTAAATAGTCGAGCGTATAAATGACTGAGCACGTCTTAATCGCTCACTTGTAGAAAGCGGCGTTTAATTGGATGTAAATGTCATTTCACAGATTCAAAGCCCAATCAGTAATATTACATCACTTTTATGTTTTTTGTGTGTCAGCTTTGGCATTTACTAGCATAAATTGTTTTTATTTTACATCATGAAACCAGTAGGAGGGATGTGCAGTGTGTTAGTGATGGAGAACATATGCTTGGACAGGTTAACCCTGGTGATTAAGTGTGTTTTTGGTTTATGCTCAGAGACTGTCAGTGTTTAAGAAGATAAATCATTCAATAGTCCGCAAAAGGGAGTTAACCCAAAGCAAGGCTGTGTTCATAGACCTGAATTTATGTTGTTTTTAACACGCATATATCCTTTGGATCTTGTTAAAACTTTCCATGTGGGTCTGATTTGGTCCAAAGAAACTGATTTTCCTCAGTGAAGAAATCTCCAACTCCCCAACTTTAACCATTAATGCCGGGTTATTGAGAACAGACTTTGTTTACCCCTTGTACACATTCCAGCCCCTCGCGCTGATCCCACAGCATGCCTGTGTTTTGTTATCAGTGGCAGCCCATGCTATTTACAAGGGGCTCGGTCTGCTCCGTGACATGGCTTGATTTGCATAGTCTGTCTATCCTTGGTTTTGTACATGGGTCTCAGCACACAGGGCAGCAAAGCTCTTTTTCTGTTATGGTGGTGAAGAGACTCTAACAAGTGGATTATGGGAGCAGACGAGGGCAGGCAGAGACAGGTAGATTGGCTTTTGGTCAGCAGGAGATGAAAGCAGCCAAGGTGGACAGTGTGACTGAAGTGGACGCCGCGGTTTCACCCAAGGGTGGCCGTTAGAAAAGGATGTTTTTCTGTGTTCCATGTTCCCAGGAAATCTGTGCTCTCTCGTGTGGGGGGGGGGGGGGGGGGGCAGTGAAATATCCATGCAGCAGCAACAGCCAAATCCCCCTCAGGCAAAGGCAAAGCATCACACACAAACCTCCACCTCTGTCCAACGCCAGGCTCCATAAACATATTCTGTGTAATGTTGAGTTTTCACAAATCTGTCCCGTGAAGCTGCGAGCTTTGCAGACAGTCTCCACGCCCCGTTGCGTTTGAAGACCCCAGTCAGTCTATCGCCGCATAAGTATGTGTGTGACATGTTTGTGTCTGAAGTCGAGCTTTTCAAGCATCCGATGCCAGCTGCCTCTCTCTCTGTGCCATGTCTGCCAATCTTCTCTGCTAGCCATTGCTCCCTGCCGCCCAACATCCTGTACGTCCTCCCAATGAAGCTAGACTATGTCCCATTATGACTGTGTGAGCTGTGAGATACTCATTATACAGCCTAAAGCCTGCTTTACTGTGTCTTGTGAGGCTGCTCTTGTTTGTAAGCTGGCATGAAGCATGAGGCCGAGGCTTGGTTATGTTACTCTCTTAAACTGGGATGTAGTACTGGATGCCCTGTGGCTTTTGTTTCATACTGCCAGTGTGTTAGAAAGACCAAAGCAGGACACAGGTCTTAGAGGAGGTTAAAGCACAGAGGCCGGTATAGAAATGTTTAATGTTAGAGCCTTGGTTCTTGGCAATACCCAACCAGTACATTATTTGTAGTTACATACAGGGCTGGGTGATATGGCAAAAAATATTATCACGATAATGATTGATATTGATATTTATCACGATATATAATTTGATAATAAGAAAGCAAATGATTTTCCAGCTTCCCATGGCACTCGTCGTAAAGCTGAGGCAGAGCAGTTTGAGAAAAATATTTCCTGCCTGGGAACTTGTCCCTGCAGTCTCGCACTTTATTTAGTTTCTTGAACCCGTCTTTCCTCACGGTGCTCATGGGTATCATGACTTTGGCTAGAAAGTATGACACTGCGTCTGTTATATCTCTGCTCCTTTTCGATTGCTTCTCATACGGGGTTATGGCAGCAAAAGAGGACACTTTTGTGGCTGTTTTGGTGCAGCCCCCCAGCAAAAGTGCTCGGCCATTGAACACTTGTTGGTGGACTTACTGCAGTTTTGGCCTGGATTTTCATGCTCTCAGTAGGGCTTCAACTAACGATTATTTTCATTTTATTGAAAAATGTGTTAAAATGTTGAAAAATGTCTTTCTGTCTCTCCCAAACCCCAAAATTATGTCATCTAATGTCTTGTTTCGTACTCATGCCAAATGTTTTTAGTTTACTGTCATGGGAGAGTGTGTAAAGCTGCCAATATTTGAACGTAAGAAGCTGCAATAAGAGTATTTTGGGGTACTTTTATAGTACTTCTCTATGAAAAATGACTCAAACCAAGTAGTCGACTACTAGAATAGTCACCGATTATTCGTTGCAGCCCTAGCTCTCAGTGTAGTTGCTGGGATGCTACCTTTTAAGTTAATGGAAAAGGTGTGTTGTGTTTCCCATCCTGGTTGGCACCAACCGACGACATATTTTGCAGACCGTCTTTGTCCGAGCATCGTCGGCTTTCAAGTAGCCAAACCACTTTCAAATTATTGGCGACGTGTAACCTTTTTTACCCACAAATTCATCTGTTTTTGAGGATAGTGCGAGCTCTTTTTCAGGTTTACCTCCGCTTTGCTCCTCACTTCCACTCATTGTCCCCTGTTTTCGTTATGCCCACGCTACCTTCAATTCCACCCTACCTCAGCTCACTCACCTCAGCACAAACTTTGCAGTGAATGACACAAATCCCCAACACTGCAGATTGACTGACAGCTGTCAGCTGTGTCTCCTCTCGGGTGTGGATACCCAACCCAAGCCTGACAGAACCAGAAGTGTCGGGCGGGGTTCAGATAAATATTTGCAAATGATGTTCGGGTTGGGTCGGCGTATGGCTGACCTGCTGACTGTCTTGGGCTACTTCTTGTTCAGTGCTGGGACATGAACACGTGATCTAATAGAAGAAGAATGTCTTCTATGAGGAGGCTGAATAAAGACTGTAAAAGAAAACAAAGTCTTTTGTGTGGTTTATTCTTTCGAGAAGAGCAGTCAGGTCATACAGAGACTTCAGTATCTGTAGAGTGAGATCTGAAAACAGTAACTAACAGTCAGACATTTACAGACAGGGCGGAAAGGTCACACAACAGAGGTATCCAGGCAGTTGATAAGAAATACTGGTTTGAACCAGTTTTGTGTGATCTGACCAAGGACAGGATGAATCTGTTACAGGGCACTGTTGCTACAGTAACAATCATACAGGCACCTCTGTTCTCGTGGTGTCCATTGTCGTGAGCATAATAAGACAGTATGTAGAAATTTCCGTTACAGTGACAACACATGAATGCAGCACAAAGGCTATTTAAGGTGGTAAATATTTATGAGAGTTATTGTCAACAATGGAGGATATCAACAATAATTCATCACCGATCGTTACCCAAAGCTGAGTGTACTTGCTTGAAACATTCTGGCCTTTTCCAGTTAGCAGCAGCAGCAAACAGGGAATGTTAAGCCCAGTTCAGAGCAATGATTTGCGACGAGACAAAACCGTTTTAGAACGTTGCAGAGAAAAGTTGCAGCGGTGTGATGGTTGTGTGATGCTGATGGTGTCACTCGCAACTCAGCTGGTCAAATCACCGGCGGCTGGTTTTAGAATGTAAGGCATGTCACCGGTTTCTAGAACCAGTCGGCTTGTAGTGAAGTCCGCTGCTCAAGACAAAATGACCGCAGACGGCATGTTTGCTTGCTGCAGCAGGTGCTCTGTCCCCGCTGAGCCCTCTGTTTCCATCCTCATGGTGTGCTGGTGTCGAACAGTTGATCACTGATGCTTGCTGTATGCATTTACACCCCCTCACACACCCACACACATTCTAATTGACGGATCAAGTAGAAAGCCTGAAAAGCTGTAAATCAGAACACAAGTACAGAGAGCCGTAGCACAGAGATGATGCACCATCTCATCAAGTGTCATTGGTGTGAACCGGCAGGTTTATAGAATGTTGCAGAACAGCGCATTGTATGTAACTGCCTGTTTCATCTTGTCTTGTTGTGAATCTTTGGTCTGAACTGGGCTTGACCTTAAATGCGTCAGGCTCAGGTCACATTCAGACAGAAATATGCAGCCTGTGCCACCCTTGACCACCAAACTGGCCTTAACTCTGGTAAAGCAACCGGACTTTGGCTGTTTTCTTGTTTGGTCCATGTTTTCATCCATCCCGTTTCTCTTCATGGATGGTTTTCTGTCTTTGTATCTAAGCCTTGGATGTGTTTTGGTCTGTCTCTGTCCCCAGTCTTTATATTCAGTTTCTTTTTCCTGCTTATCTACATATTATATTTGTTTTTCACTCTCCATATCTCTTTCCCTATTTATTTCTGGTCCTTGGTTCCTAGACTCACAGAAGCTCACTCTAGCAGGAGGACCATTCCCTCGGGCCCCACAGCTGTTATTGGCATATCACACAGTTTCATCTTTAAAGTCATAACATTTTCTCGTTTTCAATACGAAATCCAATTTCTTTCCTCACTAAATTAGACATTAGTCAGCCCTTCAGGTAAGCGATACCAGGGAGTGAAATGAATGTGTTAGAAATGATGTGGTTTCGGTCTTGCTATTTTACCAAGGTTCCACATACACACACGTGTGCTCACACACACAAGTTATCCACATCCAACATACCCCTCCTCGTACTCTTCCCTCCAGTCAGTTGCTTAAATTGTCCCGGTGTATCCAGGATATGCCTCTTGAAGATGTAGCTGCCAGAGAAAATGTTTCTCTGGACACTTGATGGGCCGTTTATGTATTGAGGAGGATTGAAAATCTATTGAACTGGAGCTCATACAGTACAACGTCAGTAGACCATTAAATTTGTGTGAAGGGCCTCTTGAAAGAGCAGATTGAACAAAGGTCTCAGTGAAAGCTGTGTCTGTGTTCTGGCTCAGCGGAATGATTGAGTCCACCCACTGCAGACCATTTTGATTTCAGAGCAGTAAAAGCACACAAAGCAGGATTTCTTCCATCTCCTGGTATTTTTCATGTCATGAAATCTTGTCTTCATTTCAGTCAACCTTGATATTCCATTCTTCTTGTAGGTATCCATTCCCAACAGTGTTCAGTACATGCAGTAAGAAGGACCTTGCTGCCAGTCTGGAGAAAGGTGTGGGCATGTGTTTGGACAATATGCCAGAAGTCAAGGTGCTCTATGGAGGCCAGAAGTGCGGCAATGGATATGTGGAGGAGGGAGAAGAGTGTGACTGCGGGGAGCCAGAGGTAAGGTGGAGCGCTACGGCAGCCGTGACTGGTCGACATAATCGATGACTTTGATGCTTACAATGTGTCAATATCAATACTTTCAACAAATGCTACAGTTTTTTAGAAAGTGGCAGCTGCAGCAGAGTCCGACTCTATTGCACTCTAGAATCTGGTTTTGTTTTAAAGTGATCGATGGTCCTGACTATGTGTGTGTGTTAGTGTGTAATCGATGATCAGTATAATTAAAAGGAGTAAGATGCCCCAAGGTTGACAATGTCCTTTAAGACATCAATGTACTTACTATTCTTAGAACACTTACCTCATATGTGGACATCACATTTTGGGTTTGCTGCACCTTAAACTTCATTCTGCTGAACTTAGACCTGTTGTCCTCATTGATGGACACTTGTATGTGCCACATACAAGTAGCAAAAGCACAATACAATAATCTATGTAAAAACAAGATTGCAGCCAACTCAAGTTAGTTGTCAAGTTAGTCTCGACTGTCTCAGTCGATTCTGACACAAAAGTGGACAAGGTACAAAACCTGATCAAATAACATGGTTGAAACTTAACTTATTTATGCTAAAAAAAAAACATTTGTAGTCTGACGTTGCATACAAATATGACCAATTTTAACAATCATAACAAACTAAGATGCTGTTTATTAGGCAGTACTTGTTTTAGGACATTGGGAGGTTATTATTGTGTCATGGCAGCATTTCACACAGGCCAACGAGGTGTGACAGACAAAAAGCACATTCCACGATTGGAGTATGGAGCAAGAAAAATTCATATGAGTTACAAAACAAACAAAATCACCTTGCTTGTAGAAATGTTGCATTATTTGCAATTTTGTTTTTGCAAAGCGATGTTCAGGCATTGAAATTAACAGTTTTGAACAATTTTAGACCTGAACAGTGACCACTCAAAACACTGAAGCATCGTCGCTTTGTTCAGGCACTGAAATAAACAGTGTTCTACTTTATTACATACTTGGAATTATTAAAAATAAATCCATTGTCCTCATAAAAGGACGTACTTTTTCTCAAAACTACTTAGTGTTCAAAGACAATGTTAGTTTTTTTTAAACTTATCAGGTCCTGCTAATCCCAAATAGCTAGGAAAAATTAAGAATGCATACCAAACAAAAGCTCGGGTCTCAGGAGGTTAATGGCCTCCACTTCACCGTTGTAGCTTTCCACTCCGGTGCGATCATATCGCTTTCAGAAGCCTCTTAATCCAGCACGAAACAGCAGTGCTTTTGTTAAGTCTGTATAAAACCAATAAATCCAACAATGAATGTCTTCTGTGACTGTTTATCTATTGATTTGTGTTAAAAGGAGTTATTGTTGTTGTCATTAGCTGTTAACTGAATCCTACTGAGGGCAAGAGTCCATCCCATGATGCATTGGGTTGAGTTTGTTGACGAATCAGAGGCTGTGTTGCTTACTGGGCATGAGGCGTTATCCCAGAGGCCATGCACATTGGAATAACATGACATTGACCCCAGTAATAATGATTGAATAATGAACAAATAATTGGGGCCTTGGAGGCAGAACCTGTGTACACTGTACGTTCGCACCACTGACTAAATAATAAGCTTTCTTTTTTAATTTATTTTGACGTTGCCTGTTTACACCTACAGTTTTGCGCTTTAATATGTAAACACACTATACAATGACAACAGTTTTTTAAAATTAAATGAACTCACATAAAGTGGTCAATTTGATTTTTTTAGAGGAATATTAATCGTTTAGTTGAATCAACTGTTTGGTAAAATTGTCAATAGATTATTCAATAGAAAAATATTGTTAGTGGCAGCGCTGTGAAGAGCAGAGGCCTTCATCCTGACCTGCTTCAGTGGAGTGGATCAGTCTCAAACACCATGGTTGAACTGGGCAGCACTCTGTAACTAGGTGATGGTGAAACTGTGTAACAAGAAAATGTTTTTGCTGGATAAACAAAAGTTAAAACACAAAAGAAAATCAATTTCAAGTCTTTGGTGAGTCAACATTCAGCGAAGGGTAGTTAATTTGATTCAGGAGAATTCAATGGGTGGTCCGTTTCCCAAAAGTATCCAAAGAACAGGTCTGGTTTCTATTAAGATTCTCATGTCTACTTACAGTGCACCACCCACTCAAATCAATATATTAATACGCAAACGTAAGGAAAGACTAGATAGAAACAAATCATGAGAAAAACACTCAGAGCGTGCACTGTTGTAACTTGATACTCCCTTTACAAAGCCAGGCGTCCAAAGAAAACAGCACTAACTGTCCTGTAAGCAATCATCCAGAACCACCGAAAGTCTCAACAGCTCCCTCAGACCTCCCAACAAAACACAACAAACTCCAAGTTAAAACTTTCTGTTGACACTGACGTTGTGTTTGCGGCTTAAAAGCATTGAAACCTGCCGTGCAAAAACAAGCCTAAAAGCTCAGCAAATCGCCCGAGGCCTCCAATATAAGTGTTTTATTTACATCACACCTTCTCTCAGCATCCCACATGTGCCGAGCAGCGCTCTGACAGGCTGCCACAGTGATGTCATGTCCTTGTTGAAGGCCCATTAATCAAACCACTGTCCAACTGTGTGACAAAGGAAACAAACAAAAGCATAATCGGGTCGAAGCTGAAATAAGCTTTCTTTGGCTTTGCCACCCAAACAACTGGGCACGCTCTGATGCATGCATCCACCCACACACGCTTTGTTTCTGGCTCGCACACACTGAAGGGCGCCTTGGGAAGTGGAGTGAGAATCACATGTGGGAAGCAGGTAACACTCAGTCACAGCCGGGGCAGCCGTGTGGAGAATTGACGATGAATAGATAGCTATACTCAAAATCCCTTGAGGTTGATGGGTTTCTCGGAGAATTTTTGTCGGTGAAAACCAGTGAAAAATAGTCTTCACAATTCTTTAAATTGCTTGTTTGCCCAACCAACTTCTAAGACCCATAAATTTATGATGATACAAAACAGCAAATCCTCTCATTTGAGAAGCTGCATCCACTGAATGTTTGGCATTTATGCTTGAAAAACATCTTTTAAACCTTTTTAAGTGATTGTCTCAGCCCTTCATCAGACAGATATTCATACTGCCCCATCTGATTATCTGCGTCGCCAATCGGATCCTCTCAAATTCCTTATCAAATGTAATTAAATTTAGCTTTTAACACTTTCAGGTAACTAAATATATAAATAACTCAAAGATCCAGATCAGAAACACCTTAATTAATATTTACAACCTGTAGAGAAGACCTGAAAATGAGATCAGCAGAAGATATGAAATATTGATTAAATATGCATCTGATAGAATGAAACAAGTTGTTGCCTACTGAATTTTACACCTTATTTTTCATGAGCTGTTTACTCAGAATACTGGAGGTCATGATGCAGAGCTATTAAGTTAATAAGCTTGAAATATTGATATAATAACCATAAAAGTTTAACCAGGAGATTTAGCTGGAATTGAGGTGATGCCGTCAGCGACATCATTCTTGACGAGTAAAGATGCCTGCTTGCTGTGAGCACATAACAACCACAGACAAGTTTTATTTTAGCCATTACTAAATTATTGTTACTTAGCTGCAGCTGATATGGTCGGTGTAGGGCTGGGCAATATGAAGAAAATAAATTATCACAGTATTTGTGACCAAATGTCTCGATATTAATGTTGTGATGACATTTCAGGGTTGACTGTAGGTGCTTTCAAAGAATATTCAGATTTTTGGTAAATAATCATCAGTAATGTGGCAACAGAACAGCTACAATATTACATCACTTATGGTATCAAAAATCTAAGACAATATTTAGTGTCATATCAGCCCTAGGTCGGTGCCGTTTGTCATTTTAAGCGATCAAAGGGACAGTCAGCACCAGCCAAAATGAGCCTGCTAACTTTATTTAAATGAACAAAGAAAGAAAAAAGGCTTGATAAGAGATTCGTTAGCATCAGAGCTTAAAGAAGCCCTCCTGTTAAAGTCAAGTTTTACCCTTGTTAACATGTCCATATGGTGTTTTCTATGCACTACAAGACATATTATGAGCAAAATGAGCAGTCAGCGTCCATGGTTCAGCATTTCCGCCTTGGAACTGCAGTTTACCAATGACATTCTCAAAAAAACGGATTCAGACAGACAGGGTTTCTTACGGCACAAACATAAGGGAACCGGTCCCGAGGCTTTACATATCATTAGCATAACGCTACAGTAAAACGAGGAGTATCAGAGGAGAAGCCAGGTGCAGCTGTGTATCATATTTAGCAAGTTAATTTTCATTGTCCCCTTTTAAACGTCATCACTCAAGCAAAGTCATCATCAGTTGAAGACACACCTTCCAGGGTTTTCCTTGGGTTTTTTCGAGACCAAGGTGGCAAAGGCCTGTGGCGGGGGGCATCTATGAAAGGAGGCCCCCACATGCTTGAGCTTTACACTGCTGACTTGTATGAACAGAACAAACACGTCCTGTGATTTTCAGCCTTCTGTGATTATATACACCTTATGTACACCTTTACAGCAGGCACATCCTGACAGCTGAGAATATTACTGTCAGGTATTGTCCCCCTTCTATTAAATATGAAAGGATGCTGAAAATCACAGGACATGTCTGTTCTGATGATACAAGTCAGCGGTCCTGAAATGTGTGTTTCTCTTCTATAATACACATTCTACATCTCGGAGGTGACGTCTTTCCCCATACGGGCTTCCTTCGCCTTTCAAACGGGGCAGAGCTCCGTGGGAAACAGTAGGAGAGACACAGCCTGAGGGGGAACTGGGATCTGACACAACACGGAGGGAGAAGCAGGTCCATGGAGCTGTGCACCAGACGGAAAAACAAGTGCGTCGCACCGAATGCGTGCTGCTATGGCGTCGCTTTGGGTTGTGAGCAAGCATGACACGTCTACATTGAAAGTAATGGGTTTGTGCATGCAAAAGACGCTACATCTGAATGCCCCCCATGCACACACACACGCTTTTACCAAGGCGGCGGCCAAAATCACCCAGTCTTAGATAGGCAGGGAAAACCCTGCCTTCAAGTGGGTAGCCCTGTTGTGATGGAAATGCAGATCCCTGCTGTGCTGGGCTGACGGCCCAAACCAAGCCAAGCCGAGCCAGCCCATGACTGTCAAAATGGGGAACTGGTCGCTACGTTTTTAAAGCGTCCCAATCTTGTGCTGCTATTGGCTATGGACTACACACCCAAAGGTTGATACTCAGAGGCATCCTGAACAAAGCAGAATACAAAGAAAGTAAGAAAATACAAGCAAAGGACAGGTTCTTTGGAGATACAGACACCATCACACACTGCTAGTGGGTCATAAGGGATGATTGAGAGGGATTTCTTTATTTATTAATTTGTTTTTGTAAGTCTTACATAGTATAATTTTAACAAATCTGGGTGTTTTGTCAACCGAGAGCAGTATCCAAAATGGAACCAGCTATCAGAGTCCATCCCTAATCAGGATTAATCTGAGCTTTGTTTCTGATGAAAGACTTTGATTTTTGAGTGAGCGTTAAAGTTTTTGTACTTTTGCTGAACTACCTCTTTAAACTGACTCAACATTGTGTTTGATTATTTAGCTAAGTAGTGTTATGACTATGCACTCCATCATTTACAGACTACTGTAGTTAGGATTTCAGTAGAGTCATTGTGTTTGACCACCAATAAACCAACTGTAAGATTTACATTTACCAGCGTGCCCCTCCATAACCTCTGTGATGTCACCACAAAGGGCCTGCTTGTTTTATCTGCCGGCCCACTCAGACCCAGAGATAAAAGCAAACCTTTTCTCCGCTCTCCAAACAATAATCTTACATCAGGACCAAGAGGTAAACAGCCAGACTCATAAAAAAAAATACAAAAAAACAAAACAAAACACATCAACTGAAAATTAGACGTCCAACAAGCCAGCCGCCTCCAGGTCCCAGCCTTCAACACATCTTATCATTACCTTAGAGCCCCATGAGTGAAACAGCCACGTTGAGAGAAGATAAATGATAGTGGGAGTTGTTTTCTGCGTGATAGTGCGATGCGTGACACTACTTGGAAAACAAAGCTGATGTGTTTTGGCATCCAATGAAAGATAAACATTGCAACACCCTCCCTGAAGTCTTTTACAGCACTACTCCCCTTTCGACTTCTCCTTATGTATCCGCTCTCTTGTTGTCGGTTTCTGCCAGCAGCCAGTTGATCTTGTCAATGTGGTGAAGTGGCTACAATCTTCGCCTCTTAAGGGCTTTCAAATCCCACTCCAGCTGCCGTCCACGATACCCTAATAGTCAGCTCTGCCACATCTTTCCACTATCTACATCAAATTGGAGTCCAGGGTGTTAAACATACACCCTTCCAACTGCTGCACTGGATTTTTATCTCTTGCTCCTCTGCTTCATCGCATTAAACACGCTCCTCTTAATGTTCGGAAGTCTCCAGAATTCCCAAATCCAGAACATATGAGCTTCAGTTATTGGTCTCCACTCAAAGGTCTCCAGGTCAGGGTAAGTAAGACGGGAATTCCCGCACAGGAAGTGCACTCCCCTGACCTGGAAGTCTTGATCTGACAGGGACCAGCTGAGAGAGTCACTCGAGAGAGATGATCAGGTCCACATGTTGTTAACTATTTTGTTTTTTTTCCCAGGAATGTATGAACCCATGCTGCAACGCCACCACATGCACCCTCAAAGAAGACGCTGTGTGCGCCCACGGACAGTGCTGTGAAGACTGCAGGGTAAGACTTTTAATGTGGGCCCGAGTCTGTCTTTCACATTCTCCTTCCACTTTAGATCTCTTTTTCCATCTGAAATGGCCTTCTGTCATTCACATAGCTAAAAAGATCTAAAATATTTTCTCTGCTTCTCTGAACATGACAAAAAGATTTGCTCTGCAGAGGTGAACATTTTTCATTTCGAAACTCAAGTGCAAGACCTTAAACTTTCTGAAATGCTGTTAATTCTCTCTGGTAGGTTATTAAGGGACTCATAATAGTGTGCCCTCATGTATAATTTGATAACTCAGCTCATTCCAACTTTGTATATTTTACCTCAATAGGCCGATTTCAATTATGGACAAGGTCTCAAGTTGGATTGCATGAAATTCACTTTCACCGAGCTATTAGTGGAATCTGCTTTGACATGAAAATCTTTTTTCTAAGTATCTTAGATGTGTGTTCTCTTTTTGAAAAGGAACATTTGTTGAAGATGATTAAACACACTCACTGTGTCCTGAAACATGTTTCTGCAAAGACCTCCATTTTAAGTCAAATTAGTCCATCCCTGTGCTTCACACAAAAGTGTGTTTGACCTCATGGCATGAGACATCAGTATTTTTCAATGTTTTACGTAAGCTGGAGCCCCGTGTCGAAGGTGCTTTTGGTGTGTACAGCTCGTTTTGGGCATGAAAATGGTTATTTTATTCTCATATTTAAATAAGCCCTCCAGTCACTTTTCAGTTAAAGGCATGATGGCGGTCTTACCGAGTCAGATCCAATAATCATTCCATAACAAGTCCGACACGGCTCAAGTCTGAATTAACATAAAGGCCAGATCAGGACGAGGTTGAGAATCTGTCAAAATGTGTCTGCTTCTTTAGAGCTTGTTTGTTATGCACAAACAAGAGAAAATAACCACAAAATAATCATCACAAATAATGCTGGTGATTTTCTAACTTTATATCTAGCACAATCATCAGGTCAAAATTATAATTTGTCCAATACTTTGGTTCATGACCAAAATCCCATTAGCGTCAGCTGTACGTTGTGTTTAGTGCTAATTAGCAGACGCTATTTAGCCTGGTGACCAGACCGCTCTGTGAGCTCATGTTTCATTTGCTCAGGCAGATGCATCCGATCCCTCTTCTGTTCAGATAGATTTCCAGGCCGGGCCAATCACAACTGTTCATCCAATGTGGGCGGGGTTACAATTAGAGTTGTACCGATACCAGTATCGGAAATGCCTCCAATACTGCCTAAAATGCGGTATTGGGTATCGGCGAGTACAGCCTATGACCAATCCGATACCACGTAATGCCTCACGTCATTACGCATACACATGCTACAGGCAAACGAAACAGAAACGGAGCGGAGTTTAAAAAGCATTCTACTGTAGCCTTTAAAATGTCTTTTTTACCAAATTGTGTGGCTGCACTTTAATCTGTGTCTTGATTTATGTCAACACTGGATAATAATAATTAAAAAAAAAGTTTTATGGCATTCATTCTACTATTATGTATTTATTTCTTAATATTTTACATAGAGTTTTAGGAGTTGAGACATACAACTATTCATATCCCATCCATTTTTATTTTACACGCTGGTATTGGATCGGTACTCTGTATCGGCAGATACCTAAGGTTCAGGGATCAGAATCGGTATCAGGAAGGAAAAAGTGGTATTGGTACATCTCTAGTTACGATCATTGGCAGAGGAGCATCACCAGTCCAGATTTGCAAATCTGCACTTATTGCTGCTCTGATTGGTTGTGATTGCCTCCAGTCTGTTTTGTCCAGCGCAAAAAAACAGGCTCACGAAACTTCCAACTGTCAAACTTGAATGTAAATTCTGTCACTGCATTGCCTATTTCCCACAGATGTTTTCAGAAACATGTTTTAGGGTACCGTCTAGCTGTAATTTGAGAATGTTTGTGACCAGGCCCACATGTTTTTCCTGCTTGGAAATGGACCAAGTACAGCCCCAACTTGCATATGGCGCTCAGCACTGTGTCACACGTTTCATGCTCTGATTGGTTGTAGGTCTATCCAACTACATTCAGAGGCATTTTGTGGCTGCTGATAGCGCCCCCTAGAAATGGAAAATGAACTGCGAGGTGATGTTAATGTTATCATGCTAACATGCTAAACATGCTACAGGGTACATTATACCTGCTTAGCATAAGCGAATTAGCATTTTTGTTGTGAGCACGGCTGTAGACTTTATGGTCTTGTTTCTTATTTATCACTGTCAGTGCCTCCACGTTTAAATAAAGACATAACAGAGCATTTATCAAAAAGCATTGTCCTTGACAGATAGATGGAGTCAGCAATTCTCCAGATTCATTGTCTGAAAGGGTTTACTGTAGCGTATCATGTCATGTGTCTACAGCTGAAACCCGCTGGCACCCTGTGTCGAGAGTCCAGTAACTCCTGTGACCTGCCAGAGTTCTGTACTGGTGCCAACCCTCACTGCCCAGCCAACGTTTATCTGCATGATGGACACGCCTGCCATAGCGTTGAAGGCTACTGCTACAACGGCATCTGCCAGACTCACGAGCAGCAATGCATCACTCTGTGGGGACCAGGTAAATCAATGGCTCCTGATAAGTTTGACGGTGTACATCATCCTCACTTTCATACTGGGAATCTTTCACTTCATTATGGTGATTACATTTTGTATTTTGCTTGTTTTTCTTTGTGTGCAGGAGCCAAGCCTGCCCCTGGGATATGCTTCGAGCGAGTCAACTCTGCAGGGGACCCTTACGGGAATTGCGGGAAGGACTCCAAAGGCTCCTTTGCCAAATGCGATGCGAGGTAAGACGCTGCAGCTGCAGTGATGTGGTAGAGGTGCAGAGAAATTACTGTGCAAAACACAACTGATTAGCTTGAGTGGTGTCATTAGCAATCTTCATTACGCTGTGGAATCTGACATGTGATCTTCAAACAAAAGTTTACATGGGTGAAAGAATGTAATTTGAGGAAGATAGCGGCTAATTACTGTCTAGGAAAGTATTCATGAATCATTTCATGCTATTCTTGTAAGCTAATTGTTCTAAAGATCTTCTCCCTTTGGGTGAATTCTGTAATCAAGCTCTTTGTTAATTGATGTAATTGCTTTAATGACCGGAGGACTGAAGCACTGCAGCTCTCCTCAGCAGTCTTTCATCTGTCTCTACAGTTACTTATCTGTGTCTCTGATTGACAGGCCTTTATGTTCAAAGCTTTATTGATCGTTTTACTATGAGTCTTCCAACGTCTGTGTGCATGTGTGTTTCTATTTCTGTGTGTGTTGCACGTAGGGATGCAAAGTGTGGTAAAATTCAGTGCCAGGGAGGAGCCAACCGGCCAGTGATTGGAACAAATGCAGTTTCCATTGAAACCAACATCCCGCTACAGGAAGGAGGGCGTATTCTGTGTCGAGGAACGCATGTTTATCTGGGCGATGACATGCCTGATCCTGGGCTGGTTCTGGCTGGTACAAAGTGTGGAGACAGCATGGTGAGTGATCAGTTAGTGATTTATTTTTAGTGACATTTTAGGTCCTGCCTGCACATATACAGATATTTTTGAAAACTGATTTGTCCTGCTTTGTATAGGGGGAAAAAAAATCATCAAATTATTCATTATACAAAATAGCTGTGTCCACACTAGAATGCAAAAATACTCCAAATGCTCGCCAGCGTTGGCTTTCCTTGTCGCAAAAGGTAGTAAAGTGTACAGGCCACACTTTTCAAAACACCTCCTGGATGTCATCACTGTTGAGTCCCCTTTAATGTAAGGCCAAAAGAACTCACTAAAAGATACAAGTAATACTCTGGACATGCAAACGTTTTCGTTCTACTCCTTATCGACAACAATACCATTCTCAGAATTGTCCCGCCATCTGCTGGTTCGCCTGGATCTGATCCAAAAACATTGTTTCATCAGACTTTTAACCGCAGACGCTGAGGTGGACCAAAAAACACTGGATGCAGCAGACGCCTCCGTTCATGCGTGAAGTTGTTGAAGTTTAAGTGTAAAGAAGTCATTAGACCAAGCAGTGCATTAACAAACCAGTAGTCTACCATTGCTGTTATTGTGTCTGGTGGACGCTCATTACACAAAGCAATAATGGGGATGTGCAAATTGAGGAGATGATGTCATCTTTCCCCACATGCCCTGTTTTATGTGTCCACACAGATACACAGAAATCAGATTTTTGGTAACTCTCTCCATTTGGACGGCATTTTCAAAAAGCATTGCTTTAGTATCCTAAAATTCTGTTGCGTGTATACGAGGAAAATATATGTTTTTACACAATATGAAGGGTGCTTTCACACCTGCCCTGTTTGGTTTGGTTCAATCGAACTCAAGTTTGCCCCCTAAGTGCGTTTCATTTGGGCAGGTGTGAACGCAGCAATCACACTCCAGTGTGCACCAAAACAACGGAACTGAGACCTTCTTGAAGAGGTGGTCTTTGTCTGGTTGCAAACGAACTCTGGTGTGGTTCGTTTGTGGTGAGAACGTGTTCCGACCTGGATGTGAACCAACTGCAGTCACATGACACATTGTTTGGGTTAAACATGAGCATGTTACAGTCCTGGAGGATTATTAATGTGCACCTCCTCCTGTACTGCCTTAATATGCACATTCAGCACATCCAATGCATCAAAACATTGTTTTCTAGTTGGAGCCGCGCCTCATTTTCAAACTGTATGGTTTGACTAAAATGAACAATGACAGCAATATAGTCCACGATGAGCAGCGCTAAAATCAACCTGCGTAGTTGTCCCTCCATTGTGACATTAGAAAGTGTCACATTTATCTTGCAAGTGTACTCTTCTTCAACGTTTTGTTCACTTCCTGGATTTTTCCTGCATGGAAATTCTGACCAATCAAGAGCAGCTTTCTCACACAAGGCATTTGATCTGGTCCACTTGTAAATGCTGCCGTGAGAACATGAATCAACTCTAGGCAATTATGCAACTTTGTAATAAAATTAGTCCCGATTCGGATCAAAGCAAGACAAATCACGTGTGACCAAGTATATACAGACCATCCAGCTTCCGTCTCTGATGTGTTATTATTGTTTACAATGTCAATGTATATGCACTTTTTTATAGCTTTTGAAGTAGCTGTTAGCTTATTGTTTATTGCTCCATAACCACAGCATGCAGCTATATTATCTGTCCTCTAGAGACCCCAAACGGCTGACAGCTGTATGAGCCTACTGAAGTATTCCTCTGAGTGCTGAGCAAAGAGTACTGCAGTACGGGGCGAGGCAGAGACAGAGACAGAGAAGCTGCCCTTCCTAAAGAAACGGGCTAATAAAGTTAACTCCCGAGTGACTCCAGTGATCCATATATACACATCATGTTAAGGGCCGGGAAGACCCTTATGGTAACCAGTTATTTAATTAGCTGTGCCTCTGAACTTTTCTCCCTCTGTATGCTGCCCTCAAACCCTCTCTCACCACACCAGTGACATCAGGACCTTTACTGCCAAGAAAGAGGCAGAACAGGAGCTTTGGGCAGGAGCACTTGACTTCTTAATTGTCTCTGCAAATGAAATTCTGTTCTCAGTCCCACATTTTTGGCAAACTGGCTATGAGAGCATCTGATGTGGGGCTTATATGGTCAGTGTCACCAGCTTCCTTTTCTGCTGTATATCAGTGAGTAAACAGATAAACATTATTTTTTGAAGCAACTCTGTAGCACCAGTACAGACTTACAGGAAGTTAGCTTAGCGGTCCAGTAATGTAATTTCCCTTATTTGCAGTGTTCACTGGCCTGTATACTCTCTTTATGGTGCCAGGTGAAATGTTGTTCAGGTGCATAAACTTTGCGCAGGTAGGGTTAATACTCTGTGCCTGAGGAGTCCTCCGTGCAGCAGCCCTCCTGGTTCTCTCTCTTCGAAATGTTAAAAATATCAACTTGTGCAAGACATTGTTGTTTCTCCCCATTTCCTGTAACACACAAAACATATTACACAAGATTTGACACATCGGCCAGACTTGGTCAGGCCATACTTGCACCTTTACAGATACCCATGGAGTCTCTTCAGTAGATCTCACAACTGGAAGATTGCATGTGCCAAACCCCTCGCAGCTGTGGGTTTAGCTTGGGAAAGGCCAGAGCTCTGCCTACGTGGTTGAAATTTGTCTGACTGTGTGAGGGCCGGGTCATGTTAGAGAAGAACTCATTCCGTATGATATGCTGTCTGACGGGTCCAGCTTTAGGCTGTGGAACCAAACCGTGGTGCCTCGCAGTCTTACAAGTCCTCGTAATCTTTTTCAGCTACCTCTAGGGACGTGCCCTTGGAGCTAAAAGGCCTTTGAGCTTTGTGTGCAGAATGGCTGTCTGCCAGGTTAGCTTGTCTCCTGGCAAAATGTGAGTGAGCTCCGCACATTATCTGGAAATGTTGCTGGCCTGAAGGTGGGTCTTTGTCACAGGCCTTTGTTCTCCTCAGAAAGGTTTCCTATTTTCCATGCCAAATCAGGGCGCTAAGTTGGCAGCACACAGCAGTAGCAATCTGAGGAAGATGAGAGCTCGAAAAGGCTTTGTCTAATGCAGGCCGTATTTTCTACAAAAAAGCAACAGATGGCTTTTACCAGTCTGATGTTTTGTTTGTTTTTAGGGGATGTACAGCATATTGTGCCTTTTTTGCATCTTTGCCATATGAAGTGCATTAAGGGTTGTGATGTGTGTGGTACAGCTGAGTCAGTGTTGGGGCTGCACAATATGTAAAAAAAATCAGATTGCGATCACTGTGAAAAATATTGTGATTGCGATATGAGTTGTGATTTCATTGGGAAGTGTAGTTTTTGCCTTTTGATTTCACTGACAAAAATATAAAAATGAGGATGCTGTTATTTTTACTGGGGTCAGTACCAAACAAGGATGTTCCCTTACATCTCTAGAATATCACTTACATCTCTGGGGCACAAAAATGCTTCATTTTTAATGGTATGTTGTGACACATTTTACTTGATCAAAAGATTGCAGCTGATTTGATTTGGATATTGCACTTGGCCATATTGCAATTTTGGTTATATGACCCAAATTCCAAAAAAGTTGGGACGCTGTGTACAACATAAATGACATAAAGCAATATTTGGCAAATGGTTTGTGACCTATATTCAATTGAATATGGTGCAAAATATTTAATGTTCAAAATGATAATCTTTATTATTTATTTTTATGTTTTTATTTTTCTAAATATGCACTCATCATGCAGCACATTCCAGAAAAGTTTGGACAGGGGTAAGTCAAACTGGCAAAGTTGTGGAATGCTCAAAAAAGCCTTGTTTGAAACATTCCACAGGTGAAAGGTTCACCCTCAAAATGCTCAGTTGTTCACAAGCAGGACAGGGTGAGGTTCACCACTTTGTGAAAAACTGCATGGAGAAAAAATAGTCCAACAGTTTAAGAACAACCTTTCTTAATACACAATTGCAAAGACTTTAAAAATTTAACCATCTACAATCCATAATATCATCAAAAGATTCAGAGAATCTGGAGAAATGTAAGAAATGTCTGCACGTAAGGGGTAAGGTTGAACACCAACATTGAATGCCCTTGACCTTTGATACCTCAGACAGCACTGCATTAAAAACACACACGACTGTATAGAGGATATGACTACATGGGTTTAGGAACACTTTGGCAAAGCACCGTCAGTAAACACAGTTTGTCACTGCATCGACAAATGCAAGTTAGGGCGCTTTCATGCAAAGTGAAAGCCATATATCAACATCCAGAAACACTCCTAACTTCTCTGTGCTCGAGCTAATCTGAGCTGGACTGACACAAAGTGGAGTAGTGTCCTGTGGTCTGACGAGTCCACATTTCAAATTGTTTTTGGAAATTATGGACGTCGTGTCTTCCGGGTTAAGAGTGCAAAGTTCAAAGCCAGCATCTGTGATAGTACGGGGGTGTGTTAGTGTCCATGGCATCATCGGTAATATTGCGGCTTTCAAATAAGTTCAGAAATAGCCGCCCTCAGATGCCGTAACGGGTGATATGATAAACTAACTGTCTTTGGTTTAATTTGACTCACTGTTTGATGATCCAGGGTGCTTTGGTTGGTTTAACCCTTAGATGCATAAGTGGGGTCAAAAATGACCCCAGGGGTTGTTTTTCTTCAACATCTATGGAATTAAAAGTTTTTATCATCTCATATTCCAGGTATTCCTCATAAAACATGTTTTTGGCATGAGGCCATTTGCATTTAAAAAAAAATTATATACATTTTAGTTTCAGTTTTTGTATCACTACCCCACTCTTCCATAAGTGGGGTCAAAAATGACCCCAAGCATTTCCTATGGAATATCAAGGGTTAGACCTAGGAATCTTTGATTCTTATCGACTGTGACTGTCAGGTATACATTTACTGTTGCACTTACACATATAATGCCAGCCAGTCTCACCACCCAGGAGGATTTTTATACAGCAACAGACATGTTAGTATTATATTCGTTTTATATCTTGGAATATATATGATGTTATAAAATATGAACTTATTTTCCGCATCCATGACTTTTGTGTGATAAAGTATAATATTATTGTCATCAAATTAGCCTACTTTGTAGTTAGCTAACACTAGCTAACTAAGTTAGCTAGTGTTAGCTAACTACACTTTGATTATTATTATTACTATGATATTTATAGTTAATTATTATTAACTATATTGATTATTATTATTACTATGATATTTATAGTTAATTATTATTAACTATATTGATTATTATTATTACTATGATATTTATAGCTTCCTTGTAATACAATCTTACCATTATTGTGTGTGTGCGTGCGTGCATGTTAGGTAGCCTGTTATGCTATTATTGATTATTCAATGATGTCATTAGTAAATGTGTGTGTGTGTGTCTGTCTGTCTGTCTGTCTGTCTGTCTGTCTGTGTGTGTGTGTGTGTGTGTGTGTGTGTGTGTGTGTGTGGGGTTCATTACTGCATTTGTTGTGTAGAGATAAGCAGACTTACTATGATATTTATAGCTTCCTTGTAATAAAATCTAACCCGTTAGGTAGCCTATTATACTATTATTGATTATTCAATGATGTCATTAGTTGTCAAAATGTTAATAAAAAGTGATAAATGAACATGTCAAACATGAAGTCATTCTTTTGTTGACCAAAATATAATACAAATAATCATCTTTAACCAAAATGAAAGAAATTGCTTAAGTTTATCACATAAAACGCATTGATTCTAATTGGGGTCATTTTTGACCCCACTTATGGAAGAGTGTAGGTATTGGTAGGTCATGCATCTAAGGGTTAAGAGTTGATTGACTTGGGGCGTTGGTGGCTTAGTGGATAGAGCAGGCGCCCCATGTACAAGGCTGTTGCCGCAGCAGCCCGGTTTCAACTCCAGCCTGTGGCCCTTTGCTGCATGTCATTACCCCTCTCTCTTCCCCCTTCACACTTAACTATCCTATCTATAAAGGCAAAAATGCTCAAAAAAAAACAAACAAAAGAGAGTTGATTGATTTGCAGGATGTGTAGAGAGTTGCAGAATGACGTCATGAACTGATTGTCGTGACTGTCGCATTTAAAAAATGAAAACAAAAATCCCCAAACAAGCATTTCCCAAATAAACAGGCCTTTACAAAAACAAAGTTCAAATCAATGGGGTGTTAAACGACTTCATCAAAAAGTAAAAACTAAGATGAACCAAATAGGCAGTGGTTAAAGACTGTCATTTTTTCAGTTAAAATTGTTATTTTTGATTATACACAAAAACAGACAACCTGCAAATGTAGTCTTTCCTCTGAGTAGATGTGCAGCATCTACATGCAGCAGGCATCAGTCATGCACCTGCTGCTTAACCAGTGCACATCCAAGACCCATATGATTCAACTGTGGACACTTTTTCTTGGTCTTTGTCTTCATCTTCTTTGGCTCTTCATTTCTGTACTTCTTGAAAAATGCCTAATGATGCTTCCCTCTTTATAGGTGTGCCTGAATCGCCAGTGCCAGAATGTCAGTGTCTTTGGTGTGCATGAGTGCTCTGGGAAGTGCAATGGACGTGGGGTGAGTGCAAAGTACCTAGCAGCTCAATATTAGTGTTAGATTATACACTGTAGCCTGTAAAACAGTGCAGCGTCTCTGTGAGGACCCTGTATTTATCTGTTTAGTCACTTTTTGACCGACTGATCAGAATTAAGACTTACAGCCCTGTAATTGCACACAGTGGCAGAGCAATGTATTTACAGTGCAGCCTGTGAGTTATGGCAGATGCTCCTATTCTGTACAATCAATCTTCATTGTCCCACTGAGGTTAAATCAATCCCATTTAACAGCATCATTTATAGCCTACTTAAGGTGTTGTCCATCATCTTCTGGCTACACGGTGAGAAGATACAGTGCAGCTCTGCAGGGAGAGACCACAGCTGTAGGAAAGTAACACTTCCTGCCAAGAAATGATCACCTTTCTCCCTTAGTGTTTCTTATCAATAAATCAGGACGGGTGCTTTTATGTTTTATTTATTTTGTTGTTTGGGTTTTGGAATCAAAGGCTCACCTGGGGCTAGTTTAGCTTACAGTAACCTCCAACCCTCATCGTCAGTTATGGCAATTTACGGTGCAGAGATTATTTGTAATGAGAAAACCAAACCTGTGATCCTCAAAATTGCACCTTGTATCTTAAACTTTTTCTTATTATCTCGTAAATGACCCCTGAACCAAATTAGTCCATCAATAAAAAAATAAAAATAAAAAAAAAACATGCTCAGCAACAAAGCTGCGAGTTGATTGACTCACTGCAATAAAAATAATCACATAGAAAGTGCTTTGCAAGAGAATTGAGGTATAGAGAAATGGTTTCCCATTAAGAGCGTGGACTTGAGCTGCATCTTCGCCCCTGCAGAAATATCTGCCAAATCAATTTGTCTGCCATTTTCTCAGACACCTCGCGCAGTACGAGACCTGACTGGAAAAGTAGTGATTATCTGAATTTACTGTGGGGGTTTAAAGAATCCTGTTTGCCTGCAAGTCAACTCACTTTATCTTGCTGGGCATGTATTGACTGTAGGTACAGTGGTGTCTATATTTGTTGCTTTTCCATACCTTATATCCATAGACACCTTCGACAAATAAATATATCTAAATGCAAAGTGTCATCTTGTCTGACATATCAGATATGATGACGTGAGAAACTGAAGACGGAGACAGAGTGAGCATCTCATACAGTATTCAGTGACTGACTGCAGTTCCATCTTATTACCATTTCAAATATACGAGATACCCTCAGAAATTACTTTTACAAATTAGCATTTTGGGTATAATCTGCCTCGTATAATTGTTTTTTGTATGCATCCTCAGCTCAACAGGATTTTGAGGAATTAAGTGCCTGTTAGCATTTTACATTAAGTGGTGGTGTTTTCCCCTCACACACACCTAAAGTCATACCTCCCTCCGAGTCCCCCCCCCCCCCCCCCCCCCCCCCCCCCCCCCCAAGTGCTTCTTAACGCTGTCAACCCGGTGCGAAGGAGTGTCCGTGGCCTGGAGGCAGGGAAGGCACTTGACTGCACGTCTGTGCTAAATGTAAATCCCCCACAGCTGCACAACTCCCTGTGCACCTCCCTCCCTCCAACTGACAGCTGGACTGTGTTACCTCGCCAGGGAATCCTCCTGGATCAAACTTCAGCACTGGAAACCTGAGGCTTTACAGGATGGACTCTCCCTTGCACATGTTTTATCTATTACTACTCTCAGTACACACACACACACAAGTGAAGCCACTTAGTCTAACTGCATCAGAGTGGTTTATTTGTGAAAAATAAACCAATTGAGTTTTCATCTTGTTATTTGTGAACAGGCCCATACATCATTTATATGTGGAGTCTAGCTGGTGGGAATACAAATGCTTTTTGATACTGTTTTATGCAGGAGAAGAGGAGTATCAATATTGCATGTAATTTACAGTAGAACTGCTTTGTTTGCAGGTGTGCAACAATAAGAAGAACTGCCACTGTGAAGCACACTGGGCCCCTCCGCTCTGTGAGAAAGCGGGCTTCGGTGGGAGCATCGACAGCGGGCCAATGAGACTGGCAGGTAGGGTGGACAATTTAATATCCATCCTCACTCATCTAGACATCTCCTTCTTGCAGAGTCAGTGCTGGATTGATGTGTGGTTTGGACTGGAGTGTAACTTTCCTAGAACAACACAACTCCCCCTCCACACAGCAATACATTACACGGTGTGCAGTCTGCAGCTTTAACAGAGGGAGAAAATGAATTTTAGTCCTCAGAGTGAAGAACAGATGAATGTGAATCACAAAGTGTGCTGCTGACCGTGGCCTAGCTGTAACAGTCTTTGCGTCATGTCCTGTCATTCTGTGCTGTAGATGTGCGTGTGTGTGTATTAATGTGCGTGTTGTCATATATGGCATCAGCCGACAGTGTGGTCATTACTGTGGCAATCCTGGTTACCCTGGTCAGCCTCCTGGTAACCACCGTCATCATATTTCTGAAGAGGAAGACTCTGCTGCGCCTCCTCTTCACCAATAAGAAGAGCACGCTGGAGAAACTCAGGTGACATTTCTCTTCACGAAACACACACAGAGCCAGTTTGATTGTGGCTCAGTCTCATGTCATGAGGCTGGAAATGTAGAAATTTAGATTACTGGATCACAAGTTAAAGGTCCAGTGTGTAGGGTTTAGGGGGATATATTCGCAGAAACGTAATTAAATATAAGTATGTTTCCTTGAGCGTGTAATCACCTGAAATAAGAATCGTTGTGCCTTCATTACCTTAGAATCAGCCGTTTTTATCTGCAAAGGGAGCGGGTCCTCTTCCATGGAGTCTGCCATGTTCCACCGTCATGTTTCTACAGTAGCCCAGAAGAGACAAACCAAACACTGGCTGTAAATAGGGCCATTCAAGTTTTCACGTCAGCTACCATAGTTAGCAGCCCCTCCACGACAAAAAGTGTCAGACAGACACAGATTTTTCTTAAAGCAAAACTGCGCCATTCAGTGTTTTTACTCATGTCTTGGCCAGGACTCCCTGGAAGAAGAGTTACTGTAACTCAATGGGACCCTTCCTGGTTAAATAAAGGTTAAAGTAATTAAAATTGGAGACCTCTGCTCTTGCTAAAACCCCCCTAAACATCTGGGGTCGTATTCACAAACATTCTGAGAACAGAGAGCTCCTAACTAAGCTATACATTTTTAGTAAGGAGTCCTAACTTAGGAGTGATTTAGGAAAGTTCTCAGAGCAACTCTGAGCAAGGAAGGGACAGAGACTTCTACTTACTGAGGGGGTGTGGTTGACCCCGTTGCTAGGGATGACGCATTATTTTAACAGGTGTGATTGGTTGTCCTTTTGTGAGCCTGCAACACCCAGTGGAAACACCCAGTGGAAATGAAATGAACTAACTGTGAAAGTGTTGTCATTGTTAGTGTGATCGCTCTGCCGATGGAAGGTTGAGACAGACTCAAGTCATCACTGCTGCACTGTTGCATTTTTCCCCTTTCTTAGTACTGTGATCATTTTATTTCTGGCATTATAGCATTATTACATTTGGTATTATCCCCGCACGATTTAAAGAGGCAACAGATAGGATTTGGGTTTTTTTTAGCTTGGCGCCACCTAGCGTCAGCAGTGTTGCTCACACTGTTGCAAAGACCAAATTGACCGTGGTGATCAGAGATAATCAATAAAATGTAGGCTGTAAAGCCACCACTCTATGTATATGTAGAATGAGAAGGTGTGTGGACACTCTACTAAATAAATGAGTAAAGAGACTGAGCAACAATTATCAGATTTATCTGAAGAAAAAAATAAATAGTAATGCAAATAATTATAGCAGAATGCACAGTACCAGTACAAACAGCTCACAGTAAATGATACCAATATGCACAGTATCAGTTGAAACAACAGTAGACACATAAGGGATAATGTATAGTGAGCCGGTGACTGTTGAAAAATAACTCCTGACAGGGGAATGGAACCCCGACGTGCGAGGGCTGCCGTAGAATGGCAACGAGGATGTCAGCCGACCAACACTCGCTACCCGGTCTCTGGTTGCGGTGATTTGCGATGCTTGCCAGCTAGGAATTAACTAGCAGCCAGTACAGTACAGTCCTCTCTCAGCTAGCTAACATTTAGCCGTGTTACTTACTGATCCATTAGAAAGAAAGAAAGCTGGACACCGGTGTCACGGAGCTCCCTCCATCTCTTGAACACCTGACTGAGGTTTACTCTTGTTTTTCCTCTTCTTTTATCACTCTCCTTTTTGTGCATCCTCACCTCCTCACACAGATTAGCTCATTTTCTTTTGGGAGGCCATTTTTCACTTGTTTCCAAACTTTGTCCGTCTGCCATTGTGCTCCTGACTCAACTATCTCATGCCCCGGCCAGTTCCTCATAAGGACCAGCTCCAGTCCCTGATTGGCTGACCGACCAGTTTGGCAATACATGACGCATTTCCTGTCGTAAAGCAGATTTTTTTCTGCGAAAATTCGTCCCCGGTGGCAGAAGCTTATTGCAAAGATTGCAAAGCCATTAAGTAACCTATGTCAACGCTGATAGTCTGATTTTACTGTGTATACTACCCTGTGCAACCCACATTATTTTCATAATGATATATTTAGGAAAAAATGCTGTCTGTTGCTTCTTTAACCTGTAGCATCATTTAATCACTGTCACCCAGCGTTTGGAGAATATTTCTCCGACCTCTTTGTGTTTCTGCCATTTTCTCCTCTGATTAAGAAACTCTTCAACCCCATAAAAGTCCTCCTCCCTGCTCCTAGTAGTTAATACCTAATAGTTTTTCACTTTAGGAGCTCTCTCAAGGTCTAAGATGCTTTGCGAATAATCTGTACAAGGACTTAGTCTTAACTTTAAGGGGAAATTCTTAGAAAATGTCTGAGAATTTTCTTAGAATTTCATCACTAGGAGCAGCTCTTAGTACCAGGAAACTTTGTGAATACGGTACAAGGAAATTAACTTACCAGAGAATCAAGGTTAGCACACATTAAGTTATAAGAGAAAAGAAAAGAGGTTACCACATGTTAGGAGGTGCTGGGCAAACAGCCCGTCTGCAACGTGCCGCACAACATCAGAGAAATGCTGATTTGTAACTTAAAACTGCTTTAGTCAGTGTTTATATTGGTTTCAATCACCGAGTCCACTTGTTTTGGAGAGGAGAGACCTCTGCAGATAATTTGGCTAAAAACCTTCTGAACAAGAACACTGAAGAAATTCTAACCCGGAGAAGTTTCAGCTGGTTGCAATCTGAAATCCTCACCACTAGATGTCACTAAATCCCCCTAAATCTTACACACTGTTCCTTTATAGCTGTAAGTCACTGATTTGAAACCTTTTCACTGTAACTTACATCTTACAGTGTGGCACCTACACCTTATCTTAAAATGACACAAGTCACTTTCTTGATATAGTTTAATATTTTATCATGGGTGCTTCTACATAACATTAGACAAATAACATAAATACTTGTTTTTGTGTAGCTAAATGATTTCTCTTGCTTGATCAAAGCGCTATTTCAAAGGTTAAAAGTGAACTTATCTGAAACTGTTGTTTATATGAGTAATATTTATAAACAAGGAAAAACAAGTCTGTATTTTTAGTTATGATCAGCTGAGAAATACAGAAAAACCCACAAAAATCTGCAGTGAAGGTTTGTGATTATACATCATATGTGAATGTACCAGAGATGCTCTCTAAATGTAACATATACGTATATATGTTCAAACAAACTATATTTTTGGCCTTTAAAGCCCTTGAAGACTTGGTATTGAAGTATTTCTCTATAACCTAAATCATTCATGACTAAAGAAGCAAGGATCAAAGTTAAAGTTGGAAAAAACACACCATTAGATAACATCTATGAAGAGCTAAACGCTCAAACACCAGCTACTGTGCGTCATTAGGACTGTGTGGGTTATGGTTTGATCATGTTTGACTGACAGTGGCCTGGCAACATAAACAAGCAACACACCAACGGTCATCGCAGTCTGACTCACATGTTCCTCAACTTTGTTTTTTCTTCTGAAGCTGTTAAGTTCTTGTTGATATGAGTGATCATTTTAATCATAGGGTAAAAACAGGCCAATATTTTCAATTATGATTAGCAGAGAAACACACTTAAATGCTGTGAATATACCCCAAATTAGTGAGGCCCTTGGAGGCAAGCGAAAATTTTGGTGATCCATCCTGCAAGTCTGATCTAAACTATTTTCTCTCCTGTGTTTATGACTGAAGAGCAAAAATAAAAGTTTCTTTCCAGGACAATCTCAGTTAGGTTTTCAGTTACTCTTTATTAACACGCTCACCGCCGAAAGTAAAAACTAACCCCAGACTTACTCTCATTTGGCGTTTCCCCGCGCTATGTGTTGGACTGTGGGGGTACACGCCCATTAACATCCTGAGCACAGAAAATTAGGAAAATATAGACAGAGGGCAGATAAATACACGGCTACACAGTTCTAGTAGGTCATAAGCGATGATTGAAAGGAATTACTTCTGTATGAGTTTATAAATTGTGTTTTAGGAAAGTCCTGCATTGCATTGTAGATGAAATATGTGAATCAGGTGGAATATATGGAGCCCCCTAAAGTTGATATTTTTTATTTTCTGCGTACAAGTTCATTATCCTGTGGGAACAAGTTAGCCTGTTATTATAGAAAATATCACCTTATGGGACTTTAGGGGCTCTGTAGGAGAAACAAAAGGTTTGCGAGGTGGAAAAAAAAGTGTTTCCAGGATAATTCTTCTAAGTTTAGGTTTTTGTAGTAAAATAAGAAGGTATTGTCTACCTAACCCTTCATTTTAACTTTACAAATCAGCGGTTCTTTGTCCATTGCGGTGCGTTCAAAGCGAACATTCGGAAAAACTAGTAACAGGGCATCCGACAGAAGTTCAGCTCAAGGTCAGTGAGGATATTCCAATAGAAAACAATGCAAGGTGTTTTCACACTTGGTCCTTTTCAGCACTCTGAATGGACTCAGAGTGGTGAGCCAGTATTTCTTGGGCATATGTGAACACTCCAAGAGAACTCAGACCCCTCTGAAGTGAACCAAACTCCGCAGTGCCATTCACTTAACCTATGCATTGTGAACACAAAGCACTCCAGATTCACTCTGCTCTTAGCCCTTTAGATCACATGCTATCTGAAAATAAGATGAAACCACGTCGACCTGTAACAGTTGCAAGGACGCAGGACGAGGAGTAGTTTGGTCCATGAAGATATTGTGCATCTCCAGATGTGGAGTGTAGAACTCAACAAACGGCAACAGTCTACAGCTCAGAAACACTCAGGTTTTCCTCCAATTTTAAGTTCATCTGAAAGCGAGGGGCTTCATAACCGCACTGCAGTGCCGTGTCAAGGTATAAATAAAATAAACTATGTCGGTATAAATATGTATGAACAGAAAGAGGACTGAGGCCCCATCAGAGCTGAAGTGGACCAGAGAGAGAACTGAGTCCTCTTTCAAATGAACTGGGTGCACTTTAAGAGGACTGAGTTTGGTTTGTTTAAAAAGGACTAAATGTGAAAACACCCTTAGTTTCACTGGACATTATGAGCAGAGATATTTAAATATGTTTGACTTCAGCTGCATTTCTGGTTAAAAGAAAAAGAAAAAAAAGCAAAGTTAATTACCTGATAATGGAAACCGTGCTTGTATCGTGCTTATAGATCTGTGGAGGCCAACAGGCCGACCAGCCCCATCAGGAATCAGTCCATGTACAGACCCACACCACAGCGCAAGCCTCCACCCAAACCCTCTGGAGCCAACATTTATAAGGTGAGTCACTCCCGACAGTATACGCCGCATTAATCAGCGTGTGTACTGTATGTTTATATACACCCATATGTTTACTGTACACATGTGTGTTTGTGTGCTCGTTTCTGTCATGGCCCATTTGATTTGATTTCTTTTGTAATCACACTCTATTAGATTCCTTCACTAACCTCCGAGCTTCAGTTTGGAGTTGTCATGCTTCCAGGCTTGTTGACAAAACCGGATACCGGATAATTGATTCAGCCTCTCAATCTCTCTCCCTCTCTTTCTCTCCTAGAAATAATAATTACAGTGCTTTTGTTGACGGGAGGCAGAGAAAGTGTAATGGAGAGATTGCTCCATTTAAATGAGACTCAGCTCCTTTTAATACTTAGTTTGTGATAAAAAAAAACAGATTTTTGTGTGAGAAGGGAGCAGAGTTGATTGATTCCGGCAGAGGGAGAAAGCAGGTTTTTGATTTGTTTGTTGAAAGTGATAAGCACAGCGGGAGATTACCTATCATTTGTATGTATGTGACAAGACTAACTAGGTACATGCATTTATATTCATGAGTGTGTGGATGTGTTTGCACTGGTCTGGATCTGCGGCAACTGTGTGTATAAAAGTTATATTTATATTCTAATTGAGCATAGAGGTTCATCCAGTTCATGTGGAGTAGTTTTCTCTCCACCAGAATGAAACAGCCTGTCTGTTCTCATTATGGTGACCGCTTCAGCCACTCGCTGATGTCCAGATGTCAGTCAGCATCAGCAGCTCTTTTTGAATACATCTGCAGTGTGTGTGTGTGTGTGTGTGTGTGTGTGTGTGTGTGTGTGTGTGTGTGTGTGTATGTGTGTGTGTGTGTATTGTCCAGCAGCCAAATCCTTTCTGGCCATTTTAGGCGGCGTTATTGGTTTGTTCTGGAGCGGAGGGGTAACAGCTGGTCAGGACATGTGGTCAGACTCTGGCTTTTACAATTTCAGCACGTCATATCTAATAATGTTGTTTTCCAGTTTTACGACTGATTCTGACATCAGCTCTTTCACGATAACGAGAGTTTTACTTTTTACGCCTGCACTGCAGTGGCTACACGAAAGACAAGGGCTGCTGCTGATGATTATTTTCATGCTTATTTAATGTGTTTATTATTTGTTTGGCTGATCTGATAACCATTTCACACAAATAATGTTTGAAATGTTTATTTTCACACAAGAACGTAGTTAGAGTTTGGCCTCTGGACTCCGGCTTCATCACTCCCTGCAGATATGTTTACATGAGGTGTTGGGAGGTGATGATTAAATGCCTGCTGCCCCCCATCTTGCAGGTTGATTTTGGGGTGGAGGTGACGCTGAAAGAGCAGGCAGCATTGACGAGGCAGAGGGAAATTTCTGCAGCTCAAATAGGCCGCTAAGTTTAGAGGGTGTGTTCTGTAGATGACCTATGGAGAGTGAGGTATGACACATGTGTATGAATCAGTGCAGTTTGAGTTGACGGCCTGAACTAGCTCGCAGGCGTTGCTCCATTTAGTCTACGAGGTGTCAGAGGAAAGTGAAAAACACACCTCAGAATTCCCCAAAGGCTCGTCTGACATCTTTAAATTAAAGGTCTTTGTGGGACAGACTTTTGGACCTGATGTGAAACTTGTGAAAGACATATTGAGGGTCAGGATCTGAAAGGGAAGCACAAACAGTAAGAAATCATCTGAATAGGCTCGAGGAGGGCTGCACCCAATGACCTTTGAAGCTTCTGTCGAGGTTTTCATGTGCTTCAAATGTCTGTCGTCATATTTTATGATGTCATCACCTTAAACAAAATCCTCAACTTGAATAAAGTGATTCATCAGATTAGATATTTTTCAAATTTAATCCACTTTTTTATTGAATACAACCCGTCGGTTTTGTCAGTATAAATACATGTAGACAGCAGGCTGATCCAATAAGGGCATAAACAGTGATGAAATAATGATCACACCCTCAGGCTTATAGCAGCATTATAATACAATAAAGAGAAATGGCATTTAAAAAAAGTCAGAACATTTTAAATTAAATTGTTTTGAAATCTGAACTGTTTGGTGCAGACGTTAGGTGTGACCAGTATTCACTCGTTGTAAAAAACAGGGGCTGTAACCTTGGTAACAGTGTTGAAATGTTTGGATCACACTAGTCAGAAACAAACCTATGCAGCGCAGCCACAACTGGATGCTGTTTCTACAAAGAGTTTAATAGTAATAATATTAGTGTAGCCTAAACTTTATCTGCAGCATAAAGACAAGGTTTAAACAGAATGAATGAACATGGGGGGAATAAGCTGCGCAGCATTCAAATGTAGGGATGCTGTACTATCGGCGCATCAACGGTATCGCCTTTAAAATGAACCATCAGAATCAGCACACATGCTTTTTCTTATTTTGCACAATGAATAAATATCACATACAGTGAAAAGCATGTATTTCATGTCTCCATCTGCTGGTGCATCATCACGATAAGAGTATGCATGCGTAATATGATGTTAATTCCACTACAGAAGAGACTTGATGATCACTAATTAGGTGGGTAAAAAGGGGGATATATCGATAACGGTTATCTGCCAAATAAGTTTTTATATATCGGCATTTCAGATATCCCTGTTCAAATGTTGATTCAGAATTCAAATGTCAACTTTATGAACAAAGCTTTGAAGCTTCAAACTATTCAGTGCAGCCTTAATAAATAGACCTATTCCCAAACAGAAAGGACACATCAGAGGTGGCAGCAGCATGCAACACCAATCAACAAGCAGCCATGATTGAAAAGAGTAATACAGTTAGTGGTTCTCAACCCTCTTTTGTATCAGGGAGCCTAACGCCAGGGCCACACTGCCAGCGAAGTGCTGCGAAGCGCAGCACACCGAAATTCTCACGCGAGCCTGTTCACACCAGACACGCATTTCTCCACGCCGGTCAACAAGCGCTTCTGCTCCCAGCTGTTGTCTCTGTCACGTTTGGGGCTGTTTTTCCATCATGGGTATCTCTCTCTGTTTGCGTGTACCCCCCTATAGCCAGCCCACACTCACTCTCTCTCTCTCTCTCTCTCTCTCTCTCTCGCTCGCTCTTTCTTTCTCTCTCTCTCTCTTTCTTGTGTGTGTGTGTGTGTGTGTGTGTGTGTGTGTGTGTGTGTGTGTTAGTGGGTGTGAGTGTGTGTTCATCTCTCTTGTGCTCTGTTTAGATACCACTGACTAATATGTATAGCCTATATTCCTGCTCGGCTTGACACATTCCCTCGCGGCTCGCGCAGAAAATAGACCAGACGCCGAAACAATCGCTGCAGCACCGGCCACGGAGCTGCGCGGCGCGGCCGGTGTGGATGACACAATCGGTTAACATGGGCACTGAAAGGAAACTGGCTTCGCTTCGAGGCTATTCGCAGCGCTTCCGCGTCCGGTGTGGCCCTGGCGTTAAATTGATACACATAAGGTCATGGTCAAGATTTTGCTTGTTAGATATGATTAAGACCAGAATTCTCTACTTGTCTACTACAATTGAGGAGCGAAACCAGAATAATCACTCTTACGACTGTAACTCAGTGGTTTTCAACTTTTTTGAAAAGCACAACAAAAGGGCAAGCCAAAATCTCAAGGCACACCTGTATTTATATCTGTGCACAATAGCCTCTGTAGCCTGTGTTATCACTCTTATCATGACATAAATATTTGTTTTATTTACTAATATGGAATAACAGTTGACAACCAACTATTATATTCAATATTTATTAACAAAATGATTCAAGAATTAATTTTAAACGTTAGAAAATTACATAAAGCACCAATAACATCCATTTGAACGGGAAATAATGTAAGATAATGTGATGTGTAACACACTTATTATTCCCTTGTGCAAACGGTGACAAATAGGTTCCCTGTGAAGGTTTATATAGGTAGATTTTGCCTCTTTATTAGGAAATGGGTGGGCACAACATACTGATACAGTCCATTAAAAATGAATTCGTAACTTCAGCTGAATATTGCAGTAATAATGTGTGGTTATCACAGAATCCCATGGCACACCTGGACTTACATCACAGCACGCCATTTGAGAACCACTGCTCTAACTCACATTGGGATCACTTCTATAATGAATTGAACAGTGAATATAAACTATTCCACATTTTTTGGGGTCCCTGAACCCCTGGTTGAGAACCACTGATAACGATCACATACCTACACATATTGACACAGATACATGACCCGCACCAGTACAGTGCAACCCTACCCAGGTACTTCATATTTGCTTGTTTTGGCTGACCAACAGCCTAAAACCAAAGAAATATTGAAGTAATATTTAATACAATAATATAAAAGTGAGAAAAGCAGAAATTCCTCATATTTGAGAAGAAAAACAGCAAATCTGTGTTTGATAAAAGATGAATAACGCACTCAGTATAGTTGCTCATTAGATTTCTGTTGGTCAACCAAAGATTCATTGCCAATTGTTTCAGCGCTGCATAAAAAATTCAGAGGACACAAGATATCTGGGGTTGTGAGCGTGGAGGAGAAAAGGTGTTGGCGGTGTCACATTTTAACAAAGTGCACATAACTTTAAAGACTGGTATTATACATGCTGGCTCCATGTCACGCTGCCATGGCTTCGCTGGGGCGCCTGAATACAACAGAGATTGTTAGTAACACCTATAACAAAAGTCTGTGTTCTGCTGCCATTACACAGAACTGTAAGAGCTCCTGAAAATAACTTCCTCTCCTCCTCTTTACAGCCATCTCTCCTGAGTGCCGAGCCTCTTCTCCCCCCACACAACTTCCACTCTCACAGCCTGCGCAGACTGCCCCTCTACCAGCCCTTACACATCAGCCAGCCCATGCCGGTGTCTCTGAGCGTGGGCCAACCCACCCTGCCTCCTCTTCCAGCACACCACAGGGTGCTGCCCGCCCACACCTCCCTCTCACCAACTCGAGTGCCACCTTTCCTCAGCCTGCCACGCCAGCAGCCATCGTACAGAGTCGACCAGGTTTGTTTGACTCAAGAGTTCATAAATTCTACAAAGTTTGTAGCTTTTACTTTGACACAAATCGTCTTGTAATGTGGGAATGGGAATTTATTTATATGCCCACAGCTTTAATGGACCATGTATATGGTATGGCCCATTAAATTCAAGTTGTGTCTATGTTCCTGTACATTACTTCTGACCATTTTCTAAACCATACCACAGGTTTGACTGTCTCCAGAATATATTATAGGCAACCATCAACTGTATTTCATTCTGATGAAGTATGAAAATGGACCTGCTGTGACTTGAAACTGTCTTGAAATTGGTCACAGTGACATTCTTTTGTTTAATGTCAAAGTTAATTCTCATCATATTCCAATCAATCCTCGGTGGTGCATTTAAGGACATTCTGACATCTGAGGTTTGAGACAGTTGATAAAAAAGCAGTGCAATTACAGGTTGTGTTGTTAACAAAGCAGTCTCACTGCTCTGGAGCTTCTTGTCGAATCACATGATCTGTAGATGTTCAAATCTCCATTTTTCTGAGCAAGCGTCCATGTTGGCTTAAAAGTTCATTCTTGATCCTTGGAAACAGTCGCTGACAAACAAGTTTTAAGCCAACGTGGACAAGAAGTCCTTAAAGTTTTTGCTGCAACCATCATGAAGTAAATGTTGATTGGACAGTGTAATGGTTATAGAGTATTGACGCCACAGTGGCATTTCGATTTTATTCCCTATAAGCCTCGCTTTTACTATGCAGTTCGGTGCCACCACATGTGACATCTCCTGGGGAAAATGGAGGCTCAATTTTTGGCACAGAGGACATGTTTCAACCATTGTGCAACCAAAACAGAAAGAGACACAAGCAGCAGTGGAACAACCAAGTAACTAGGGAGACTGTACCAGGCAAAAGAAAGAGCTCAGTTGCTAGGTTATTAAAAGAAAAAAATGCAAAGTGATGTGGTTATCTTAGCGACAGCGGTGTCGACAATAGCACCACTTTGAAACACCAGAGGGGGGAAAGTTGAATGTTCTTTCTCCACTTTAAGACCCCGTGTCCACCGAAAGCACTTTTCTCCCAGCTGAAAACACCAGGCACTCCTCAAAAGACACCTGGCTGGGAGCGCTTGGGAACACTTTGGAGGTGCAGCATTTTTTCAGCTGAGGCGCTTTGGTTGCGGATACAACCCCGAAAGAAAAATGAGAATTGTAACATCTATATCTCCATGAATACTGTGTAAACTCCCTCTGCTGAGGAAGATTATGTGATGCAATCGAAAGCTCCAGAACATCTTCTTAGTTGAAACTGTGGCGAGATGATTTTGTCAACCTCTGTTTTCAGAATCAAAAGCAAACTTTTAATCTTAAGAGATATCTTGTTGGGAAATCAGACGAATGAGAAACAAACAACATGTGTAAAATGTTTACCCATTTGTCGGTTGTCACGGTTTCCTTGGGCACATAGAAGACACGTCTTAAAATCAGCTCACACTGCATTACCACATGACAGTATTATAACTTTAACGATAAATTACAAATGGTCACTGTGATGGACGATCTGTGTCAAGCAAATTTTAAGTCTTGTGATTTTCACAGTGATATTAATAGAAACCAGTGGAGGGAAATGGAAGGTAGGAAATCAATCTGAAAGCCGAGGCGCTCTTTAAAAATGGTGTGCAGTAATGTAAAATATATGCAAATTGCAGTTAATGGTCTACGACATGTACAGCTACTTGTGTGGTGATTTTTAAAGGTTGTAGCGAAGCTTTGAGAGCCGGAAATCACTGCATTTCTGCACTGCAGGTCGACTCGCGCGCCCACATATCGACAGCAGAATTCAATCCGTCTCCTTCTCTGTGACCCAGCTCCTGAGTAAGGCGCTGCTTTCTGCTGAGCCAGCGGTATCGGATGCAGTGTAGATAGTAAATCCATCTGTCTGGTGGATTTGGTGGTGCATCCAAATCCTGATACCTTCCAGCGAGAGGAGCTGTGCTGGATGTCGGCGCTCTGTGAGCCGCAGCAGGGGGCACAGGAGGATCGAATGACGCGTGCTGCTTAAAAAAAAGAGGAAGACGTTAGCTTTATGATGTGACACCTTCTCTCTGTTGGAGAGAGAGCATAACATTATCCCAGATGTAAAACCAGAGCATGAAGGACTTAGAGGGAGGCGTGCAGGGGATCAATCCTTATACCCTCAAGGTTAATCATTCAGGTGAGCAGCAGCAGTGCTGAAAAATAACTAAGTACATTTACTGAAGTAAAAGCACAGTTTTGAGGTACCTGAGTATTTCCATTCTCTGCTCCTTTATACTTCTACTACACTATATTTTGGAAGCAAATATTGTGGGCTGCTTCACTGCACTACATTTATTTTACATCTATAATTACTAGTTTTCACTTTCAGATTAATATTTGTTAATAATTAAAATAAAAAGCTTATAAAATGCAACACTCTGGTAAAGATGAAACCAGCAGTTCGCAAAATTTTGGCTTGTAAGTTGTCTCAAGAAAGTCATGTCTAGTTGAAGTCTCTTGTTACATTCTAGATGTGTATAAGTTGATAGCATTTCCATCAAACAGTTTTCGTTTAGACTTTTTCAGATGGTTTTATTTAATTAACTCTTTGAGGCCCAATGAGGTTAAATTATTCAATATTTTTTTAAAAATAAAGATAAAAAAGTTCTAAAATGTAATTCACAGTTTTCTTGCAGAACGTCCTCTGTCTATCACCATTAATCATCTGAATGTAGAGTAGTTGAAACTAGCTCCAACTCAAACCATTACTTTCAATTTTTCACTTTAAAGTCGAGATGAAATGAAAAATGTCTTTTTAATCCTCCAACTCAAACCCAGAGACACATCCCTGGACATATTGTGCCCCTGTTTAACAATATATGTGGAGAAAAAAAGAAAATCAACAGTATTCTTAAGTCAAAAATCCAATCAGGGTTTTCCTGCTAAAGAAAACATGACGTGTGCTTATGTAGGCAAGTACCAAGTAATCTCAGTCAATATCATGACATCCACCCCATAAATTAATCTGCAACTTTTAGCCACAGAGAGCTAAGATTAAGTTAGTTAGCTAGTAACAGCATGTCCACAGGGCTATAAAGGCACACTGACAAAAATTTGTTCACTTTTCTGAAAGAGGTATCTGGGACAGCTAGCGAGGCAGTAACTTATAACAGCAACATTGAATTGAAGCCGTTTTCAACCACATTCATGCCATAGAACCACACTCCAGACGGCACTCTGTCAGAAGACTCCGCTTGCAAATATCCGCATGGGACTGAGCTCGAAACGCGCTGTCAGTCACAAAGGGGTTCAGCCTTTTAGACAATTCCTCCAATCATCATCATACACCGAGCGTCCTCTCCCGCCTACCGCTCCATTAGGTCCCAGGGAAGCTGAGCCTCCCTGGAAGTGACGATTTTGTCGCATTTATCCAATGATCGTCTCGCTTTGCTGCATGAAAAAAACCTGCTCAGCGCTGTCTCATAGGAATGCTTGGAGGCTCCGCATCAACGTGCTGACACGAGAATGTATGACAGGGAGGTCGCGTTTGAAAACTGGTGATAAACAGCTGACGTTTGAACATCATTGTCATGATGTTAAACGCATCCTAGCGCACATTTAATGCAATGTAAATTCTTATTTTAATGTAAATTCAATAGTGCATATTTGACCATTTCTTCTATGATATTTTAGGGGAAGTTCAGCCTCCCTTGTTGTCTCAGAGCAATCGCCCCTGACTACTACTACTACTACTAACCAGTTGAAATTACATCGTCAGGGCTTCACTGTTATGATACTTGAAATACCATTTCATTTGGACTTTACATACACTTGCTGATGATGCCTTAGTACTTTTACTTACGTGGGATTTTAAATTCAAGACTTTTAATTGTAATGGAGTATTTCTTTACATTGTTGTGTTGGTACTAGGGTTGAGTCAAATACTCGCATGAAACAAGTATCCGGTACAGATCATGTATTTTTAAGAAGTACGAGTATCATATGAGTAAAACATGTCATTATCTGTACTCGTGATGAGGGAAAATAGCTGTGTTTGATTTGTTATTCTCAGCTCAATGCTGAGGCTGTTCTGTAAATACTTTTCTCGCAGGTAATAAATATTGCAGATTCTCATTAGTTCATATAAATTTGAGGCTTAACATAGCAACTTCTGATTAGGCCCAAGCTACTTTCGACTTAAACCCCATTCACTTCTGGGATAAACTCCGGCCATTCTAAGTACAAATACATATAATTTAGTCGGTTAAACAGATACAGACACAGATACAGATAATGGTGTACTCACTCATCCATAGTTGGTACTTTTACTGAAGCAAAGGGTTTGAATACTACTTCTACCACTGAGCAGCAGAACCAACTGGCATCATATCCACTTCTTGATGGTTTTGCTGGGGTCCATATCGAGCACTGCAGCACATCAACCTTGATTGACATGAACGTGTGCCAGCGTGATGCACTTTAGCTGAGAGGCCGCTGCTTGCTTTATAAAAAGGCAGCTCTCTGGCCTGCCAAAACAATGAAACTGCACTACCTGCTAATATCTACCAGCTCATTTCGCTGTAATGAAGCAGATGGAGCGAGTGGAGTCGGCACTTGTAGGTCAGAAACAGCAGAGGGGATTCTGTTGGGATTTAATAACAGTCCAGCAAGGACGTACAGGACATCAATCCCTCAATAGAAAGTGTATTACAAGCTCATTGTAAAACTTGACACAACCTCACCTGCTGTCTGAGCCAATATGTCTCATTTTAAAAGACTTTTTCGCAGGCTATCTTATTCCTGTGTGCCAATTGCACTCCATTAATGTTGAGGTATTTCCGGGGGAATAAAGCCGATCATTCATCTATTACAATGAGGCAGTGCATGAAAAGAAAACAGTGCGGGAGCTGGGAATTTTCCCAAACACACCTGCTGGTTATTATCTTGAAAAATACATATCACAAACCTGTAGTCGAATAAATGTGATGCAAACAAGCTCAAACCCTGTTCAGCTGCACCACAAAAGCAGACTGGAGCATTGCACTGTTGAGGAGGGAAAATCATGCCTTTCCAAAATGTCATCTTTTCAGGAACCTCAGAAAAATAGCTTTGCTTTTGGCCAGACGACCACGCATTTTTCAGCTCCTCCGGAGGGTTTTGAAAGGTGCTTGCAAGCCCAACGCTCATAGATCTTTCTCAAGCCACGGAGGACAGTGCAATCCTTCATTTTGAATTAAGACATGTGAACACCACCAAGATTCCAGCTACATCGCGAGGTTTGGTGCCAAAAGCGGCATTAGAATGCACATGGGTCCTGGATTATTCTTGCATTTGAGTGGATGCATCTGTCCATTTACATCTTTGTTTTCCTCTGTACACTCCTCTGAGAACAAGCCTGCTTTTGTATGTTTCTGGAGGAGTTATTCTTCACTTTAGCTAAATCATCCATAACTTACACATGTAGGAGTTTGTCAGGGACGAATCTGTGCTTAAAGATCACAATGGGTGGTGCACTGTATGTGAGATAATGTTAGCTTCAGTTAATACTCATATACACTTTGCCTAAATCATAGAAATCCCCTACTGTGTAGATTTTATTACCCCCAAACTCTCAGCAAGTATAGGAACAGTATCCACATGGGACCAGGATGCAGATTCAGAGTACAACGGACCTTCTGTGCCGTTAACGGAGCTCAAATTGATTAAAGCATCATAACATTTCAACCTCCGCGGGGCATCTCGTGTTTTTAACTGCGTCTGAAGAGCTTTGGGCTGTCGTATGCAGAGAGTTTTGCACATTTTGCAGTTTGTAAAAATAATTTTCTCTCAGTAAAGAGGCCACTTCGGTGCACCTTGGCTAATAAATATTATATGGCATGAATGAATTGTTGCTTTTTGTTGTTTTAATAACTTCTTACAGACCATCAGTAGACAAATAAATACACTGTAGTGTGACTTGTGATACTCTGGGGAAGATGTAACCTTGGATTATGGCTGAAATATGTCTCAAGTTATTAGTTTGTAACATCAGTGAATTTCAGATAAGTTTTAAGCAAAATGGGCCAAAAAGGACCTTGCTCTATCTGCTCAAATGTCAGTGTTTTCTTGGTTTTCTTAGTCCTCTATGATTATTAGAAAGGCCTGCCTGTTGTTCAAATAAAACAAACAATTCTAAGACGTTAGCTTGGGCTGTAGGGGAATTGACCTTTCGCTAAGCCCTGCCCTTTTGTGATGGTCCGACAAGCTGTCGGAGTAACTAACTGCACTCCCTGAAGAAATATCATCATATTTTTTTTGGAGAAATGAAACAGTGATTCCAGAGAGAAGCATACAGAGGGGTCTACAGTCTGTGTTTGAAGGATATATCCAGGATGTCAAACTGACTCAGCAGCAACAACAGGTTAAAAAGACAAAGATAGTTAGAAGCTAAAGCCGAACTATAGGCTACAGATCACAGTGTAAAAGTGAACCACCACACCACTGCTGATCGCCACACAAGACAATGAATATAAAGGGAAACTTTGCTGATACTGAACCAGCTGTGTGGCTTCACACTGTTTGGCTTTGCCCCCCGTGCTGCAGCCAGCACCCAGACCTCCGCCGCCAGATGGGCAGGGATCGCCAACATTCATCTGCCCCCATGACGCACAGCTGGTTGAATATCAGCAAAGTTTCCCTGCTTCCCTTCACTGGTTCCTGTACAGCAGGGTCGGTCTTTTTTTTTTTTTTTTTTTTTTACTGTTATAATCATTAAAAAGCAAAAGCAGACCCTGGTCTGCGCCGGCCTGATGCTTCGCTATGATTGGCCAGTCTGCATCCATGTATGGGACTTAGCATAGGGTCAGTTGTGATGGGGTTTGATCTGTTTTCCAACAGTTTATAGACCAAAGCCGAACTGGTTTAATGGAGAAAATAAACAGCTGATTAATCACTAATTAATACAGTCATTATCTGCAGTTCTAATTTGATATATCTCTCAATTATTTCAACTAACATACAGGGCCAAATGTAGACAGAGACCGAACCACTGCGTGATAGTTGGTCATGCTACAGCAGAAATAGCAGATATCCAGGTCATCACAAAGGTGCTGGATAGTGTTATGCCAGGGCTCTGTCTGTGCAGGCCAGAGTCAGTCATGTTGAAACAAGAAAAGGTCTTCTCTGATCTGTTGCCACACAGTTTGAAGCTCAAGCTGCTGTCTAAAATATCATAGTTTGCTGTAGCGTTAAATAATTGAAACCAAAGGGCCCAAAGACTGTTTGAAAGTAATGCATGTAGCCACTGTGACGTCACCCACTGGGTTGTGGACTCCTATTTTGAAGCCTTATGTTTGGCATTTTGGCTGTTGCCATCTTTGATTCTTGAAACCAGACCAGTTTTTGACAATAGGGTGGAGCTAATCCTAATGCTAGCTGCTAGCTTAGTTAGCATGGTGCATCTACAGTCTTTGGTTAACTGTAATAATGCTAATGCTAATTTTCCCTAGCTAAAAACAGGCTTAAAACCATTCTTACCAGAAAAAGTGAACATCCGACTTCTGAAAGGGTCTTTAAGTACAATTAAATGCTGAAGAAGACTTTTTTTTTTTAGGCAACCGAAATGTTACAATTAAACTTTGATAAATTGAAAACACATTGGAAAAGGAACGGCTAAGCCTTTGCTCTGTGAGTTTGGGGTTACACCATAGTTACGTAACCTGCCCAACTTTGTCGGCGTGGTAGCAGATCGTCAACAGATGGCACCCAGCTTTCACTCAGAGCGACCACGCCCTTAATTATGCATAAGTTTAAGTTATAATAACACTTAAACAGGTGAGATATAAATAACCACTCGCACAATTGTCATGAAGGGGGGAATTAGCTATAGAGGCCAAAAGCATTGGGCTGTAAACATGTTTATTTGCTGTAAAGTTTGGCATGTTAACGTGAGGGTCTATAACAATTGACTCGATTTTTGAGCCAGCCTCGAGTGGCCATTTGATGAACTGCAGTTTTTGGGCACTTGCGCGTTGGCTACATTTTACAACTTCTGATGTTGCCACTTGGGCCAAAATGATGAAATACAGCTCCAGTATGTAGACAGGGGTCTCTACACACTTTTTGCAGCGAAGAAATAAAAGTTAGGATAAAAATCTTCTTCATGCAAAGTTCTGCTGATGTGAAACCTTTCTGCGTGTGAGCCCTCAGCGTCACACAGCACTGAACACTCACAGGTTTGTAACTGTAAGTCTGCATGTTGATGTGACAAACTCAGTCACGTCTTGACTGCGCTCATGAATGTTTTAAACCTTCCAGCACTCTAAGTCTTATCCATGCGTGATGTGGAAAACTTTTTTTTTCTCTCTCCGTGTGCATATTACATTAAGTTTATCCATGTACTCCTCCGAGTGTGTGCTGTGGTGTGGGTGGGTGTTGGGAGGATTTGCGCATACATATGTGTGCGTGTGTGACAGTAGCCCTGGCTGCCGGTAGCAGATGCTTATCACTGCCTTGCCTCCTTGCTGTAGATTAGTAACACATGATGGCACCTCATTCAGATAACCTTCTACACTCACAGAGCACTGCCACAGAGGTGGCAGAGACAGAGGAGGGGGAGGTGGTTTGGGATTCATCTCGTGTTAGCTGTGGAAATGCAGAGGAGATACTGATAACACAGTGCCCTCTAGTGAAACGTGTCTGTCTTTGTCTTCAGATAGCTGCCACACAGCTAATCCATATTCAAAGGGAGGTAGAAGGTGACAGTTTCCATACGCCATAGCTCAAGATAAGAGTAATTTGATTTGTGGTGTTTTTCAAATTAACGTCAGTTAGCAAACGGGATATTTCACAATGCTTCAAGACCAAGTTAGTACAGTGCTATTCTGCATTTAAAAATCAGTTAATTCAGAAACAAATCCAACATTCCACAAGACACCTAATTCTTGATCGTGCACCTCTGTGCAGTAAATACTGGAGAATTTAAATACATTTTATTGTATATATCAAAATGTGTTTATAGAATTGACCTGAAGGACTGAATTTGAGCTCTTCTTTCTTCCTCAGGACTTTGAGAAACCCAGTCCACCCCAGAAACCCCTACCTGCAGACCCACTCGGGAGGAGCTCTCGGCTGGGTCACAGTGTCACAGCAGGAGGGGTCCACCTCCCCGGAACTGGACCCCTCCCCATACCTATCCCCACTGTGCCCAGGCCGCCACCCACCATCCCTTTACCCAGCAGGTCAGTGCAACGTGACAGAAATGCCATGTCTTTGTAGCCCTTTTCAGACATGGAATATATAACACTGGCTTCTTCTGTCTGTTAAAGTAATGACTTACATGTCCATTACATAAATATTTGTCCCAGCTTTATTCAGATATGAGATACAATGCATGCTGTTTGTCACCTGGTTCATAAGAGGAGGAGGTGACACTGAGGGAAAGTAGAAATATCAAGGACACAGGTTGCATCACTGATGGATTTCAAGGTTTTTTTCTACTGAAGCCTGAATTGATGACCAGTGTGAGTGAAAGGGACACTCGCCCTCTCCTCTCACTAGTGAATCTCATAATACATTTTGTTATTTTTGATCATTTTTTGATTGATCTGAGAAACCCCTCCCCAGCAACTTGGCTAATTTGTCGTGTCTCTTGGTTTATCAAACTACTTTTGTTTTGTTTGTGCATGAGAGGAGATAGCTTTGTCACACTGCTCTAACCTTGGTCTGCTGTAGCCTTTACATGTATCGAGTAGCATTTAGTTTGATCAAAAATGTCACCACAATCAAGCCGTCCTAACATGATTACCTTTGTGACTTGAAAGTTGTCTTTTAAGAGACTCGTGCTTATTCAAATAATGGACTGACATGCACAGATGGATCACTGAACCTCTCCCTGGCCACTACCTGCAAAATGTCACTCAAGGAGACAAGTACCAACCACAAGAAGACTCACAATAACCACAAAGAAGCATAAGATGACTACAAAGATACACAAACAACTACCATGAGATGCAGAACAGCGGCAAATACACATAAAGAGAATCACGACAACGACAAGAAGGGGCAAAACAACTACAAAGCCGCATACAATGACCCCAATAGTTATCTGTCCATAACTACTGATATTGATATTATATCTAGTGACCACAATAGAGGGTAAAACAACCACAGACAAAAAATAACTACAAAAAAAATAATACAAGGACCCTCAAAATGATTACAAAGACACAAAATAAGTACAAAAAAGATGCAAAACAACAATAAAAAAGAAGCTAAAGTTGGTGGGGCCTTCTGCATGTCTGTGCCCAGGGACCCATTGTCTCATTATCTGCCCATGCCGACTTGTAAAATTGCCATCAGATTAGCAAAACAAGGTATGTCCAAAAGGGGATATTTTGCAGTAGTATATACTATAGTGCAGTGGTTCCCAACTGGTGGGTCGCAGTCCAGAAGTGGGTTGCAGGTCCATTCTGAATGGACCACAGGTGACTCGCAAACATGTCAAGTTTGTAAAAAGCACACTTAATTTTTAATTACAGTGAATTTCCGACAAAAAGGTTTTACTTTGAAGTGCCATTTCCTGCTGTAGAGTGATTGACGCTACTTGACAGAGACAGCAAACTAGCTCGAAGACATGGCCACATGCAAGTATGATGCTGAATGTATTAAACTCTGTTGACCTTAATCTAAGGAGAAATCTGGATCCCATGGCTGGACCACTTGGGAATCACTGCTATAGTGTATAACATGAATTTGTATTTCAGTAAAATAAACTATCATGCACATGTTGCTGATTGTATTTGATATCACACATTTTATCTGCACTGTGGTGATGACATCATGTTTTCTTGTTTCAGACCCGTGCCGATGTTGCCCTACAGACCACCAAAGACTAATAAGGACTGCTGAGCTCTTGATGTCGTGGACGAGTAAATGTCCGACCAACAGACGAAGACTTTCTTGATTTGCACTAATTACTGAGACTCTGTACGACCTCTTGGACAGTCGGAAGCATCACAGAGTTTCCAGTAAAAGGGGGCTAACATCACACCTCGGTGCTACGCCTCTATAAGGTGCTTTGTTGTCCTTGCTCAGGTACCAATGAACTATTTATCTATTTAACTATTTAACTGCGGTATTACCAGTTTGTGCACAGAGCACTCTGATCAAGAGTGATTTTCCCCCACGGAAAAGTTCAGAAAAGAAGGAATCATGGTGTGATTTAGAATATTTCTTTTGCATTCTTTTGTGATTTTTATACTTTTTTTTCTCAATGAAATGCTGAAATATATGATGTTTTTATAACCAGTTAAGTTGCTTGAATAAGTGAAGCGCTAAAAGAGTTTGTCTTTGGGTTAAAATGAAGATAAAGGGAAATGGAGCACAACTCAGCATGTTGCCAGTGCAGCTTGTGGGCCATCGAGCAGTGTTAATTATTCAGTTTTTTATATTTTTATGATGTATTCAATGCCAAATACATCTTTTCTATCATGTCACCACGGTGCTACAAAGTAGATATTAATCAGATCTTGTTTGAAATGAAATACATTGGACTCACACTGCGTTTTTATTGTGGGATTAATCCGATCAGCTCATTTCACAGCCTCACAGTCAGGCTCTTTTATTCCCTTATAAGTTCACTTTCGCGGTAGAGCACTAAACAGGAAAAGTACTTTTCACACATTTCAGGCCGGCTCTGACACACTGCTCGGGGCACGCGTTGGACGCTCCACATGCTCTCCTGATACTGGCAGACGCTGCTGCGGAGTCTCAACAGATTTGACAGACTGATTGTGTTCCAGAGAATTACACCAACACCAAATAATTCACCATTAACTCTGGTGTTTGTATGTTTAACATTCACACTCACTTTGTCCTCGAGTGGGCGAGCCAAGCGGGATGACTTCAGCGCTGTGAGCTTTCCAAGCTCCCCCTCGACCGTGTCCAACAAGATGTTTTTACCATATCTGTCCTGTCTTTTTTTTTTTTTGCCTTCGTAACATTCCATTTGGATTTTGTAGGGCTTTGTTTTTCTCGAACGCTGAGATTATTCATGCATTCACAGCTTTGTGCATCAGATTCAGAGCTTGGCATTGCACTTCATTTCTTTGATGTTATTTGTTGTTGACTTGCTGTTATACCAAGAGGGATTCAACTGGTGAAATCTTTACAGCGCAGTTATGTTTTACCTGTGTCAGTGTTCACTTTGGATGATGCATTTTATATTTGTAGTGTGTCCAAATGCAGTGCTTGTCTCCTGACTGCTGCAGAATGATTGAAGTCCCTGCAGAAGTGTGCAACTTTCTTGTTTTGGAGGTGTTCAGATGTGTCCGACAGTCCGAGTAAGCGCTACCTGCTGGAAAATATTTGTTAGTGCTGTGTCGATTAGTCGTTAAATGTTTATGCCATTTGTAAATCCTAAATGTAATGTGTTTATTTGCATAACTGTAACATGTTTAAAAGCCATTGTAAAGTGTAAATATTGTATGTCACTATGTCACTTACCATTTCTTCTTTTTTTTTTTTTTTGTTCTTTGTTTTTGTTTTTTTGTTTTTTTACAAGCACAGTAATATAAGAACTGCTTTAAGGTGATACCCCGTTGACGCTGGGTGGCAGAAACATGATTTTAACCTGTACCTTGTAAGCCAGAGACGGATGTTTCAGGATAACATTTAAACTGAGAGATTTTATTGAAATGATATCAGAGCCAAATAAAAGTTCCTTTATGACTGTTTATAACAAGTTACTTTAATTGCACTCGTATTTTGATTTTTTTTAAAGTTATTAAAAAATATCTTCAAAAACTGTAACAAAGCGATCACTTCAGAGAAACTTTTAAAAGCTGCCAAAAAGTCGCAATGACAAACAAGCACCAGCAAACACACAACCAAATTCTCAGCGTATTAAAATTACAAAAATAAGTGTGTCTAAAAAAAATAGTACTAAGTATGTGTGCTTCCTATTAAGGTGTTAGGCCATTCTCTTATGAGGGTCTGCTCTGCTGTCCTAACACAGCAGGCTGATCATGGTTGTTCAACACTGCCACCTGCCAGACAACTCTGGTCATTACAACAACTGAAGTGCATCTCTTCACTCCAGTTTATCTTGTTATCTTGCCTTGATGTGCTCCTTCAAGCCACAGGGTGAAGTCGCCCTTGACCTGATTAAGGACGTGCTTCCTCCAAACACTTGTCAACCATTACTGGGGAGGAATACAAAAACAGGACAACCCTTGACCTCCAAACTGGCATCAAGAGTGAAGGAACCAAAAGGAGAATAATGAATACAGACCACCTTGCAGTGGGATCACTCCAGCTGCAAAACAGAGATCCATGACTTAAAGTGAACATCGGCCAGGAGCGTAAAATCGAGATTTTACCCCCTACATCTGACCCCTTGCTGGGACCACACCCACTGGGCTTTCATTTTGATCTCAACTACACACCTGTAAAGTTTCAAAACTACATGTTGCACTGCTGCGATGTTATGGCGCTGACAAAAATCTGTTCACAGACATATAAAGACCTGGCAAAGCACATGAACTAGTTTATCAATGTTTGTTATCAACTAAAAACAGTCACAGATTGATTTAGGTTAACAAAAACGAAACAGCAGCCAATTATATATATATATATACATATATATATATATATATTTAGCAAAAGTAACATTTTAGCATCATAATTAAAATCATGGAGAACTGGGTTGTTGTGTATGTGACTGTATGACTGTTGGGTTGTGAAAAAACAAAGTTTAACTGAAAAAAATGTTTTAAAAGAAACTGTAACAGTGCTTTTAGTTTGAACAGTGCCAGTTGTCAGCCACTGGTGGGCGCTAAACACACTTTCCAAATTTCTCAATTTTTGTTAGTTGGAAGGAATTGTTCAATATTTTGTCGAACAGTCTCATCGGAAGTATAAGTACACCTGCGTTGTTTTTTTTGGATAAAGTTGCTTTGACAATCATGAAATTTGAGTGGATCATAGCTCTCATCATCAAGAGCTTATGATTTTTTTTTTTTCCCCCCAAAAGGAAGTCAGCCATTTTGGATATCTTGCATTCATTTTCATTTTACGAACATGTTGAAGGACTTTATAGTGCACAAAATATCACAAAGCTTTGCACCCGTGAGTATGGGTTAGGGTTACAGGGTTAGAGTAAGGGGTTAGAGGTTACGGTTGTTTGATCAAGTAATTATTTTGAGTTGGTGGTTTAAATGGGCATGGTTGTGGGACACTGGATCTACAGCGCCCCCCCCCCTCACTTTTTGATGCCCTTTCTGTACTCAGAAACTCAGAAGACATGCCAACCAGCTTCCCGCCAGTAACCCCAATGTGCAGGAAGGTGGGAGGGCACATTAATTGCTGCTTGCATCTTCCACTTATTTCAGTTTTCTTAGCAATGATTCTACTAATGGGTTCTGTAAGTGTAGCTGCACTGTGGAGGTTGAAGCAGAGCAGACTTTGTGCTAACCTCCTAGTTTTACAGGTCTTCATTTTCTGGCACAATCATTTGTTCTCGGGTGTAGAAATAAATTATCTCCGTGTGTTAACCACTGCGATAATTAATTTCTTAATTACGAAATTAAACCACAGTTGATAAATAAATGCATTTCACTTCATCTACAGCTTGTGGCCTTTGCGTGTGAGCCAGTTCTCATTGTAAAAACATCAGATCCCTCTGAGTCTCTGCCCATCTATCTCTGTTCTCACACCAGTGTGTGTGTGTGTGTGTGTCATCTGCTGATGACCGCACTTCTATGGGATTAGTCGCCACATGACAACACTGGGCTGGCTGCCTAGAGAGCCTTTCATTTGGCTTCACTTGCAGAGGCGGTCTGTGCGCTGTCCAACAGTTTACTGAGAGCCGGAGATTTCCAAACTTCTTCTCTTTGGATCTGTAAATGAAGTCTTAAGTGGACGGACTGGGAGCTCACTTGCAATGGAGCAGGATGTTACCAGTTTAACTGGAGAGGACTGTTTTGAGGGCAAATCGCCCTGTTGTTCAGACACAGAAGCTTTGAGTCAAGGAGACAAAGAGTATGATGACATTTTGGAGCTTAATCAGTTTGATGGACTGCCTTATTCCTCCAGGTTTTACAAATTGCTGAGAGAAAGGAAAGAGCTGCCAGTGTGGAAAGCAAAGTGTGAATTCATGGACACTTTGGCCAAAGGACGGTTTGTCATTGTCAGTGGCTCTGCCAAAACTGGGAGAAGTTCTCAAGTGAGTACCATAAGGCATTTGACACTTCAGATTGAACTTCCATGGAGAATATTGCACATTTCAGTCATGCAACAACTTTGGTAGAGGGAGATATTCAAACCCTCTGATGATCAACTTATAGTGGGGGAGCATCTGTGATGTAGACAACTTATCTCACTCTTATTTTGAAACAGATTCCCCAGTGGTGTGCTGAATTCTGCCTGTCAGTCCAGTTCCAGCACGGCATGGTGGTTTGCACGCAGATTCACGCACAGCAGGCAGTAGATCTCGCCTTGAGAGTGGCCGACGAGATGGACGTCAACATTGGTCATGAAGTTGGGTACAGCATCCCTTTGGAAACATGTTCCACTAATGACACAGTCCTCAGGTATGCTATAGCAGCATTTCTAACTTTTAAACCCAGATGTATTTAGTGTTTCTCTATCTGATTCCTTCCCTCCTTTTGCCGGGTTCCAATAAGGCACACTCACGACACACACTGCTAAATCACCCCGCCTTTTCTTATTCACAAGAGAGAAGTGAACAAAAGGACTAAGGGGGCTCTTTTCAGGGGCTCCTCCACAGCTGCCCCGGCTCCCTGTCTGCCCATATGTCACACTCCCTCATGTGGGTCCCTCATAAGTCAGCTGGCGAACAAAGAAACTCTGCACACTGAGGGGAGAAAGATCAGATAAACAGGCAGCCGGCGAGAACGAAAGGATCCCCTCCTCACACTAATTATCAGAGTAAATTACTCTAATAGGGGAAAAGCTGAAGTGTAGACAAAGTGCCTTTCATTAAGATGCCATTCTGAGGTTCCTCTCTTTCAGCCTAGGGGCTTACGAATAAAGAAGGCTGAGGATTTATTTCAGGCTATTATGAATTTGAATACAGTGTGTGGCAAGTGCCTCTGTGCACGCATTTGCTCCCTTCTAATGTCAACTATCATTTTATTGCCCACCACAGGTACTGCACAGATGACATGCTCCTGAGAGAGATGATGTCAGACCCTTTGCTCGAGCGCTACGGTGTGGTAATCGTGGACCAGGCCCACCAGAGGACTGTAGCCACTGATGTACTCCAGGGTCTGCTGAAGGACATCGCCCTGCAAAGGCCGGAGCTCCACGTGGTCCTCCTTACAGCTGTTGAACCCAGCCCAAAGCAACTGGCCCACTTCACCGGGTCAGCGGCGCCTCTGATACGCCTGGAGAGCCCAGGTGTAGGGGAGGTGGTGCACAGCAGCACAGGCGACAGCTACTTCTGTTCAGCTCTCCGCCTGGTCCTGGAGATCCACCACTCTGAAGAGGAAGGAGATGTGGTTGTGTTTCTGGTGACGACGCAGGTAAAAAGCAGCAATGCATGATTGAATCAGCAGTCTGAATATATGTCTTCCTCTGACTTTCTTCTTTGTTTGCTATCCACCAGGAGATAGACCTGGCCCATGACATCCTGTGTCATGAGGCGCACAGCTTATCCCCTGATCTGGGTGAGCTCCTGCCTATTGCTGTGCACCCTGGCCAACCTGGGAATCTACCCGCCCTGGGGGAGGAAGAGACAGGCCAGAACCGCAGAGTCTACCTCACATCCAGCCCCAACGAGGACTTCTTCTGGGCTGCTAGCTCAATAAGCTTTGTCATTGATGCTGGGCTGGAGAAAAGATATGTAAGTTAGTCCTGATTTGTTTCAGTAAAGCTTTCGATTTACTGGTCCATCTACGTCCCAACCCTCACCTATGGTCATGAGCTATGGGTAATGACTGAAAGAATGAGTGGATACAAGTGGCCGAAATGAGTTTCCTCAGAGATAGGGTAAGGAGCTTGGACATCCGGAGGGAGCTCGGAGTAGAGCTGCTGCTCCTTTGCGTCGAAAGGGGTCAGTTGAGGTGGTTCGGGCATCTGATCAGAATGCCTCCTGGGCACCTCCTATTAGAGGTGTTCCAGGCACGTCCCACCAGTAAGATGCCCCGGGGCAGACCCAGAACACGCTGGAGAGATTACATATCTCGTTTGACCTGAGAACATCTTGGGGTCCCCCAGGAGGAGCTGGAAAGCGTTGCTGTTGAGAGAAATATCTGGAATCATTTTCTCAGCCTGCTGCCCCTGCGACCTGGCTTCACATAAGCGAACATTTACACAAATCTTGTGCCGCGCCTGAATCTTGATTTATTGTTGTACGTTAAAAGGTTACAGACTTTTTTACCTTAATTGGTGCAGAAAACGAACAATTTGTGCATTAAAATTCCCCAGAAAGCAGGAAATTAAGTATTTGATGCACCAAATTTTCTTGCAGAGATATCCAACGGCACATTTCATATAAGTCCTCCCAATGTTGAAACAAATCCTACACCTTAAATATTGTGTAGCTGGGGTAATAAGTACTTGACTAAATGTTCTCAATTACATTCAACCACTGTATATAATCAGGATCAAAACACTGTGGTGCTCTTGCAGGTTTACAACCCCAGGATCAGAACAAACTCAGTCATCATTCAGCCAATCAGCACGGGTCAAGCAAAGAGTCGCAAACAGCTGGCGGGTCCAACAGGTGAGAAGTTAAACTTTTACAGAATAGTTTTGGTGTAACCCTGCTGTCCTGCCTGAAAATCTGAATATGGTCTTTCCGTCCTGTAGGCAAGTGTTTCTGTCTGTACCCAGAGGACAGACAGCTTCCTACAGAGATACGTCCACATGTTGTGGAGTCCGACATCACGTCCACTGTGCTCTTCCTGAAGAGGATGGAGATTGCTGGGCTGGGTCACTGTGACTTCATCGACAGGCCTGGTGAGATTTACATAAAGTAAACAGGGAATGTTTTCACGGCCGTTTGTATTGTCTGGGCCCCTGGTGTTTGACTGAATTTCACATCATCCTCAGTGATAATGAGATGATTTTTGGGTTCAGTCAGTCCGTTCCCTTTTGTTCCGACAGACGGCAAGTTTTTTTTTTTTTTTTTTTTTTTGTATTGGAAGGCAGTGAGCCGTGCCTCAGCTGAACTGACAGCTCCTGTTCTGCGAGCATCCTTTTAGAGCTGACCTGCTTCCGTGTGCTTTTGTTCCCCCGGATTTATTCACCCCCACTAACACACAAACACACACACACACACACACACACACACACACACTCACACACTGAGCCTCCCATTAGTTGATTAGAGCATAAACACAGTGTTGGTCTGTGGGAGTGTAGATGATAACAGAGAGCATCTAAGGTGGATTAAATTCCATCCTCTCGCTCCGTCTCTATCTCTGTGTCCACGTCTCTTTGTTTCACCGTGATGTTGATGGAACAACATGTTTGTTGCAAAGACAGAATAGAAAATCTCATTTGTACCATGACAGACTTTTCATTTTGCATAGTGATGCATGGCAGATGTTGGTAAGGATTATAAAATCCTAATCTTCTGCTGCCTTTTTGCTCCGAGCGTGCCCACCAGGGTGCCAGTATACTGCAGGGGGATTGCCCCAGTGGGTCACCACCACTTTGGATTACAGTTTAGACAGCATGAAAACTGCAAATATAATCCATAACCATTTAAATCAAAGTGTATTAGTATGTAATTAATAATCTCCTGGTTTAAATACTATACAGTAATAAAGACATGTACTGGTTCTCTGCAGGATTTGGTTCTCACTTTAACCAAGGTTTAATTTTGCAAAATAAAAACAATGTATTATCTAAAAACCTTTCTAACCCAGATCCTGGAGGCCTAATGCAGGCTTTGGAGGAGCTAGACTACCTTGCAGCTCTGGATAATGATGGCAACCTGTCTGAGATGGGCATCATCATGTCTGAGTTCCCCTTGGAGCCGCAAATGGCCAAAACTGTACTCGCTTCCTGTGAGTTCGACTGTGTCAACGAGGTGATCATCATCGCTGCCATGCTAACAGGTAAAATGTGCTGGGCTGCCATTTGAGCAAAAATATATTAGTAAGCAGTATGTTCTAATAATCACATTTGTCTTGTGGATGTTTTTTAGCACCAACTTGCTTCACAGTTCCCTCTGCCGACCTGAGGCCAGAGGCAACCCAGTGCCACATGAAGTTCCAGCACCCAGAGGGAGACCACTTCACCCTGATCAATATCTACAAGGCATTTAAACAGTGCCAGCAGGATCCATGTGAGTTTAGAGAGCATCACCACACGTGAACACACACACACACACACACCCACACACACACACACACACACGCATTCTTGTAATTCTGTCTTTGTGAGGACCCTCATTGATACAATGCATTCCCTTGCCCTGTATCCTAACCTTAACCATCACAACTAAATGCCTAACCCTGACCTAAACCTAATTCTAACCTGAACCCTAAAACCAAGTCTTAACTGTCAAACAGGCCCTTGAAAAAGTGAGGACTGGCCAAAATGTCCTCACTTTGCAAAAATGTCCTCACTCTGTTGCTAAAATATGTTTTTTGGTCCTCACTGTGTAGCATGTACAAGTACACACACACACACACACACACACACACACATACACACACTCACACAGATGTGAGAAAGCCATATTTACAATAATCACAAACTAAAAAAAAAAGAATACTTTTTTTAATCATTACAAGAAGCTAAAAAAAATATGATGAAAGCACATCCATGACAGTTTTTGGGTCAATATTTGCTTTATGAGACGCATATAATTATGTTGATTTTTGTCCCATCTGTATGTCGTCATCAATGTTTGCGCCTTCCTTAAATCCTCCCTGTGTCTCTGTCTTCTCCACTTGTTAGACTGTAATGAAGAGAAGTGGTGTCAGGATTTCTACCTGAGCCACGCTGCTCTGCTGATAGCTGACGCTCTTCGCGCTGAGCTCACTGACACCCTGAAGAGAATCGAGCTGCCCATCTCGCTGCCCGCCTTTGGTTCCCGAAGGAACACCCTGAACATTAAGAGAGCCCTGCTGGCAGGGTTCTTCATGCAGGTCAGAAAACACAACTTTATTATAACACTCAACAAAAACTAAAATAATTTATTAGATCAGCTTCGACAGCTTAAAACATTTCAGCTCACATCAAACACCCAGAGTCCGCCTGAAGACTCTAAAAGGCCATTGAAGTCCTCTAAGTGGAACTAATGCAGCAATGTGGAGTGTGCTCTAATCATGTGTTTATTCTATTAATCATCACATAATATGGGCTTATTGAAATATTAAAGCACTTCTGTTCATTTAGTAATTTAAGTGACTGACAATATGGAGAAACAGTTATGTTCCTTTTTATGATTAATATTCATTATTAAAATTATGGGGTGCCTAGTAACTCAGTGGGTCGAGCAGGCGTCCCATGTAGAAAGGCAGTGTCCTTGCTGCAGCCGCTGCAGGTTTGATTTCAGCCTGGAACCCCTTTGCTGCATGCCATCCTCTGTTTCCCCCCTTCACACTAACACTGTCCTATCAAATAAAGGCATAAAGCCAAAAACAAAAAAATCTTAAATTTGACAGACATAACAAGTAAAATCATCAGTGTTTGTTGATTTGGATCGTAATAAATTTTAATGTTACGCAGTGTTTAAGTATAATAGTGGATAATATGTGAGAATATATAGAAATAGGACATCAAGTTGGTAGTGGACCGTACAAGATGTAACTTTGGAAGGGACAAAACACGAGACAAAACCGAGACACCTCACAAACTAAATGGCCTAGGAACTTTGGTATGTCAAACAGCCACTACAATACCCTTTTAGGTCTCAGGCCTTAGCATCTGAACATCTAAAACCTTCTTCAGCTATTGTAACTTCCACAACTTCCACTGTTCATGCACAGTTTTATCCAACAGCTTTCTTACATCTCAAGAGACATGTTCTTACACTTATACCAGCTTACACTTCCACAGTCCAGCTTCTCTCAGTATTTTGTATTTTGACTGCCACTAAAACTTCAACTGTTTCAGTATTTTAACTCCTTGAAATCATGGATGGATTACTGAATGGGCCAACCAGGCACAGGCCCAGGAGCCCAAAGTGTCAGGCCCCCCTCTGGCCTTCATCTGCAAAATGTCACTCTGATTATTACAACATATACAGGCCTAAAAGAGACTCAAAATGAACACGAAGAGATGCAAAGAAACAGGAAATGAGAGACATAAAACCACAAAAAGATGCATAATGACAACAAAGAGATGCAAAACAGCAACAAAAAAGAGGCAAACCACAAAGTCTGAAATGTTTCAGCTGCAAGTTATGAGAGAAGTTGCCTTTTCTTGTCATCTTTTATGTGTTGGATTTTTTTTTATGTGCACTATTCAAGGTAAAATCAGTATACACAGTATATCCTATATCAGTATAGCAACTCCAGTCCCTCTGTGGAAATCCATCGGACTGTGCCTGGCTATGATTTCCCTCAGGTGGCGCGGGACGTGGATGGATCAGGGAACTACTTCATCCTGACCCATAAGCACGTGGCACAGATCCATCCTCTGTCTGGATACGGAGCCAAGAGGCCCAAGCTGGGCCTGCCTGAGTGGGTGCTGTTCCATGAGCACTCCTTCTCCGAGGACAACTGCCTCCGCACCACAACTCACATAACACCGGAGGAGTAAGTCTCAGCTTTGTTTTAACATTTTGTTCTTTGGATATTTTAAACTGTGCACTTGTTTAACAGTCACATAACTGAATGTGTTCAGTCTTAACTAGACTGCAGTCTCTTGTTGCTTTAAAAGAACCCAGCAGACCACCCGTCTAATCTGCACATTTAAAGAAGCTTAAATGTAATCAGACGGACACATTCGCTTTCCTGTCTGGTCCAGATGTAAAACCTCAGTTCAGCAGGGACTAGTCATGCTGGTTGTGAGGGGAGGTATCCTAATCCTGTTCTCAAGTATCAGCTGGTTGGAAAGGGGATTATGGATAGCACAGATTCCTGGGAAAGTGGAGCTGTGGTTTAATGGAGGAGGAGAAAGCTCTGCAGCCTTTGTCATGCTCTCTTAGGTTCTTAAAATGTATCGATCCATTCATTGCCGTTCAAATAATAAAAGGGGAAATATAAGTATCTGTAACTCTTCTATTCAGCGTAAGTGGAAGTCATTCAAAGCCAACACAAACTGAAAAGATTAGTTCTTGTTTTTATCGACAACGCTGTCCTCTCCTTTACCAGGTTCATTCAGATGGCACCACAGTATTTCTTCTACAATCTGCCGCCTAGTGAGAGCAAAGACATCCTCCAAAACATTTTGAACCACGGAGCTCCTCAGTACCAAGAGAAGAAACCTCAGGCCTCCCAAGTGGAACCGCAGGAGGACCAGGCTTCTGACCGCTGTGTCATACAGTGACTGACTAACCCACTGCTCCCAGTAGAATTTATTGCACTATATTGCACAGAAGCACATTGTCATTTTATTGATAATTTGTTGTTTTTAGGAGTCATTTCCTTTCATCTGTGTCCCATATTTCTGTCACAATATCATGTTCTGTATTTATGTTTTAATAGTGCACTAATATATGAAATGAAAACAATAACTGCTGTTATGTATATTTGTTCTTATTCAACAGAAAAATCTGGTTTCTGATTTTCTCATACTTAAAAGTTCCTCAAAGTTTATAATTTCAGTTCACAGAACCCGCTGAAATATTTAACGACTCTGTGGCTCCTTTTCACAGTTTACCTTCAGTCACTGTCCAACAGTTAGTCACCCACAGCACTGAGGGTCCAGCCTGATTAATGAGGTATAGGGACAGTATGGGCCCACCTGCAGCTCCATCTGGTGTGGACACAGTTCAGTAACTGTGGGGTGACCCAGTTCACTGACACTTCATTGAAAACATCATGTCCCCTCTTCAGTGACCCGGGCTGAATGGTGCTGCAAGGACCAGTGCCAGAACCCTCGGGGTACAGTGTCGTCTGACCCACTTAAAATCTTTTACAAACTGTCTTTTCGAGGCAAACCAGCTGTGCACAATCTGGTTTAGGATCATTTAGTAGATGTTTAAATGTCAGGATAAATCAATGGAAATAATAGTCCAATATGTTACATCATATCCTCCTGAGAGCTGACCTTTTGTTTGGTATTCACTTTTAATTTCTCCTAGCTGTTCTGGATCAGTAGGACCTAATAAGTACAAAAAACTAAACATTGTTAATGATAATAAAGTCCCAATGTCCTCAAATGAGATGACAATAAAGTCCCAACATTTTCAAACCAGTACTTTCTGAATGCAGTGTCTTAGTTTATTATTGTGGCTAAACTTCGTCAAATGTGTTGCCATTATCAGACTACAAACATTATTAAATAAACAAGTTTCAACCATAAACTGTGATCAGGTTTTGGACTTTGTCCACTTTTGTGTCAGGACTGGCTGCAGACTGACTTGACAGAGATGGCTGCCATCTTGTTTTTACATAAATTAGTGTATTGTGCTCTTACTACCACTAGGTGGCACAGAAAATTGTCCACGAACGAGGACAACAGGTCTAAGTAGAAGGAAGTATATGGTCAAGTAAAGCCAAAATGTGATGCCTTCAAACGAGGATGCAGAGTCTCAGGAGGATAATGTATATTTGGTATCCAAATGAATAATTAAACTGAAAGTTAAAGGTACAACTCCTCCCCAAATCAAAAGCGCATATTTTTCTTCTTACCTGTAGTGATATTTATCAATCTAGATTGTTCTGGTGTGAGTTGCAGGGTGTTGGAGATATCGGCCGTAGACATGTCTGCCTTCTCTCGAGTATAATGGAGCTAGTTGGCATTTGGCTTGTGGTGCTCAAGGCACAGACAAATACATTTGAAAAACTCAACAGCAATGTCTCTTCCCAGAAATCATGACCCGGTTACTCAAGATAATCCACAGATCTTGTTGTGAGCAGTCTTATGTAGGAACTATTTTCTTTCTACCGAACTACACCCACCAACAGAATCAACAAGCAGAAAGAAGCTAGCTCTACTGCTAGCTCACCTAGCACCAAGGAGGTAGCTAGCGTCACAGCTCAGCCAAGGAGGACACCATTAATGTTTACATCTCCTGCTGTCATGAGCACGAGCCTCTCATCCATGAGTAGGTGCACGCTTCCTACTGCGCGGTGATACTACTACTTACTAGCACAAGAGCACATTAGCATTAGCACATTAGTATTTTGTGACAAATATAGAAACATACAATATCATGAGGGTAACAAAACATCTACAGAAGGCACATACAATTAAAAACTTTTTATTTCCATGTCACAGCAAACCATGCTGATATAAACTCATTTGTACATACAGCCGTGTGGACACACGAGCCTCTGAGTTTGCATTGAATGTTGCCAAACTATTGCACACTGTCATTTTGGAAAGCAAGTAACACACTTGATGAATTATTAAACTTGTCAGCTATCAGTCAAACTTCAATGAATTTTATTCACAGCATTATTGGTATTATTGAATATCAAAAACACCAATTATAGTCCGATGAATCAATTTTTGTGAGCATGTGCTAAATGATTTCTCTCTGTTAAAGCCCCTGTGTTATACGCAATTACACCATCTGTGAAATCTTACGCCGTATGTTTTTGTTTGTAGAAAAATGAGGCAATCTGGGTGATGTTTACAGTCAACACATCCTACAGATCGGAGCTTTACGTGTGACCCATGACCACATAAGCAATAAGAAAGTTAAATAATATCTTCAGAATTTACAACTCTTTTCACAAAAATGTACAATTGAAAACCTGTGATGCAAATGTTAGAAAAAGATGAGTTGGTTTTAAAGGCGCAGGAGGTGAAATTAGCTTTGAAAACTGTAATTCAGGTAAGACGGTGTTGCCTGAGCATGTGCCTGTTCATAATGGTGACTATAAATCATTGTGTTCTGTCACAGCATTTTATAGAAGACAATTGTTGGATCTTCCCCAGTGTGGCGCTTCGAGAAGAGTTAAGGTCTTGAGCGTCTTCCTTGCTGTGGTTTGTGTCTTCATCATGAATGCATACCCTTGTCGTCACTTCCTGTTCTGGGAGTAAGCTGCTGCAGGAGCTCTATGTGGAGCTCCACACGGTTAAGCAGAGGTGCGTTTTTCTCAGCTCGCAGCAGCTTGGAGTAAACATTCTTATAGGTCTTCAACAGCTCCTCATCCTTATTGCTGTCATAGACATAAATAAGTTGGTCAGAAGAGACCACTGAAAAAGTCTGAAGGATATTAAAGGAATACTAGGTGAACATTCTTCATGAATTTAAGTCACTGGGGCCCACGTTTAACAACAACAACAACATCTATTTACAAAGTCTCACAAAAGCTGTGCAGAAACACTTCTCACTAAAACGTCATGATTCAAAACACCTAAAGAGAGCTCATATGCACACTCATACTCAGGCACAAAGCTTTCTTCACAAACTAAAGGTAACACGCTGTGAGTAAGGGTGCTTTCAGACCTAGAGTTGTCTTGCTTTGGTCCTAATCAGGAACTAATTTTGTTCCAAAGTTGCGTAATTGCCTAGAGATGGTTCATGTTCTCACAGCAGCATTTACAAGAGGACCAGATCAAATGCCTTGTGCAAGAAAGCTGCTCTTGATTGGTCAGAATTTCCATGCGGTAAAAATCCAGGAAGTAAACCAAATGTTGAAGAAGAGTACACTTGCAAAATAAATGTAACACTTTCTAATGTCACAATGGAGGGACAATTACGCAGGTTGGTTTTAGCGCTGCTCATCGTGGACTATATTGCTGTCATTGTTCATTTTAGTCAAACCATACAGTTTGAAAATGAGGCGCGGCTCCAACTAGAAAACAATGTTTTGATGCATTGGATGTGCTGAATGTGCATATTAAGGCAGTACAGGAGGAGGTGCACATTAATAATCCTCCAGGACTGTAACATGCTCATGTTTAACCCAAACAATGTGTCATGTGACTGCAGTTGGTTCAGATTGAGGTTGGAACATGTTCTCACCACAAACGAACCGCACCAGAGTTTGTTTGTAACCAGACCGAGACCACCTCTTCAAGAAGGTCTCTGTCTGGCTGCGAATGCTGTGTTCACAACTGTCCAAACGAACCGCACTTGGGGGGCAAACAAACCTCAGTTTGATTGAACCGAACCAAACGGCAGGTGTGAAAGCACCTTAACTGATATATGAATGGTCACTCTGCAGGTTAAGTATTCCTTTGAGATGCCTATATAGCTTAACATATAAGATTTCTAAATTATTGCTCACCTTGGTTTCCGTTTCATTGTCGTCATCAGTTTGATCAGCTGCAGCAACAGGAAGGAGAAACTGGGCTCAAACACGCCAATTAACTTCATCACTTCCTCAAGGTTCAGTCCCGAGGCCGGAGCAGGGGCCACCTCAGGAGACTCTGCCGACTCAGCAGCTTCTGATTGACTCAACTACAGCACAGGAAGTGAAAGGAAAATATGCTGTAGGTTAGAGTGTGTGGTCAAGAGAGGGCAACCCAAACAAAGCTTTGCAAAGATGCATCAGCATGAGTGAGCACTCCCATCTGCTGCTCTGAAATGTACCTGAATCTGCTCCTCCAGCAGCTCTTTATGAATCAGCTGGAAAGCGTGGCGAGTTTCTGTCATGATTTCTACTGCTCCGGTGAGGCTCTTCAGCTTTGCCGCACTGCTGCTCTGACCTGTGCAAACATAGTAATGAGTCTAAGAGGCTGTGGATGGAAATGCTCTTTCTCTTCTCTTGACTAAACCAAACATGACTGAGAACAGTTACACACCTGCCATGGTGAACTCAGCAAAGGCCACCCTCTCCAGGAGCGTGCGGAGCAGCTCACAGGGTGCGTCTTTGAGGCTGAGGAATAAACAGACAGCCTTGCTATAGTGAAGCTCTGCCAGGCTGCGATGCTGCTTCCTCAAGTGTTCATCCCCCACCTGTCACACAATTAGAGCCAGAAACACAGACATCCTTCAGTGTGTGTTATACTGCCGTAAGTAATAAACACAGACATCCCGTCACCAGTGACTCTATTCTAGTCAGTGTGTAGTCCTTTTTTTGTTGCAGAAAATAACGCATTTTTGGCATAGACAGCTAAGATATGTGAATTATTACCACAAAAACAAACAAATACTGAGAAAATAAATAATCTGTATAATCTGACATGGTGTCCCACCTGGTTGCGGAAACAGCTGTGGTACATGGAGGCCAGGCGGTGGTGGATGGTGGCAGCTCTGTACTGGTAGAGCGGCTGACGAGCCGACTCAGTGTGCAGGTCGCAGTATTTTAGGGACTTCATCATTGCCTCAGTCACCTCCCGCTCAATCTGGGAAAACACACACAGGGATAGATGGTTTTAAATATGCACCCATATAGTCACCATGATCTCCTTTTGGATGTAATGTGCATATCATAAATGATCTTGAGATTTTCTTAAATGTATAAAGCCAACTTTTGTAGGATATAAAGTACGATATCCAATTTATAATATCCGTTTACTATGTGTTCAAACCCACCTGCTCCTGGGCCTTCCTGGACAGCGGTGCGTAGTCCTGCAGAAGTGTAGCCAGGGTGAAATAGGTAGTGGACAGCTCCCAGTTCACACTGTCCCACACTGCTGGGTGGTTCTCTCGACTTGCCAGTGACTTCATAGCCCGCAAGTAATAGTCTATGGCCTGACATAAAAGATTAGATGAAATTATTTATTAACAGAATCCTAGGGAGAGTCGACATGTTGGAAGATGGATATAAAAACAATAGAGATTGCAAAAGAACAAGTAATTTCCCACTACATTCCAAGACATGAAGGATTTGGCATGACACCTTGTTGTAGTACAGAGCCTCTTCAGGTGAGAACTCCCCCCTGTTCTGGTCGGCAGACACGGCACAGTGGGCCTGAGCACAAATTCTCATCAGCCTGCCAGTGTTACACAGCAGCAGGGCTGTGTTGGTGCTGTCCCCAATGGCTTCGAAATCCTTCATGCCTTTCTCAAAGAAGGCAAAGCTCTTTTTCCACATCTCCTGCTCTGCTACCGACACAGACTTCTTGGCTAGAATAGGAAGGAGAGGGACCAATTAGGTACAGTACTGTTTTCTGTACACAATTTTCAAAGTTACATCTGTTGTCTATTAATCCCACGTACCTTCTTTCTCTGTCTGCATTGCTGCAGCCTGGTTCATATAGTACACTCCCATCTCGTTGCGGATGTTTCCCAGCCTTTTGAGCACCTGTGCGAGCTGATCCGAGGCATGATCTTTACAAGCCTCTGAGAGGAGCAGTTCATACGCTGCCTCGTAGCACTTACTGCTAACAAACAGCTGGTACTCTGGGTCCATGGCCAGGTCTGTCGCCATGTTGAATGCTGGTGGGTAAAGAGAAAAGGCAATGACAAGTGGAGTTAAATTAAATTACATTTTTGGGTGAAACAAGTGCTGGAATTTTATTGTGACTGGCGTTAGTGGAACAGAAAAGGATAAGGAGACACCAGGCCTTTAAGATCCTTAATTTCAATATATCAAGCATGAAAGCAGGCAGCTGTGTGCTTTAAAATTTGTACATTTGTCTCTCTTTAGCGACTCACCCTGACAGCTGCTCTCTCTGTGCAGGCTGTGCAGGATCTCCTGGTCTTCTTTGGTCTGGTAGCTGTATTCCTCCAGGTAAGCTGCTCTGTTTTTGGCATTCTGGGCCAACATCAGCTGGATGTCCCCACACAGAGACAGGCACTGGCTGTGAAACTGCAGCACCTGCGGGTGCAGTGTACCGCTCACTGAACAATAGGCATCTGGAGGAAACAATGGAAGAAGCAGCAGGATTGGGAAAGAGAAATAAATGTTAAATGAGTTATTATATTGCCTCATAAAATGTAGTAACGTAGTTACAGTAGCAGCATGAAGCTTATTTATTTGATTATTATATCTAAATGGCCAAAAGTGGATGTTAAATTATATTACTCAATTCTTATTCAACTTTAACTGAATTAATACATTAAATAAATGACACTATAATAATTAAGACGGGCAGACATTTTAAAAGTAAGCATTCAACAAAGCAAAATGTCAGTTACAGTCTTATAAATAGCCTTACCATAACACTGCAGAGACAGCTTGATGTAGCGCAGGGCTCGTCCGTACTTCAGCAAGTTCGTGGCTGCATCAGACAGGACGTAATACGCCTTGGAGGCTTTGAGGAAGAGCTGCAGCTTCATGCGGTGCTGCCATGACCCGGGGATCATCCCAGAGCGTGTTGGATGCTTTTGGTCCGCCTGCAGTGGCCTCGCTGATGACGCGCACATGTTTGAAAAGCAGCAGAAAGACATTTGGAGGCTTGAGGGATGAAGAATGTGTGTATTTCGTTTGCAAAAACACTTGCAACTTAATAGACGGAGACTCATGGTGTATGTCATAGTGCTGACCTGTTTCCTGTCTTATTATGCGGTGTTATATCTTTGAAATAAGGACTGTAGACTGACCTCTTTCAAGAAGAAGAGAGATGCCTTGCTCAGCAGCGCAGGCTCCAACTGCACTTCTATCCTCATATTTAAGAGGAATGGGAGTGTTAGGGTCTGCAGCTGGGAGGTCACTCTCCTTCTTGATGGTGCCATCCACTGCCTTCATCCCCTGTGTAGTATATTACCATAATTACTAATACAGTAGGTGACATAACATTATTAGCATTGTATGTACGCTAAATATAAATATCATGCACTCGCCTTTAGCACATAGCTCAGGACATGTCTGCATCTCTCCTCCTTGTCTTGAGAAACAGGGAAAGCACCACTTGGCTGCATGGTTGAAAGAAAATGGAAGATTATGCTTTGGTGTTTCATACAACATATTAATCTGTGTATTCCACACTGTCCCCACAGGTCTGTGTGTTTTAAGAAGCACTCACTCTGATCTGATGAGTGGATTTGTATTTCTCCGGGACCGACAGCTCCCCAACGGAGCGGATCACGGCCACGGCTTTACTATCATCCTGTGGGCTTGAGCAAGAGCTGTAGGAGCCATTGTCGTCGCTGTCCTCGCTCAGCTCCTCCTCCTCCTCCTCCTCTTCCTCCCTGTCTTCGTCACTGTAGCTGTCCTCTGAGCCGCCGGCCCGGAGCGACTCCCCTTCGTCTTCTTCCAGAGGCTCGTCGAGCTGGAACAGCTCTGACAGCATGTAGTGGGCGGAGGCGATGATCTGAGCAGACAGGTGATGGAGGAGATCAGGAGAAGAGTCAAGTTCAATCAAATCCAAACTTTGGCAATCTCACATAAAGTCACTTTTTGCTTCCCCGCTGTCTAAATATAGACTGAAAATACTGCTTTTGATCACTAATTTGGTACAGGACTTTTGTTACACATCATCTCTTCTCTGTCCAAGTCTGTCCCACTTGTATCTAATTTTAACTTTTTAAGTAAGGGTGGAATATCTTTTTAAATCCAAGCTTACCTGGGGGTGCCTGTCCTCATCCAGAAGTTTGACGCAGTTTAAAAGCAGAGTTCTGATTGTGCCATAGTGCTTTCTGTTTTGCCTCGCCTTCAGCATCAAGTTACTGGCAACTCTGCACCGCAAAACAGAAAATAGACAAGAACACATTACAGTTTTTCACCATTTTACTGTTAATTATTTAGGCATAACTCACTTGCAAGAGTTTAAAATGACCAATTTAATCACTTGCCATATTTTCAATAATATTACATACTTATTTTGGCTCTTCAGGCCTCCTACTACACGCACTTAAACTTACTGAAGTCCAACTATACATTTAAAGATCTGGTCAGCTTAACCAAATCATAAAATACATATTATAGGTAAAATATTAAATAAACTTTCTGTGCCATGCTAAAAGCTCTTTTTGGACAGAAAGACATTTTTCAAAATCTACTCATGAACTTCAGCCCCTCAAATTTATTGATTTTCCAAGTTTTCGCAACTGCAGTGATCCTAAAGTACAAAGATGCTCCTATCCTGAGTCTTTCCTGAGACTTACCTGTATAGCAACACAGCCACAGGAAGAGTGAAGGGATTCTGACACTTCTCCTCTTCCGCCTCCTCACACAGAGTAGTAAGATCATAAAGCTTCACAATGTCACTCCCACTAGCTGTGGAGTCAAGAAATCACATTAGACAACATCAGGATAGACAAGTGCACAGCGCACGGCACAAAACTTCAGGAAAAACAAAAACTTCCTGTTCAGTTATCTCCCACCTTTGAAAAGCCAGTATGTGTGACCCTCTTTGGTGCAGTTGGACTTGAGGAAGGAGAGAATATTTTGGGCGATGTCTTTCACCACCCTCGTTGAAAAAGTCGAGTTCTCCAGGTGAGGGATGTCTTCTGTTTTTATCATCTCGTATTTCTGCAGAGAAAACAATACAGGCAAAAACAGCGACAACTTTTACTCCCACTTTTCAATAAAAGGCTGAGCGATGAGTGATTTTCAGAACTTCAGAACGTTTTTTTAATCATTAAAACAACTTCTTTAGAAAATACAGATCATGTCCTTCTGAGAACATTAACCATAGCAATCATCAAACAGATATAATACTTACAAACAATAATTTACCTGAACAATGCCATTGACATGAAAGCACATGACAAGCTCTGGGACGTTACACATCAGATTGTCGAGCCAGTAGTCGATACCTGTCAGAATGTTGATTGGCTTATTGTTGTCCCTGAAAAACAGTCAGAAAATTAAAGGTCAGATGTTAGATTAAACACGAATAATATAGTGGAACCACTGTGTAATTCTGATGAGGCTGCAGCATCCAAAATTACATTTGTGGCTCACCTTCTGAGGTCAGATAAACTAAATTAATGCCATGTGTTAATCTGCATTATCTTGCTGACATAGATATCTAAGACAAGACCCCAACAGAAAGCAACAGCAATGCCATTAAAATCACATGATTACATTGTCATTTTCGCTCTAAATAAGTTTTAATTTTTTATGCTTAATGAGAGCAAATGGTTTGAAATTCCAACCTGAGTCTCAGACTGACGGCAGGATAGCGACCACCTCCGAAAATAGGCATGTTGGACCCGACCAGCATGTGGATATCCTCGAATGTCCACATGATGTTTCGCACAAAGTCGTTTCTTAAACCCTGTCGAACAAGTGACATCAAAATGTACACAGACATTAGACACATGCTACCAGCTGTGGAAAGAATGCGATTAAGGAAGGGTAAGAGATTGTATTACCTGACTGTTCTCTCCTTCGTTGAAGAGCATAGGCAGGTTTTGCTCTTTGGGTACAGACGTCACCTGACCCAGAGCAAACTTGCTGTCCACTGACACACTTTCCTGCACATGTAATGGTGGCAATACTGTCAGTGCAAGCAGTGCAAACCAAAACCTTCACTCACATAAGTTTGGCAGCCAACCAAGGGCCAGTCTAATCAAAAAACAATATTTTCTAACACATTTAATCTCACTAAATCCTGAAAGTCATGAATGGCTAATGCACACTGATTCCTAATCAAGAAGAAATTAATTTAATTCCTGAAGTAACACTGCCTGATTGGAGACTGCTGAATACCTGTCCAACAGCTAAGATACTGTACCTGTTTGGGAGTGTCTGATTCTTCTGTATCAGATGCTGTGCTGGTGAGCCACGAAGAACTGAACTCATCTGTCTCATTTTCCTCCTCTCCTTCATCCGGGTTGTCTGGAACAGGCTCTGCAGCCCCATTACCGTTTATACTGGAGGAAACACAGCAGTTGTTGTTGGATAAAGACTGGGAAACATGCACCTTAAGATGAAGTGTAACCTAACTCCCATGACTCCCATGTGCTCACCTATAGTAGAGGAACTTTGACAGGATTGCTCTCTGATACCAGTGCTCTTTACTCTTCTTTTTCCTCTGCCACTTCTGATCTATTAGCCGCTGGTAGAAATCTTTTAGCCATGTCCAATCTCCTGTCTACAACACACACATACCAAGGAGAATACAATGATTTAATGCACATACACAAAACATACTATAGGCATACTATCTATACTTAAAGTCTCGAATGAGCCCTCCTGTACCTGAGAGGATCTCATGAAGAGCTCTTGAATGTCCAGCTCATCCAAAAGCAGCGTCCTCCCCACGCGGTGAACGGCCATACTGACGTGCGACTTGCTGTAGGGAATTTTCAGAAGCTTCTTGATGTTCTGAATGTGACAGAAAAAAATGATAACATCAGGTGCATGTTTGAAAAACAAAGACAGAAATGTTTAGAACAGCTCCACAAACCTCTGAGTCTGACACCACGTCGACATCATCCCCGATGCAATCAATGAATTCATACGCCATCCCAAAACTACAAAAGAAGAAAAGGAGCTTAATCACTACAGAGTGTCTGCTGATGGTGACATGGATCGGGTGAGGATGCTTAATGATTTAAGGCATTTACCGATGACTCAGTATCCGTGATTTACCCACTGACAAGTTATCCACTGCTCCTCATTTATGGTGTCTACACTGTATTTTATATAATTCTATTTTAAATATTGTGACACAATACAATGCAACAGCATAACAATCTACAAACTCCAAAATAACCATGAGTTTAAATTCAACTTCTGAATTAACACCCCCAACTAAAACAGTTTCAACAATAACTTAACATTTCAGCCATCATATTTGTTGCATGGCTGTTGTATTAGACTGCATTAGTTTTAGCCGGATGTATCCAACATGCTGTCAACAATGTTAAAATCAAACCATTTTAAAATGTAAGAGGGAGGCAGAAACACAAAATGTGTCTAAGACGGAAATGTCAGAGCTATATGGGTTCTTTTCTCCATCTCAGGTGGGACTATCCACTTGTTTTCCAATTTTGGACACGAGTGGTTGGGGCTATTACGGAGTAGTTGGATCAGCCCTTGCCAAGCACACCACTCTTTTTTGCCCTCTTGGAGACATACAGTACAGGCCAAAAGTTTGGACACACCTTCTCATTCAATGCGTTTTCTTTATTTTCATGACTATTTACATTGTAGATTCTCACTGAAGGCATCAAAACTATGAATGAACACATGTGGAGTTATGTACTTAACAAAAAAAGGTGAAATAACTGAAAACATGTTTTATATTCTAGTTTCTTCAAAATAGCCACCCTTTGCTCTGATTACTGCTTTGCACACTCTTGGCATTCTCTCCATGAGCTTCAAGAGGTAGTCACCTGAAATGGTTTCCACTTCACAGGTGTGCCTTATCAGGGTTAATTAGTGGAATTTCTTGCTTTATCAATGGGGTTGGGACCATCAGTTGAGTTGTGCAGAAGTCAGGTTAATACACAGCCAACAGCCCTATTGGACAACTGTTAAAATTCATATTATGGCAAGAACCAATCAGCTAACTAAAGAAAAACGAGTGGCCATCATTACTTTAAGAAATGAAGGTCAGTCAGTCCAGAAAATTGCAAAAACTTTAAATGTGTCCCCAAGTGGAGTCGCAAAAACCATCAAGCGCTACAACGAAACTGGCACACATGAGGACCGACCCAGGAAAGGAAGACCAAGAGTCACCTCTGCTTCTGAGGATAAGTTCATCCGAGTCACCAGCCTCAGAAATGGCAAGTTAACAGCAGCTCAGATCAGAGACCAGATGAATGCCACACAGAGTTCTAGCAGCAGACCCATCTCTAGAACAACTGTTAAGAGGAGACTGCGCCAATCAGGCCTTCATGGTCAAATAGCTGCTAGCAAACCACTGCTAAGGAGAGGCAACAAGCAGAAGAGATTTGTTTGGGCCAAGAAACACAAGGAATGGACATTAGACCAGTGGAAATCTGTGCTTTGGTCTGATGAGTCCAAATTTGAGATCTTTGGTTCCAACTGCCGTGTCTTTGTGAGACGCAGAAAAGGTAAACGGATGGATTCCACATGCCTGGTTCCCACTGTGAAGCATGGAGGAGGAGGTGTGATGGTGTGGGGGTGTTTTGCTGGTGACACTGTTGGGGATTTATTCAAAATTGAAGGCACACTGAACCAGCATGGCTACCACAGCATCCTGCAGCGACATGCCATCCCATCCGGTTTGCGTTTAGTTGGACGATCATTTATTTTTCAACAGGACAATGACCCCAAACACACCTCCAGGCTGTGTAAGGGCTATTTGACCAAGAAGGAGAGTGATGGAGTGCTGCGGCAGATGACCTGGCCTCCACAGTCACCGGACCTGAACCCAATCGAGATGGTTTGGGGTGAGCTGGACCGCAGAGTGAAGGCAAAGGGGCCAACAAGTGCTAAACACCTCTGGGAACTCCTTCAAGACTGTTGGAAAACCATTTCAGGTGACTACCTCTTGAAGCTCATGGAGAGAATGCCAAGAGTGTGCAAAGCAGTAATCAGAGCAAAGGATGGCTATTTTGAAGAAACTAGAATATAAAACATGTTTTCAGTTATTTCACCTTTTTTTGTTAAGTACATAACTCCGCATGTGTTCATTCATAGTTTTGATGCCTTCAGTGAGAATCTACAATGTAAATAGTCATGAAAATAAAGAAAACGCATTGAATGAGAAGGTGTGTCCAAACTTTTGGCCTGTACTGTATATGGTCTACAATCGGGACTTATAAAGGCATTGTTTAGGTTAGCTCGTGCAGGTTTCCTTAATGCAGCCAAGATTATACTAAGGAACTGGAAAAACACAAGCACACCTTGTTGAAAGGACTAAATTGATCTTATGAGTTTTACAGCCTCATACGAATTCATAGTAGCCAAACTGAAAGAATCAGAGTCCAGATTCACTGACATGTGGGGCAGCTTCCTCAGATTTATTACCAGTGGGGATCAATAGATACCAGATCTATCAGAAAGCCTTAGAAAGGAGGCATGCTGTGCTGCCGTGTTTGCTTTCAGTTTTGTTGTTTACTGTTTGTGTTCTTTGTTACCTGCAGACTACCATGTGAAAAGTACATTTTGTACTGTAATGGTGCAGGATGTTAGCGGAAAAAAAAAACATCTTGATGATGAATACAAAATATGAGTGGAATGAAAGACTACACGAATCCCACTTAACCCCACTGTACATACTAGAACAGTGGTTCCCAACTAGTCCGGCAACAGGGTCCAGATTTCTCCTTAGTCATTAGTTCAAGGTCCACACAGTTTAATGTATTTAACCTTTACTATGTCACACTAAGTATGGCCAAGTCGTCAAGCTAGTTTGCTGTCTCTGTCAAGTAGCTATCCATTAGTCACTCACTCTACAGCAGAAAACGGCACTTCAAAATAAAAGCTCTGTGCTGGAAATTCACTGTACTTCAAATTTGACATGTTCGAGAGTCACTTGCGACTCTGAATGACCCTGCGACCACCAGTTGGGAACCACTGCACTAGAACGTGTCTGTAGACTGGTGAATGCAGCACTTAGTGTGTGATGTAAGGTCTTATGGACTCCTTTCAGTTTTGTGTTTTGTCTCACCACTATGGAAAGTACACTCAGACAGCGTACTCTCTTTATTAAGCAAAAACTAAACATCTCTACAGAAACCACAGTACAGTTCCACACTAAATTGATAAAGATCAATTATAGTAATAGTATTTCTCATGATGATGTACCTGGAGAAAGGCTTGCTCTTGCTGCTGGACCCTAATATAGTGGTGCCAGCGCTGCCCAGCTGGGGGTTTTCTCTCAGCCAGTTGGCAGGAGGCAGCTTCAGGTCTGTCTGTTCCTGCAGCAGAGCATAACTGGTGGGAGGTGGGGCAGCAGAGTACTTCACCACGGCCCGGCTCTTTATTTCACTGTTTCCTGTGCACACTGCGGAGTCCTTCAAGATAACAAGGTAAGACATCATGTTGTAAGGAAGTTAGCATGACCAGGGGTCACTGACAGAGGTAGGCGTTGGATTTAGATCGAGGTCCTTCATCTAAATAAACCTTTCTGGTTACTTACATGTTTGCTGTTCTCTCCTGAACAGGTAGGGCCAATGATTTCCTCCTTTGCATTATCCAGAGGGGTCCCAGCAGGCTCTCTATCCCCAGCTGATGCGCTCATACTGGACACGCGACCGTTCAACACACCAAACTGGCGATTTTTTAACAATTAGACAACCTATCCATGTCTTCGACAACTCACGGACAACCTATACATTAGCTAGATAACCAGCGAGACGCGTCATTTATGTCAATAAAGTTGTCTCGAGTTTGCTAGCTTGACAGGCTAGCTCCTTTTAAAGAACAACGCTGACTCCTAGAGATGCAAAAAAAGAAGTGTAGTCATGCAACACGGTATTTAATTTAAAGCTAGACGACGCTCACATGACGGGCTGTTGTTGTTTTGTTAACCTTAATAATTTCTAGCCCTTACATGACTTGTTAAATATGCCTGCAGCTTCTCTTCCTATCACCAGCCTGCCAGTCTGTTGTTGTCAGAGCACACGTTAGTGCGAGCAGTAATAACTTCCGGTTTAACGGTAAGAAAAACTACAAAATTCATTTTTATGTCTTAATTCGACGATAAGAATAACTCAGAATTTTAGGAAAAAATTAACACATTGTAACGCATAATATTAGCGTCTATATAAAGAATATATTTCAGTTTTTGCGATTTATTTAGAAAAATATATGAACCGGAAGTACTTTAAGATGTGCCAGAGCCTCGTTGTAGAAAAGTTGAGCACGTTCTGTTCTGTTCCGTTATATTTTATTTTGAAATTCAATCACGTTTTAAAGTATGTCCACTAGTTTTTAATTAAATGTTATGTTTATATTAATATTTCATATTTTGCAGCCAAAAGGTAGGCTTAAAAAAAACAACAAATTATTATTTTATTCATAATTCTTAATCATTATTTAAAAAACTATTTTACAAAGCGTTTTAATTTGTAAAAAATGTTGGTATTAATATTAAATGAAGTTAAATTAAATCAAATTAAATTAAACTAAATTAAATTAAATTGAATTAGATTAGATTAGATTGAATGAAATAAAACTAAATTGAATTAAATTAAATTGATTTGAATTTAATCTAATTTAATTTAATTTAGTTTAATTAACAAAGTTAGTAGTGCCAACCTACAGCTTTAATTTAATTACTTTAATGCCCTGTGGTTTATCTATATATTACACAATGGCTCTATTTTGTTATAATATTTGATATCATATTATATTACATTGCATTCAGTGGTGTGTCTTTTATTTATGTAGAAATAGCTATATGTAAATGTACAAATAGTCTTTAAGTTAAGTTTGACATAAAACATGCTGTCTTGGGAAATATTAGCAGCATAAAGTAAAGAATAACACTTAAGAATAGTAAGTGGCAGAAAGTTTTTCGTTTGAAAGTTTTGTTTGTATGCTCTGTGTACATAAAGATAATATAATATAGATTTAATAAAATCTTAAGATATAAAGTTAGGCTAGTAGTAGCTTGTCAATGTATTAAAAGTAGCTTACAAAATATTTCCCTTTGAAAATAACAAACCAAAGTTGAGGTATAAAATTACCATATATTATTTTATATTACTATTATATTATATTATTATATATATATAATCATGGTCAGAAGTTATATAATGCTGGGGAATGTAAAGCAGCTGACTGACTGAACAGGGAGGAGCTGTGAAACTTTGCTTCAGGCATTTCATTCCTGCTGACGGGACCTTTTAACAACTCTCCCATTTAACAATAATTTCGCCTTCGACCAAAATCAAGTGGGAGCAGAGGAAAAGACGCGTCAAACCAACCTCTGCAGGACATTTTTGGGGACCGTGTGAAAAATAGTTTTTATTGCAATGCGAAGCTGGAAGAATCACGTGCGCGCTCAGCTGCAACACAGAGACCAAACAGAGAAACTGCCATATGCTGGCGTCTTTACAAGCTGTAAGATGAATATTTCCTCACTCAACCTTTGCAGTGATGAAGCTCTCACTGTTTTAGCCTGAGGACATGTGTTTGTTTTCTTTCAGTGTCTCAGCTGGAGGAACGGTTTGAAATTCGCAAGCGAATTTTGGATGATCAGTCTAAGAGGTGAGAAATGTAGAGTCATATTTGGCCTGTCTGATGATCTAATGCACAAAGCTTGATTCTGTTTTATTATAAATCTGATCTTTAAACACTGTTTTTTTATTTCCAGTTCAGAGCAAGGTGGAGTTCAAGTTGGGAAAGACACGAGACTCCTTCAACTCCAACTGAGAGAGAGTGAACACCTGGCAGAAAAGGTGTGTTGGTTAAATGTGGAGAAATCCAATTATGAACATGTTTCAGACATTATTCCACTGTGTAAGCAGCAACTGTTTGCACAAATATTTATTATAAATGTGAGACATAATCAGAAATACATTAATACATGGCTTTAAGTGGCTTTAACCTTGTGAAATTATTATTAGCATAGGCCTACATTTTTTCATCCTTTGTCCCCCCAGCTGTCTCAGACTGTCTCCGACCTGACCGCTGTCCTGTATCTGAAAGAGGCTGAACTGCAGTACTGGCAGTCACGGTAATTTCAAGTTTTCAGAGCATCACTGTCAGTGGACAACTAAAGCTATCAGTATGCTCCCTTCTTTATCAATCTGAAGAGACAGATAAGCATTGGACACCTTTAGGCACTGTATGAAAATCATTTTTATTATTTATTTATTATTTTCTCAAACATAGGAAGCAGCTAGATTCTTGTGTTGTAATATTTTATTAAGTTTGCCATAAATATACAGTCTTAAGATATTATGGGGAGGGCATTGCAGTTGTTTCTGAAGTCAGGGGGTGGGTACAAAGGAGATATTAATAACACAAGGGAAGGCCTGGCTTTTTTAAAGGTCCAGTGTGTAGGATTTAGGGGCATTTATTGGTGGAAATGGAATATAACATTCACAACTATGTTTTCAGTCGTTTAAGATCACACAGAATAATAATAATTGAGTTTTCATTACCTTTATTTAGTCATATCAAACAGAGCCGGTCCTCTTCCACAGAGTCCACCATGTTGTTTCTACAGTAGCCTTGAACGGACAAACCAAACACTGGCTCTAGATAGGCCAATTTGAGTTTTCCATGTCAGTCACCGTATGTCTCCTTCACGTTTGGCACACGGGAGAAGTTTCAGCTCTGCAACCTCACTATTGATGCCTATAAATCCTAGAAACTGGACTTTTAATAGGATGACATGTCAGATTCAGCAACTCAACTCTATACCTTGCATACAGTCCCTTACAATACATCCACCTGATTTGTCAGTTTATTTTGTGATCTAGCAAGCTCCAGTAAGCAAGACTCTTGGATCTAGCAAGCGAGTCCTTTTAAAGAAAGGCTTCTTATTATCGCTATGTATGTTACAAAGTAAATAAAATACTGTTAAATTGGAAATGGACAATTTTTTTTAACTTTCCCCTCTAGCATTTTGAAGTGACATTAGGCTGTTGTTGGCGCTGCTGTCACAAAGACAACCAGATCACTTTCCGTTTTTCTCAAAGCCTAGCAACGAGGCTCTTTATCTTTTGCCGGCTAGAGTTTCCAAAGTTAGTTGGGTTGTTCCACCATACGCTACTGGGCATAGTAACTGCTAAGAACTTACACTGATAACAAGGGATAGCTACCGATAGATACCAGGGTAAGCAATACCACTATCATCTTCGTTTTTTGGTTGCACAGTTCCACGCTTCCTTTGTGCTGTAAACTGAACCTTCAGTTTTCTGTGAGATCATACCAAATGGATAGAATAGCATAGTGAAAGCAAGGCTTATAGGGAACCAAACTAAACACCAGTGGTGTCACTATTCTGTAACCATTACACTGAATGATCAACATTCACTTCATAATGATAAGTTAAAGCAAAAAACGTGCCTATTTCCACTTTAATGTGATTACTTTGGGCATATAATAACATCACTCAAGCAACACACCCAAGATGCTACTGTATTTGACCCTGAAAGACCTTGATAAGGAAGCTTGAATCCACCTTTAGCAACTCTGTGTTTTTCGCCATTAGTGGATGAACTCGTGACCTATAATCCAACATCTAAAAGTTTAAAGTAACAGTACCACGAGCTAATCTAAGGTACAGTAAATCACTGTTTCATGACTTGTCTGTTTCAGTGTGTCCCACTACCGTCAAGAGGCTCGCACTCTGGCTAAAGGGAGTAACACCCTTAAGGCGACCCTTTCAGAATTTGAGTTCACCATCGAGTGTCAATCCAAAGAGTTGGCAGTCCTGCGTGCTGAGCAGAAAGGACTAAATGAGGCATTGGCAAAGGCTCGTAGAGAGAAAGATGAACTCATGCAACGATGGATGGTGGAGAAGAGGGAGGAGGCAGACAGGTTGAATAAGCACAACGACGTAGTGGAACGGTAAGTGTGATCTCTGTTTTACTTTGAATGATAACATAACCACAGTTGTGGAGATTTCAAGTTGTGTCTGATTACTGCTTTTCACCAGGTGGCAACGTTTGGCCAAACAGCTGAAGAAGCACCTCCATAGGGAGAAGAGAAAAGAGTATGTTCCCATAGTGACGAGCTCTTGGAGCAGCGAAACAGAGACGCCTACATCAGTCACTCCGAGTAAGAATCAGCACTCTCTTCAAAATGTTTAATGCATAATGCAGGAGGTGCAAACAAATGGCTGCCTCTTAATTTAATACCATTAGTTCACTGTAGTGCTGCACCACACGGACTGTCATAGGCACCAAGAGCCTTCATTAAGAGCATCCTTATGACCCTCTTAATTAACAGGGTCCAGTTGATGAGGTCAAGACAATGTTATCATGATCAACAAAGCACTAACAGCACAGATGAGGGCCCATTTAGCCGTCATTAAATAACTCAGTGGACTCGAGATGTCAGCTATAAAACCATGTTAGGCAGCCATTTTTATACATCTTGAGTGCTTCAAGAAAAGATACATAAATAAGGAACAAGGGTTGGGTATCTATGCGTGCCTACACGTTACCTTACTTTGAAGAATATGAACATGTTTGGACCCTGGATGGTAGCTTCTAAAGCAGTGTGTTGAGCGTAACCTAAAACATGTAATTGAACCTTTTTGTCGTGCTCATCTCGTCCTCAGGGATCAATAATACAACAGATCCACAACAGGGACACTCAGATCACTACTGTGTCTCAGCTGTGGCTGGAGTCTAATATTCCTCATGGGATCCTGGAGCAACAATTTTCAGTCTGAAGATGACCTCTCTGTACATTTCCCCATCCTCCATTTGTTTGTAGAAACTAATATGCCTGTATGTGGCACCAGAAAGATGAGAAGGAGTGAGCGCTTGCTACTAGAGGTGTTTGGTTTCTTATCTGTCTTTTTTTAATTCACCCACAAATTAATTTGAAGATTCCCATACTGTGGGGTGTCCACTCGCTCACCTAGTAGAGCAGGTGCCCCGCGTACAAAAGCTTTGTCCTTGCTTTGGCCCTTTGCCAATGTCCATTGTCCATTTCATGCTAGATTTTTTGGTAATACTTTACTTAAAGGTATCTACATAAGAGTGACATGACACTGTCATAACTAGGACATGACACGGTCATGAACCTGTCATGAACATTATGTACATGTCATAAACGTTTATGACTGCTGTCATTAAGTGTCATTTGGTTTTTGTAATAACAAGTTGACATTGTTTGGGTTGTCTTGATTATGACAACTTGACATTAATCAAAGTGACATTATCAGAAGTTGTCTTTGTCATGACAAGTTGACATTAAATTTGTTTGGGATGACCTTATAATGACAACTTGACATTAACCAGGATGACATTACCAGTAGATGTCTTTATGTCAATGTCAAGTTGTCATAATAAGAACATCCCAAACAAATTTAATGTCAACTTGTCATGACAAAGACAACTTCTGGTAATGTCACTTTGATTAATGTCAAGTTGTCATAATCAAGACAACCCAAACAATGTCAACTTGTCATTACAAAAACCAAATGACACTTAATGACAGTAGTCATAATCATTTATAACATGTACATAATGACAGGTTCATGACCGTGTCATGTCCTAGTTATGACAGTGTCATATCACCCTTATGTGGGTACCTTCAAGTAAAGCGTTACCGATTTTTCTATCTAATAAAGGCAAAAATGCCAACAAAAATTATTCCCATATTTTCTAAATATATTGTTAAATTTAGATTTTGTCACAGTGACTAATTTTACGTTTGCTGCTTTAACTAAACCCCCCCTTTTCCTAAGTAATGTCACTTACACTCCAGTTTACTTACCACGTCGGGACTTTGGCCTGATTAACACACCTCACTAAAGAATTAAAAATAATGCTTCCAGTTGTACCATTAAGGTAGTAAACAATTCAAAGCTGGTGCTACTGTACAGTCAGGGCTTGGTATTTATGACTATGTACCTATTTTCACTTTTTAAAGATTATTTGCACAGAAAATCACGTGAATCATTTTTTACTTCCTGTGTCAAAAAGTGTAGGCTATTTAAAAAACATATTTTAAAATTACTTTTGCATAATTAACATTTCCTATTAAAACTGACAAAAAGTAAAAATAACTATATTGTATAAGTATGTATGTTTTTTTTCTGTATCCAGTGTTGGCAAAAATAAAGCTGCTTATATGCTAATTTTGTTTGTTTTGTCGTCCATCAGAGAAATCCTTCTTGTAAGTTTCATACACACCAATTTAATGTCGTTTTGTCGCAAATTAGTCCACAGTTGCAGAACTGCAGAGCTCCTTAACAAGGACTGTCTGGATAATTTTTCAACATTTTAAAAAAATAAGGAAGGAAAATCTCACATTTTACATAAAATTACTTAACATGGCTGTAATTAAATATTCACAAAACTGGCTTTTTTTTGTATATTTACTGCCAGAATTCCAGTTCCACATCTCCATGGCAAATCCAGATCACATTTCAGGTTGTTTGTGCATGCAGCAGCACGTTTCCATAGCCACTAGTGTGTGTTTGCATTAGTTGCTAAGTTTGACAGTGTGTGTGTACTGTACTGGTGAAACTACTCTCGCAAACTGTTGCGAAAAATGGTAAAAGGTGGAAAGCGATATTCTTCAATGAGCAATGATGGCAAATGGGTAAGAAAATCCTCATTTTACATACAATCATTCATTCATTACGAATCATAACATCTGAACATGAGTGATAATCAGCTTTTCTGTCATTTCCTTCTCAGTTTGCTCATCCAGTTTCACCTGAAAACGAGATGAGGAGTCGTGAGGCCTGTACAAGCACTGGGACCATGCTGACTCAGGTTAACTCATCGTTGCCTCAGGCTTTGAACTTGCAGCGCTATCCTAAATTGAAAACTCAGCAGGTGTGTATGTACAGTAGATAATACAGTGTTTGGTATGAGTGTTCTTTTTTTCAAAGTATAGCCATGGCCCAGGGCTTTGAAAGATTTTATTGCACTTCTTATCAAAGCATTTCACCCTATTCCACTGTATTCAGTTGTATCAGACATTATAGTGTCATCCCAGCTTGAGTTTCTTTACAGATATCCAGAGAGTATCCACTCTCCTACCATGACAACAAGCTTGCCTTAAAAGACAACATCACTGTCTTCAGTCATGTGAGTATAAAAAGAAATGAAGGCCATTATGAAAAGTTCAGATCCGTCACCATATTACACCTTGAAGGGAAACCATATCTTTTCCATGTTGGTATTCAGGGTGTGGGCCGCAGGAAGTGTCTCGATCACAGACAGCAGAACATCTCCCACTTCTGCCTGTGCCACAACGGAGCTCACAGCAGCCCTGAAGAGACCGGGGGGGACGTCACGGTTCACCAGGCTGACTTTACGGTGAAACAGGCTGCTAATGTTCCAGCCAGCACCAGGCAGTTCCTCCGGTTCCCCCGCAACCACAAGCTGAAGTCTGAAGAGGCAGCTTTGGCGCAGGCAGGGGAGCAAGTCATGTGGTTTGGACGACACGACTCCGACCTCTCAGAGCCCCTGTCAGTGCTGGCAGCTACCAACTGCTCAGCACCAGCCAAGCCCTGAGATACTCCTACATGTAAGGCACTAGATGGCATCACTGAGAGGGCATAACATACAGAGAGGGTCAGGTGAGCTTTCTGAAGGGTCCAGCTGTCAAATAAATAACAGGACTAGAAACTGCAGGTTGTGTTTTCTCTTGTTTTGAGAGCTATATGGCAGACATGGATAAAAAGAAACCTTACAGTAAAGGCTTTATTCCACAACAACCCAGGTTAGACTGGAAAGTAGACTGTTAACAATCCACTTAATGAACTAACAGTGTATCATTAGTACATTTTATCATATGATTGACTACATTTAAGTGCTGTATTTGATTTGTAATTTGTAATTACTTTTATGTGCACAGTCTATACATACTTCAAATATATTTTTAAGTGACACTCTAGTGATTTGGCATTACATTTTATTAGGTTAGGGGATTCACAAAAGACAGATTTATTTTATTTTTTTTTTTTTTTAAAAAGTGGTCAAAAACGAAGCTTCAGAGGCTCAGATATATACTGACTTTTCGTCACTAGTTAGGGTCAAGCTCCAAAAACACTGGATCCTACATTTCCTGCTATGCAACTCATAGTGTCTGTTGTTAGACCTTTTCTGCTGGTCAATGCCAAGTGGCAACCTCCAGGATTAAAAAATGAAGCCAGCGCAGAAGTGCCAAAAACTGCAGTTCCTCTAATGGCTACTTGAGGCTGGCTCTTGAAGCCAGTAAATCCCCATGGATCGCCATTTTTAAAATGCCCAACCTTACAGCAGAAATAAACATGTTTACAGCCTGGTACAATAAACACCCAGTCCCTTTTACTAGCCCGGTGTAGCTACACATTTTGACAAATAAACGCCTGTCTCGATTAGACACCTCTGGTTGCCAAGCATTTCATTTTTATGGAAGTTCTGTGGATGTAGAAAACTGGATTGTTGACTACTCATTTGAGCTAACATTAGTTAGCTCTTGCACTTGCCTTAAACCCCGAGGTGATCAGGCTTTTGAGGCAGTCGCACCTTAACTCTGGAATGCTCTGCTTGCACCCCTGCTGCCTGCTGTCTGCTGACTGCGGTTTCCTTAAAAAGCCAGCCAAAGACACATCTGTTTTGGCAGGCATTTGGGTAACTTACGCACTAACTCTGTATTTTATTTATTTCGTGTACTTTCATTGTGTACTGAGATTCTTTACGGTTTCACACTCTTAACGAGGTGGCTCGGGTAGTCGCTTCTTCCTGCTATGTTTTGTTGTATGTTGCCCTTGGAAAGCACTTTGAGACTTTGGTCTGTGAAAAGTGTCATATAAAATTTTTTACTTTACTAACAATAAAGAAAAAAGATGGCGACTGCTGAAAGGCCGAACTCGAGGCTTCAATACAGTGGTCCACAAAGCAGTGGTCCTCACGGTGGCTGCGTCCATTATTTTATACAGTGTATGGTCAATGCCAATGTCTTTCAAATTCTATGTCCTAAACACATCACTCTGGCTTCTTTTAAAACAAATTGGAGCCATATATTCAATCTGAGATAGCCTTGATGACATAATTGGGTTATTTCCAACAATATTTTTATTGATTTTAACAGCAATAAACAAAAACATACACATACGCACATCTAGTATGTGTATATATACATCCACACACACACAAAAAAATAAATGCAATGTGCATTTACAACACTACAAGATACAGACACCGTTCTCTTTTCAAATTCATTTTAAAAAACTACACAATAGCAAAGAAAGGAGAGCAATAAAGCACCCAGCTCATCCAACCCAGACACCCAAAACGAAATCCAAGGCCCCTACATTAAATTGGTAACAAGAATCTGCAGATGGCATTACACTGTTATCTTCTCCACATATTGAATAAAGGTTGACAGATGGCATCAAATAAATTCACCTGCTCATTTCTATTATATCTGATCCTCTCCACCTCAACAGTACTGGCGACATTACCAAGCCACATATTCACATTAGGGATGTTTTTACCCTTCCACAACATCAGCAAGCATTTCTTAGCGGACATAAGGAAACAGTTGATAAGTTGTCTTTGAGCTGATGTAAATAACCCATAACACACAATGGGGTTATTTTCCAAGACTCACAAACATCATCTAACTTGTTTATACAGGTTGAATCGTCCTCCTTATGGCTATTAAACCAAACTTCATGTGTAAACTCTGTGGAGTGCCCCTTTAAAATATTTTAAAGACTATTTCTAGTCAAGTAAATTAATATTATTAATATCATTATTGTTTCTAGGTCCTGTATACAAAGTACATAATTAAAACTGCTAGCTAGTGTGATACAGGGTCCTTGAACACACTTGATTGCTACTTAAAGAGTAGCAAGGCTACTCCACTGATTTAGTATTACACTTTTATAACACTGTCAGACTCCTACTGGGCTTTTTTAAAATAAAAAACAGAGATATCATCTTTTTTATCCCGTGTCTTTTTCTTCTTTGCCAGAATCTGGCTCCTTAATTACCCACAATGCAAGTGGACCACCAACAGCACCATCAGAGATTTGGGTATACTGATGTAGCCTGGAGGCTCTGCTAGCCTGAAGCAGACTTCTTTTCAACTCCACAACCCCAGATTTACTTTCATTTTCAAATCTGTAGTCTCCAGTCCCAACCAATCATATATAAAGGACATGAAGCACAATGTTAGTGCATCAAAAATAACATGTTTAATATGCTATATTAATATTAAGTGAGTTTGAAAGCACATTTAGCAGACTAACACATGAGGTAGGCTGTAAGTTAGTCTACATTTTTTACAAGGTTCATATGTGTGACTTTGTAGATGAGAAAATAGGAGCAATGAAGTTGTAGGTGATGCAAGTATCTAAACAACCATGTATAGTCTTGATTTATAGCAGGGCACATTGTCGGAGCCCTTACAGGACTGTTGGTAGTTTGCAGTTTTGCCAGCAGAGGGCAGCAGGTCTGCACGAGTCATCAGTTGGCCTCCTGATCCACTGAGTTGTTCAACAGCCAAGTTGTGTGAGAAATGCAACAACCAAAACCCCTGTGTAATGTGCATGCTCTGGAGAAAATGTGGGGGGGAATAATTAGAAAAATAATCCAGCTATTTTTATTCAATGCATATCAACACGAAGACATTAAATTAGAGCATGTGAAATAAATTAAGCTTGATTTGAGTCATAATGCATGGGTTTGTTTCACCCCTGGGGATGAAAGGGATGGATATGTGTGTGTGCCGCCCCTACCAGAGAGGAGAAAGCGTGGGAGTGAATAACAGAGAACACTGCTCAGAGAAAAGCACTTAAGTGAAGAGTATCCCCAACCACTTTCTCCAATGGCTGATGTTTTCTCTAGAGTATGTTCTGACCAGCTGCTTTCTTTTCTTTAAGTACCCGCCGGGGAGATGGGTTTTTCTCACAAGCTTTCTTTCAGCCGTAGTAATTAGCTGATCCACATAGAGTGTCGACCTTGTATGAGTTTGTTTCACTTCTGAAAGGTGCCGTACACCTCACGTTTTATATATATATATATATATATATATATATATATATAGCGTGAGAAGAAAGCAGTGAGACATCCATCTGGAGCTGTTGCCCTTTGTGATTTCACTTTGAGATTATCTCACAAGCTGCTGCCAAAAAACTGATTCCTCGATGCAGGTGCACGACTGACACCGAGCTGCAGAGCCAGGGGTTTGTAATGACCATACCTTTGAAAAAAACAGGTGCAAAAAAACGAAGGTTACCAGCTCCATTTATTAACTGTCTTTGCCTTGTCATTGAAACAACAGTATAAAGCTGGTAAACATTTTTAGAGGCCACATCATGCCTAAATTAATCTAAAAAAAGAGGTGCAGTGGTGTTAATGAGAGGAACAGACGTGTTTATTAATGAAAAACACCTGTGTTTTGTGTTTGACAGTTGGTTCCGTCTGGTCTCGGCTACTTGTCTGCCACCTCTGTCCCTGTGGGTGCAGTTTGCAGACTACACTTTGCTTTGGACTTGCCGCAACTTGAACAACTCCTCCGCATGGAAGCCGCCAACACTTCATAATCAGAAACTCTCATTAGCTCTGTCAGAACAACAGTAAGGCTTTTAATACTTCACAGGGGAGACGAGAGCATACTGAAATTGCCTGTCAATCATTAGTCAGTATGTGGCTGTGTGAGATGTATTTGCCATGTTAGGTGAGGGATGTGTCTTTATATCGTGTCGAGGCAAAAACAGCAAGTATATGTAAATACAGCTGCTTGGTGGAATATCAAACCTTCTCCCAAGGACAAAAGACACATCTCAGTAAACAAGCATTCAACCACCAAAGCCTTGCACTTCATGAATATTAAATCAGACACTTTGAATCCTACCTCTTTGGTGTTAGGAGGCCCTAGTCTGGATTCTTACCATTCGCTGTGATTTATTCGCAGGTGCATGTGTCTCTTTGATGTGTTGAGTTGAGAGGTTTTGCACCTGTTAGAGGAAAAAAAATGCTTTGAAAACAAGAGGTGGATTTGCCAGACAGTCAAAATGACAGCAACAGAAGGAAGATTTGTGTTGCTCTGGTTTATTGTGTGCGTGTGTGTTTTCTTTCTTTAAAAAAAAGAAAGAAGCTGCTGTGCTGTTGTGACACACTCTGTTGTGCGCGCTGCAAAATCACTTTTTGTCAAACAAAATCTACCTTTTTTTTTTTCCTCCCGTGTCAGTTTTGGCATCTGTTCTGACGTTATGAAGTTGTGTGTTTTGCATTTTGTCCATTACCTATTCATTAAAGATGTGACTTGAAAAGAGAGTTGCCATGGAGATGTTTCGGTTAAATCACATATCTCCAAGATTTCTGTTTATTCTTTTGCCAATTATAACTAATGTCTAGCTTCCCTTTAGATTCCCCCCCCCCCCCTTCTTATATTCTTTTTAATAAGGTGTCAAGACTCACAGTATGTCTCTCCTTTTTTTTTATTTCATCTTGTTCAGCATCCTGTGCAAATAACAACTTAAAAGTCCAAAATGGCCTTCAAGGCACAGAGTCGACTCCCTTGGCCGGGTTAAACCACCTAACTGTGAGACTCCTTCCAATCTCCTGTCAGTCATTCCACTTGCGGTGCTTACAATTCCCTGGCAGTCTCTTTTTTTCCAGGCAGCCAGTTGGTTAGTGTCCCCTGGCAGCCCACTGGTCCTTGTTCCAGTAATGGTCAGGGGCCCTCCAGAGTCTGAGGGTGGTGATAAAGGTGGCTGGCTATCTCATTTCCACAGAGGACAAGATAACATCCTGAGAACATTCCCATCACTCGAGGAGTTTGTTCAGTGGAGATAAGAGCTCCCCAGCTCTGAAGCTCTGTGGGTGTGTATTCGGTGTCTTTTTGCCACTGTACATGTGTGTTTAAATGGAGTACTTTGGAGCTTGTTAGCCGCAGCCCTGCTTCCCATGTTGCAGCTGTGAGGTCCGTCGACCTGACATCGTGGCAGCGAGCACTGCTGCAGAAACACTGCCTCGGCAAGATCAGACCTCTGCTCGCACTAAATCACATTCCTCCATGTATTTTTCAAACCTCCGACACAGTTTGCATGCTAATTTGTGTGTAGGTGGTGAGTATAATTACATTAGGCTGGTTGTAAACAAAGACCTACAAGCAGCAGTCTGTTCAAGTACCCTACCCGCGAGAGCACAAGAAAATAGTTTATACAGGATGGATGAATTTATCATGCATAGTTTATACGAGGAAAATTGTATTCAAGACTGTGTCAGTTTGTATGCGTAGCTGTTGTAGCCGTGATTACACTGTATACAAGTGTGCTAAACAGGAGTGAAAGGGATTGATTGGTTTTGTTTACATGAAATTATATATTTGCTAAATGCCTTTTCAAGCAGAGTCACTCTTTTGGATTCCTGTTCCTGTGTATTGTTATGTATGTAGATGAAGAGGCAACAATGCAGAGACAACCTTGAGGCGACAAGAACGGACACGTCTGTGCTCCGCTCGGAAACGCACTTCCCAGCTCAAACACTGGCTCAGTTCGGCTTGCCACATTTGTACAATATTACCAAGTATTTCATCACTACTTAAGAAGCTCCACCTCTTAGTTTCATCTAGTCTGCTCCTTCATAACCTCGGCATCACTGCGTTTTAATCTCATTAGGTAAAATGGGTGAATCTATTTCAATTTTGCAGATCAGGAGCCGGACCACACACACCCACAGAATCTGTCTTTGCACCGTCTCTCACACTTGACCAAAAGGAGGTGAAGTGAAGTTAGTCACATTTTGATTTTTCGGTGCTCACAGTAGTTTTTGTGACTGTATAACCTCCTGCTTTCAGCTCCACTGCGTACCATATATAGAGTTTATATAGTGAGCTGTGGAAAGTGCTTCAACATCTCACTTAAGCATTCACGGTATTCTATTTCCTGCTGTGGAATGCAAGCGAAACATACATAGACCTCACAACAAGTCTAATTAACTGTTTTCACACTTATTCTCCAGTCAAAGGGGAAAATCTGCTTCATTTGCATCCTATTGGAGACATAAATATAAACCGATGACGGCATCCCTGTGTCTTTTAAAGGCTGCTGTGGATGTGTCAGAGGCCTTAATGTGGTGGAGTATAATTAGACGTGAGTGCGGTCAGAGTGCTATTGTGTGGCTTTGTTTGAATCATATTATGCCATCTCAAAAGCAATGTTAAAAGACATTCTGCCGCTGCACTGTATGCACACTTTGTGGAGGAGGTACACGCAGCACAATGGCGCGCTCTTAACAATCTGACATCATTATCAAATGTAAATTACACTCCCAAGAGCTTCTCATTACAATATCCCATATGTAGCGTGTGTCATGAGTTGTTAAATTCTCAATTTAACATGATCTCCACTTTTTAGCTGCTGATAATCACAAGTGCTCTGTTGGTGATGTTGAAGTCAAATTAGCTGCACTCCGCTTTCTCAATGAGGAAACGTGAAATTATGTTAAATGTTAATGTAAAATCACAGATGAGATCACTACAATGGTAGCTGGGTTATGCACAGTGACAAGGTTATGCTGAATAGTAACAGTTTATTTGATAGAATAAAAGATGAATGAATGGTTGGGCTGAATGTATGAAGATCTGCAGTTTATTTTGACATGTAAGACTAGAACAAAACACCGAAGCATTATAATACACATGCAGGGCCAAGTAAAAGGAAATGCTATGCAATAAGGAGATTTAAGCATGAGAGACCGATTCAAGGTTGCGGTGAAATATTCATTCAAATGAGGTAAAGAGTGGAGCAGCATAAGAATAACCCGTCTTTAAAGATTAACATAACCCTTGGAGGTGTTATTGTATCCCCGTAACCAAGTCAAGACTTCAGCAGGTGCAGAACAGCTCTCCCTCTCTGTGAGTTACTGCATTAAGTCCCTCAAATTTAGTAGCACAATCATGAGCCTCCCGTTCACTCTCTGGAGTAGAAGAATCGCTTTGCATTTTAAAAAGGTCAAACACTCAGATCTCTGCCAGGAGGAATTGAGGGAAGAAATAATGTCTCTCTGCAGAAATATGCAGTCGCACACTACTGATCCTCTCAAATACCCACTGTACAGTGAAGAGATTAGAGGTGTGTGTGTGTTGACTGTCATCCTCTTACAAGTAGTGTATAAACAAAGGCAAATCATAATATCAACCCTAATGTGGTGCACATTTTAATAATTTTCAGGGCTGTATTGATTCAGTACAACCAGCTTCTTATACTAGTGAGTGGAGTATGATAAAATGAAAGAAGACAAATAAAGCACAGGGAGCTGGTTTACTAAGTGACCTATAGTAAACACAGAAGAGGATAAGCTTATAATTACTAAACACAGCCTTTTGTGGGATTAAAGGTCCAGCGTGTGCAATGTAAGGGCATCTATTGGCAAGACATGGTGTATAATTTTCATAACTATATTTTCATTAGTGTATAATCACCTTAAAATAAGAACTGCTTTGTTTTTGTAACCTTAAAATGAGACATTTATATCTATAGATACAGAGCTGTTCCTCTTCCATCGAAGTCATGGGTGTTTCTACAGTAGCCTAGAGCAGATAAACCAAACACTGGTTCTAGACAGAGTAAGTCTCGTTTGCACATTTTCGCATCAGCCACCATCGTTCTCCTACACGCTTGGCACATGAGAGAGGTTACAGTTCTGCAACCTCATGAATGGATGCTACTAAATCCTACACAGTAGACCAGGGTACCTGCATGCACCCCTTTAGCCCCTCTCCAGTGGCTAGCTACTGAAGAAGCTAGCTAGCTAACCCTACTGAAGCCTACTGAATGTATGTACAGGAACCAGTGAAGGAAAGCAGGGAAACTTTGCTCATATTCAACCAGCTGTGCGTCATCGCAATGTGTGCAGATGAATGTTGTTTGACTTCCCTGAGAGATCCCTGCCTGTCCGGCGGGGAGGTTGGGGTGCTGGCTGCGGCACGGGGGCGAAGCCAAACACCGATCATCTGCACACACTGCGATGCCACACAGCTGTGTAGCTTTATATTCATTGTCTTCTGTGGCGATCAGCAGTGATGTGGTGGTTCACTTTTACACTGTGATCTGTAGCCTATAGTTCGGCTTTAGCTTCTAACTATCTTTGTCTTTTTAACCTGTTGTTGCTGCTGAGTCAGTTTGACATCCTGGATATATCCTTCAAACACAGACTGTAGACCCCTCTGTCTGCTTCTCTCTGGAATCACTGTTTCATTTCTCCAAAAATATGATATTTCTTCAGGGAGTGCAGTTAGTTACAGTGTGGGCTCCATGCTTACTGCGACAGCTTGTCGAACCCATGGTCGAACCATGACAAAGGGGTGGAGCTAAGCAAAAGGTCAATTTAATATTAAGTGGACAGATTTGTTTGCTTTCATCGCCAATGCTGCAACATTAAAGCACCAAAAAATCACAAGTAGCACACTGCAGAGTAGCCACCTTGTGATAAAAGATACGAACAAATGCTCCTATGATAGTTAACGTTGCTGACCCCTGCACAAGATCTTTAAAGCTGCAACAATAAAGAAGATTTTGAAACAATTCTTAAATTCAAAATGACAACAAGACGGGAAATCTGCCACATATGGCTAATATCTCCGTTACATACTACATCAAACATGTCATTTTACATCATTAAATAACGTACTGCATTAGATTTCAGTGAGTTAAAGGGTTTAAGTGCCTTTGTGTTTGCTGTTTTATTAATTTGGGAGAAAGGGATTCCTCCAACTAAATCTAATTTTGACTTACAGATAAAACCTCACAGCAGTGATTCAAACTGTTTCCTCTGTCTCTTCCTCCTCCTGTCATCCATCCCCTCTGCTGCCATTGCAAACATATGCTTCAGTTGGTGTCCCCCTGTTGGCTGGTGTGGGTCTTTGGAGTGTTTGGGTTCATGCCCAGTAGTTACATTGTGCTGGAGACAAAATGACCACAGGGAAAAGATGCACTCAGGACAGGGCCAAGAGCCCCCAGGCCTGGGACCACACACACAGACACACACAGAGGGCACATGGTACAGAAGCTACAGCTCGGTACAGAGTAGACGGTATGTAAATGATTCATCCATTGCTAACGGTGATTTTCTTTGCCTTTGTGAAAAGCTCCATTCAAAGACTGTGATTTGCTGGAAGTGTTGGAAAAGTATGCAGAGAGTGAAGTGACCAGGAAATCCAAAGATGCTCTCTACCATCTGTGCCGTGTTATATATGGCCAGCACTGCTGCGTGAATGAATGGAGGGTCTACAATTATTCTACTGCTGAGACTGGAGCTAAGAAAGGGGAGAATATAGATTGCATGTTTTAAGCATGACATCAAGGCACAGCTGCAGTTGCTGCAATCTGCACCTGTGGCATGAGGAGGAGGAAATAACTGCGTAAACATGCAGTTGAGCGCCAAATCTATCTATGTACCTATGATACATGTACCTATGTATCTATGTGTGTGTCTCTGCCTAAACAACAGGACTAATTACAGCCAGGGCCATAGGCAGGGTTTTAGATGTACAGAGGTCGACTCTCGTGTCCCCCAACACAGCCACACCCCCCTCATAAAATTCTGACCTGATGCCAAAAAGAAAGTCTGCAAAATGTTCAAATTATTAGCATTTTTCATCTTATTATTTCAGTTAACTGCTCACGTAATTTTATTTCTCCCAGTATTTGATACTGTTGCAAAGTCTCTTCCACAATGCCTTCAATCTGAATGGGAAATACTTAACCAGCAGTCATTAGAGCATTTATCAGTCCAATTATCATCCTAAATTTAAATAGATTGAGTCTAAAATCAGCCTGTAAAATATTCAGGATGAGTAACTTTCAAATATAGAATATAAATCCCCACTGGAGACTGTTACTCCAGCTGTTAGTGAATTCAAACATAATCAAAGAAAGAAACCTCATTTAAAATCCCACTGACATTTGTAACAAAGCCAATAACAAAAATAGCCTTGGAACATTTCTTTACTTAACAATATGTCTGCTCAACTCATCTATAGATTTTTTCGAGGTCTTTAATAACCCCCATTTCCCAAAAGCCCTAGATCTTAAAGTTATAGTTGTTTCTCATTTTTAATGGTGAGTGCTATAGTGGATGTGAATTCGTCATAGATTATGGAGAGTAAACCCCAGGAACACACTTCTTCAGAGAGATCAATATAAGAAATGCTGAATGGAGATAGTGGAAGACCAACCTTTATAGCAAATAAATCAAAACACGTTCTTTAGTGAATTACTCATCACAAAGTCAGGTTACTTTCAATGTAGATTAATTGTTGCTAAATATTTGCACACAATAGGCCTAACTGCAGGTGTCTAACTGAATCTGACAAAACTAACGTTAGCTTGCTAATTTTTGACCATGTTCAGACTGAAGAGGTAAATTATAAAATAATCACCACATCTGACCTGACACCTAAAGGGGGGGGGGGGGAGTCTGTACAAAAACAGTACGCAGCAGTTTTTTCTGAGCCCATATGAGTCTGATATGCCCAACCCCCTCAGCACGTAGGCTATGACAGACGAGATATTCCATAACCACGAAAGAATTGCGTGGATACGTCTGACTTTGGCTGTGTTTTACTCAGAAAGCTGTTTTGAAACAAGGTAAGTAAAATGACAAGGATAGAAGCAAGTCAGGTTCAACTGTTGGGAGGGTATGTGTATGTGTCTGTATGTGTGTATGGACTGTGTAAACTGCAAATGAATTGCCCTTCTCGTGATCGACACATGTGAGTTGATGATCACAAAGAAATTTAGTTTCTGTTTGTAACATTATCTTAAAAAACAACAACTGTACTATGAAAAAATAAACCTTTGGATTTGGTGTGGATAGGCCAGGGGGAGGCAACCTGCAGCTCCAGGGACACATGTGGCTCTTTAACTCCTCTCCAGTGGCTCCCTGTGGCAACATTTGATTTTTCAGTGTTGAAGGCCTAAAGAAATTCTTACATTCTCTAACTGTAAAAATGTGAAGCCTTAATACCAAATAAAAAATGTTTTAACACTTCAACAACAAAAATCTATTGCCTGGCAGTGGCACCTTTTCCTTGTAACTTCGCTGAACCTTAATAGCAGTGGCTAGTCTTGAGTCCTAGCTGGTTAGCTATGGATGCCAAATCCAAAAAGGTAAAAGTCTTGCAATAAAATAGAGGATTTTGTAGTGTGTGGACATATTTGTTTGCTTCCACTGCCAGCTCTGCAAAGGCACCTAATAATCAATAATAGTACCTTGCAGAGAAGCTACCTTGTGGTAAAACATGAATAAATGCTCATCAAGATTATTAGTATTGGCTCATTTAGACTTAATAGGCTGTTTGGCTCCACCCAGATATTTTATTATTATTATTTTTGGTTGAAAATGGCTCATTTGATAGTAAAGGTTGCTGACCCCAAGGCTCATAGAGATAGATGAGTTTCAGATTTGAAACTGACATGTAATTATTTGACTTTTACTCTAAGCTGACTCTGAAACACCTATTTCTACATGCAGACAGTATATAAACAAAAAGTCATATTTACAAAGCATTGACAGTGAATTTTAATATAGTGTTTAGTCAACAAAACAAAATTACGAAGGTTTGTTAAGGCTTATTGTGATGCTGGAGTGACCTTCTGTTTAGCATCAGCTTAGGTAGCCTAGCTGAGTGCTTTTGATTGGAGGGAACAGATTTCTGCAGGAACCACAGACTAGTGCAACTCAATTCAGAACAACAAAACAAACAAAAAACCCTGTACTGTGAAAAAATTAAGTTTTGGATTAGGTGTGGATGGATTGGTTTCAAATTTTAAATTGACATGCAATTTATTTGCACATAAAATACCTTTACACTGACTCTGGAACACATATTTCTCCACGTAGATAGTATATAAATAAAAAGTCATATTTACAAAGCATTGACAGCGAAGTTCAATATATTGTTTATCCAACAAAACAAAAATAATACTGGAGTGATGTTGTGTTTAGCATTAGCTTAGCATTGTTGAGTGCTTTTGATTGGAGGGAACAGATGTTTCGCAGCAACCACAGACTGCTTAGCAACCAATTTGCACAGTAGTAAAAAATGGGTACAGACATGAAAAGTTCAAATAGTGAAGCTCAATCTTGTAATTTAGAAGTTAGTTAAAACAGCCCCTTCAAACAAAACAAAACAAACAAACCTGTAGGCTACTGTGAAAAAATTAAGTTTTGGATTAGGTGTGAATAGATTAGTTTCAAATTTTAAATTGACATGCAATATATTCGCACATAAAATACCTTCACACTGACTCTGAAATAGTTGTCCATGTAGACAGCATATAAACAAAAAGTAATAGTTACAAAGCACTGACAGCTAAATTCTATGTATAGTTTGGCCAATAAAACAAAAATAAAAAGGTTTGTCACAGCTTAGCTTAGCATTAGCTTAGGTAGCCTTGTTGAGTGCTTTTGATTGGAGAGAAGAGATGTTTCGCAGCAACCACAGACTGCTTAGCAACCAATTTACACTATAGTAAAAAATACTGGGTACAGTCATGTGTAAAGTGTGAATAGTGAAGCTCAATTTTATAATTTAGAAATTAAAAACAGCCTCCCTTAACACCTCAGTAGGTCACAATCAGTGAACATGTGGGTATTGTATTAAAATTGGCTTAAAATCTTAAACTTTTTGTCAAAATAAAATCTAAAAAAAATTTCAGTTGCATCAGATTAGACGCTTTAAATTAGGACATAAAAGAAATACCGAGTGTAGTCGAGTGTAAAAGGACAGACATCACTATCACAAATCGCCTTTCTCGAAATTTCCCACTGTCCCATCTCCATCAGCTGCAAGTAGTATCTCTCGTGTGTGCTGTGAGTGTGCGCGCGGGTCCGCGTGAGCGTGAGTGTGTGTGTGTGTGTGTGCGTGTGTGTGTGTGTGTGAGAGGGAGAAGTGGGCAAAGGCTCCGCCTCACTCAAAAAGCGAGAGAAAAAAAAGGAAAAGCAAACTGATACACACCTCTCAATTCTGGCAGGAGGAAAAGAATAGGAGTGTTTATGAAGCGTATAAGTAAACAGCAGGATAACCAGGCACAACGAGAGCCGACGCTACTTCCCCCCGTTCAAACCGACACCAGGCACCGTTCCCCAGCGCCGGAGATTGTCCCGTTGCGTTCAGGATTAAGTTTTTATGTCATCTAAAGGTGGATCATTATCTAAATCCGAGATAACAAGCGAATTTGAAATGCGTAGCCTGCGATGCTATTTCTGGAGCCCCCAAAGCCGACGTTTGAACTCTCAGTAAACATCCAGTCGAGGTAGGATTCAAGATTATTGCAAAAAAAAGGAAGGTGGTGTGAAATATTTCAGTGTGTGCTCCACCGGGGTATAGTTCTCCAAGCTATACTCGCGTCGCTGTCCATGTGTCCCTGCGCCATCAGCAAGGAGGGACAAGAGAGGGTGGGAGTAGACATTAGCTGATACACTTCATAGTGATGTGGGAATAGGCTTTATTAAGTTCCTAATGAGCTGGGCAGCTGCGGGGTAATGCTCAACATATTAAAGATCCAATTAACACGCATGTTTTTCTGTAAATGTTTGCAGGCTCCTTTTCCAAAAATATGCATTTGCAATCATGAAGACTTTGATGAAAAGTTTGGTACAAGTGTGAGTGTGTGTGTGTGTGTGCAGCATTTCTTGCTAGCATGTGCACGAGCAAACAAGCCAACTCCATTGTCATCTGTAGCCTACTAATTAATGAGTGCTTAATTAGTGGGCCAATCAGGCACCCTTAGGAGCACCTGCACCTTTTAAAAACAGGAGGATAATCCTTGCATTGCACAGTTTTTGACAGGCAGAGTGGGTTCGCAACTCTCTTCACTCTTTTTTTTTACTGCATTTGGAGGCTCCAGTGGAAGAAAGATTCAAGTGGAGGAGGAGGAGGAGGAGGGCGGCTCCATTGTCTGGCCAGTGAAGGGGTGGGGATTGAGGCTGTATGCAGATGTGCTGCTGGCAACGGACATCTGCTCTCCCCCTGTGGGCATTGTCACAACAGACAGGGGAACTTAGAGTGGAGTCTGCCTGCAGAGAAAAAGCCTTTGTTAATGATATGCAGGCCGTGGCCTACACCCTTCTACAGGCTAATGTTTGCGTTTATTGCAACATGTGATCATTAGAGATTATAGAGCGCCTTTTACCCCGTGAACACATGAACTGCTGGTGATGCAACAGATCCAGTACTTCTCAGTTTGTCACTGCTTTGCCGGGATTTCCTTTTTCCTACCTGCAACACCACCCTCCCTGCTCGCCTCTCCCTATCCCTCCCCTCATCCGCCGCCTTCAACTCCGCTGGGGGTTGAACTTCCTCTCACGTCTTTGTGGCCTGCATGTGTTCAGATATGAAAGCTGGCCTCCCAAGGCAAACGCATCACAGGCAGCATCGCAATGTACATGGCAGCTCCTATCAGGCCTTTTGATTTATCGCCGAGAAGGGAAATGCCAAGAAAATGCAAAACCAACGCCTTAATATTTATGATATCATGCATACGGATTGTGCTTGATGGTAGCTATCAGTGTTGACGTGTGTGTGTGTGTGTGTGTGTGTGTGTGTGTGTGTTTGTATTGGAAATCAGGAGTCTCATTTGCCTCAACAGATATTCCCCGGTGACTGGTGGGAGTCGGTGTACTGTGATTACGAACATGATTTGTGCTTGTAGAGAGCACTGTTGTACATGGCTGATCTGCTGTACAACATGCTTGTGTAGGGACTCATTTGTGTGTTTCTGCTGTATTATAACACGCCGGGTAGCGGAGAGGTAAGCTGGGGGAGCGAGTGCACCAATGCAGGAAGAGCTGATGGTGTTTGAAAGCACAGGTGCTGTCTCTCACTTTCGCTCATCACTTGCTTATTTGGCATGTACTGTTTTTTTTCATTGGACCGAGACTGCATGTTATGTTTATCCTGTGACTATTCCTCGCAGCGCTGCCATGTTTTCGTTGACACGATTACTTTATAGAGATGAAGAGCACGGCAACAGAACCGAATCTAAATCGTGCATCGACTGCCTGTTTTGAAGTCGCAGAAGCAAAGCAATTACAATTGGTTAATCATATTCTCGGAGCCTAATACTCCATTTAACACAGTAATTTGGACGCTGCTGAAATAGCTCTTGTGAACTCTTCTGAGAATTCCCATAATGGCCAGGCCACTAACGGCTTCTAAAAGTTCCCATAGGAGTTGGTTTGAGAGGATTTTACTGTCATGTGATTGTGCTATGCATTGTGGAGAGGAGGTAATGGGTGTGAAATTACACTGTGCCATCTGCAAGGGGCCGCAAATGTACAGCCTGATGTCACTCAGACATACTGCTCTGCACACAGTGAGGATGATTCAGGATTTACACCATGGGTCTTTTGATTCGGCTGCAATTAATCTCTCCTTAAGTTGTTGCTTTTCTTTATTTGAGAGTTTTGTTACATACATACGTGCGTTTAGCTTCTTTTGTAGTTTCACGGTAGCGTATTTGAATGTGAAACATTGTTCTTTGTTTCTAAAAAGTCCTGCTGCATTTCTCCCATGCTGATCTTAAACCTTAATTCTCAGATATTATTAAGGCTTTGATGCTGAAACAAAGATTGCTCTGTGAAGTAGTGCACTTTGCAAATTGAGAGCTGTGTGCTGCAAATGAATCTACTGCGATGAAGGAACAGTTGTACTTCACTTATTCTTTGAGCAACTGTTGTGCTGCATCTCATGCTGGCTGGTAGTAGTTTTGTCTCCGAAGAACAGACATTTTTAAATCTAACTGTGTGCTTAGTGTAATTGGTGCACTCTACAAATTTCCAGCACCTGCTTCTCGCTTGTTCTAACTTGCTCTGTTGTGTCTCGCCTGGTTCTGAGTCAGTTTTTTGTTTGCGGTTGTGAAGGATAGCTTTGGGAGAGTGGATGCTTACAGTGTGCACGCACTCTCGTCTGCCGCTGATAGGGAGAAATGGATACATCCTCGGTAGTTTGCTCTTAAGTGCGGCTGAAGTCATTTTTCATGTTCTCACAGCAGCTTCTCTGCAGCTTGCTCCTGCCATATTGGCATCCTGCGAGCTGGTTTGGAAGCTTTGCCAATCCAAAATAATGTAGTTAATAGTCGTTCCCAGTTCAGCTGGCGGAGTGGCCAGAAAACAAGCAAATTATAGTCCGCTGCTGCTGAATTTGAAAGCATTAACATTTTTAATTGAGATAATCAAACAAAACTGCAGAATCATAACCTCACGTTGTTGCCAAATGTTAAATATTAAATCCAAAGTGATAAAGTGAGTAAGTTAGATTTGTGTATTGTGTCTGAGCACTTCTGCATCATGTCTCTGAGTGCAGATGCAGTGTTGCAGCTTGTGTAGAAAATTACGATTACGCTTTGATCTTAATTCTTTATGATCTCTGAAGACTTTTCTCTTTGAGTTAAAACTCGCATTGACATGTCATTAAAGACTGCAACTAATGATTTTTTTCATAATTGATAAGGTATATTTTGATTAACTAATTAGTCCTTTGGCAGAAAATAGGGGAAAAAAACAATTAAAAGTTCCCAAGAGGGTGATGTCTTCAGATCTCTTGCAATTCCAGTGATTCAAAATGAAAAGACACTCAATTTACATATATCACAGTAGAGCAGCAAACATCTGAAAGTTTAAATGAGTAAATGTTTGAAATGTTTGATCATTAGAATTGTTGTCAATTAGCACTTTGTTGATTGACTGTTGGATTCATCAACTATTGTGTCAGCTGCTGTAATGCCATTGCTAATATTAAAGCACAGATGTAAATGAATTTAATAATGGCTGAACATTTTAAATGATAACTTTGGCATTTTTCAACCTGGACCCTATTTTAAAGAGGCTGATGGGAACAACAATTTTGGAATTGGTCCAGCATTGAGGGAGCCTGCAGCGTCCAGCAGCCACGGGACAAACTGCAATGGAAGCTAATGGGGCAACTGAACATCGTCATTGTTTGTTCATTAAAATGGTTATTTGTGCCACAGAGTGACTCGGATTGTTATTATAAGTGTCTCTTAACATTTCACTTGATCCGGTCTGTTTGTTATTGCCTCTTTAAGCAGAAGTCTCTTTCTGAAATATCACGAGATGTCACTTGTTGCAGGAAAACAACAGTGGAAAGGTCTGTAAGATCTGGAGAAAGTATAGTAATCAGAGTATTTTACAGTTAATATAGTTCAGTGTTATTTAAAAGATATTCAGTGTCATAGTTGGTTATTTACCTGATGTCAATAATGTAGATGAAGCCTTTGGATTTGATGGCCGCCGGTATTAAAAAGGCAGCGGAGGCTCTGCAGGACGTGAGGCAGGGAGACCATGGAGTCTCTGAAGTTGGTGTGACCCTCAGTCCACAGAAGAAAAATGCCTATGTTGTAAAGGGTAGTTTATGTTTGCGCATTTCCGACCTGTGCCGACAAAATGAGGGGCTACACTTCGAGCAGCTGTCGTAGACTCTGTCAGATATGGATGCGCTAACGTTTTGGCGTTATTGCAGCTGTTTCCGCAGCTGTCCGCCGCTACTGGCTCACTCAATACTGGACCAATTTCAAAAATTATTATTTGCATCAGTCTCTTTGATCAATTTACACAGGGAAATAGGGTCCAGGTTGAAAAATGCCGAAGTTATCCTTTAAGGCCCAGACACACCAAACTGACATCAAAGAATTAGTGGTGACAAAAGCCGACTGTTGCGTCGCCTCATGTGGCCTGTGTTTCGGAGAAGAAGTTGCACTTGGACACGCTACAAAGACAACAGTCAACGACCAACTAGCACGTACATTCTGCGACTGAGTGAGAAGACAAAACTCTCCATACCAGCAGGTGGCAGTAGTCTGTATTTTCCTTCCATGAAGAGAAACCAGGAGACCAATGGGACGGATTCATGATTCTAGTTAGCCAGTTAGCACGTTAGCAACACAACCCAGTGTTAAAAGAAGAAATGATTTTTACCGTGCTCTAGGGAACAGTAATGCAGAGAATTACGAACAGTTTGTTTTTGTTTCTCTTCTCGTGCACTGAGAGATTTCTCACAATGATGAGCTGATTCAATATAATTAATCGGGCAAAAAAAAAGAGCTGTCAAAGGCTGAATTTTGTTGGGACACACCTCAAAAACACTCCCCAGAAAGGAGGGCAACAGATGCTCACTGACAGCCCGTCACTGAGCAATGGCCGACTGTTGACTTGGTATGTCAGGGTCTTTACATGCTGGCTCGCTGTCATAGCTTACTGGGACTCTCAGATAGAGCAGAGCCATCTTTAATGATACTGGTAGCACCTGTGCTAAAAGGTCTGCTGTGAAAAGGGCCAATCATCTAAATGACTGTTGCCTGAGTGTGGCTACAGTATGTTGTGGATGCATAAATGTGCATTTCTCTAAATTATTAACTCATTATATTATTGGAGGAAAGCGCTCAGCGGCAGTGGAGGATGTTTACTGTTCCCCGTATTTATGACCATGGGAGTTTGCTCACACCACTTGGCTGTCTAATAGCCTCCCACCTGGCGTAAACCATCACACTGTGGAGTCCCTGCTCCTCCTTAATGACTGGCTATTTTCCTCCAAAGAAGTCCTAATTGCTCTCTACTGCATGCATGGACATTATGCCAGAGATAGATGGGGGGAGGATGAGGATGGATGAAGGGGCGTAGTTTGCAGATCTAATAGGGATGTAATACACTGTCTTTCCAACATGGAAAAGCGTGTGTGTGTTTGCCAGCAGAGGAGAAAAAAAGAGAGTTGATCTTCTCCCACTCACCTCCCCTTCCTTCTCTTGGCAAAGCCTGAGCTTTAAACACCTGCCATTAACTTTCATGCAAACCACAGAGGATTAGGAATGAATAGTGGCACCGTCTTCCAACTATGTGTGCATGTACATGTGTGCTCGCGTGTGTGTCTGCGTGTCACTTTTGCAGGAACTAGCAGAGACAAAGCACCATCTGCACGCAGCAGGCTGTCCTGACTGCCTGCTCCTCTCGCTGGGGCAGAGAAGAGGCTTTCTGTGAGCATTGTTACGAAACAGACTCTGCTGCTGCTGCTGCTGTTGCTGCTACGCTGGTTGTTAATGCTGACAGCTAATAATGTCCTCCTGGATGACTGTGCCTTGCTGGAGCCAGAGTGGAGAGACAGAGACTAATGAAGAGAGGCAGGAAGTGAAGGGGAGAGAAAGACAGAAACAGATAGAGAGGAAGATACCAGTTGGGCGTGCAGCTCTCTCTCAGTCCGAGCTGGTGAAGTTTCCTGAAGAGGATTACACACATATACACACAGACTGAAAGTGCAGGCATATGTATTGTGTTTTATTTCCTCTTTTTTTTTTGTTCCTTCCTTTCTACTCGCTCACTCCTGTCTCAGCGTCTCAGGAGGGAGGTGGGCATGAGGAGGAGGAGGAGGAGGAGTAGGAAGGGGTCCATTGTGTCTCAGCAGAGCCCCTATTCCAGTCCAGCTGACATAGACTTGTGTCAGGAGGATCCATCCTGCTGATGTTAGGCAAGCTGTAAAGTGAAAGAGATGTCTAAAATGCTGAAGTGGGCCCTGGCCAGTGGAGAGATGGCTCTGTTTGTTTGCCATTCTGCTGAGCACCACTTCACAGAGAAAACTTTTCTGCCCAAATTTGCTGACGGGGAGAAAGGGGTGGAGGAGAGAGTTGGAGTTGGGGTTTTGGGAGTCACTTGTGGGCACACACAGCTTTGCCCATTGTGGGTCTTTGACATTGACATTTGGACATGGTGAAGGGGAGAAAAGAGTTAAAAGCTTACTTTTTTTTCAGCTGTCTCCTACCACACAAACTGTTTTGCCACTCCTCACAATTCTCAGAGACAGCAGTCATTGAACCTTCCAACCACATGAATATGCATGATAAGTCCGCTTTTCTTCTCTGCCCTCTGAGCTGTATTTTTTTTCCCACCCAGAGACCTGTCGTGTTGTGTTTGATTGGCCCTGACATTTGAAAAGGTCCTTGAATAAAAAAAAAAAAAAGTTGTTTATGACAACTGGAGAACTCTCCTTGCAGCAGAGTAAAAATGGCATTTTGAAAGGAGCACAGCTCCTGCATATTTAAATGCTAATGGCTCTGTGAATGTGCAGGCTAATAGGATGTTTCAATCTGGAGTAGTGCAGTATGTACACTTTCAGTATGCAGGCACACTGTCTGAGTGCTACTTCTAATAGCTCTGGAAGGTGCATCAGCTCATTTTATTAACTGATTATGTGGAGTCTGAAATTTTTTTTAAATAAATGATCACTTTCTTTTTTTTATGGCAGCACAGAGATTATCTCAACACAGGCACAAAGAATAGACTTATATTCAGAAAATAAAACCCTCGGGGAAATCTTGTTTTTTGAAATTCTGACATCTGTGGTGTATTATCGCAATGGTTATGATGCAGATAAAGTTTAACAGCTTGTTTTACAAGCCTGCTGATGCCATGTGACAGAGTTAGGCTGCTAGTCTTAGACGGGGCCCCTGTGGCTCTGACTGGGCAGCCCTGTAATGAAGCGTCGGGTCCTTGGTTTATTATGAGCAGTTTTGTTAGCAGTAGCTGGCCACAAGTGCCACTGATCTCCCTGGACTTTGACCTGCTTGTGGAGTATTTGGTCTCATAGTCCTGCTTGCTCTCCAGCTTTTAGACTGTGTGGACACAGAACAATTGATGATGTCATTAGATAGGAATTTGTATTACATCTGAGCCTGTTCTCCCATGGGTGTGGTGAGCTCTTTATGAAAAGTCTCGCTATCATTGTGTTAGTTTATCCAGCATCAGCCGTTAATTGATAAATATAGAGTGATTGTTTAATTTGATAATGTAGAGCCTCAGGAAATTAGGGTTTAAAGAGGTAGGGGGACATGAGTCAAAGGTCCTGATTCATTTCTAATTCTTAATATGTCACCATTATATGATATCATGTAATCTCAGAACATTAGTACAGATGATATGGCATTTTGAGAGTACAGCTTCAGTATCATGACATATTTCTGAGTGAAACAGGATAGCCATGTGGGACATATAACTCAATGGACGAATTTGATTGCAAGCTTCATACATGGGACATATTGGCAGCCTACATCTCAGTGGCTGGTGGATGATGTCAAATTATTTCTAATGCTGTAACAAGAAAATCAATGTATACTGCATGAGGTCTAATAAACCAACATTATTTGCAGGTTGGCCTAAAGGTACTCACTGTCAAAGTAGGTAAGACCCCATTGGTGTACACCGTCGGGGCCTCACCTACTTTGGGTCAGGGAAAGAGAGACGAAGCCCATCGTATGTTCCATAGTTGTTGAAGCAGTCCACTGTAGAATGCCCTGTACATAATCTGGAGATGTCACAGATGTCACTCTCCTCAAAGTAAATAAATTTAAGCCAGCAAGCCTGTAAACATGATGTTTTGGTAAAACAGAATGTAAAGTTTGACATGCTGAACACCCTAAGACATACCGACATACCATGCTGTTGCTAGCTAGCAAACTAATGAATCTTAGCTCTGTGTGACTAAATATCGCAGACTGATTAATGGGTGGATGTCATTATGTTATTATTAGTTGAAAACGGTTGGTGCAAACTTACGTAAGCACACATCATATTTTGTTTTACAGTAAGATAAAATCAATGTATTTGTATATCCGCCTGAGACCTGAACTTTTGTTTGGTAGGCCTTTTTTAATTTCTCCTAGCTATTGGGGATCAGTAGGACCTGATAAGAATAAAAACCGAAACATTGTCAACAATAATTAAGTCCCAATGTCCTCAAACGAGACAATAACAAAATCCTAATGTCCTCAAACAGGACAATAATAAAGACCAAATGTCTTAAAACCAGTACTTCCTAACAGTGTCTTATCTTGTTACTGTTGCTAAAATTGGTCAAATGTGTTGCCATATCAAACTTAGTGATGTTACGCTCGAGCCAGTTTGCTCGACACAGTGTTGATCTTTTGAAGTGCAATTGTTCCGATCCCTGCTTTGGCATGCCCACAATCACGTGACTACCGAGAGCGAGGCCTTGTTACAGGCTTTTCCAGGTCTTCCATTTAGATGCAGTTCTGACACACAGCCAGCAGATGTCACTCTTCTGACTGTAGGAAATGCTTCGAAGCAGTGTGTCATTCTTGAAGCAGTTGTGCCAAAGTGGTTCACTGCTTTATGAAGCTTCGATTTCACCATCACTAATCAAACTACAAACATTATTAATCATAGGTAAACAAGTTTCAACCATAAAATGTGATCAGGTTTTGGACCTTGTCCACTTTTGTGTCGGGATTTGCTGCAGACTGACTTAGCAGAGATGGCTGCCATCTTGTTTTTACATGGATTAGTGTATTGTGCTCTTACTACCACTAGATGGCACGAAAAGTGTCCACGAACACGGACAACAGGTCTTAGTTAAGTAGACTGAAGTATAAGGTCCAGTACACCCAAAATGTGATGTCCTCATATGAGGAAGCAGGGTCTCAGGAGGGAAGGGAAGACATGGATTTTCTTTTTCTATCAGACTATTGTTAGTTAGGTGCACAGTATGACCAGGGATGTGGTTTAAAAGAGTTAAAAAATTGTATTTTGACTTTATGGCCTGATCACACCAGGAAGTGGCACAGCACAATACATCCATGTCTGGTCCAATCTTGGAACCTACCGGCTACTGGTCCGATGATGATAAAGCCTCTTGGGGTGAGGGCCTATACCAATATTACCAAAATTTTGTCCTGTCACCTGTTTATAGAGATGATGTCTGGTCTGAAGAGTGCTTTAAGGAGGATAAAAGCTATCTGAGCTAGACAGCTGCTTGCTATCTGTCAGTTAGGAGCAGTTTATATGGATCCTTCCTTAGTTGCTCTTCCTGAGGTTCCTGAAGGAAGGGGGGTCCAAGGACAGAGGGTGTCGAGGGTGCCCTCTGAGGCAAATCGTGATTTGTGATATTGGGCTTTTTAAAATAAAATCCAATTAATTTCTGTTGAATTGAATTGACCCCAACAGAGGAAGTTGAATGGTGTAATACAGCTAATAAGCAACAGTAACTTCCTCCATTTTGGACTCTTAGCTGTCTGTTCCCTCAAAACTAAGACAGCTGGCTGTTATGAATGTGCGTGTCAGAGTTTACCAGAGTTAAACTTGACATGACATTTTTGTGGATTTACTGCCCCTGCGAGTGAGAATCCACAGATAGTGGCATTTTATATTGGAGTGAATTGATTTCACTTTGACATTTTGCTGTTTTAATGCTGGTTTGACTGGGCCCTTAGGCCACCAGCATAACCCAACCTTTATTTTTTATTGCCATAAGTTTATCATTGCAGTCCAGGTTTAAACTGCCTACATACATATCACGCTTTCATGCATCTAACAGCCTCTTTGCTTGCATAAATACTGGCGGGAGTCCAAGCAGGGAAATCTGGCAAATGTCCATGAAACCATTTGACTCCTAAACCACACCGTTAAGTGAGAGGCTGCACTTCACATTGATTTAAATGAGCAGTGGACATCAACATGGTTGCTGCTACAGAGCACCATACACCCTCACACATGCTTACACAATGTCACACAAAAGCAGTTATCTACTTGTTGCTGTATGGAGAGCTAAACAGGATGAGCTGTCATCCTGCTCCTCATCACTCATCTGTGGTGAAAAGTGGCATATTATCTCCTCGTTGCTAGCAATTATGGAAGTGTTGACAAAGTGAGTGGCGGAGCTGAGCGATGGAGTCTTATCGCCTCAGCTATCTCCATTATGAATATGGATATCACCAATGTTTGGCGAGCCCGAGGCTAATTCTTTGATTCTTGGCTGCTGAGAAGCTCAGTGGGATGGTTGGCTTTTCAACTCGTCAGCTTGTTCGCACAAAGACATGTTTGATTTTCACCCGTATGGAGATGTTTGATTCCTGATCCTGAACAAAAAGGATTTACTGTGGGTTAATGTTTCACTGAGCCTGAGAGAAGCCACAGACTCTCAGTCCCTCCCACTCAGTCCTCTGTGAATACTCCCCTCGGGACTCTGTGTGAGGTTAGAAATAGGTGTCCCTGGGGTTTTCAGACAGCTTTACCAAATGCTATTTTAAGGAATTATACACATGTATGCTGCAATTTTTCTTGTTATTCTTTATATTTACATATCTGACATATCAAGCAGAGACGTAACTCTCTGTACTAAACATTTACTGAGCAGGATTTTGTTCCCAGGCTACAAGTGAACGCTGCTTTTTATTTATAGCTCCCAACATCTTTTGACCTAAGGTGAACATTTTTTCCAATAATGAAGTTTTGTGCCATCAGGAGATAGGGGAGTGCATTAGTACGATAACAGAGCCACAGTTCATTGGTATTGCCTTCTCAGGGATTTCGCTGATGCATGAGGTCTATGTTTTACCTACAGCCATACTGAACTCGCTGTTTAAAAAAGCAACACAGCCAAATTTGAATATGAAGAAAGAGAGACGTGCTATTTTTCCGATCAGACATGCAGTGAATGCAGCGCTGCTGGAAAGATTTTTTTTGTCATAAAATTGATGTACCAAGGGAAATATGAATTCCATGCACCAGTCACTTTATGCTGGTATTGTTAATATTCTGCGTTTTTTTCTCTTGTTATGGGCTTTGTTTTTTGTTTTAATCTCATCTAGAATGTGCCATGAGAAAAGTTTTTCATTTCACTGCACACAGCAAGCTGAAAGGATGATAAACTTGAACAGAGGTTATATGTTTTGTGGTTTTTTCAGCCTCGGGGGAAGTTTGAACCGCTGAAATATTTCAAATGACTCAAAGAACACAGCTTTTTGTTCCACTTTTTTCACCCACTTGTCCACGTCTTTTCTCCCTTGGTTAAACCTCATCCCTGACCTTTCTCTCCTCTCCTTTTTTTGTCTACTGCTAAGCTCTCTTTCCCTTATTTTCCTCTGAATATCAGTTGTGCATCCTAATCCGTCTGTGCCCTTATCTTGTCTTTTTTTTCCCCTCAGTTTCATCGCTGTGTGCTTTTGCTCACAGGTGGCTGAGGGGTGTGCTGGCTGGCTTTTGTTTCCCCTGTTTGGTATCTATTGAATACCAGCTGTTGTCCTTGGTCAGGGAAGCATGCCAGTGTAAGAAACCTGCCTCATACACACGTACACGTACATAAAAGCAGACAAACACACACATACCTGCACACAGACTTAGACAGAAATACACATGTATGCAGTGATACGTTGGCCTTTATTAAAGCAAGCTATGAACTTAACATGGAGGCTGAAAGGAGACTACCACAGCCATGATGGTGGAGTAGAGACAAAACCTGCTGTCATTGAAAAGAGGTCCTTTCAGGTACCACTGACACAAAATGTTCTGTGCAGTTAGTGTTCATGGCTGCAATTATGAAGCCTCGTAAAGGAACACTGCCTCGTATGATGCCACGCACAGTCGCTGTCTCGTGTCTTGCTTCCCATCATCTTGCCTTTCATGCTGGGCAGAGTTTTCAGGGCCCCCTCCTCCCAGGAGGCTGGATGCAGCCAGACACCCACCTTGGCCCCAGTTCCCAGGCGACACGTCTGTGTTTTTTGGTGTCCGTCTGTATATATGAGTCTGTGTGTGTGTGTGTGTGTGTGTGTGTGTGTGTGTGTGTGTGTGTGTGTGGGCAGCAGCGTTCAGCGGTGTTCTCACAGCCCAGCTGAGACTGACAGATGGAATCATTTCACACAGAGACAGAAAGGCAGGATACAGGAAACCAGGGTGTGTTTAATAGTCCTGGCGCTGCTGTGGTTGGTATTAATCTAGGTCAGTGGCGTTCAGCTCAAGGCAAGTCGGCCTCTGGGGCAAGCTTGGCCTTTCCTCAACCCCATTTACTCAACTAACTTACAGTCTACTTACCTAACATGTAGTTTGCTGTTAAAGAACCCAACAAGATGTTTACGCTGTGTAGTGTTGTGCAGAGTACAGCTGTACCTGGTTCAGCTGGCCTTTTGCAATCAGAGCACAGAGGCTCCTTGTAGCGACCCACATGGCTCAAACTGTTGTAGCCCCTGGACCTTCATAACACACTCCAGGATGTTCAGCTCACAGCATAGTAAGCTGAAAGCTTTCTTTTTGTTCTGGTAATCATTATCATTTGTCAGATGAAATCATATAAGGCACAGTATATAACAAGCTCCTTTAACTCGTGTATTTCAGATAAGTCCTTTCATGCCTCCTCTTACACTGTAGTCTGTGATTTTGTTGTTGTCTACGTTTCCAGACTGGCTGGGTGTGTTTATGGCATCCTGGATGGCTCTGGAAGTCCATGGTTTCTGATTGTGGAATGATTTACTTGTAGTTTTTAGGGCTGTAATCAACCAAAGAAAATCTTGTTTGACTGAAATTCTACCTGTTCATCGACCAATCGATGACTGAGTGCACAACCTGATGGTGTTGTGTGTCCACCAAAGCATTTCTAACACTTGCCCAGAGCAAGTTAACCCCATATCTAAGCGAGTGAAATGCCCTGAGTGAAATTCAAATGTGATCTTGGGTGTTTCAATATCCGAAAATAAACTGCAAACATGCAACACTTTTTGACCTGCCTGCATGAGTCAAAACGTGTCCAATTCTTGGTCCAATTCTCACAGATGTATTGCTCTTGTATGAAAGGTTCGTGTTTCTGTAGTTAAGCACTTAGCACTGGTCTTTGTCTGTCCAGAGAAAAAAGGTCTAAGGTCATTATCTTCAACAGGAGAGTGGAGAAGACAGATTTATTACTACAATAAAAGCACCTTGGACACAGCCTTTACCTGACAGTTCAAGAAGCTTTGTATTCCAGCCTTGAACTGTGGTGACTTTTTGGAGACTAATTACGAAAATAATTTCGTAGTGATAAATCTGACACTGAATGTCTTTTGTGATTATTTATCCATTTTCTGGTTAAAAATGAAAGTTGAAAAATGTTTAACTTTGGTAAAGATGCTGCGCTCGTCACTATCACCACCCATCAGTGGAGGAAGGGTGGGACAAGCACAGCAAAGACCGCATCATCACAAGAGGACAAATACAAGCTCTTAACAACAACAGCTGTCGTTTTTCAGTTGGGTAAAGAAACCTTTGGTGGACACACAACCTTATCAAAGTAGCTCCAGTGATTATCAGACCAATGACAGTTTGGTTGGACAAGAGCATAACAACCAAACAGTTGACCAACCAACCAAAACTTCACAGCCCTAGTAGCTTCGGTACAGTTGCTTCTGTCCTGTTCTTCTCCTTTTCCTAAATTAAAACCACAGCAGACTCAGTGAATTCATTGATGTCATGTTTAAAGTGGACAGTGGTGTCCTGGAACGTGCTCCAGACTCGGATTGGATCTCTTGCATCACTGGGGGCACGCATCTTTGTTTGTTTACATACCTCGACCTGGACGAGAGGGCCGCATGGTTGCTTCCCATGAACACAGGCAGTAATTCTACTCTGCCATATACATCAGAAATGTTTGCCAATAGACAGCTGAATTTTAGTCTATGCTTGCTGAGCACAATTTACCACAGACACACTGTCAGGGCAGGATATAAAACCTAAAAACTTATTAAACGCTGTCAAGTAATTTGAAGTTTACATGAAACGCTTCGCAAGATTCTTAGTGTTGTTTAGGCTAGTTTTTCTCTCCTCACATATTTTCTTTGCTGAGTTTAGACTATGTTTTATTGAGACAAAGTTCTTGTTTGGCTGCCTGTGTTAGGACAAACAAGGAGAGGTTTGGCATGTTTTTCAATGAAAACAGGTTTATATTGCTCAAACTAAGGTATTGACAAAAAAAAACAAAACACTGGTATCAGTTTTCACAACTGAGAGATTTTAAATTGGTCATTTTTGTTAAAACATAATACCCAAAATGACTAAAAAAAAAAATAATAAAATAAATTGTTATGCTTGAAATGCAACATCTTCCTACTCTTTGTGTAATCTACAGAGTTGGACATTTTAAAAACATCCAAGAGAGTCAAAAGGAAAATGCTTTTTTCTCAAAAAAGAGCACAATATTTTTCCATAGATAATGCATCTTTAACACTTTCAAGTGTGTATTTTTATATGTTTTATGCAAATTCTCCAATTAAGAAATGAATATTAGCCCACATTTTAAAATTTAATACATAAAAAAGGTGATGTTCATTATGAAAAGTGAAAATTTAATAATCCATTATTCCATGACACAAATTAAAGCTACGTCTTATTTTCATGCCAAAGATGAGCTTTGATTGATTCAAATTAGGGGTACTTAATATGACCGAGGGTTCAGAAAGCTCTCGTGGTGAGAATAACATTTCTGTATCATGAATTAACTCCTCCTAGAAATGTGAGATTGGGAACCGAATCTCATTGAAAATATGAGCGTTTGCACTCACATCGTGAACTCGTCTCTACAGTTAATTTGCAGTGTAATTGCTTTTACCGTTGTTGCATATGCATCAGGTGCTCAGTCGTTAATTGATAGGGAACGACAGATCATCAAGTTCAACAATTAAAACTCGCACTTGCCAACCTCAACACACAAAAATGTACAAGTGTATCTAATTACGCTAAAACTATTCTGAGGGGATTTCGTGGGAATGATTCACAATTATGTATTATGTGGAGACTAAATTTTCTCACTAATGTCGTACCTGACGAGCAATATTCAAATAGATTTTGCAGTAAACTGTTGACAGTGATCATGATGTTATGGGAAGGAAGGTATTTGTGGCTTTCTGTTTTCGTCCTCCTCATGTTTGCTCTTTAGACCCAGAAGCAGTTTTATTTATTTTAATAGTCTCTCCTCGTCAGTCATGCTCTGTGTTTCTTTGAAAATGAAATGTACTCTCTAAATGGGACTGTGGCATCTTTGTTCTTCAATCAGCCATTGGTTGAGGGAGTTTTTAAGAGATCGGCTCCGTTCCAACACATTCTTATTCATTTAATTTTTTATTTTTTTTTTAGTTAAGGAAGGAAGAATTTGAACATCCATCTCCCTGAGGCATAATTACTCCATAGCCCTAAAATATAATTGCATTTTTGTTGCTCATCTTTGCTCTTTCCTTGGGGTTTCTATCATGTTGCAGCTAAATGGTTTTAAACATTTCACTCTGGAGAGGTGTGAGAAATCAGCGAGCATAAGGTTATATATTTTGAGTTAATGGAACTAAATTGTTTTGACTTGGGCTAAATGATAAGGCGTCTGTTCTTTGCTTTGGCCTCATGTCAATGAGCTGTTAGCTGAGGAATGGGGAGGTGCTAAAGAGGCGAGAAAGACAAGGTGAGGTGGCAAAGAGTCCAGCTGATTACAGTTTCACACATGCTGTAGAATATAATGCTTCAGTGGCAAGACTTTAATTAGCAACACAAGCACTGGCTGGTTTGTACTGGCTGATACGGTGTTGACCCTTTTGGAGGAGGTCATGGCTCCGACCTTTGAGGCTCTGCTACCTGGTGTTACCCACTAATAAGACATTCCACTCAGTTTCACCAATTGATCAGGGAATATTCTTGCACTCACATGATGCTGAACATTCGCACATGTTACCAAGGTCATGAAATATGTTATGTTATGACATATATGTTATGTTCCTCGTACAGATCCCTTATAAGATAAGTTTCTTGACTGTTCATGGCCAGAAAATGGATTTAATAGCAGTAGAGCTGCAACTACTGTATTATTTTCAGTATTCATTTATCTGCTAAATATTTTATTGATTAATTGTTAACGCATTTAGTATGTAAAATGTCAAAAATGAAGACTTTCCTTGAGCCTCGAGCGACGTCTTATTTCATATGACCAACTGTCCAAAACTCAAACATTTTCAGATTACAATGATAGAAAACAATAACAGAAGCTGGAACCAAATAATTTTGGCATTTTTGCTTAAAACATGATTAAAAAGATTGACAACTAATGAGCAAATATTTGACTCATCAGTTAATCAGCTAATAAGTTAAGGCCTGATTCGTGGTTTAGGTTTTGATTTCCTACAAAATTCAAACCAATCAAATGAGACTCATCTTTTGGTTCTTTAATCCCCACTAGAGCTCGAATCAGAGCTTTAACACCAGCCTAAATGAACCAAGCCAACTTCACAAACACACTACACTTTATTAAACCGAACTAAACAGGTTACGTGTGAAAGCGTTCTGAAGGGTGATTTCACACAGAATGGATTGTGGCCGCTGATAGCACCATTAATTGCCGATCACTTGCAACGGCTATCTGCACCGTCTTAAGGTCCAACTCACAAAACATATTGGCCAATGATACAATAGTGCAAACATACCCATAAAGCTTTGCAGCTTATCCATTTGGAACCCAACCCGCAAATAATTTCAGTCTCAGTTAAATCAAAAAGTTATATTATTGTTCAAAATATCCGCTTACTAGCATGCTAGCATCATGATGCCTTCGCTTGACTACAGTTACTTCTGCCATGATCACTGGAAAGTCTGGGCGTTACACCCTTTTTACTGTAAATGGGCGTCAGTTGCCACCAGCTCTCTGAAGATGCTAATAATTTCACTGTAACTGCGTGTGCAGTGGTGTCAAATGTATGTGTATTACCTTATTTAGATATGTGCAAATAGTGCAGGAACACGGAGATGCTAATTGCTTGGCAGTGCAGTTCTGGCTGCATTTCACCCTTTGCGGGTGTTTTGAGAATTACACACTTTCTTATTTGTGCAGGTTTAGCGGCCGCAAAAGTTGCACAATCCTTTTGGGAACTTGCGCCTGAGTTTCTAAAACATGACTAAGGTATTTCGCTTTTTAATCTCATGAAGAGCCAAATTAGCCGTATGTTTTAAAAATAAGTTCAGGGTAAGGGACAGTGGTGTGTCACCTCCTGTTTGCTCTATTTTTGCTGCGGTCATGACAGCATATCAGTTAATCAACTTGGTGTACATCCCTATTTAGCAGTTAGCATCAAATGGTATATGCTTATCATGTCTATCACCCAAGGAGATTGGTCTCATCCACCAGTCCCAGGGTGACCTTGAAGAGAAGTTGATCCAATTCACACAGATTTATTGCTCTTGTATGAAAGGTTAGTGTTTCTGCAGTTAAACACTTAGCACTGGTCTTTGTCTGTCCAGAGAAAAAAAGGTCTAAGGTCATTATCTTCAACAGGAGAGTAGAGAAGACAGATTTATTACCTCAATAAAAGCATCTTGGACACAGCCTTTACCTGACAGCTCAAGTACCACAGGTTTTGGTGTGATAGTCTTCACATGTGTTTTTACATGCATGTGTGAGTTGAGATGAGTAAATTCAGTACCTAGTCGATCAGGTAAAGGGGAAAAAATATCAACATAGTATTTAGAGACATGTTTACAGTGCTTTTTATTTAATTCAAATGTGGACTCCAGTGTTCTCAGTCTTCAGTGGCCTCTGTTGTGAAAAAATGAATAGCCAATTATTCCTGTGGAGATTTTATGCCAGACTTTGTTTTAGTTCATTAGATGTAAGGAGCTGGAGAGAGGAGGAATGCAGGCCATGCCGAAAGCCTCGCTGGGTTAGGCTAACAGGCTGCCGTGCACAATAATGTCACCATTATGCGTTTCCTGGGTGACTTAAACGAATAGGCATTATTACAAAATTGTGCATTAGCCCAAGTCAGCAGTTAGTGCTGCTGCAGTCTCATTTCGTTTAGAGTTGAGAGGAGAGAAAGATGGCGAGAATGTGAGAGGAGGGAGGGAGGGAGGGAGGAGGGAAGGGGGAGGATGGGAAAATGGTTCAGAGAAAAGGCGATGTAAAGGAGAAATGGGGAATGAAAAGGACGCTATCTGCCAGAGGCTGACAGGACATGCAAAAAGGAAGTAAAAAGATACATGGAGAGGCACAGATGGACTGACAGACTTGGGGGGGATAGTGATGATGATGGAGAGGTAGAATGAGGGGAGCTGTAATTGTCAGTAACTGGTGTATTTAGACAGGGAGGGTTGGAGGAAGAAAAAGGCTGGCAGGGAGGAGGAAGGTGTAAATCAGCGGTCTGAGCGACAGCTTTACGTGCCCCTCGGAGCCCCAACTATCCGATTAATGAGAGAAGAGAAACCTTAACCACCTTCCCCTCTCTGCCTCTTCTTTTTCTGCTATCTTGCACTTTCAGGGACATAAATCATAGACTCTTAAGCAGTCACTTTGGGTAGCTGCTACACAATTCTTCCTCAAAATGTTGACTGTAAGGTATGCCTGTCCTGTGATGTGCTGCATTAATGAGATTTCACTGCAGCTAGTGTGTCCATTGAACGACATGCATTCCAGTTGTTAAAGGAGCAAGTTGACATTATGGGGAATGTGCTTATTGGCTTTCTTGCCAAGAGTTAGAGAAGAAGATTGACACCACTGTAATGTTTGTTATCAGTAAATACAAAGCCAGAGCTAGCAGATCGTTAGCTTAGCTTAGCATAAAAACTGGGAAAAGCTAGCCTAGCTTTGTCCAAAGTAGGGCTGCTTGATTAAGGTTATATACTGAAATCCTGATTATTTAACACGATAACTCAGTGACTTCGAATTCCAGTCTGTTTTTGTCATTTCGCTCATCGACACACTCAGTTGATGCCGTTATGAATGAAATGTTAGCCATCCTGAGAGCTCTGCCTTCTAACGTAATGACAGCTCGGTAGGCTGTACCTGCAGCATTTGTATTGGCAACACGTTGTTTTTGGAAATAAAGTCACTAGAGGGCCTGAGAAGTCGCTAAATCTAATGAGAAAGTCACCAAGTTGGCGACATTGAACGCACCACTATTTAGGCCCAGAAACACACAACCTATATCAAAGAACTAGCTTCAATGGAAGCAGACTGTTGTGTTGTAGCATGTCGCCTGTGTCTCAGCCAAAAGTTGCACATGAACACACCGCAAAGACTTCAGCCGATGGCCAACCTGCATGTACATTTGTGCCTGTGTGAGAGGAAATAACTCTCCATACCAGCAGAACGCAGTAGTCTGTAATCAGTCATTCAAAAGGGGAAACTGGAAGATTGTCATGATGCTAGTTAGCCAGTTAGCACAATAACAACACAATTTAGTGTTGAAAGAACAAAGCATATTTACCGTAAGCCAGTGAAAAATGACGCAATCCCTCAGGAAGAGTTTCTGCCAAATAGCTCAATAGCTAAGGAATTTTTTTTTTTACTTTATGTAATGAGTTTGTTTTGACCTCACTCCCTTTTGACTTTAGCTGTTTGTTTACTTTCCTCACTTCTGTTTCTCCTCTCATGCGCTGAGCTGAACTGCCAATTAGAGTGATTTCATTCACCTTTGCTGTAGCCGTCGCCAATTCAACATGCTAAATTAGGTGAAGACTACGGCAACACTCACCTATGGCTTTGTCAGGGCTTTTAAGGAAAGGGGAGCGCTGGATTTCTAACACAACACACACAACTTGTTTTCATAACTGTTGAAAACCAAAATCTATTAGCACCTCTAAAGCTCATGTCACATTATAAATTTATCCAGTAGTGTAAAGCTGATAGTTACCTGGTTTATTTACATGATGCAACAGAAATGCATATTAGTAAGATTCGATGTGGGGCAGACAGTGGCCAATGTTACGTGCAGTTGGACTCTCGCAGGCTGTTAAGACATAAAGTAAAGTGTTGAACTATTTCCTCAAAAGGATGATGTTTAAAGCACAAGACTTCACTTCTTCACAAAGATATTCAAATCATAAAAGACTGAAAAGAGTAAAAAAGTTAAGTCCAGTTCATCTGAAGGTTGCCAGGTTTCCCTTAAGCTTAATTCTTTGACTACAAACCCATACTTGCACAGCTCAGTCCCTTTTGTGTCTGCGTGTGCTGGTGGTCATCAAGTTCACATAGTTAAACTAGTTCACTGAGGTCAAGCGCTGGAAGCTCGGCTGATCTATAAAAAGAAGGAGCAAAACGTTCTTTTTTTTTCAAGATGAAAACTCCCCCTTGTAGTGAAGGCCTCCACAGATATTTCAGTCAAACACGTGTTATGACAAAGTCAAAGCTGTAGCTTTACTTCATTCTGTGCCTTTTCACCTTTAGCCAAACCCACAGGTTTCTTAATCTGGCGAGAGGGCTCCTCTGAGAGATGGCCTCAGTCAGAAAAAGACCTCTTTCACTTTCTCTTCCCTCCCTCTGTGTCTTCTGTGCTATTACCAACCTAAACAAGATCTCCCGGGCTGCCTGCCTTGTTATGTGCTTTTCATCACAAAAGGAGTAGAAAAGAATGAGCTCGAGTGAAAGAGATGTAACACAAAGCACTGAAAGAGAGATATGTTTCTGAAGTGTAAAACTGGCTCTTTCTGCTTGTGAAATTTCTTGATGCACAAGGTGTCAGATGGAGAAGCTGTATGAATTCATAACCTCGCAGAGTGATGCAACAGCTGCAACAATGCAATGTAATGTCTGGTGCGGCGCTCTGAATATTTTTTTTTGTGGCAAATTGATGAAAATTTTACTTCTGTTTGTGCCAGTGTGAAACAAAGTAGAGAAGCTGTGGTCACACATCTGTGGCATACATCTGCCACATTTCACAAGCTCTTAACTTTGAACTCAGCTCAACTCTGTACCAATAATATATCCGTTGTTAAACTGCACGAAAGAGCATCATTTTAGAGCTTCATAATGGGAGTGGCATTCAAAGTATTTGTTGACACTGACACCTTAGTCAAAGCTTTGCAGGGCAACTTCACGCTTCTGCAGCCCAAACATGCAACTGTGTGAAAGTTTAAAGGGCTTCATTACCCAGAATTCTAGTAGTATGACACGAGTAATTGTCACACTTCTCAGACAGGAATAACTTCTTTGTAGTGGCTCGTAGTACCTGTTGCTGGTGGGGAAATATTTTAGTAGCATGTTTCAACCCACACTGGTTCAGCAGAGTGTTTTCTCTCACTGCTGGTGAAGAGACCGTTTGTATTTTGCTGGTCACTTCCTGCATACCAAGAAAATTTCAACCACTTACTATCTCGAGGAATCTGCCTATTATCATCTCAATTTATTATCTTCTGGTCCATGGGTCTTCGACAGGGGGTCATCCAAATTATTGTTTGATAATTTTTTTGTCCTTTTGTCCTTAAAACATGTCTGAAAATACAAATTGACATGAATCAAACATATAAGCAAAGATAAATCGGCCTATTGGCAGACAACAAACAGACAAACAACCCATTTAATGTATCCTTGTTGAATGAATCCATGACGTATAGATATATGAATCTGTCAATAATTAATAGCCTAGTATTGAATGCACCATTTAAAGATGTATGTCTACATGGCATTCGACCACCCTACACGTTATTGTTTGTTTGATATGCAACTACGTATATGCAGAAGGGGGTCTGTGCTCCATCTCTCCTTCAGCTAATGGGTCCTTGGCCTGAAAAATGTTGAAGACTCTTGTTTTTAGTCCATTAAATGTCTAAATATCTTGTTTTGACCAACAGTACAAAGCTGTAAAATCCTCACATTGAAGAAGCTAGAAGCAATAATAAGTACTTGAAATTTGCACTTGAACACTGACTTAGAAAGTTAATTGGTTGCAAAAGTAGTGCCAATAAAAGGTATTCTTTGCATGAACTTTCAGTTACTATGTGTAGACAGTATTGCCAGTAAGGTGGTGATCACACAGAAATGAGACACTAGAGACGGGGACGCTGGAAGCGCTTATTCAATGCGCGCTAGCTACCGGTGTCTGACGCTCAAAAAGTTGAAAATATTTTAACTTTTCAGCATCTAAAAACGCACGTCTAAAAAGAAGCGTCTACAAAAACGCACGTCTAAAAAGACGCCGGAAAAATGCCCGTCTAAAAAGACGCTTGAACACCGGTCAGACGCACAGTATCATAGGAAAATATTAAAAATAAAAATATTTTCTAGCGTTTCATCTCGGTATGATCGCTCCCTAACAGTGTAAGTGAAAGCCACTCCAAGATTCACTTTGTTGTGGAGCGAGTTTTGTCAGTTTGGTGTTTTGCCTCACCATATTTTTGTTTTGGGGCGGCATGGTGGTACGGTGGTTAACACTGTTGCCTCACAGCAAGAGGGTTCCTGGTTCGATCCCAGGAGGGAGCCCTTCTGTGCGGAGTTTGTGCGGTGTTCTCCCTGTGTCAGCGTGGGTTTCCTCCAGGTACTCCAGCTTCCTCCCACAGTCCAAAGACATGCAGGTTAATTGATGACTCTAAACTGGCCGTAGGTGTGAATGTGAGCATGAATGGTTGTCTGTCTCTATGTGTCAGCCCTGTGATAGTCTGTTGACCTGTCCAGGGTGTACCCCGCCTCTCTCCCAATGTCAGCTGGGATAGGCTCAAGTGATTGTTGAGAAGGGTTACTTTTGTATGAGTTTATACACAGTTTTATAAGAATGTCCTGTTTGGTATGCCTTTAAGAATTAATCATTAGACTAATTGTTTCAGCTCTAGACATCAGAAGTTGATTTGAGCAAATACAGAGTTTATAGAGGAGGAGATCATCTTTGATAAGACAGACTTACAGTCAATTTTCAGTTTTTACTCTGAAGAAAAGGACGTGCAGATATTTAAGTGGCACTGATGTAAAGAAAAACACGTTAAATAAGCAAACATTGAGAACCTAAAGGTGTCCTATGTAGGATTTTGGTTACTGTAAACAAGCTCACAAGTCGAAGTGAAAGTAAAAGCCAACCCCAGATTCACACTTGTTGGGGTTTCACCTTGCTGTATTTGCCTTTTCTTTTGTCTCTTTGATGCCTGCTGCTTACGGTATGCCAAGTGGTCACTACCTTTTAAGAAATCCCCGACCTCATCTGAGGGGAGTTGGGGTACATGCCCATGAACGTCCTGAGCACAGAAAATAAGAAAATACAGGCAGATGGCAGAGTCTCTGCAGGAAAATACACCACCACACGTCTAGTGGGTTATAGGTGATGATTGAGAAGGATTACTTCTTTATGAGTCGACATGTTTGCATAGTATATCTTTAAGAACTTCATTGGGATTTGCTGTGCAGGACAAACAAACAAATGAAAATGTAGTACACTACTCTAGATACACAGTATATGTGAAGTTTGAAACATTCGTCAGATCAGACGACAGTTACTTTGGTCACGATGTGACTTGGTAACATTCACAGACTTGTCAGGGAACCTGTGAACACGACTACCCAGCCACAAGTAACACAACACTGAGTGTGTGTGTGTTGAGCAAAGTGCCTGCCCCCTTGCTACAGCGAGCCAGACAATCCCTGGAGTTGTGTGTTTCTGTTGTTTGCATGTGTGTTTGAGTGTGTGACTTTCTCCTCTTTGTCTTCCTCTCCTCCAGCACTAAGCACGTATTTTCTCTCAGGTCAATCCCCTTATTGTTAAGTTACATAACAGCACTTAGTCAAGTAACAATCCAGCAGCGACGGCGCTAAGGGCTGCAGGATAACTGTACTTCCTCTCCGCCACTCCTCTGGCTGAGAGCTCTTCTCAAAGTTGCTGTTGACTTTTCAACCCGCTTAGTGGAGTCGACTTTTTTTCTTTTCTCTCTGGAAATAGAGTGGATCTCCTTCTTACATGAGTCAAAACTCTGGAATTAATTTATGGTAATGAAGTCATGTATACCACAGATTTGGGTTTTTGGTCAAATGTAGCTCTCAAACTGCTGAGCAGGCCATTCTTCTGAGCCGGCGGGTTCTGCCATCTCTTCGGCTGAGACCACCAGTGAGAAGAGAAATGATGAAATGATTCCAGGCGTTGAAGGTCATAGATCTGATCCTGAGTTTGTTTATTGATATTTTCATTATGCTTCACCAGATAATCAATCGATACTAAACACGCAGACCTGAGTTACATGTGGCCAACAAAATGTGCACACTTCATTACAGGGTGATAAGGTCAAAATCATTATGCTGATATTACCAACACTATTATCCTAATTTGTCAAATCAAGTATCAGTTATCAAATTGATGTGCAGTGGAAGTAACTGTGTTTTATGCATTATTTCATATCATAAACAAAACTTCACGATAAATTATGATAATTTGGACTCCACTGTCATCACAATTCACTTCCACTAAGTGTGCTTAAAAAGATAACTTGAAGCTGGATCGCAAAACTTTTGTCTCCTCCCTCTGGCAGTGAGAGTAATCACACAAACACTGTTAACGCTTGCTATTGACGTATACAGTACAGGTGAGCTCGCTGCATCTCCCCCGCCACCAGCAGCGCTCTCTTTACTTTAATCCTTCCTGTGAATGTCAAGTTTCTTTTTTATCTGGAGCATCCACTCCTTAAACTTTTCTTTGACGCTTCTTGGGATTTTCTCTGCTGGTCTTTCCTCTCTCGCTGCCCACTTTAGCTCTGGCTGGTTGATGTAAAGCGGATCAAGAAGTTGCCACAGTCAACAGTCATTTTGGATACCAGGATATTTGCTGTGACAGTTACCATACTGTGAAAACCTCATATTGTTGCAACCCTATCATGTCAGATACTGACACACAGGTGCACCCATTAGCAGCTGTATGAGACATGCCGGGCGGCGGCATTTTGTGACACTCTGAGCAACTGCTGTCGTATAAGAAGGTCTGCATAGGGCAGGCAGGAGGTGGATGGGTTAGACAAATTCCGGACTTTCACCCAGGAGACTGCTGTTTGTTTCTCGTGTGAAACCAAAGGCCAGTGGGTCCATGTCATTGGTCTGACAGCCCATTGGTCCGACATCCCATTAGTCCGACGGTCGGCGGTGCTGAACGGCTCCCGGCAGGCGTATTTCTACCTTGATGGTGCGCCATGACCGGCTCTGGGTCAGCTGGGAAAGGCTCGAGGCGAAGCAGGCTCACAGCTTATGTGTTTGTCACTTTCTTTTTCATTTTAACCCACACCATGATCTTTTCCTAATCCTAACCAAGTGTTTTTTGTGCCTAAACCTAACCAGACCTTAACCACAGGGCATCATGATGATTTCGAAACGGACTTCAGAACAATGGGTTTAATATGGTCGGAACAATGGGATGTCGGACCAATGGGCAGTTCCCAGGCCAATTGCATTATTTTACTTGGGGTGGCTGTGGCTCAGTGGTAGAGCGAGTCATCCATTTATCGGAAGATTTTCACCATGTGTGGTAGCCTTGGCCACCAGTGTGTGACTGTGTGTGTGAATAGGTGAATGTGACATGTAGTGTAAAAGCACTTTGAGTGGTATGAAGAAGAGAAAGGTGCTATATAAGTGCAGTCCATTTACCATTTAAATAATGATGTAGTGGCATACTAAGCTAGTGACATATGTCAGGTCACTACATTAGCTTAGTAACAGACATATTTATTTTAAGCCAAACCATGATGGATTTTTTTGTAAACCTAACCACATACTGTCATTGAATAAAGCTAAGGAAGTGAACCTAAAGCTGAAATGTTTTACCAATCGTCCAACTTCATTTTGAAAAGAGACTGTATGCATTTAACGAGTGGAAACTGTACATTTCCTGTGAAAACGGAAGATACAATTAAGAAAATATAATGCGTGTAATGAGTATACATTGACATGCTGTCCCTGAGTATCCAACTCTGATGCTGGAGAGGCACCTAGAGCGTTATAGTTTGACGTGTAGGGCCACTTACCAAGCCTCACTATTTGATGAGTTGAGATTGAGAATGCTGCACAGACACCAAAAGTTTGCTATACTGCTAAATCCAGAGAGCTTTCCCTGGCGGCAACAGGCTTTATCAGCACTTTGTGAACTTGTTTGTCAAGGCCTTAAATGTAACAGACATTTATTTATATGTAAAAGTCTTACACTTCTGAATCATTGCCTTGACCTGCAGTATATCTAACTGAAGTCATTGCTTTACACTGAAATGAACTGAACAGATGAAGAGAGAGCTGATTTTGGATGCAGTTTCTACAAAAATTACTGTAAAAATCTAGTTTTACTGGATTGCACAGTGTTGTTTTGTGAAAGCATGATTTTATTCCCATCTTGAATATCTTATAACCACCATGTGTTATTGGACATTATGATTTTGAGTAGTTGTTTTGCAGGCACTTGTGCACTATAGCAGCCTATACATACATATATATATATATATATATATATATATATATATATATATATCTCACTCTTATTCCACTGAGGCAGCTGTCAGTGAAGTGAAGTCTATATCAGAAGACTTTATAATGATGAAATGGCCAGATGCACCCGTGACCTGTAGTGTTGCCGCTCATGCAGCACAGAGTAGAAGATGCCCATGCATGTCTCCTCCAGTCTATTCATAGCCAAGGTGGTGTGACTCCCCCGCCTCTGACTGACTGTTTCCTGCCTTCCCTCTTGCTCAATTACTTCTCCTCTCCTCTCACATGTGGGTCTTCAGCTCTTTGGCAGGAAGGCTTACCTTGTGGAGGAGGGAAGCTGAAGCGGGGCTGACTGGTGAAGCGAGCCGAAATGTGTTTTTTGGTTGAAGAAAGCAGTCAGTGTCAGAGACAGATGGGAGCTCGCGGTGTGTTGAATGCAGGAGAAATTTAACACCTACACCTACAAACTTTTTAAATTCACTAAGCCGCGGAGCACCACCTCCTGCCCCAGCAGCTGGCCAAACAAAAATGCATCATCAGTTCATAATTCAGCCGCGTTGCTTAGCTTGCCCTCCAACCCGCCAAAACGCGACAGTTATATCTGCAGTTACAGTGCATCATATAAGTCAAGAAAGAGCTGTTCCCAAAGTGCAGCACTCTAGGATTGGGCCCAGAGGCGAATATGGAAATAAACAGAGGTAGGGTTATAAATGCAAAAGTGCTGAAAAAGATACAGTTAAATGTCGGAGGAGGATGGTGTCACACTGTACTCATCCTGTTAGATGATGTTTTTCTAGTGCTTTCCTCTCCCTCCCACCAACCCCCTTTTATGTCTTTATTCTGCTGATACAACCGCCTCCCGTCTGCTGACTAACTGACCCACATTCCTCTGTGTGACTCGCTGCCCTGAGAGTGTATGTGTGTGTGTGTGTGTGTGTGTGTGTGTGTGTGTGTGTGTGCGCGAGCTTACATTTCTGCTTGTCATCTTGTGTGTGTGTGTCTTTTTGTGCCTTCCTCTGTCTATCTCTGTCTGCCTGCCTTTTCCCCCACCGAGAGAAAAAAAAAAAACTGTGCCGTGTCCCTCAGGCTTCAGCAGGAACCAATTAGAAGATTGCTCTTTAGAGGAGCATCAGTCACTGAACATAAATGATTGGTAAAACGCCTCATTTACTCACTCCCTCTGTGTTTGTCTGCCTTGTTGCTGTGTGTTCCACTCAGTTTGGGGGCTCTGGTTGCAGAAGTGACATTTCTGAATTAAATTAGATGAATAGTGCTCGCCGAGATCAGGCTCCCTCTAGTGGAGAGTTGAGTCTCTGCAAGGCAGATGGCTGATTCTTGCAGGGCAGTTTGGTGATGCTGCTAAGGCAAGGGTACTCAACTTGCTTTGCCTGGGGGCCACGAAATAACACAAGACCAGGGTCCACTCAATAGACAAACATTAATGATAATTGTCAGTATATATGATAAATTAATTGCCGTGTTTTAACCTTTTGACATTTGCTGTCCTGCACCAGCTCCACACAGGGGCGTTTCTAGGACATTTTGGGTTGTCGGGGTTTTGGGGAATCTTCCTCTGGCACTCTTTCTGATAAACAAGCTCTATTTTGATGCTTTTTATGCACTCTGTCACCTTATTTACATAGAAAGTGCACAAAAAAATCTCATTTTGTATCAATTTATTCTCATATTGAAATAGAAAATAGTCATTGGGCCACCCAGCACACTATTTGGCCCGCTGACTGATGAGTGTTTGAGACAAAATAACTGTGTCTTATTGCTGTCAGATGACAATTCTTTTTTTTTTTTCTTGTGGTGCACTTTCAGGAAGCCAGGAAATCATGATTAGTATGTGTTAAGTGACTGACTGTTATCAAACTGCCTCATCTTCTTAATGAGCGTGACACTGAAAGGCATGTCTGTTAGAGACACAACTGGTCGGACTACTCTACCACATGATTAGAAACTGCTCTAAGCTAAAAGTTACCCAACCCTGTAACTGACAGTTTATTTCTTTTTGCACTGTGCAGACTCTCTCTTGAAATCTGCAAAATGTATGCCTCTTATATACGATGTACCACTGTGCATAACTTGGCATAATTAAGTGTTGTCAAAAACATATTGGTTTATCAATCGGAAATATTTGAAATGGTACTAATTTTCTGTAGTATGGATACACTGGAACCAAGTGCACCTTCGAGCTCTCTCTTGTTGTTAATGTTTACAACAGTCATTTTGTTGTTCTCTGCTATTAACCCCCCAAATAGTAGTCATTGTCATGTGTTTGCCTTGTTATATTTATCTTTCAATTGTAAAATTTTATTTTTTTACACCTTTATTGTCAATTTTTCCACATAATATCAAACATCAATATTTGTTGTATGTTGTTGTAAGTCATTGGCTGTGTCCGAAATCACTCACTACTCAATATATAGTACTCTACATAGAACTCCCTACATAGTGAGCAAGGAGTGGTGAATAGAGTTGTACCGATACCTATACCAGTATCGGAAATGCCTCCGATACTGTCTACAATGCGGTATCGGGTATCGGCGAGTACAGCCTATGACCAATCCAATACCACGTAATGCCTCATGTCACTACGCATACGCACGCTACAGGCAAACAAAACGGAAACGGAGTGGAGTTTAAAAAGCATTCTACTGTAGCCTTTAAAATGTCTTTTTTACCAAATTGTGTGGCTGCACTTTAACCTGTGTCTTGATCTGTGTCAACACTGGATAATAATAATAAAAAGGAAAAGGAGTTTAGACATACAACAATTCATATCCCATCCATTTTTATTTTACGCGCTGGTATCGGATCGGTACTCGGTATTGGCAGATACCTAAGGTTCAGGGATCGGAATCGGTATCGGGAAGGAAAAAGTGGTATCGGTACATCTCTAGTGATGAATGAGTGAATCATTTCGGATGCAGCCAATGACCTACAACAACATCAGATGCAATACATCAAATGGCAACATGATACATGTTGTACATTACATAATAGTCCCTTGCAAAAGAATAATAAGTAGATAAATAACCTAAAATCTAAGAAATGAAAAGTTGCTATTTGCAGTGAATATATCCCACTGTCGCAATGGCTTTTAGGAATAACCTTAAAAGAGAATAATCTTAGTCCCTGCTTTCTTGGATTTCAGGTTTAAAACACCTGCTAGCTAACATCTGGAGGATCGGAGCATTTGAGACTTTACGGAGGAGAGAGGTGGATACAAAAATCCAGAGAGGAGAGAACATCTGAGGCTGTGACGGGATGGCTCTGATCGACAAACATAAAGTGAAACGCCAGCGACTTGACAAGATCTGCGAGGGTGAGACTTTCACTCCCTTTTTTCTTTCTGCTTCTTTACGTACATGTGAGTTTGAGATGCTGACCACACACTCACAGGTCACTTGAAATTGATTTAGGTTGTGGGATGCTTGTGTCTTTGTGTGCGTACATGTGACTTTGAGTATTAGTTTCACAGGTTTATGTTGAAGCTATAAAAAAAAAGATTCCCTCCACTGTTATATGGAAATGAAGTTTCCACCAGTATTTAAGCCTTTCAGGCTGCTGCTACAAATTCAGTGAAAAGCCAGTGGGATCGTTTGCATAAGTGTGTTTGTGTGTGTCAAAAGGGAGCTTTGGGACCCGACGAGGCTCCAAACTTCAGCTTCGAAGGCTGTCTAGGAGGAAAGAGTGTGTGTGTGTGTGTGTGTGTACGTTTGTGTGAGGGTGTAGAGGAGGTTGTGTTGATGGCTGAACGAGACTTGAGTTCGATGTTTCCAGATTGCTGGAGAGATGAAGAAGGGAGAGTTTGTAATAAAGTGAAGCACTCCTCAGAGCCCTGGGATTGATTATAGCGGGTAGTTGGATTGATTTGTGTGTGTGTGTGTGTGTGTGTGTGTGTGTGTGTGTGTGAGTGAAAGACAAAGCAAAGAGATTTTCCTTTCGTTTTTCCATACTCGTTTTTTCACTTAACCACTGACAGGAGCCACTGAATGCCTGAATGTTTATTTAGTATATGTATGCACGTCCAAACTCATAATCACCCTTCACCCATATGCCAGTAATGCCTATACTGTACTGTATAGTGCAAGATTATTCTTTTGCATTCTCCTTTTTGTAGTGCAGATATAGCTGCTAGCCACTTTTCCACAAGCTTTTATAACTCTCAAACTCACACTGAGGGTTTCTTTTGTCAGCTTTCATGAAAAGTGAAACATGTTTCTGAAGGTTACTATCTGTACTTCAAGATAAATGAGAATCTACAACAGCATTTTGATTTTAATTAAGTTAAACAAGGATTCATTTTGTTGTTTCACTGGTAATATACACAATGTCATTGTAGAGGAGTCAGTATGCTTTAAACGAAGTGCTTGTTGGATGGTCAAACCTCCTCCCTGGCACCTTTCAAATGTTGGAATTGGAGGCGCTTTGTCCGACAACATTTGTAGCTTTTCAAAACCGACATTCTGACATTTACGCCCATTTCACAGCAATTCTGCAGGTGTGTTGGAAGAAAATAAGAAGGGAAAGAGCTGTCTTCTTTTTAAAATTCTTCATACAACTACTTTTGTTAGATTTTGTGTAAACACCTTTGAGTAGAGACGGCCCAAAAGTGTGCATCGTTCCCCGGTTTGAACGATTATCACATCTTGCCCTCCATGACTGCAGGCGTCTCACCGTGCCTTTAAGTGTAACCGTTCAGGCTCTGCTGTAGTAAATGGTAAATGGACAAGCGCTTTATAATTGGCCTCTTATTCACCTATACACAGACACACACTCGCACGCCAATGTCTGCCTTGCAAGGCGCTGGCCTGCCCTTCGGGAGCAACTTGGGGTTTGACATGTGGACAGGAGGAGCCAGGGATCAAACATCCAACCCTGTGATTGTTGGACGACTGCTCTACATCCTGAGCCACAACCGCCCCAGTACATTGTATATAACTATAAACACTTTCGACTGCCTGTAGACATTGCCAGACAACAGTCGGTTCAAGCGTATTGTACAAGCACGACTCTTTTCCCCCGTTGTCCATGATATCTACCCACGCTCTCTGCTAGCGTGATCTTTGCTGTCTCTGCTGTCTAAAAGATGTTTAAACTGTTTGTTCCTCTCAGTCGATTCCAAAAGCACGTCACTCAACTGGCCTCAGTCTGTCAAACTAGTAACGTGTAGTCTGTGAATGTTTTTGGCTCATTGGAAATTGAGTTTGTTAAGGACCAGGGTGTCCATGGGTCCTTAAAGAGTCTTACAATTTCTTAAATTAGATGTTACAACAATAAGGCCTTAAATGTCATTAGTCTTAAATTTGAATTTGTGAGGTCTTAACTACTCACGACTACTTTTTGTGAAAATGAGTGAAGCCTTTCTATGTTACAAATCTTTAAAAAACTATAATACTGTAATTTTACTTCATACTTGCACTTACTCAGTGCAGCTCCCGTGTTCAGTGAGGTAAAATTACTGTTTTTATCAATGGAGTCTGGCTTTGAAGAGAACATGGAGAAATTTCACTTTCAGTTCAGTTTCCTGTCAGAAAGGGATGTCAGTTTGGGAAGTACTGAGCATATGACTGGTTAAATGACACTTGGATATACTGTAGAAGTTGTGTGATTGTTTGTAAACTGATATTTTTCAATTCATCAAGAATTTTCTCCATTTTTGGATTCTTTGTTTGTCGGATGCATGTAAACAAAAACAAAGTTTTCCTCATAGACTCAACGTGGGTGGGTAATGGATATATAAATGGTCATTTAGGTCAGTCATTAAGTATTTCTTTAACATCCTCAATAGAGTGAGTTTCATGAGCAGGGCTATATAGCATGTTTTCATAGCACTTTGCAATATGTCAAATGATTTTGAATTAGGTCTTTTTACTTATGTAAAAGAACACAGACATTCCGGTGGTACTTCAAGCGTAACCAGAGGATTTTCTTAGTAATACGTAGTTACTTCCAATTAAAACTCTACAGAGTATCAAGTATCAAAATTCCTCTTTGTTCACGTCGAAGGAAAATCCTATTGAGATGGAGGAACACAATATAATGAAGCAGAAATGAAGCAGTGATGCTGTCTGTTTCCACCCTCAGAATGAGAGCCACATGTGGCATCTCAAACCTCTCCAAACCACCAACCCTGCTTGCTTGGAAACACTTTTTCCCTCTTTTTTTTTTTAAATACAGGCAGAATTTCTGTGTTCCTCAGAGGAGGCAATATGTTAAACATCATATAACAATATTTTCTGATCTGCTCCATTTGTCCCACAGACATCTTCAGTGTGTCCATGTCTACTCTGCTCATCAACAATGAAGTCATTCTATACCAAAGACGAGGGGGATTTTTTTTTTTTCCTGGTACAGTTAGTCACCACAGCTGCTCTTAAAAATGTGTAGAGGAGGGTGATTCACATCGAGGAAGTTAAAAGATCAGAGGGTGGTGAATCACGCTGTTTTCACAGTAGCGTTAAATCTGCTCAACCATATAAAAAGGGTATTTCAAAACCAGAGGCATGGGGTGTTCTGCACCATAATGTCAAAGCCACCCACTATTATCTATAAACAGAGTGTTGGGACTGAAGCGTGAAATAGAAATCAAAGTTCGCATCGTGTATGTATTGACAAAAACAAGAACGTTATGGAGTGATTGTGATTGCGTTGCCGCCGTGGGTTGCACTTGGCGAGACGGCGAGAGAAGCTTCCCTAATCTTCATTTATCTTCTGAGGATAAGTGTGTCAATCCAATACTTGTTTCACAGCGGAGTGCATTGATTACATCTTTACTCATTGTGATGAGTGGCTAACTGAGCGGCGCCTGTGGCCTAAATCGAATTCGAAATGGCTGATCAAGTGTGGCTGTTTACTCCCATCAAAAGTAGTCACGGTGCAGGAATGTAGATTTCACCGGAACGGTGGATGTTTTACCATTGAGGATATCTGATATGATTCACTGTCCTTTGCTTTCATGTTGGATTTTTGTGGTTTTCAAATTAGACACGCAAGGTCAAAACTAGAGCTGCAATCCCTGCCTATCTGTTATTTCTTCTAGTAATCAGTTAATTGTTCAGTCTGGAAGCCCAAGGTGACATCCTGACATTTCCTGTCTTGTCCAACCAACAGTCAAAAACACAAAGATATTCATATTACAGTGCTACAAAACAGAGAAAAGCAGCTTACGTGAGAAGCTGGACACAGAGAATGTTTGACTTTTTTGCTCGATGAATTACTTTTGACAGTTAATTGCTAATCAAATCAGGATTTTCCCCAGGAAATTGTTTTAGTCGAGCTGGTAAACCACCCAGATCTGCACGCATCATGTCTTGTGATCAATTTGGTTGGTAGAAGACGACTTAAACAATAGCTTCTCTTATTAAACACGATGGCATTCGCTGTGGGAAAATGTCCCTCTGCTATTTTTCCCTAAAGGTTTTACTTTATATAAAAAATTTAGAGCTGAAACAATTAACCAGTCAACAGAGAATTAATCAGCAACTATTTGGTCAATCAAATAATTAGACAAGACGTTTTCAAGCAAAAATGTCAAATATTTGATGCTCTTCTTATGCTATAGTTAAACTGATCTCAGCAAGAGAGTTCCTGGTTTGAATTCGGGGTGGGGGGGTTTGCCTATTCTCCTCGTGTCAGCGTGGGTTTTCTCTGAGTACTCCAGCTTCCTCCCACAGTCCAAAGATATGCAGGTTAAAGGAAATGGCTACTTTAGAATGAAAATACAGACAGTACTTACTGACCCTCATGCCGACAAGAAGTCCAGTGTAGTTTTTTAATCCACAAAACTCGTTCGGGGTATCGGAGGATAACAGCTAGCCGGAATAACAGCTACACTTGAAGTACATGAAACTCACATTTTGAAAATGTAATTAAACTCCGCTAATGCATTTCAAAAATGTCAGAACGGCTCGTCCGTCATAATCCAAGTGCCCTGAAGCCGCGGCATGCAAAATTGACTTAAAAAGACATAATTTACTCCACTTTTATCGCATAATTTCTCACCGTGGTCAGTTAGCCTGCCCTGCATGAGTGCTGTGTTTACATGGCAACTCGCGCGAGTCTCGAGAACTAGCACCGCCACTAGCCATCAGCTAGTCTTGCGCGAGTTGCCATGAGGGTCAGTAAATACTGTTTTTTCATTCTAAAGTGGCCATTTCCTTTAATTGGTGACTCTAAATTGTCCGTAGGTGTGAATGTGAGTGTGATTGGTGATGGTTGTCTGTCTCTATGTGTCAGCCCTGTGATAGTCTTGCAACCTGTCCATTGGACTCTAGGTATGTAATGGGTATTTTACTCTATTTTATAACATTTCATAGGCAAAACGATGAATCTATAAGTCTAGAAATTAATTGGTGGATTAACAAAAAAATGAAATCATTAACTGCATCTAGAGGTCTTCATGGGTAGAAATGACGAAGCCAAACCCAAATGGACCCAAGAAATTTGTTCTGAGATCCCACTGGAGACAATTATTTTAAAAAAATATTTATACTCATCCTGTTTTTGCCTCAGATGTTTTTGCATGTCTTCTAAAAACATTTATCATGTTGGACACAACAGATTGTTTTCACCAATCTTACTAGAGCTTGACTGAAAGTGGATTTTTAATGGCCGATATAATAACAATGGTTTGGAGTGATGTGCGCTGTCACATCTTAATTTTCCCAACTCGCTGTCCATCTTTCCTCTGCTCTGCCTCCAACTCTCTGGTGCTGCTGCTTAATGTGTTTTACACCTTACTTGGGCTCTTGTAATCTGATCCTAAGTCAGCCTAGTCAGGATGCAGGATGATGTTATACACCTGGTGCTTATGCATATTTCTCATCAGCGCTGATCACGGGTTGTCTGGGTCCACCTGGTTGTTGCACAAAATGATAAACAGACCCAGGAGGAGTGGTAAGAGAGTGGGACCAGACCTTGGCTGTCATTTATAACGATAGCGTACGAACAAAGGCCGGTTTTATAAATGAGACCCCTGGACCTGATTGATCTTAATAATAAAGCATCAATCCATACCGTATGGGTCTGTTGTTGGGTCCAAGGGTCCGGGTAGACCTTTGCCAGTTGCAGCTTAATGAATGTGTATATATTTTTTTATGATGTTAGCAGTAGTGATTCATTCTCACTAAAAACACTATAACAAACCGGTCATCAGTGAAGCCTGTTTTCACCAATTATACAAATGACTAGACTTTATTTCTCTATCAAGCCTCACAGCATTGTTTAGTTTAGATATCAGCTTTCAAAACGTATATGGTACAACTGCTCCTTCTGTTGTGGGTTTGATGAAGTGCCAAGAAGAGTGTAACTGCAATAAGGGAACCGTGGCAAACATCTGTTGTGAGCATCAGTTCCCATACTCTCTCATTCCCCCCTTTTTCTCTCCCTCACTCTCTAACTCTCTTCCTCTCTGCGTCTCCTTCTGTCCGCTCCATCTGTGTACCCAGCATGCATTGGCTTGGGCAGCAGCGCAAGTCGTTGCCATTGCCGTTTAGCCAGAGCTAACTGACTGATCTGGGCAGAGATGGGATGTGAGCGGCGCTGCGACGTGAACTAGGTCGTGGTAACAGCATGTTCCTGAATGTTGATTTACAAGTTGTAAATCTGTGCTTGGACGCAAACACCACAAGGTGGGGTAGTGGAATTTGTCATGGCGAGTCCAAGTGTTTTACTTGGCAGTTCAATAAATATGTTAATCCTTGATAATGCATCTTGTTTTGTCATGTGTACAACAGGAGGAGATGTTTAAACAGTGAGTAGTAAATAATGCGGCCAATCGAGCTAAAATACCATAAAACTTTGCTCGTGAATTATTCATATTGTCACATTTAAGAGACCTGCCAGCTTTTTTATAACAAAAACACTTCATATTAAACAGAGAGCACGACGAGGGAGGCTGTGGAGGAAAAGGGAGGGGGTGTCCTGATGTCATCCACCCCTGCATGGGCGGGAGGGAGGGGGGGGCTTCATATCCAGAGCTTTTCAGCACAGACTCAGGCCTCCGCTGCATCCACCTCTCTGCTTTCATCCCTCCCTCCCACTCGTCTCTCCACGCTCTGGCATCCAGCGCTGGTATGAAGTCATCGGAGCGGTCTCTGGGTCTGACCCCCCCTCGGGCTTGTTCCAGGCTCCACACCAAAACCCACGACCCCTTTATAGGCTTTGTGGAGAGGCAGGGAGGGGCATGGAGAGCTGGGGGGAAAGAAGCGGATAGAAAAATGGCAGAGTGTTGTTTTTGAAAGGAAATTCTTGTAATACCTTGCAGCACACCAGCATGTGTCATCATGTTATTATTTTCATTAGTGTGACTGTCTCTTGTGCACACCTGAATTGAATTTTTGGGTACAGTTTTCCCTTTTCTTACTTTTCGGCCTCTGCCTGTGTTTGCGCTGGCATGTATCTTTGCGGTTGTTGAAAGTTGGAAATGAGTTCCTGGAAAAATCTAATTTCAAAAGCTACGGAACTAAGTATTTTAATGACCTGTGGCTTCTCCGGATCGGGCTGCAGATTGGATGAAAGATGGGTTGCAGAGGATGCGCCCGGAGGAGTTGGATTATGAGTAAAGGGATCTCTCCATAACATAGAGGAAACTCAGGAGAATTTGTTGGCTTTTGCTGCCGTGTTTATGTAGCAAATATATACAAGCAAAATGGAAAATAAACTGCGTGTCAATTCAGCATGTTACACTAACCGAGTATGTGATTGTCATTTCGATAAGTACTAGCTTCATTGCCATCGACCTCCATTTTACAGTCCATTTAGTCCCTATGGAGATGCTTTCAGAGACAAATAATCCCACTGGAAACACATACAAAGCAGCCACGTACATAATGTCTGTTAAGTGTGCATTACAATTCATCTGACAGCATTATTCTCTGTAGCCGTACTGGCATTGTAATCCCATTTCCAGTTAGTGCCTCCTGCCCCACGCTCATGCATAAGTCAATGTGTGTTTAACATTCAAATCATGCCTTGAGTATGTGACGTGTCACACTGTGGGAGACAGTTGTTTTTATTTCTGTTGCAGAGCAGCATTCACTTTGAGTTAGCGTGTGATTTTTATTCATGTATGCACGTCAGAGCGAGGCCAAGGCTTTAGCCGCGCATTGCGTGTGTGAATGAAAAGGGACATTAACGAAGCACCACGGCCACTGCTGTCTCTGCTGCACGTCAGGAGACAGGCAGAGCAGGGTCAAAGGCTGAGTGGGGATCTGGGATCATGCAAGCCGAATCTGTGTGTGTGTGTGTGTGTGTTTGAGTGAGTGAGTGGGTGTATAGATGGAGTGAGTGACAGCATATTTCAAACCGGGCTTGTTGCATGTGAACCCTCTGATTCCAACTTTTGGTAGAGCATGCAAACATTTTACATGGTTAAAACATGCACCAATGAGCGCATTCATACACGTACAGTGACCCTCCTCTGCTGGCTGAGCTGCAATATTAATGTGGAGGCAGCGGCTGTGAGGGCTGAGTGACAGGGAGATGTGGAGAGTTTATTAAACAACGGTAAGCGTCTTGTGTGACAGATTAGCCACAGATCTAAATGTCATACATCATGTCCGTCTTGTTACTGGCTGCTTAATGCAATTTTTTCTACTATTGAAAGATGTAAAAGAAAAAGTTATACACTATAACAAGCTAAAGTAGTTTTCTGAAATCTATTAGCAGTTAAAAGAGCCCTGAACTACATTATTGCATACTCACTCGAGGCTCATTTACTCGAGGTTTCTATAAGTTTTACTCAAATTTTTCACCAGTCAAGTCTTATTCAATGTAAGGTCTTTAAGCTTCTGCTGGGGTGGTATTATATTTGTTCTAAAATCCCCGGCTTAATTCCTAAATCCCTCTGTTACAGTGAATCTGGCGTTGTGTGCACAGTCTGGCAAGTATGGCAAATGGAGGAACATTAGAAATTTGAAAGTCACACATTGTTTAGTTTGAGGCAAACAGAACTCTGTGATTTACTTTCCTGTCAGGATTAGATCGGCAAACCCCGAGTACACACCTCTGCCCCTGTCTCTGTGTTTGAGGTTGACTTTATGGGGATGAGTGATCTGCTGCACTGAAAGCCAGAGTCTCTTGAGAGCCAGGCGAGGAGAAGTAATGAGAGGAGTGGATGAGGGTTGGGGAAAGAAGCCAGGGGATCACATATACTCTATAGGCTGTTGCCTTTGACATGGATGTGTGGTGTGTGTGTGTGTGTGTGTGTGTGTGTATTGGCTCTGAATATTTTCTCCTGAATGCAAGCAGCTTCTTTCATGTCTCAGAAATAGACCTTTCAGGACAAGCTATTAAATTAGGAATAATATACATGAAGTCTAGGTTTTGGTAGCAAACTCAATATTTTTAAGGTTACCAACCAAAATACATCAGTACTACTCGCGTTAAATTGAATTTCGGTACTTGAAAGTGCATCTGGGTAAGGGCACTGGGTTCAAACAGGAGGCAGAAGTGCCGCAAAGCCAGGAAGCCAAATACAGAGCTCCGCCAAAGCTGCAGGGTTGACAGGAGGCCCTACAAACTGCACCCACCACAAGCACAAGACAACGTGACAGTTATTTGAACCACGCGACTTTGTCATGAACAAATGTGAGGCATAATGTAGCAAAGGGCTGGAGCCTATCCCAGCTGACATTGGGCAAGAGGCGAGGTACACCCTGGACAGGTCGCCACACTATCACAGGGCTGACACATGGAGGTAGACAACCATTCACACGGGCAATTTAGAGTCACCAAATAAGCTAAACTGCATGTCTTTGGACTGTGGGAGGAAACCGGAGTACCCGGAGAAAACCCACGCTGACACAGGGAGAACATGCAGACCCTGCACAGAGGGGCTGCCCCACCCTGGGGTTCAGGCCCCCACCCTGGATTCGAACTGGGAATCTTCTTGCTGTGAGGCTACAATGCAAACAATGCTAGTGCTGCCACACATTCCACATATGTCAGTTTTGTGTCCAAAGAGAGAGCGAGACAGACAAGCAGACACATATATGCACATAAAGAAAAGCAGCTTTTTGACAACTAAGATAATACTTTCTATCTCACAAACCTCAGAATAAGACTGTGTGCCTTTTACAGTAGGTGAGGAATGACACCTGTACTGGAAATGACTGTAAAATTTGATTGGCTTTATGACAGCAAAACCCGGATGAATCAAAATGGGCTTCAAAAATGATTTTTTATTCCATCTCTCAGCTTTGATTTGATAATTCATCTTTACAGTCAGTTTTAGATCCCCGCGAGGGCTCGCTCTTGCCTCTCCTTCCAATTTTAATTACCTTTTTACATCAAGCTGACTAATGTTCCTCTGACCTTACCAGAAAAAAAAAGGGTTCCTAGTCATCTCCGCAATTGGTTTTGGAGCCAGTGTCATCAGCTTTTTCCTGTCATCTTGTGAAAACAGCAGAATACTCCGCTCCCTCTCTGATCTCTTCCTACTCTAATTACACAACTGTGATTAAACGAGATATTCATGCCGACGACGGACATGCCCGTGCCGTTTCCACAGGCCCTCTGTAAAGATATTCAGGAACTTTCCTCAATATGCTGAGACAGTATTAACAAGAGTTTCCTCACGGTCTAAAATATGTATTGCCACCCCTCGCTGTGGTGAGCTCCGAGATTAGATTTGGATGGAAACGGACACTTCCTCACCTTACATCTGTTTTCATGCATTAATAAACAGGGATCCTCTGCAGAAGGGATCGGGTTGCAGCCACAGTGACATGAAGCGAGACATGCAGGCAGCCAGGTAGGCAGGTACACCCCCAGAGTCATACACTGAACATCACCTTGGTTAGACAAAATGATGAATGTATACCAATTACATCTTCATGTATGGCTCATGGCCAAACAGAATATATAATGCCACAGCATTGGAGCAAAAAGCTTTTTTCACCACGGCGTGTTTGAATGAAGTGGAGGGAGTTCTTGATGTATTGCAGCTCAACGAGCGTAGTGTTTTTGTAAGGCAAAGGTTGTAGGATTAACTGCTGTGACAAAAAGAACCCTCCCCCCCGCTTCCAGACACACAGACACACGCATATAGATACACACACATCCGACTCCCCCAGTATTTTACTTTTCTCTGCAAAGGGGCAAATCCAGATTACAGAGCTTCTCTAAGTGAAGGAGATCAGAGGAGCTTTAGGAAAGAGGGGGACGGTGCTGTATTTTACTGACAGTAAGATGCATATGGTAAGAAATCATGTAGTAATATAAAAAAAAGTATTTTGAGATGATAACTTTCTGTGTGTTTAACACTGTGAGCTACAAGACAGGCAGTAATATTGATAATATAGAGGATCCTTGCTTGAAATAACAGTCATTGTGAGGGCAAATCGGACAAAGATTGCAGGTGGGTTTCGCTATGTATTCTGCAATCTCTGTGCAATCCATGTCATTTTCAGTGTCCTCCAGTTAACGTACAAACAGCAGGTCTGAGTGATCTCATATCGAGCAGAGTGGGGCAGTGACAGTGAGCGCCACGAAGGCATCAAGGACATTTCAGAGTTGGGCAGCAGTTGCGTGGTGGCTCTGCCGCAAGCATGGGGCCTGGAGGATTAGTGTCCAATCAGAGTGGATTTGATGTTTACTGACAGCACATGGGACTTAGCTCAGAGAACTGTATTTCATTTGTATTCAATGAAGCCGTGCGCCCTGCCTGGCCTCCCCTCCCCGCGGTGGCAAACTAAAAACTGAAACCTGTTGACGACAGTGCATCATCGACACCTTCAGGTAGGTGACTCTTCAGGAGAGGGTGAGGGGGTTCGGGGGTGGACTCTAAATCATCATCATCGGCATCACCAGATATGCTTGTATCTGGCTCACATGACGTCACAGTGGGAAGTGGAATTAAACAGGCTTTATTTAGATGTAATCCCTCATAGCAATCGGCAGAGCGAGTAAAATGTCCCAGAGAAGGGAGAGATAAACCCTATTGGATTAGTACAAGCCCCTGCCCATCCCAACCTATAACCCAACCTATCCACTTCTCTCATTTTTTTTTTTTTTTTGCCTTTTTTTTTTTTTTTATCGACGTTTGGTGGCCATCTCAAGCATGCACCCTGCTGCCGTGTCCTCCATGGAGTAGCTGTGCTACCTCTGTCTTGTACTGTGTATGTGTGGTTTGGTGTGATGTGTTTGTGTGTGGTGTCCTCTTTCCTCGCGCACAACAAGCCAGCATGACCAGAGATTAATTATTCAAGGACTGCCTTGGAGTCACCTGATAGTACGGACTTAGAATACTACAACCTGATATCAGGTGAAACGGTAGACCCTGCGTCATCTCCTTTTCTGCTTGTTCTCCTCCTCTCTGGTTCATTTTTTTTTGGGTGCTAAAGTACTTGAAGACTTGAGAGGAAACTTTCGCAAACACAGCTACAGGCGGATTTTTTTGTGTGTTTGTGGGGTTTTTTTTCCTCCATTGAAGCTTTCTCTGCTTTTTTCTTTTTTGCCAATGCTTGTCCCTAACAAACAGTTGAGTCTTGGTCGCTCCCACAGTTGGGACACACTAGGGGGGAATGAGGGTCAGTGGGACAGGGCTGAGAGTGTGTACGAGCAGCAGGCAAGAGTAGCCGGCCGGCGGAGCTCTCTGTCATACGCAGAGGGAGGAGGCTGGTACGAGCCTCCACCAGGAGTGCGTCCTCCTGACCTGGATTTGAAACGCGACCCGTATTCCTACCAAGAGTCTCTGTACGGGCAGGTTTACGCAGAGCGGCAGGACCCGCGGGGGCTTAGGAAGGGCTCTGTGCCGGATCTGAACCACTACGAACGAGCGCCCATGGCTCACCGAGGATCCATCTCACATCAGGATTACTATTCCCATGACCCGGCCATGACTCCGCGGCCACCTGAGGGCTTTTACCGGCCAGAACACCAGCCTCCGCCGCACCACCCTCATCCACTGAGTAGGTCAAGCTCTCATTTCGGAATTGCACCTGGGGCTCGTGCTGTGTGGGATCAAGGTCAGGGAGGGAGAGCAGGACCTCAAGCACCTTCATCGCCTCTACCTCCTCCTCCCCCTCCTCCAACTGCTCACGAGTTGAGTCGGGCTTATAGGGAACCTGGTGCTGTAACTGCTGCCAAAATGACACCAGATGGCCAACAGCGCATACCCTCCAGAGAGCCATCTCCTGCTCACTATGGTATGGAGCATGCATCTCCTCGGTATGCCAGCGAGCCTCCACCTCTGACCGGTCAGTCAGTCTATAGTGATATTAATAGCCGCCCGCTGGATGGGCAGCAGGCTGCTACCTGTCTCGTAGTAGATCCTGCCAGTCAAGCTATGATGATGAGACAAGAGACGGCTTCACCCTACACCATCCAACAACAGCAGCAGTTACAACAGCAGCAACAGTTACAGCAGCAACAACAAATACAGCAGCAACAATTACAACAGCAGCAACTTCAACAGCAACAAATACAACAGCAGCAGCTACAGCAACAGCAACTTCAGCAACAACAAATACAGCAGCAACAACTTCAACAGCAGCAGTTACAACAGCAACAACTTCAGCAACAGCAATTGCAGCAACAGCAACTTCAGCAGGAACAGTTGCAGCTGCAACAGCAACAGCCTCTGCCACCTCCACCTACCATGCCTGTCTCTGACCCCAGCCTTTCTATGACGGCTCCACTTCCTCCTCCACCTGCCCCTGTGCAGCCTGCCCCAGTCGCTCAAGCTGCACCCGCCCTTGTGCAGGCTGCCCAAACTTCAGTCCCTCCTCCTGCAGTCACTCCACTTCCTACTCCTCTTCCCCCCACTGCTCCACAGACGCCTTTGCCTGTGGACCCCAAGAGGACAGTTGATCCTGAGTTTCTTGCCCTGCTGCGAAATGAGGGCCTCTCAGAGAGCACCATCTCCTCACTTACCCATCAGGGATTTGACTCCACCAGCATGCTGGCTGTTATGGAGGAGAACGATGTCCGCACCGTTGCTCCCAACCTTGGCCAGGCCCGTGTACTGTCTCGCTTGGTTCACAACTGCAAGCGGCCTGTTGAGGCTACGCCAGCACCCTCCCAACCTCAGACACCCATGCGAGGCCGCTCCAATAGCTTCAGCCATCGCTCAGACATCTACCACCACCAGCAGCCGCACCACCATCCAGCGCACCCTCCTCAAGCTTTGACCGTTGAAGCCCAAATTATACACCCGCAGACCCCTGGGGCCATGCAGACCATCTCCCCAAGGATGGGAGAAGTAATGGGTAGGAGACCCAACAGTGCCCCCTCTCAGCACCTCCTGGAAGCCTCTGGAGGCTACCCAGGCCAACCACCTCGCTCCCCAGGGCCATACGCTGGAGCACTGATGCCTGTTCAGTCAAGACCCATGTCAGCCTACTCCTCTGGTGTGACAGTGCCAGGGATGCCTATGCATGGTATGCAGATAATGCCACAGCAAATGACCGGGTCAATGCCTGCCATGCCAGGGTCTATGCACTCCATGTCGGGTATGCCACAGCAGATGCCTGTGTCCATGCCAGCTTTACAACAGCCACCACAACAGGTACCAAAAGCATACTCTACCAATTACACAGTGCCCATGGAGCTGATGAAGAGGGACAGGAACTTATTGCCATTGTCACCCATGCACAGCCCTCACCCCAGTCCTCAGATGATGCGTAAGGGTGGAGGGCCAGTACCAGAAAATGCCCTCGTACCCGTGGGTGCACCTGGCCAAGGTCAAGGTGCCCTTGCTGCTAACCAGAAGCTAAGTCGACGCACAGGTCCACCAGTCATCGTGTCCACCATGGCGTCTCCAGATACAAGTAAATCTTTCCTTTTCTGCTCTCATCCTCATTATCTGCTGTTTGTCTGAATTCTTGAAACATTCGGTGTTGCTTTCTCTTGGCTGATGCACATTTTTTAACAGATAAGAAAGTTGATTTGTACTAGAGCTCTTCATTTTTTGCATGCTTTATGTAAGACACCATTTCCAATTCCTCACATTGCTTTGAATAGCTCCACAAAGCATTGTTAAGAGTCATATCATGCTATCACAATTTGGTTGACATTTCTAAAAGTGATTCAGTATGTTGAAAGCAACAACTTGAGTATTAGGTGTAGGGTACGGCAGTATGTTAAAATTTCTAACCTGCCACTGTTAGCCAAACAACCGGTGATTGCAGATATATTCATGTAGGAGAATGTGCAGGGATGTTCTCAGCCAGTCATAGATCGCCAATATACCCCAACCCTAATTAGGTTGGAGTCTTTTCACTAGGCACTAGAAATGCATTTTCATCCTTCATCATGATGAATCGTTGGTATGTGCATACCATCTCCATCAAATAAGTGTCTTTTTGTAGTCTGGTTTGTGAAACCATCATTCAGCTGAGGGATATGTGAGATCTGTTTAGCTTAATATGGTTGTTGGTGTGTGATGCATGATGCTTGACCTTAAGAAAGTCCAAACACAATGACAATGTTAATAGAGCACTTTTTGAAATCATTTTATCTCTCTGGTCAGTGCTGTCATTTGTTTGCTGTCCCGTGTTTGTTCTCATTACATCAACAATAGATAAATGGTGTGTCTTTTCTTCTTATCTAGTCCAGCGGAGCGAAATCTAAATTGCTTGCTGCCTATCTCTTTTCCAAAACTGTTGTCAGGATTATGATTAATACCGCAAAAGGATAACTTTTGCTTAGACATTCTGGCAGTCCATTCCCTGTCCTACTTTCCGTTTCTGCATTTGCCACGATCCTAAAATGATACTCCCATCCCGCTTTCTTGTCTACTTATCTCTGAGAGCCAGATTTGTCAGTCTTCCATATACTTTGTGTGAAGTCCTTTTATTATTTCAGTAATCTCATGCAGTTCTTTTGTCAGAATGACATATCGCCCCATTAAATACAACACAAAATGGCATTGATGAGGCGCAATATGGAGGATTTGGGAGGAACAGCTGTCAGCACCCTTTCTGATACCTTTTAAATTTTAACAACTGCACACTGTCTTCATGTTACAGTCTGTCAGTCGCTGCATTCATGTGTGAACAGTTCACATTAAGACTTCCCTGACCAGAAAATTCAGATATTGTGTGCAGCAGTGTTAACAATCTGCTGGCATGCATGTGTGTTAGTTTGCGATGGTGTGCATGTGTGAACAATATGTGTGATTCCGTTTGCCAAAGTCCCCTTGCAAAGATATTTTTTCCCCATTTAGCTGTTATTGGCTGCATGTAATGCCCTTTGTGAGCAAAAGGCTACTTTTTAAAATCCTATAATCTGCCTCAGCTATCCAGCATTCATAAAGTTGCTTAATTATGATGGTAGTGTTAGTTGTATGTAGCTGTTTAGCTGTGGTATCATTGTAACTGCAGCTGTTTTGATGAAGTCCTTTCTGCTCTGCCACACACCATCTTCCCACCGCCCCCAAGCTCCTGTTGTTGTAAACATGGATGTCTTATTGCATTATGATAATAAGGGTGTATCAGAGTGCAGCCACTCGGGCTACACCGCTTTCCTTCAGTCCTGCTGCTGTCAAGGTGTGCCGCTGACCTGCATGAAATAGCAATTAGCTTCCTCTATTTCTTCTCGAACAGATTTGCTCACAGCGATCACACTTTACATTTGAACTGGTGAGTTAAAGGCAGAGTTTCAGCGACTTTTCATTTTATGCTTGATTTCTTTTCAGCAGATTTTATTGAATTTTGATTTGTGTCCCAAATTCATTTTTCGATCCCACTTTGAAATGAAATGCATTCAGTCAACGCTTCCTTATTGTGTAATCACCTGAATACCATATCAGATTAAATCTTTTAACTCAGCATAATGAATGCCGCTGCATAAAATTATCTTCTTTTCACACCCGTGGCCTGATTAAAGTATATTTCAGACATTTTGGGCAATAAGGGCTGATTTCTCCATCAACACCCGCTCACCAGAGGCTGACTAGCAGCATCACTGGACAGATAAAATCGAATTACAGTGCTGATGGCCGATGTGTGACTGTGTCATTTTCTCTGTGCAGGTTGTAATGAGAAGAGAGAGGGTGGTGGTGGTGGTGGTGGTGGGGGGGGGTTAATCCTTCAGATCCTCCATTTCCACTGCTGCACTAATCCACAGATATTCTCATTTTGTTCAGACCAGCCTCCTGGCTTTCAGTGAGTCTCTGTGAACTACTGCACATGGCCAGTAGGTTGAAATGGACATTAACGGGGGCCAAAGCAGACAGGGAACAAATGATTTAACTGAGGCAGTTTTGTTATTGTCCCTCTGATTTTTAGGCCCAGGAGAGCAGATATTAAAAGATCCCCATTGCTTGGCTGTCAAAACAGTCTGCTGCTCTTAGCGCAGACGGACACATGCCTCAGAAAGGATTTCTTCCAAGTCTGCCACATACATCACATTGTTAGTACGCACACACACACACACTCAGCAGTAGTAGACCTCATTTGCATGTGGCTGACATTTGTTGCTTTGGTAATTTCATCTGTTAATGGACACTGCTCTGAAAGCATATTCCTAAATTGTATGTTGCTAGGCAACGCGGGTTTTGGTGGTAATCGTAGGCAGATTTGCTTCTGGTTAAAGGGTCGGTCCATTGTCAGAAAACACTGCAAATTTACATTTTTTTTTAACAAAATGGCTGGCTGAGCTAATGCATCTGGAGGAAAGTATTAATCATCATTCATTCACTTCTTTTCATGTAGGATAAATAAAAATTAGGAGGCTTTTCTTGCCTATTTTCAAAGGAAGAAAGTATATGCATGTTACAATATTGATATTTTGTCAGGTAGACACATTATGTTGTGAAAGCAGCAGCAGCATGTTTTGCAATTCTTAAAATCCAATTAGTTATGAGCTTATGATACCCTCTGATATTCTGACAACCTCAGACAATTCATTAGTTACAGCAGTGAGTTGCACCCACAACCAGAGAGAATTTCTTTCTAAACTAATAGCCCTTGTGTAAATACAGATGGCATGCCCCCGCCCACCTCAGTACATGCTTTGTGGAATACCCTTGAGCAAGACCCCGCCTTTATATGACTAACTAGGCCTCCCCATCCCCCACACGGGCATAATCACTGCATATGATACTGTGGGGCTTCCACTCTTTCACCTCCAGCCTGCGGAGTGAGTTGGCTTCCGTCCGTGGACTCTAGCCAGGCGACCTGATGCCAGCTCAGGTCAGTTCTTCTCTGCGTGACACACTAGCCACAATTTTTTCTCCTTGCTCCAGCCTAGCGTGGTGATGGGGGAGGGTTGTGGCATATTTGTTCTGGAGATGGCAGATTATGTATTAACGGGGTCCAGGTCAAAGCTTTGGGCAGTTGTTACACTGAGTGAGGGATTAAGGAAGGGGGAGAGGGTGAGAGGGAGGGAGAGAGGACTACATCCTGCTACTGATAGATGATGATTGCGACTGGCAAGGTGGGGGAGGGGGGAAAGGGCATGGACAGCTGTCAGTCAACCTTGGACTCTTCATGGAGATGAGGTTATCTGTCAATGTTGCATTTAGACTTTGAGGGTCAAACTTTGGTCTTAAACTGGAGTGACAGTCAGAGGTTGTTCTTGTTATGTTGCTGTTCACTCAATGGTTAATATTTTTTCTTTCTGACCTTCAACTCGGTCACCAGGAAAAAATGTTGGTGTTGCACGTTTCTGCAAACCATGGATAAATTACATTTGCATATTATTATGAGGCGGACTCATAAAATCTTTACATTTCAACAATGTGGTTGATGTGCAGTTAGGTGTAGGCACAAAACACTCAGTTATGGTTTGGAAAAGATCATGTTTTGGCTTAAAATACCCTGTTTGGTGGGCACAATCCTGGCAGGAAAAGCAGTTACGTTGTGGTTAAGAACAGCCGCTTTTTGTGCCGCTATCCCTGCAGAAACGCAGCGATGGTTCTATAAAGAACAACCACTTTTCATAGCACTGTTCCCACTGGAAACACACCGATGGGTTGCTATGAAACATCCATGTTAGGAACCCAAAAAGCTGCTTGAAAAAGACAGATGGGTGTACAAAACACCCATGTTTGGAGCCGGAAAATCTGCTGGAAAAACACAGATGGTTCCCTACAATACACCCATGTTTGGAACCTAAAAAGATGCTGGAGAAACACAGACAGGTCGCTACAAAACACCTACATTTGGAACCTAAAAAGATGCCGGAAAAACACAGATGGGTTGCTACAAAACACCCATAATTGGAACCTAAAAAGATTCTGGAAAAACACAGATGGGTTGCTACAAAACACCTATAATTGGAACCTAAAATGCCACTGGAAAAACACAGATGGGTCGCTACAAAACACCCACATTTGGAACCTAAAAAGATGCTGGAAAAACACAGATGGGTCGCTACAAAACACCCACATTTGGAACCTAAAAAGACGCTTGAAAAACACAGATGGGTCACTACAAAACACCCACATTTGGAACCTAAAAAGATGCTGGAAAAACACAGATGGGTCGCTACAAAACACCCACATTTGGAACCTAAAAAGACGCTTGAAAAACACAGATGGGTCACTACAAAACACCCACGTTTGGAACCTAAAAAGCTACTGGAAAAACACACATGGGTCACTACAAAATACCCACATTTGGAACCTAAAAAGATGCTTGAAAAACACAGATGGGTCACTACAAAACACCCACATTTGGAACCTAAAAAGATGCTGGAAAAACACAGATGGGTTGCTACAAAACACCTACATTTGGAACCTAAAAAGACGCTTGAAAAACACAGATGGGTCACTACAAAACACCCATGTTTGGAACCTAAAAAGACACTTGAAAAACACAGATGGGTTGCTACAAAACACCCACATTTGGAACCTAAAAAGACGCTTGAAAAACACAGATGGGTCACTACAAAACACCCACATTTGGAACCTAAAAAGATGCTGGAAAAACACAGATGGGTCGCTACAAAACACCCACATTTGGAACCTAAAAAGATGCTTGAAAAACACAGATGGGTCACTACAAAACACCCACGTTTGGAACCTAAAAAGCTACTGGAAAAACACACATGGGTCGCTACAAAATACCCACATTTGGAACCTAAAAAGATGCTTGAAAAACACAGATGGGTCACTACAAAACACCCACATTTGGAACCTAAAAAGATGCTGGAAAAACACAGACGGGTTGCTACAAAACACCCACATTTGGAACCTAAAAAGACGCTTGAAAAACACAGATGGGTCACTACAAAACACCCATGTTTGGAACCTAAAAAGACACTTGAAAAACACAGATGGGTTGCTACAAAACACCCACATTTGGAACCTAAAAAGACGCTTGAAAAACACAGATGGGTCACTACAAAACACCCATGTTTGGAACCTAAAAAGCTACTGGAAAAACACACATGGGTCGCTACAAAATACCCACATTTGGAACTTAAAATGCCACTGGAAAAACACAGATGGGTCACTACAAAACACCCACATTTGGAACCTAAAAAGCTACTGGAAAAACGCACATGGGTCGCTACAAAATACCCACATTTGGAACCTAAAATGCCACTGGAAAAACACAGATGGGTCACTACAAAACACCCACGTTTGGAACCTAAAAAGCTACTGGAAAAACACACATGGGTCGCTACAAAATACCCACATTTGGAACCTAAAAAGACGCTTGAAAAACACAGATGGGTCACTACAAAACACCCACGTTTGGAACCTAAAAAGCTGCTGGTAAAACACAGACGGGTTGCTACAGAACACCCATGTTTGGAACCTAAAAATCCGTTTGAAAAACACTGATAAGTCAGTACGAATCATCCATGTTTGGAGCCTAAAAAGCTGCTGGAAACCCAGCAATGACTCACTAAAGCACAACGGTGGTCTGCAGCTTGGCCGGTGTCTCGCCTAAGTGACATGCTATCAACCATCCCCTTCACCTCCTGATGAAGTCAGTTCATATACTGTGTCACTCATGTTGATATGATATACATGAAACGTGCATATTGCAGAAACGTACAATGCCAAGATTTGCTTTTGCCAACTGGGCTGTGACCTGAGAGGTTAAACGTATCAGGGCCCCAGCCTTGAGTAATGCAGCCATTGGATTAAAACGGGGTGTTTTCAGAACAACAGAGGATAGACATGGACATTATTGTAATTGTGCCTTTGACCATTAAAAGCATTGGCTTTTAGTAAGTAAGTAAAACTACTGGTGATTTTGTGCAGACAATAATAAGTGTCTGGCAGTTGGACTACTTTCAAGGCTTACGTGGATATAAAACTCTTTTGGTTGAATCATTGGTACAGAAGATGAACAATTGTGATGGAACATGTGGTTGTTGGATAAAAAAATCAATGGTGCAAGTCTGAGTACATGAAAATGTGAGGAGAGAAGTTTTTCGAAACCTGATAAAGCACTCAGCAGTTTAAATCAACACATGCTCAGATTCTGAGTCAATTTTGGATGAATTGAGCTACGATGGTGCAGGATTTTGTTCACAACTGCGCATAAAAAACATGTTTTATTTGCTGCAGCTCTGACAAGCTAATACTCTATCGCAGTGGCGGCTGAGGCTAATGGGTAATGGTAGCAGTTAAAGCCAAACCAAATTGGCGGTAAAAGCATAATTTCTCAAAGAACAAGTTGAAATAATTAAGGGTGTGATTATATATCCAGGATACTGCTGTGTTTCTATGTTGAGGAACATTCAGGATTTCGTTACCAGAAAACTTCCAAAACCAGCCTATCCTCCCACATCCCAAACGCTATGCAGCCTGTGTGTAGGATGATGTGTGCGCTGTTTGTGTGTGTGTGCTTGTGCGAGCTGCTGTTGGCAGGTGTGGCGTCTGCTGTGGCACAGTTCAGAGTTCCTCTCCCCACCAGACGTTCCACTTAATATCAGGCAGTGATTTCCTTTTTTCCTCCATGAGAGAATAAAGTCTCTGGTCACACTCTGCCAGGATTCGATCTATACAGATCTTGAGTACTCATTTTCTGTTCTTCTCTTTCTTTTTCTTTGAATAAAATGATCTCTGTTTCTCTTTGACTCCCCCACCTTCCTTTGTAAATCAATCTTTAAAGGAAATGATTCGGCTATGACACCCTCCTCACAAGAGAGTAGAGAGTGGGGGAAAATGAAGTAAGAGGTAATGGGAGAAATATGCTTCTAAACAAACGTCATACCCAGCTCAGCACATTCATTTGTGACTGTGGTTGTGGGCTGCAGAGCCTGTCTGCAGGAAAATGAGGGAAATGAGGAAAGTGAACATGGGAGGTGATTGAACCTAACCAAAGACAGCAGAACAGAGGAGATTGAGCAAGAAAGACCAAGGCAGAGAGGGCTGCTTTACATTAGATAGTGAAGGATTGACTGTCTTAGAGGTGATGATGGAGTCTTAGGAGTGGGATTACATCAATGGAAATTTTGTCATGCCATGTTGGAGCAAGTGAAAGAGGGGAGGGTGACAGGAGGACATCTCGAGTTTTTGTTTGGTTTGTTTTTATTGGAAGAAAAAAAAACACTTTGTGAACCTGACCCAATCTTGCTAATCTCGCAAACTACTGACCCAATCAGCCTAATATTTTGTGTGCACATTAATGACTGTGTACTGAAGGATCTCTCATGGTTTTGGCAATTTACAGTTGTTGAAGAACTTGTTATACTGACCGACTCCTCACTCCTCTCAACCAGCCGGTAGGGGCTGCAAGTTTTCCAGGAATCATCTTGGCTAAAAACAGCAAACCTTCCTAGTCTGTTGCAGGCCATATTTTGGCCTTCGTTGTGGCTCAAAAACTGACATCTGTAGAAAAGTTTGTGCTCATTTAGATCCGGAGCATCTGAAGATGAATTCTATACCCAACATGTTATGATCCACTAAAGGCTGCGACCTGGTTTTGTTCCGTCGCACAGCATCATCCCACACTGGCCGTGTTTCAGAAGCGGGGTGTTGTGCCTGTGTGATTTAATAGGCCGTGTCTTGATATTTGTGCTCTACCATAGGTAAATGAGAAGGCTGTTTAGTTACATGGTTTCTCTTTTGTTGTCTGTTTTACTGTAAAACTTCAATTAAACACATTTTGACAAATACATGCCTGTCTGGTTGCCAAGCACTTCATTTCTTTATAGACATTCTTTGGATGTATAAAAACGGGTTGTTGGCTACCTCAAGTTATGTGTCCATTCCTTGGTTACCCTGTAAGTTATTCATCTTCCTTTAGTCCGTAAGGGTCCTCAGATCAAAAGAATCAAAAGGGATTTTCATAAATATTAATCCAAGTTGTGAGTATTGTTTTTACAGGATAAAGTGGTGTTGTGTCGGTATGCCAGGCATTGTAATCCTCGAGTGCTATAACTGTTGTTATCTCTGATATGCTGTCTGTCAGAGCTACATCAAATAAATGATTCATGCTGGTTTAAATAAACAGTTTGATGTATTTGGTGCTTCGCTGAGCGCCCGTATTGTGTGAAAGGAATTAAAGGCCCGTCCCAAATATAGGCTTGTTGATTTTTGTGATTTCAGCAAATGCTTTTAATTAAAGTTTTACGGTGCTACAGCCTACTGTCCAGTTATGAATGATGAAGATCAAAGATTTAGGCTGTGTTTTACTCATTAGAAATACATTCATCCTCATAGTTGTATCTTCTGAAATGTGCTAAGCTGCTACTGCAGGTTATACAAGAATTGTCTAGAGTGGCTGCAATCAGGTCGGGCAGCAGGAAGCAGCTGCCTGGCGGAGATCTGCGCTCTACTGAGTGCACTTTCCTAGTTTTGTCTGATTTAGGACTACAACTTACAATTATTTGTGTATATTTGTCAGATTTAATCAATGTATGCTTAGGTCTATAAAGAGCCAGAAAACGGAGATAAATGACCTTCACAACTTTCTTCATATTGCTGTTCTTTCTGTCCCTTCAATAGTCCAAAAACCAAAGATACTTCATTTTCAGTGATGTAAAACATAGAAAATCTCATTAAATAACATGAATAAGCAGATGTTTGACATTTTTGTTGGTTAAATTACTTAAATGATCAGTATTTTATTTAAATGGTTGTCAACGTATTAATGTATTGAGAAATACCGCAGTGTCAGAACTAGGATAGCTTAGTGTAACTCTCAACTTGCTGTTCTGTCCTGCAATTTATTTCCTTTTTGCTTCCAGATAAACAAAATAATTACTTCCAAGACTGAATGACACGTGTCGGTATTGTCCGTTTCTCTCTGTGGATGTAGTTGTGTGCACAGAATACAGAAAATGTTCTGTGCAGGTGCCATGGAAAGAAACTGGACCTTGAGAGGCAAAGTCTCACCATGGAGATGAAAACCTCTCTCTGGCCAGTTGGCTGCATCCTTTCAGAGAGACTGGAGGTGATTAACTGCAGGTTGTGGGAGCTGAGGCGGAGGAAGGACAGACACAAGAGGTCACGTGCTCGACACTTGTTGCTCAAAAAAAAAGTAGGAGAAGAAGAAGAAAATAAGAAATGAAATGAGAAGCTAAAAGACCTTGACTTCTGAGGTGCTTTCCATTGTGCTAATGTGTCTCTTCGCTTCCCTCACTCGCGTCTCCTCCTGTCGTCTTAGCTCCTACCAGCGAGGATGTGAGAGATAGATGTGAGGACGAGATGCGTAGGATACATCTGTGTTTCCTCAGTCTCAGCTCTTCCAGAAGACTCCTGTCTCCTCAGTCCTTGTCTCCTTGAGGTGCATTTTAGGGATTGGAAGATCCTCCATAATGGCGGAGGGGAACTGTTTCTAGGTCACTTGAAAGGAGAGGACACGAGGAAGCATAAGTTATCATTATGAAAAGCAACCCCACTCTCCTCCCACTACCTCCTCTCCTCTCCTCTTCTTTTCTTTCCTCTTATTTCACTTCCTTCCTTTCTCCCCCTTTCCTATCCTTACCTCTCCTCATCTTTTCTCTAATTTCCTCTTCTGTCATTTCCTCTCCTTTACATACCTTTTCTCCTCTCCTTTCAGACCCTCTTATTTCCTTTCCTATCATTTTCACTTCTTTCCTTTCTTCTCCCTTCCTTTCAGATCCTCTTCTTACCGTTCCCCTTCTTTCCTTTCCTATCCTTACCTCTCCTCATCTTACCTCTATTTCTTCATCTGTCATTTCCTCTCCTTTACTTACCTTTTCTCACCTCCTTGTTTATTCTCTCCCCTTGTTTCCCTTTCTGTCCTCTTCTTTCCTTTCATTTCCACTTCCTTCCTTCTCTCTCATCTCCTTTCAGATCCTCTCCTTACCTCTCCCATTCTTTCCTTTTCTATCCTTACCTCTCCTCTCTTCTCCCTTTTTCCTTTCCTTTGCTTTCCTTTCCCTCCTTTCCTTTCCTCTTCTTTCTTTTTCCCTTTTCTTATGTCATCTTCTTTCTTTTAATCTCTTGTTATTTTGCTGTCCTCTGTTATTTTCCTGTTCTCTCCCTTTTCCGCCACCTCTTTTCCCCTCTTCTCTTATCCTTTCCTTTCCTCTCCTCTCCTCTCCTCTCCTCTCAGTGCCAACCAGGGAGTCACCCTGAATTATTCATTTTGAGAAAATGAAATCTTCACGGGTGTTAAACCAGAGTGAAGACGAGACAGAGCTGACCATGTTCCCTGTATGCAGTATTTGTGCGTGTGTGTGTGTGACCAGGCGTTGCAGAACTTGACACTTTGCTTGGCTGTGTTTTAACAAAAAGCGAGGGGGAGATATGTTTAGAGGTGCAGATGAATCTCATTTGCACCCGAAGAAAATATTATACATTTCTCAGTAGGCATGTCAGTCGTGTTCAGGATCACATGGGGCTGTAAATGGGATTGTGTTTCACAGTGTTTTTAGTCTCACACAGGGAGGAGGGCGTGTGTGTGTGTGTGTGTGTGTGTGTGTGTGTGTGTGTGTGTGCGTGAGCAGCCATCACTACATATTTGATCCTACATTTATTTTATATGAATTCTTTTCAGATATTTGGCCAAAGCACACATTGATGAGGAAGTTAACGTTAAGGCGGCCAGTTGCTGGATGAGTCAGTATTTCACTGTGTGTGTGTGTGTGTGTGTGTGTGTGTGTGTGCATATTTGTCCATGTATTTGTGCACTGTTTCATTTTTCATGGATGCCTGTTCACACTCTGTTTGTCTAAGCCTGCAGCATACATGAGGGGGGTAATAAGCAACGCCTTCCCCCATTCATCCCTCCATCCTCTCGTCCTCTCTGTCTCAAACCCTCACACACACACCCTCCTGCACATCCTCTTTTACATCTCTTTCCCTCTCTAATCAGGCCAGTTGGCTGAAATCACAGAGAAAGAAAAAAGGTGGAGGAGCAGAGTGATGATGTTGGAGAGGTGGAGCGATGCACAGACGGGCTATGAATGGGAGAGCAAGAATTTATGTGCTGAGATCGCCTCCCTGCAAAAAACAAAAAACAAAAAAAAAACAAAAAAACCTCAACATCTGTTGTCCACCTGCAGCTGTGCCATCTCTCCTTCTCCCTCTTTTTTTTTTTTTGTCTTTCACTGCCCCTCGTCTCCTCTCACCCTCATTCATGCTTCAATCATTTGGCAGCAGCACCTCATGTAGATCACAAGAGGCAGATGGGATGGTGAATTTTAGAGGTCAAATTATAGCACAGACCTCTCTCCCTCCACTGCTCTCTTTTCATGAATGAGCCTTTTTTACTCCAGGCCTGGTTTGTGGGCTCAGGTTACATGTTGTAACCAAACCTCCTCAATGGAGCCCTTTAAACTCACCACACTCCTCAACTTACAGTAGATACATGCGGCGCACTACAATACACACAATATGTGCAACACAGGAGAATACGTCAAGTGTTGTGTGTTGTTTTTACCTTTATTTGGTCTCCCCTTCAGTGTTAGTTTACTGTCGGTAGAGTAGACCACATTCATTTGTTCACTCAGTCATTAGAGGGTGGGAACTAACAATTATTTTCAGTATTGATTAATCTGTTTTTTAGCGTCTTGATCAATCACTTTAAAATGTTAAACTTCCCAGAAGGCAGCATGACATCTTCAAATGGCTTGTTCTGTCTGACCGGCAGTCCTGTCCTCAAAGATATTAAATTAACAATCATGTAACAGGAAAAAAAACAACTTTTGTAATGTAAGCGTAATGCTGAAAACACCCCAAGCTCACCCCAAATAATCACATTTTTTAGTGGCTGGAAGGCGTGTTCATGTGTTTCAGGATGGAAGTAAGTCTTTGTAGCATCAATCATCATGTCACAGCAGTCACAGGACTCTGTTTACTAATTGGCTGTGGAGTTGGCCGCAATTCGCTACTTGAAATTTAGCTATCCCCCATTTTTAGTTTGGCCACAGAGTCAGATGACCGCAGCACAGCTTGGAGCCGGAGCTTTCCATAGACATTGCATGGCAGGTGGCCACAGGCTGCACTTCACCGCTGCTTGCTATGTGTTCATTGTAAGAATATTTAATAAGGTAATGAAACTTTTCTTGTGGAAAAACTATATCAAATTTTATCCACATGTATTTTTATCCATCTTAAAACATGCTTGGAGGTGATTTTTAAATGTAAATTCAGAAATAAAAGGATGAAATCTACCTAAAAATACAGACTACAACAGTGGTTCCCAACTGGTCCAGCCATGGGGTCCAGATTTCACCTTAGTCATTAGTTCAAGGTCCACACAGTTAAATACATTCAGCGTCATACTTGTGTTTTGCCATGTCGTTGAGCTAGTTTGCTGTCTCTGTTAGGTAGCTGTCCGTTAGTCACTTAATCTTAAGTAGGAAAAGGCATTTCACAATAAAAGCTCTGTGCTGGAAATTTGCTGTACTCAAAGATAAAATGTGCTTTGTAAAAACTTGACACATGCGGGTCACTTGCCGTCAATTCAGAGTGGACCACAACCCACCAGTTGGGAACCTGTACCTGTACTGCTGATTTTTTTTCCCTGCACAAATGCCAAAAGTTTTATGGCTGCAACAATTTTCATCATTCAGTTTTCATTATTGATTAATCTACTGATTATTTCCTTGATTAATTGATTAATTGCCTGGTTTATAAATCAGAAAATTGTGGAAAATGTCCACAAAAATGTCCCAAGATGTCTTCCAACTGCTTTTTTTTACTATGATGCAAGACACGCAAATCTTCACATTTAATAAAACTCATACAAACAAAATGCTTGGCTTTTATTATCACAATAGTTGCACAACTGAACTGTACCGAAAGCAGATTTTCAGAATGTGCAACAGCAGTGTTGTGTCTCCATATAATGACCTGGAAGCTCCTCTTAACGTCCATTATCAGAATCCCTTTTAAGTTGTCTGTGGGAGACAAAATGCTGGGCTGCCCTCTTAGATTAGCGTAGTAGTAGTAAACATGCTAATCTGTCACTCCTGTGCTCGGGTTTAAGTCTCAGGATCAATTAGACTACAGGGAGGATTTTCCAAAGTGTTATCGTAAGTTCACATGTAGGAATTGGACTGTGCTTGTGTCTCCACTGTGAGAAACACACTTTGTGTCTGGTCTGATCCCCGGAGAGCTCAGTTGCAGGTGTGTGTAGATATTTTTACATCTGGGAATTAATTTTGCAACTGCAGGATTTTCTATTACAAAGCCTGTTCACAGATGTTTGTGCTATACTCAGACACTTCACCAGCCTTTGCATGTCATTCCTCCACTGTGGTTTCACGCACATGTGAGCGCTCACCCCAGCTTCTGCATTCGTCCTTGTATGAAACAGTCATCACCTGTGTCTTTAGATCTGCATGCACGTCTTGGCCCTTTGTGCAAGCATGACAAGTATTGACGAGAACGCCGCGTTGAAGCCTAGAAACGAGGCACTTAAATGGCTCGTTGAACGGCAAAACCAATCAACTCTTGTTAAAGAGCGAGGATAAAAATCGAGATTGAGAAGGAGAGTTTGTGAGCAGGGGGGAGAGAGGCTGAGGAGAGAGGGGAAAGGGGCTGGCACTCTTAAAGGACCGTGAAGGCCAGATCACAAATAATAAAACAGAAAGGCAGGGAGGGAGGGAGGGAGGGAGGGGAGGAAAAAAAAGAGAGAAGAAGGAAAATATGTTGAGCGAAGGGGAAGGTCGGAGAGAATGGAAGAGGGAGTCGTACGTGTGCCAGGAGCGCTGCACCTCTCACTGTGACTGGTGCTCTTCAAGGATTTTTTCCCCCTCTCTTTCTCTTTCGTCTCCTTTATTTACCCCCATCTTTTCTTTCCTCCTGCATAGCTGTGGCACCGGCTTGTTTTCTCTGTCTTTTTTTCGTCTTTTACCATTTTTCTCCCCCCACCCCTTCCTCTGTTTCTCCCTCTCTCTCTCTCTCTCCCTCTCTGTCTTTCTGTGACTCGCAACAAAAGGCTGACGGAGTGAGCCTGACGTCTGAATGAATAGCCTAAACCTGCCGTGAAGGGAGAGAAGAGGGAGCCGGAGCAGGGGAAGAGGAGGCTGAGGAGAAAAGATACAAGTGATCTGGCTGAAGAGGCGGAAAGAGGAGGACGCTCAGAAGTGCTGATTGCTGGCTGAAGACGAGTAGAGATCCAATTTTTCTTCCCTCCCTCCCCCCCTCTTTGGAGATTAAAGGAGTTGTCGGCGCCGCTTTAACCGCACAGGGGGGTGACGATCGTAGTTCTCGCTCTCCAGTCCTCCCCCTTCGCCCACTGCCCTCCTGTGCCACCTTCCATTTTTTTTTCCTCCACTCCTCGCTCAAGAGTACCAGTCGTCTGAGAAAGAGAAATGGAGCTTCTGGGGGTGAGGTGACGAAGGAGGACAGATTTGGAAACAAGCAGTGGGAGAGCAGGGGAACACAGAGAGAGGGAAGGAAGGAGGCTGGAGGAGGAGGAGGTAGAGAGGAGAGGATAACCCCAGGGCATACTGTGTGAAAATACCCCCCCAAACCCCACTTCTTCTTCTTCTTCTTCTTCTTTTTTTTTTTTTTTTGTCCCGCTCCACCACATTTCCTCTGCCATGTGTAGCTCCTGATCTGAAGAATGTGGAGACAGCATTTCCCAGGCAAGGAGCATGTTTCACATTGTCTTGTGCATATGTGTGTGTGTGTGTGTGAGTGTGCATGTAGTCATCAAGGGTAATAATAAAAAGCTGTGGTGTGTGAGTGTGTGTGTGCGTGTGTAATGGCGAGAGGTGGGGAAGGAGGGAGTTGGACTGGGCTTTAAGGCTAATGAGCCTCTTATGTTTTTGCAATGAAGTGTGTCATGAAAACAGTGTGTGTGTGTGTGTGTGTGTGTGTGTGTGTGTGTGTGTGTGTGTGTGTGTGTGTGCGTGCGTGCGTGCGTGCATGAGGGCAAGCACCCATGTGAGTGTGTCAGTGTTTTCCTGGTTTGAAGCCACAGAACTCGAGGCGGTGAGATAGGATGGGCTGTCAATCGAAGGGTCAAAGGTCGAGAACAGTGGGCTCATGAGTGGCTCTGTGTGAGTGTGTTTATGTTTGGTGCTGCGTGTGAACGCTGTCTGTCACTGGGTGTGTGTTCAGGCGTGCACTGTGGCTATAAAGACGTGTGTGTGTGTGTGTGTGTGCGCGGGGGGCTCGTTAATTTTCAAATGTGCGGATTTATCTGCACATTTTGATGCTTTAAAACATATTTAAATATTATAAAAATAATCAGAAATATTGATTTATAAATGGCATTAAAAGTATAATTTCAACCTCAAAGCATTAGTTTGATAGTAGCGGGGGTTTTGGGGCTCATAATCATAATCAGCAGCTGATTTCTCTCAATTTTCTCGGCACTATCAACATGAAAATACCTTGTTTACTGAAAACTAATAGAACTCAGCAGTAAACATAACTTTTAGGTGCACTCAGAGAAAAAATATGTTAAATTTTCACAGGAAAATATGTGGAATTTTCAAATTTGGCACACTGATCTGTGTTAAATCTGTTTCTCCTGATTTTGTGTCCCTGGTCTGTAACTGTTGGTGCTCGCCTGTGTCGATATAGCAGAGCTGAAACTCCTTATCTCCCTCTCCTGTCAGGTTTGTGTGTGTTTGTGTGTGTACATGCTCCCCACCTGCACACACTCGCTTGTGTGTGCATGTGAAGTGAAGCTCGAGCGCCCTGTCCACTGTTCATCAGCACTGACAGCTGCTTTTGTCTCAGAACCCCGGTTGTTTTCAGGCCTTGCTGGCGAAGCACAAAAGGCAACATTTAAAGTGGAGATGGTGATGGATGGATGCTTCCCTCTCCATCTTTGCGTCGTATTTACCTCAGACGCCACCTGTGATATCCGTGTGTCAGTTTCCCCCACTCTTCCTCTACTCTCTTCTACACTTTTACACGTAATTTCTCCCTGCCCTTCTCTCTCATCCTTTTATCTCCCCCCTCCCTCGCCCCCTCTTGGCTGGGCGTTTGGGTGGTGATAAGTTTGGAGGAGGGCAGGCGGAGGGAGGACAAACAAGGTCTTTGTGTGTCCACATAGTGAAACAAGAAACAGACCAGGGTGGCGGCGGCGTAGCCGGGCGCTGATAGGGTCCGGTGGGGGCCTGGAGGAGGCAAGTCTGCCAAAAAAAAGATTACACCTCCCTTCTTTTTCTGCCGATGCCAGGGGATCGTAAACACATCAAGAAAGTAGACACTCCCAAGAATCCAGGCGCCGGTTTCTTCTTAACATGTACGCGCAGTTACAGAGTGTAACATTGCTGGTTTTATATTGTAAGTAGTGTGCAGGTGGACGCACACAGCCAGCACTAAGAGAACAGAAGTAGTAGGGAGCATTGGCATTGAGAGCTGTGAATGCCTTGAACATTTTATTCAACAAAATCTGTGACATCGCGGATAATCACTGATCATTAATGGCTATCATCTGTGGGTGTGTGTGAAGCTAAGTGCAGCCAAACTGTGTGTCAGTGTGTGCGCGGTACCACAGCGAGCATGTTTGTGATGTCTCCCTGGAAAATGCCGCAGAGAAACACCAACCGTGCCACTTGTGCAAACCTCACGCTCACCATATTTGGGTTGCCAGGTTGGGTGGCCTGTGGCACGTTTCTTTTTGGGGGGCAAGATTTGATATGATGAAATCAAGCTTTTCCCATCTCACATGCTGCACTTGCCACAAAGAAAAAAGCCTGCTGGGTTATCGCCTGAGCCCCCTCCTCCGTTCCTTCTCAGACTATCCCATCACTGAGGCCCCCAGCTTGGGAGTTGCTAGGTAACCAGAACCAGCTGTTGATCCTAAGCCCGTTGAGCCCGTTTTGGCTCCACGTCAACTGCAGAGTAGTTTTCTCTGAAAGCTCGCTGTGAACTCAGCGACCGCCGCTGTGGCCCTGACATCATCGTGCCATGGAAAATCTTCCTCACTTCCTTTTGTTTTTGCAGTTTTATTGTTCCATCGGTGCGGGGACTGGTGTGAGAGCGTCCACGGCGTGTATCGCACCAGTTTGAGCAATTTAGGAGCATTTCATCACCTTTCACACACAACTACGGGGGAGGAGATGGGAAATAGAGCAGGCAAGGGCGAGAGGAGGGTGAAAAGAATGAGCTGGATTTCTGAAGTCACCTGTAATTTAGAGTCAGTTGAAAAAGACATCAGGATATAAAGGAGAGTCTTTAAAGTGTGTCACTCCTCTGTGAGGCGAGGATACTAAACTGCCTCAGAAGGCTTTTAACAGAGATCCGAGATGGCAGGGTACACAGTGTAATTATTCAGGATATCACAACAGTGCAGGTAAGTTAATACGGCCCTGCATTCCCCAAGTGGACAGTTTACCTTTCAAAGTGTGGGACAACCTCACAAACAAGCCGCAAGTAAATCTGTGGGGAGCGCATTAACTTCCAAATGAAATCGTCTTTGTAAACCAGCCGAGGCATGCTGGAGATCCATGAAACCACAAAAACCAGAGCGCACGATCTGTCAGAAAACAGAGCTTCAGAAATGAAGATGTAGCGCGATGTTATTAAATATCAAATACCATTTAAAGATTTCAAACCCAAGGGGAGAAACGCAGGTTTGAGCTGGAGTTTGTTTTCTTTCATTGATTGTTTGCGCTCTATTTAGGAAATGATCCTTCTCCCTCTGAAAACTCTGACTCACAGCGTCTGGCAGCGAAGCTTTCTGAGCTGCTTTTCCAAGATCACCCTTTCCAAACGAGAGAATTAGACACCAGATCGTATTCACCAAGGAGAGGCATATTTCTATGAGTTCTGCTTTTCTTTTTTCTCGCTCCCTCTCTAACGTTTTAAAAGATGACTTCTATTTCTGTTGTCAGAATCCAAAAAGGCTTTTTAGTTTGGAACATCTGTAATCCATTTGTGGTTTAAAGTACGCTCTTGCCAGCTCTGCCAAAAGTTTTCATACTTCCTGGAGAATCATCCAGTTTGTGATTAGCGTTGGCTAAAGGATGATATCAGTCTTAGTCCATTCAAGCTTCCCTGGAGGGATGTAACAACACATGACCTCCACTGGATAAGACTATCTGCTGTCACACTGAACACGGTTCAGATTTAGTTAGTCAAGCTGTTGGCTTTGTTTCTTTATTACTTGCTGGCTCGCAGACAATGCTGGCTGTTGTGCTACGATAAATACTTCGGGTACAATAACAGGAAATTGACACAAGCAATTTGCATTTTTATCCGAATGACTACCAGCCAAAATATCCTAGCGCCTAATGTAAACCATCTTTAGTCATGTTATTTCTGCTGCTCACAGAGGTTTACATAACAGCAAATAGGCACTTGAAAAAATGGCTCCGTGGTGCATTTGTGCCCCGCTTAAAAATGAGTCTGGTGTTTTGTCTGGTGTTGGGTGGGACTGTGTGTTTGGACAAGGAGAGTTCTGGCTTTGCTTTTGGCTCCTAGAGTCCAGGTTCTGGGTCTGGCTGTCGGGTGGAGCGGCTGGTAAGCTGTTGCCAAACTCCTCAGGCTGGTGCCGACCCAAGTGGGGAGGGAGAGAGAAGAACAGGAGGGAGGAAGATGGATGTAAACAGAGAGAAAGTGGCAGGACACAAGAGCCAGATGTGATCAGGTTTTTCACTCTTTAGTAGCCGGACCTCTGGCCTATAAGTGCTGCCATGAGACCTGCAGCTGTGTGATCAGAGGGGGTGATAGGACCCACCTTAGGGTGAATACTGGGACAACACTTACTCATGCTCTCCCATTTGGGCTCTTTTGCCACTTTGGAGATCCGTAACATGCCATCTGTGATGAAGGCTGTTGGTAGTAATAGCTTGTTTTCTTATTACTTCATGATCTATTTTTAATGTAACAACTAACACATGATCTCACCATAACCCAAATCGTCTTCTCGTAATCATCAGATAAAATATGCCTGATTCTCTTCAACAGACATAAGATCCTGCTTTACATGTAACATCAACAGATGACTGTTATTACAGGCGTCTGCAGCTGCAAGCTAATTCGGAGTCTCCGTAATATTCCACAAGGACCAATAATGACCCTGCGGTAATCAACATTTAGTTTACAGACGCCTGTAGTAACCAAATAAGACGTACGGAAAGGCAGTGTAATGTTCCCATAATGTTACTACCAGAGCTGATAGTGTGTGTCTGTGGTTTATATCAATAAGCTGTAATTCTGATGTCATAATACATTACTCCAAGTGATTAGTAGTTTGAAAATAATTAGAGTCATTAAAGGTTTTGTTTTATACATTTGAATAGTTTATCTTATGTTGAAAAATGTCATATTGTGATATATACCTGTATCAGTAAACAACTGTGTTTGTACAGTGTCAGTGTTGTCATGATGGCAGGTTTTACTCTTCAACATAAATCAAAAATACACATCGACCCTCCCTCCCACCCACATTAACTGGTGCTAAAGCAATTCAGATGTTTTCACACAGTAACAAACTGAATGAATGACAGGAGTGATTTTAAAAAATCACATCAATTACAATAGAAGAAGAGGAAAAGTAAAGTATAAGAGGCCAACAGCACAGTGTAGCTCTGATGGTATGCCAGAAAAGCCCCACTGACGTAATAACAGTTCTTATCAGATCCACGTACAGTACAGTGAAAAGAGCTTTCTCATGTTTGAAACAAGACGTTATTTTCTCAAGCCACTGAAAGTGTGTAGGTGAGGCAGCTTTGTTGCATCTGAGGAATACTGCTCGTCTAGCTAGGAGGCAAAGACAGAACATTTTGTTAGTTGTGTCAAATGTGCATCTTAAAGGTTTGAAATGCATCCCTCGAACACTCTTCTGACCTGTGGCACTGCCAGTGAAGGCAGATCACAGAGGTATTAGCATGCTTATGGATGTAATTTAGAAAATGTCACTGCAATACTGTGTATTTGTGTATTTCAACAAGGCTGTGATTAACAAGTTGTTAGGTTCAGGCACAAAAACGTCTTGGTTAATGGTAGGGAAAGATTGTGACTTTGCTTAAAATACCCAATTTTTGGGGGCACAGTCCTGGCAGGAAAAGCAACAATGTCTTGGAAAAAAACAAATGCTTTTCGTGCCACTATCCCTGCCAATGAGCTGCTGCAAAACACTCATGTTTGGTGCCTGAGAGACTGCAGGAAACACAGCAATGACTCGCCAAAACAACTGTTTTTGTTGCTTGTTGGTCACAGTGGTGTGCAGTGGTCTGCAGCTTGGCAGGTGTCACACCATTCAGCATCCCCTCCACCTCCGGATGACAAAGTCAGCTTATATACTGTGTCATTTTAGAAACATTAATGTGAACTGTATATAAAAGTGTAAATGTCATGCATTCTTGTTTTGCAGGAATATACAACGCCAACATTTTCTTTTGGCGACTGGGCTGAGCTCTGTGGACTGTTTGAAACTGACGAGCACTAGTGCACCAGCTTAAAGTGGGATTTATACGTGTGTCAGCTTTATGCAGAGCCTATGTTGTAGCCTACACAAGTTGCCTACGCCATTGTGAGCATTTATACTTGTGCAGTGGTGTGTCTGTGTCACTCTACAGTTACACCTCCAAAACACTAGTCGGCAGTGGGGTTTCTGTGAAGTGCTGTAAAGTTAAGTTGATTCAAAACGCACCCAAAACACAATTTCAAACACAAGTACACAAATCAGCTTCACTGTAACTCGCAGCATTCACAGACAAAGGATTTGTCTTTATCTGGACACATTTTCCCCACAAATACAACATGCTAATGTTTTTAGCAAAAGCCTAAGGTGTTCGACATTGTATGAATTAGCTTATCAGCTAGTGGACTTTTCCTCTACTCGTATGAAGCCAGGGACAACAGCAACATTTAACAAAGGTAACGTTACAAAATTCAGCTTCATTACAACTCACAAGGTTCACCAACAAAAACAACTGTCTCATACTAAACACATTTTCCAAACAAATACAACATGCTAACGTTATTAGCACAAGCCTATTGCATTTTACATTGTGTAAAGTAGCCTAGCGAATAGCAGAGATTTCTATACTCATTTGAAGCCAGGATAAATTTCACACAAGTGAGAAATGCTATTTTATGGAAGCTTTTTGTCTTCACAATTTATTCCTTCTTATCTGTGAAATTAAAGTATATAAAACCTTAATTTCCATTGAGGTGGATTACGGCGTAGCGCATGGCATAGGGTACAGCGTCGATTAAATGCAGAAGTATAAATCCCGCTTAAGAATGTCATCCTATTTGTCAACAACTCAGCCCTATTTCTAAATATCATTTCCCCTCGTACACTGTTTGTGCAGCTCGTTACTGATTAGTTTAAGAACTTTAAAATGATGATGGATTCTGCTCAACCTGCACTGGCAGGAGGGAAGGTAGTGTAGTGTACCTCTGACAGTGTGAGACTGGAGACGAAAGCCCCAAAACTCATTAACTTTGATGTGACAGACGATCCCCGAAGGCATGGTGTGTGAGGGGCCATTACAGAGCCTCAGTCAACAACACCTTTCCAACAGAGTGTGTTTATTTCTCTGTGAATTAACAGTATGATTGTCCAAACAATTGTGGATTTTTAAAAATTCTCTACACCTGTCCTCATGGATGATAATCACGCTGTCATTCTCGTTTTTTTCTTTGGCTGAGGGAAGATTCAGTTCTTTCTGTCTAAAGCCTAAGAGCTCCTTCAAATCACTGGCCAGGTATCCGAGTCATTAAGACCCTCATTAACAGCCTTGTTAGGTGTTAATTATCCGCAGATTCATCATGTGTTAAATGCGGTGCCACGTTCTGCCTTATTAGGCTGGAGAAAGGCTATTAGCCACGTGGAAATAATTAATCAACAGCAGTTTGACCTACTTCCTACAAGTGACGCTGCTTTTTTTTTCCTAGCAGCGGCTTCTTGTTTGCGTATGTGGATAACATATAAGCAGGTGATTCTGTGTTCGCTGCTTTTCTGTCCTTTCATCTCAAAGTGTGTGTGTGTGAGACTGTTTAGATGATAGAAGTATATTCTTGCTCAGCCAGACAGAGCTGTGATAATGAACTCTGCAGGAGTGTGATGAGGAGGCGCAGGGAGAGCTGTGGAGCCACAGGTGTGTTTGGCAAGCAGTCCCCCAACCCCCTACCTCTTCTCGCTAACACATACTAACCATACCCACACAGACACACTCAAACACACACACAATGAGTCCCCCGATGAGAATAATGCATGCTTTCAGCTTATACGAGGAACAGAAAGATGGAGGTCACTTCTTCCACATTATTTCTTTTAACCTTTTCTTTTTTATGCACCTTTCTTCTTTTCTTGTCGTTCTTCTCTTTTGATATGCCATTTAGGCTTTTATGAAGTGCTGCTTTTATTAGGAGCGCCGCACAATAATAATATTGTTAATGGCTATAATATAATGGAATATAATAAAAACACAATCTCTTTATCTGTATGGCATTTTATAAAACACAGTTATAAAGTGGCGCACAAAGCAGCTCTAAAACTCATAAAATCAACACAAAACACTGAAGACAAAGTAAGCAAAACATAAAAGAAAAGCAATAATACAGAAAAAAATAACCAGAGGAAAAGGTCAGTAATAACTAACGGAACATAATTTCATCAAAACAAGTGGTGATATAACAGATAATAATAACTCTGCTGGTTTAAACTGCTCAGAGGAGGCCGTGATGGCCCAGGCCGGATGATTTGTTGTCTTTAACCTCAAATTTGGATCAAGTATTGCATTTTCATAAAGTTTAGGAACTCACAAAAGACAGATTTAAACAAATAATAATCAAAACTGAAGCAACACAAGCCAAGATATTCTGACTTTTAGTGTCTAGCATGGGTCAAGTATACAGTGTTTTTGCACAGCTTGTCACTTCCCGTAAGGCTGCCTCCTGAAAGTCGATGATTTGAATCAGCAGTTGGAGACCCTTCAGTCAGCTGAGATTTGTCAAGCAGTCGTTTGTTTTGTTTTTTTTTGGCAGTCAGCACGCTTTGTACTTCTAGGGATGTTTCTGGCCTCAGATTTTGCTGCAGAGTGAGCGCGCCTCACTTTCACGCTGATCTCCGGTACAGGCAGCTGCAGACCCAGAGCCAGGGTGAGTTTGAGTCAGGTTGAGGCAGCTGCTCAGAGGAAGAGAAGCTTTGCTCCGCAGACACTGAGATGAGTTATCTTGTGCCTTCTGCTTAGAGGTGGTGGATTTACAGCTCACAGCAACTTAATACAATATAGTCTCTGGCTTTTATTTGACATCTGATGTCAAAAAGTGTTGCACAATTTCGATTCTGTTTTTAGCATAGTTAGCTCGCATTAGCACGGAGGGCTAACTCAGCTTGTTTACTACATTAACTGAACGTCGCTGTCACCCTGCACATCCTACCAACCCTGTTCGAACTCTTAAACGCCACATGAAAAAAGTTGAATATTCACAAATCCAATTCGACTGACATAAATCTGAGTTGGACACAGCCCTAATTTCCCATACTGCAGTTAAACAGCTTCTTTCACTACACCTGTCTTGCCTCCTAAATGGCTACATCTTTTAAACTCCACCCACACATCCTGTTTTCAGGCTTTCTGTTAAAAGAATGTCAAGGCTCAAGCCCTTGGGACGAGGAAACTGAACTAAATGCACAAAACTGGTGGAATACCCCTTTAAAGGCCCATCCACATTGTTAAAAGTGATCAGTTGTGTCTTATAATTCATCCTGCAAGTACTGCTGCAACCCGCATGAGATCTTAAGTTGAAGCGATACAGTGACAGGAGCCCATCACCGGAGTGTCCTCCTTCCCTCCTCATCCTGTTTCTCACTGCTCCCCTCCTTTCCTTCCTCTTCATCTTTAATTCCCAGAGTGCTGAACTCTTCCTCTCTACATGTCCTCTCTGCTTGTAGAGAGTTTTTGCTACACACCCCCATGTCTCTGCCTCTGAGATGTCTGAATGTGGTTCACCTTCCTCTGCGGTTTGGTAGAAACACAGACGGAAACACACCGAGAGAACGGTACCAGTTATTAGATGAATTAACCCTGAAAAAAAAAATCCAGGTTGTGTGTCAGTGGTTGTGGTTGTGGTTTCTCTCTGATAGGTCTGGTGCAGGTGCCCTGTTATTGTGTGCGTGTGTGTGTTTGCATGTGTGTAAAGGCATCAAACGATGCATAATTTACAACCTGTTTTTTCAGCATCCTTTTAGCGCTGTATATCTTCAGAAGATGTGGTACCATAGAGGTGTGTCTTGCTTGTAAAAGCTAAAAAAAAAAATGAATCTACAGTTCGTTGCATCCAGACTCTTTTTTTAAAATAGACAAATTCTTTTAAGGCTTTTATCTTAGAGCCCTGACACCCCAAGCTGATGGTCGGCCATTGGTCAAAGTCGGGCTGTTGTGAGCATCTATTGCCCTAGTTTTTCCTTGCCATTTGCACTTGTCGGCCCTTGTTGCCTGTTTTTTGGCTGATTCAGTATGCTCAATCGGCACTGGAGATGGTGTTGCCTGTAGGTGAATGAAATCACTCTGACTGGCAGGTCAGCTCAGTGCATGAGAAGAGAAATTGAAGTGAGGAAAGCATGACATCAAAAACAAATGTATTATACTAGGTACATTTTTTTTTAAGCCATTGAGTTCAATAGAAACAGTTCATAATTGTTTGTGCTAATGTTCGCCAGGACATGGTAAATATTAGGGGTGTAAATCACTAGTTTCATTACAATACAATATCATATTGATTCTTTGGACAACGACACAATATTTACTGATATTACAAAATCTGCCACGATGCGATTTAGGGGCCTGTGATCAATATGAGACTAAACTGTCTGCCCATTTAACACAGTCGGTTACACAAGAAGCTGCCACCACTTTCTGTTTTGGTTATGGCCATAAAACACATAAACAACACATAAATGATGCAGTAAAGTTTACTTTAAACTGACTCCACTAACACATAAAACAGCACATGGGATAAGTTAACTTGAGGTTTCTGTCAGAGAGACCTATCTAAAAGAAATGTTTTCATTTTGACCCAAACCATCATCTATTTCTTAACTCCAGGTCTATCTGTCTTAAAGCCCCAAAGGAAAACTTCTCACAACAGTGATAAAACATGGATTAATAACAATATTGTTTGACAAAAGTATCAAATTCAGCTCAGTAACTGTCAAGGTTCAGAGACAAAACAATTATTAGCTGAAGCATGTTTACTTTGCATAAATTAGCCTAGCAGCTAGCAGACTTTTTCCTCTACTCATAGCTTAACAAATGACATGTTTTTTTTCTTACTTACTGTTGGTTTAAGTCACTGCATCTCCTGACAGACCAGCACGGTTGAATTTCAGCCTGCATGTGCGTTTTTTTAAGCCGAATACTGTTGATACAGAGCAGCTAATGTTGCTAAAGTGTACGTTAGCGGAGTGAGACGCTCATCCAGACAGGTGACATTAAGTCGTGTTTGATCTTGTAACAGTTTTTACAGACGGCCTGTGCTCTGTCTGTTGACCTGAATTTTCTCCAAATCCCAGTTATTTCCACATTGCTGATTTATTCCCGGGTAAATAACGCTATCCTCATTTTCTTTCTCTCGGCTGCTTGTCATCTGTCTGCTGCTGTTTGATGGTGACACGGACTTTCAAAATAAAAGTGTATCCTAAAGATGGCGATATAGATTGATGTTTTCACTTTGCATCGATGATTTTGGATCCATGGATGGATGGATCTTTACACCCCTAGTAAATATTAATTGTTCTTTTCACGTTGGGTTGTTTTGTTAATATGCTATCTGGCTAACAAGCATCTTGAATCCATCCTGTTGGTCTTCTAGTTTCCCGTTTTGAATGGCGAACACAGAGTACCAACACCTGCTGGTATGGAGAGTTATTTTCTCTCAGGCAAGCGCAGAATGTACCGGTTAGTTAGCCATTGGCTGTAGTCTTTGCGGTGTGTTTAAGTGCAACTTTTTGGCCGGGACACAGGCAACATGAGGCGACCCAACAGTCAGCCTTTGGTTTGGACTACGTTTTTGATTTTGGTTTGGTGTGTTGGGGCCTTTAAGCACAACGAAATGTTAAGTGTTTCTCTATAACATCAAGTATTCATGACTTAATAAGCACGTTATTAAGTTAAAGAGAAAGTTTGGAAAGATATTGTTGGTTGTTATTTATTAAGCACTCAAAATCTCTGCTAATCTGTTTCATCAGGACTGTGTGGGTGTTGTGTGATCAGATTTTATCAACAGTGGCCTGGCAACAAAAACTAACAACCCAACAACTGGCATCAAATTTAGATTCAAATGTTTATACTTTTTTTCACAACTGAGCCTCGCCCATTTCAAGCCAGCGAGAACACACACACACACACACACACACACACACACACACACACACACACACACACACAGAAATCTCTAGTAAAACAGCCAAAACTCTTCTAACTTTGGCAGAGATGTTTGCGTTCATGTAGGATCCCATCACTCACAGTAACAAGCTGATTGAAAAAATGGGTTTTAAGGGTCTTAAAATTGCAAACCAGAACCAGAAAACACCATTTCCATCTTCTTCAAACTTGGATCAGTAATCACTGCAACCTTTTTTTTTTATGAACTCTGCAGAACAGAGAATGAGCCTGCTGGTGCAGAAGTGAGGCACAATTAACTGATTCGCTGCTACATTTGCATGCACCTCATGTTTTCCGTATTTTGTTTCCCCGTTCTACGCATCTGATTTGTTTAAAGTACATATGTTTGCATGTTGTAGTCGTGTAGGTCACAAACATGCTTCTTGCTTCCCAAAAGTGGAGGAGTTAGAGAGACAGACATGGAGCGAGCAGGCTTGGATGTCCTCTCCAGCAGCGCAGATGTCACTAAATAAAATATTTCATAATCCTGCCCAAATCCTCTAATCACCATGACAACAGGCAGCAGGGAGCCAGAGAGTGGTGGTGTGTGGACCCCCCCTTTCTCCTTTCTCTTTTCCCTCTTTTTAGTGGAATTTGGGTCCGCACAGTCACATTTTCTACTCGATTTTACACTATTATTTAACAAACTAAAGAACACATCACATTGATTTAAGGAAGTGAGAGTAAGAATTCATCAATATTGGCACATTTCTAGTTTCCAGCAGTGTTTCTGACACTTTTCTCCCCGGAGGGCAGCCGTATCACAACTTGACAGAAGGGTGAAGACGAAGCCAAAAAACTCGCTTCGGCAGGACGAACCTGGAGATGAAGTTTGAATTAAGCGGCTGATTTTCTTCGGTGTTGGAACGAGTGTGTGAAGGGCGTAAACTGTACAGAAGAAGCAGAGACGCACACACTGGAGGCCTGCCGGCTTCTGTACGGTGATAGGATAATGGAGGTGATGACCTCATGGGGTGAAAGGACCTGTTGCCTGGTAACAGTGTGGATAACAGCAAGAGAGGGGGGTATTCATATCACCAGCGTTGTATGTGTGTGAGTGAGTGTGTGTCGACCAGTGTTGCCAGGTAAAGGAGACGATGATAGTGGTTTAAAGTAGGGAACTACACACACTCAGGCATGTGTGCGTGTGTGTGTGTGTGCGTGTGTGTGTGTGTCGCTAATTTAGCCTGTCACACAGGCAAAACACACAGTCCCAGCCTGTGTAAACACTTCCTGCTGCGGGATGCATTTCCCACATTTTACTGCTTCTTCTGTAGCTCACTTGACTGTGTGTGCCAGACATAAATAATTAACTCCCTCTCTTTCTCCCTCTGTCTCTCTGCAGGTATTCGGCCCCAGATTATGAATGGGCCTATGCACCCGCGCCCCCTGGTGGCGCTGCTGGATGGGCGCGACTGCACTGTGGAGATGCCCATCCTCAAAGACCTGGCCACCGTGGCTTTCTGTGACGCCCAGTCCACACAGGAGATACATGAAAAGGTACGAAAATAACTTGTCAGGTGTCATCTCTTCATCTGTAGCTTTTAAAAAATGTGGCAGCTACAATTCTTACAATAACAGAATTTGATTGCCCCCATTTTATTTAATATCTTTACATTATTTAAACTGTTACCTGCACTAAAACAAACCTGAAGCTCTGACCTTGGTAACCCCTTACAACAACAGACTGCAGTCCTGGGATGGCTCTTCACATTAGATTAGATTAGATTTTATTTCAAACGTGCAAAAAAAATAATTTTAAAAGATCAAGATTAAAAGTAAAAAAAAAACAATACAAGAATACCTAACAAACATATTTCATGTCCGAAAAGGACTAGGAAGAAGTGATTACTTATCAAATCTGACCCCTTTTCTATATATTTAATCAATAAGCTCAATATTAAACACGAATATTCCCACCCTCCGCCCCAGTGTTCACCACACACACCTTGCTCAAATCAATCAAAGCGAAATAAAACATTCAAAACAGAACAAGAGCCTTCAAAGCCCCGTCCAAAATCTCGAGTGTCTGACATGAAGGCTCCTTATTTATCAGCTCGTTTTAGCAGCCTTTGTTTATGTATGTAATTAACTTTAATTAGTTCTTGTTGATTTGCTGTCAATTTTATGTTTCCTTTTTTTTCTTCTCTTCAAGCAATTTTCATTGCTTCAAGCAATCTGGAGCTTGTAGACATCAAGTGTAATCTGTCTCACCACTCAGCCAGGAAAAAAATAAATAAATAAAAAGGGGGGAAAAATGAAGAATTAAACAATAGTGTGTCAGGCGGAGGAGCTGTAACAAGGAACTTCATGTATTTGACAATGTATTTAAATCTATGTTTTCCAAGATTCCTGCAGTCACATACTGTCGTCATTTCTGGCTCTGTGTTTTCTTTGAATTTTAATAACAACAATTAATGAGTGTGGATTCATTCTTGGCATCACATGTCTATGATTAAATATTCTAAACTTAAGGATTATTTTCTTGCTTGTTTCTGGAGCTTTTAGCGTACAAATGGAAATTTGGTCACATGTTAATTATATTGAAATAGTACGTTTAAAAAACAAGTCAAACAGTGCTTTTTTAAGGGCACAAAGTCAGGAAATTCATCGATAATGAAAATAAATGTATGGAACGCTTGTACTTTATGGAAGTAAATCATAAGTATAAATGCGACTAAGGCACAGAGAAACAGGGAATGTCAGGGTATCTACAGGTCCTTAAAATGTCTCAAATTAAGTTTTCTTAATATAAGCGTTAAGGAGTCTTAAAGAGTCTAAAACTGTCTTAAATTCAGATTCATTGGATCTTGAATATTTTCTGTTACATTACTGCGAATATTTCTCCAGCCTGACAGACCCAATGACTGTCTACAACCACACAAACCAAAGAACTGCAATAATAATTAGCACTGATGACACCAGTGAGGTTTTGTTTTCTTTGTACATTAAACACATTAAACTTAAAGTCACCCAATAATTGTAATTTTTCCTTTATTGTTCATTTTGAACTGACATCAGTGTGTTTACTTGGAAGAGTACTTACACATGTGCGTCACACACATACACACATATATAGTGTGTACTTCCATTGCAGGTTTGGTCTTAAATTTCACATAAGGTGGTGGAAACCTTAAATTTAATTTGGTTTTATCTGTAGACACTCTTAATAAACAACCAACAATTTTCTGATGTTCCTGAATGTGACAGACAGCAAAGGCATTGTTTGTAAGTTTAATGAGGTAATTGCTATAATTTACCAACCAAACGCAGTGTTTTGCCGAGTCCCACACTGCTGTGCTGAGACTGTGCCGTGATTATGTGCTGTGATTGGTGCGTCAGTGTCTGAGGCAGGTAGGGGATAAGGGCACAGAGGTCATGATTACAGATAGTACGAGCCAATCACTGCACAGGAGGGCAGGACTTGGCAGAACGCTGTCGTTTGGTAGATAGTCTACATTCTATGATTCATTCATTTTTTGTAACCGCTTATCCTGGCGGTAGTCGCGGGGGCGCTGGAGCCTATCCCAGCTGTCATTGAGCAACAGGCGGGTTACACCCTGGACAGGTCGCCAGACTATCACAGGGCTGACACATAGAGACAGACAACCATTCACACTCACATTCACACCTACAACCAATTTAGAGTCACCAGTTAACCTGCATGTCTTTGGACTGTGGGAGTACCTGGAGAAAACTCAAGCTGACATGCAACCTCTGCACAGAAGGGCTTCGCCACAGTGGGTTCGAACCCCCCACCGACAATGCTAACCACTTCACCACCGTGCTGCCAAACATTCTAGCATCTTTAATATACAGCACATGTTTGGAATAGGTCAGACCACATAAAGCACTGCTTCCTGTAATAGCGGCAGCATCTGTAGGACGCAGGCATGATATGGACATAGGATGAACTTTGAATGCGATTCTTGAATAATTTGCGCAGAAGGGTCAACCCTCTCCTCTTTCTGCATCTCCTCCACTGTAATGTTTTAATAATATTTCAGCCCACTGGCTTGTTCCACTCTCCCAGTTCAGCTATAATGGTTTCATCACTGACTCTAATCCCACTGGGTGCTGAAGTGCTGCCTTGTTAAATAAGGAGGAGGAGGAGGAGGAGGAGGCTGGTAATAGAAATGCAGTATAATTGTTCTGAGCCAGAGTGGGTGAAACATTTGTCTTATTTTACTGCCTATACACTGAAGCCAGGAGAGGAGAAATTTTACAATCCGTGTCTTTGTCTTTTTTTGTGTCTTTAAAGAAGACGACAGAGAGGGTTCCACTTCCTGTTTTAAGAGAAATTGTACCTTGCACTTGTCAGTTTTACTTTTATGCCAACCTAATGATACGAATTTGGAGGTTAAATGGAAGAAATATAAAATAAATACTTGATTTTTCTTCATCTAACTTTAGGCTTTTCTATGCCCCCTTAATCCACATACACTTACACACACACACACACACACACACACACACAAGCAATCTCCGTCCAGTACGATGCTCTCGTAGTGAATACATTACACATACTGAGGACCCATCTGGGAGAATAGATGTTGGCAGCGTTCCCACAACTATAACTGCACAGCAGAGGGTACAGATGGGGCACTCTACACACACACACACTTACACACACTTACACACTCGCCAACAACCTCACTGCAAGTTTCAGTAGTGAAGTACTGTTCACACACAAGTATACAAACAGACTCACCCACCAAGCAAGCAAACCAAAGCACATTGCTGTCTTTTTGCACGCACTGCCTGGAAGAGAGCAAATGCGGCGATTAAGGAATCTGTCACTCAAGGAATCAGTGTGTATACTGGAGTACTCGTGCTCTGCAAAGTGCAACTGCGAGCCAGTGGTGACCTGAGAGAAGTGTTTTGGGGCCCTGTTGAGTGCACATTAAAAGAAATTTATTACAAAGCACTTGTGGTCTATTAACTAATAACAGCAGCACTGTCCTTGGAAAGACAGAGAAGACTTTCAGAAAGATAAAAAAGAGTGGTGTGTTTTTCAAGTGTCTTTCGCATCACTGTATCAGTAACCACTGTTCTCATGAAGTGCTGCTGTTTTAGCGCAAAGTAAAAGTTGCACAAAAAAAATCTCAACCACAGGAGAGGATGTAATTGAGAAAATTATGTGTATCTCGCTCATGAAGAAAACATCAATCAGGACAAAAGAACATTTCAGGAGAAATGGAGCATGTCAGTACTTTGTCATACATGAATGGCAGGGTTTTTGTGGTATTTTTGGGGCTTGTTTGATAGTTGACAGTGTAGTGATGGACGGGAAATGTTGAGGGACACATGGGGGAATTGGAATTGAGAGCAAAGACATTGCGGTTATATAGTATGTGCCTTAACCATACAGGGATGCTCTGTGTTTTGAATAATTTAGGAGTAATAAAATAAAAATATTCATGTATAAAATGATGGTCCTAGACTTTTATGTCCACATTATTTTCCTTATGTCCCTCCATCCAGTGTAGGCTTCCCAAAGAATTAGCCCTTAATCACAATGGCTTTTGAGAACCATACACAGAGAAAGGAAGATAAATGTTGTTGTTGTTTTAGTAAAGTTGTTTGAATAATGTATTGCATTAGTTTGTCTTTGTTGCAGCTTTTGAGCATAATCTTGATATTTGGAGCAAATAGCTTTTTACCAACCATTAGATGAGAGGCTTGATCGGAGGCCGTGTAAAAGAAGCAGATACAGCCACAGTGACATCACCTATTGGTTTGTGGACTACCGTTCTCGAGTTTGTCGTATTGGCCGTTTGGAACCAGAAGTGACCATTATTGGATGAGAGGTGAAGCTGTGGAAGACTGCTATGCCTCTATCCTGATTTACAGGTCGCTGTGGTAGTATCTTGTCAATCACAAGGTAGCCATGCCCTGCTTCATTATCTATTTTACTCTAAATGGGATCATAATTGACAAAATTAACATTATGCTGTCTGAAGAGGACTTGAAACTGTCGATTGAGACCATAAACTCATCAGGAAAATAGTTACTAAGGTAATAAATCAAGGTAGAAGAAGGGTCATTATCTCAGACTAACAACAATTAGACTTCTCTTTGCAACCAGTGGAGTCGCCCCCTGTTGGTGATTAACAATAATGCAGTTTAAGGCACCTTCCTCATTAGTCTGAGTGGGCGGAAGTTCACTGCATAGATCAGCCTCTCATTGGACGGAACGAGCCACCCGCTGAAGTCCCGCCCGACAACCTCTGGTTGTGTAGCAGTTTTCAACACGTCCTTTACTAACTTTTGCGGTGTTTGATTTTGCGGGGATGTAGCCATTTTTCTGCCATGGTTCGCGTCCTGTAGGCGATATTTTTGTGGGCGTGTTACACCAAAACCTGTTTCCCCCCGGCAATATTTTTGCAAGCGCACCGTTGCTGGCACTGCCAAGAACAATTGTGATTGGTTGAAAGAAATAAAAAAAGCCGGGGCGTTTTCTTCTCCAATCTTAAAGTGAGAGTCGGCGCAGCCAAACCTTTCTTTTCTTGAGAAAGGTCTGGTGAGCTAGACTGCTTCCTCATTGGCTTCACTCTCCAGACCCAGAGTCTGCTTCTGTTGTACAGTCTATGATACCAGGGTTGTCAAAGCTTCACAGGGGGTTGTGAGGCTTTTTTGATTTTAAGGGGTGTAAGAAAACTTTCTTTAAAAATAAAATACACAGTAGGCCTTCATTTCTGTGAAGAAAATGAAATAAAATTGTTATTTTTTTAGTTTAGATTATTATTTAAGTTTAGGGGTGTGCCATATCATCTCGTTAATACGATAATACTGGTATAATTTTTAACATCATATGAAAAATTCATATTGTGATACTCGCGATATTTTGACTTGTTGACATATTGACATCATACTGTTACCCACGGCAACAACAAGCATGGCTGAAAGTGAAATTATTACCGACTCCGCAGTGGTTCCAGAAAGAGGAGCAGCTTCAGTAGTGTGGAATAAACTGTGGCGTCCTGAATGTTGTATGAACAGCCCCGGACTTCTCAGACTCTTTTAGTGACTTACAGCTCAGAGGGAACTCATTCAGCGGCTCCTCTGGCAGCAGCACAGCGTCTCTTCCTCTCCTCTCTCGCCGTGTGCACACAGGAGTCGGTATCGTCAAATGATTTTGTCATAAACCTTTGGTAATGTTAACCTATGTGATGATCAGTAAAAAAGTCCATATATGTGAATGTGCAATGGTCGTGGTATCATAACAGCCTGTCACGGGTTACAGCGTGATGATTAGAGGAGAAATGGCAGAGCATAAAGGTCCAGTTGGAAAAAAACAACTCAGTCATTTAGGATTTTGCTAAAAGAAGGAAATCACCTGTTGATTCATATATATAGATCCCAGGGGACATTTTTTGTATTTGGGAGCTGTTTAAATGTGTAATTTGGGGTAGATTTTATTTTGTTGAACTATTAATATTGTATACAGAATCTGACTCTCACTCTGAGTTACTGTTGCTGTTCACATACTAAACAGAAATGAGAGATGATTTCAGTTTAGTTTTTACTGAATATTTGAAGACAAACTGTAAAACTATATCACTTATTTTGTTGCAATTCTATGTTCTTAAATTAATCATTTGTCATATTGTAAAGACTATTGTTATCGCAAAATACCCTGAAATATAATATTATGTTAGGGCTATATCGCCCACCCCTATTTAAAATACAAATTGGTCAGTTAGCAAAGGATCGTCAGTTTACTCAGTGATAGAAAAGGGGTCCCCTGATGAAAAAGGTTAAAAACCACTGGTCTTTGAGATGATACAACTCATTACACTGAGTAGGAAGCTAGAGCCGGCAGGCGGTTAGTGTAGCATAATGACTGAAAGCAGGGGAAACTATTTGCCCGGCTCACTCCGAAGTTCAAGAATACGCCTACCAACCGCTATAAAGCTCATTATTTTATAGTAGTGTAACTCCCTCTGAAACCTTAAATGAATCTCCATGCTCAAGTATTTCGTTAAGGCTTTGTTCTATTACACAAGTGTAGAAAAGTGAAGTGTGTTTCCATTGTTAAAGGCTTTATATGCTTTGCAGTATTCATGATCCCTCGCTGTAGGTAATGTAATAGCATTGTGCAAAACAATGTAAAGATGAACATGCACCGTGGCATGCCAGCTCAAACTGCAGAATAATTCTTTAACAAATTAAAGCAACACAGAACCCATTTGCTCACTTTTTCCACTTCATGTAAACTTGCTTTCAGCTCGTCTCTCTGTTGCTCAGCAGTCAGCGGTGCTTCTCTGTCATTTTCCAGCATCGTCTCCAGCCAAGCCTGCTGCTGGGCTTGCTTCTCTCAAGTAATGAGATTAATGCATGAGGAGAGCTTTAACCTTGAATTTAGCATCCAGCTCTCACTACAGCTCACTCCAATAAAAAAAAATGTTGCATGGTAATTCATGGTTATGCTAATCTGGCTGGGTTAGGTTAATTCACTGAGCGGGTTGTGAATTTAAACCTGTTATTTAACGGCGGCGGCTTGCAGCAGCTACTTGCTCATGCTTTCTGGGTTCCTCAGCAGCTGTCGGTCTACTTTATGATCCCGCCCGCATCCACTTCAACCTTGTTTGCGTACGGTTTGAATGAATGGATTGTGACAAAAACCAGCTTTGGTAAGCGCTCATTATAAACACAGAGACAACCACTCATGTTTTAGGGCACACATAAACAATCAATTTGCATTTAGATGAAGAAAAGCGGACATAAACTTAGATCCTGGAAAAGGGAGGTAGAGACAGCACTCTTATTAAAGTTGCTCATACATAACATTGCGGAAAAACCGTCTGAATTATAATGTTTGGATGATATTGATTAAGAACACATTGTGATCATAATATAAATCCAGATTTCCAGTTTGCTCTCATCTCTAATGCAGCTAATGATTGCTGAGGGAATACTGAAGCAATAAGACAGCGATGATGATGCCTCTTCCTCTCTAATCAGGTGCTGAATGAGGCAGTAGGGGCCATGATGTACCACACTATCACCCTGACCAGAGAGGACCTGGAGAAGTTCAAGGCGCTGCGCATCATCATCCGCATCGGCAGCGGCTACGACAACATCGACATCAAGGCTGCCGGAGATCTCGGTGAGACAGAGACAGATGCAGACAAAATAGGAGGAAGATAGATGTAAAAAGTGAGGTTGTTCAGAAGCAGACAGTAAAAATATGCTGAGAATAATGAACAAGGAGTGGTTGTATTTGCCCATATGGCTCGTTCATTCACTACAGCATGAGGAAAAATAAAGAATAAATCAAAAAAATTATGCATTATGGATAAGGATAGTGCACTTTTGGATGGAAGCCAAACCAAACTCTGCTTGCTGTATTGACTTAACATAAATAACATATGTAGCAGGAATTATTACATACTGTAAACAGAATATGTAATGGCGCTGATTGCATATGCAGAGCAGATGCTCCAACTGATATGAAACTCTCCCTCCGATTCCCATTTGGCCCCTTCGGCATATGTTTGGTATGAGAGCGGGATTTAGTGTGATATCCTAATTATTGTCGTTTGTGCAAATACATCTTAGTATGCTGACATGGATTTTTTTTTTTTGAGAAATGTTCTTTTCATGGGCATAATTAGCAGTTATAATTATCCTCTTATCCTTCACAGTTCAGTTTTATACACAGTGCTTTTTTTATTTTGTAGAGGGTCATAAAGAAAAGAAATTTCCTGCCAATTATTTTGTGAAATAAAACATGAATCTCTCTTCAAAACAGCTACAGTAATTATAACCGACTATTACAACTACTAAATCTGTGAAGCAATTATGTCATTTGAAGTGTCTATGTCGCTTTCATCTCTCGAGCTTCATTGTTTCTCCCTTTTCCTCTCCCATCTGACCTTTTCTAGGCATTGCCGTGTGTAATATTCCCTCAGCGGCTGTAGAGGAGACAGCAGACTCAACACTTTGTCACATCCTCAACCTGTATCGGCGAAACACCTGGCTGTACCAGGCTCTCCGGGAGGGCACGCGGGTCCAGAGTGTGGAGCAGATCCGGGAGGTGGCGTCGGGGGCGGCCAGGATCCGGGGAGAGACGCTTGGTCTCATTGGATTTGGTGAGCTCCTTCTGTCTTTTCAGCAGTGAATTGTTTATGTCGGTTGACAGCAACTGTATGTAACTATATGACAACTACTATGGCCATCAGGGACAGCCTCTCTTCTCTCTATTAAATATAAATCTCATTTTACCTGCTTGTTCAAATTCTGAGATTAAAATGTTTTTAATGTAGCTTAATTTTTGCAAGGCAGCTCCTCAATTCTGATATCAGTTTGGGGTGGTAATTATCCTTTCATTGTGTTGTCACTGTGTTTCCAGGTTGTCAGTTTGCTTAATTTTTTGGAACTCATTAGGGCTGAAAAAAATAAATATATATATATTCACTTTTCTGTCGATAATTTTCATAGTTAAGTCTGCTAAATGCTAAAAATTGTGAGCAAGATTAAGATGTTGCAGCCATGCTAGTGGCTCTGTAAAGATGGGTGCAGGCAAGGGCTGTGTTTGAAATATAGATAGGAAAAATAATGGACTTACTAAAGTGATGTCACCCGTTGTTTGTGGACTTGGCATTTGGCATTTTTGCCATCGCCATCTTGGGTTTTTTTGGAGCCGGAAGTAACCATATTTGGACAAGAGGTTGGAGCTGTATAGGAGCGAGAAGTGGATCTCACTCATAGACTGTGGTGATGCCTCACTGACAGCCTGTCAGTCAAAGCAGCAAGGGCCCTAATTATGCAGAACTTTAAACCTTAATTACATTGACTTGGCTGAGTTATATAAAATCACCCCTTGTGCAGTTGTTAAGAATGTTGAAATAAATTATAAAGATGAAAACCATTTTTTGCACCAGGCTGTAAACATGTTAATTTCTGCTGTATAGTTGGGCATTTTAACATGGGGGTGGTGTATGGGGATTGACTTGCCTCTGGAGCCAGCCTCAAGTGGCCGTTTGAGGAACTGCAGTTTCTGGCACATCCATGTTAGCTTAATTATTTTACGGCCCCAGAGGTTGCAGCTTGGTTGGATCACATACCAACATACTAGTCATACAAAGTATGACGTAAAATTGAGTATGTAGTGCGTCCACACTGCATAGTATTTAGATTTTTTGTGTGTGAGAAATGCCTGGATGTGTACTACATTAGAAAAAATATTTGGTACTAGATGCGAATCCTAGGATAGCGAAGAAAAGGCTCGCCTCACTCTGCCTAAACATTCTTACCCCAACCCCAACTAGTTCCACTCCTCTTGCCTAAACCTAGCCAATCCAACCAACAAAAGCAACAAGTACTAGGTAGTCAGAGGGAGTGTAGGGGCCTAGGGGGGTCATTCTTTCACTATCCTAGGATTCCCAAATTTACTTACTGGACATACTCAACTGCCCCACAGTGCACTGCATCTCTTCAGACTGCACAACAGCCGAGATTTTGAGCCAGGTTAGAAGCTGTTAATATGTCACTTTATTAAGTTTTAACATTTTTCACTTTTTCCATTCTCAAGATGTGGTCAGTTTATACAAATATTGCCTGTCTGGAAATTTCCTAGATGTTTTTGGAGATGTGAGAGGTGCTGGCGTTGATAAAGTCATGAGATGCAGTCACATGACTGTTTTGCTTGCACATACGTCAGCGTGAACAGTGTTGGTAATGGCATACTGCCCACTAAATAAACTTTTTAGTAGGTTGTATGCAGTATATCCAACTTGAGTATGTAGGCAGTATGTCAGTATGCGATTCCGAACACGGCCATGGAGATATTTTAAGCGCATTGCTAATGTTAGTATGCTAACAAGCTCACAGTGTCAGTGCTAACATGATTTTTATATTAGTATTAAACACAAAGTGCAGCTGTGGCTGGTTTAAAAAAATAAAGCTATTAGTGAGAGATTTTTTTTTTTTTGCGTATTAGATACATTAAAATTTAATTGGATGACAAATGTTTTGAACTAGCAAATGTTGGGCATTTGTGCTCATTCAACAATTAATCATTAGATTTGCTGTGATTAATTTTCTGTCAAATAACTAATAGATTAATCAATTCATATTTTCAGTGCCAGCACTCAAATACACACATGCATTTTTTTAGTTGCTGTTAAGGGATAGCTGCACTGTCCGAAGGCTGAGTATTAAAACCAAGCTACTAAAATCTGAATCCTCTCTTAGTGTGCGATTTCTTTTCCTTTCATGCCTCCATCAGGTCGCTCGGGCCAGGCAGTGGCGATGCGGGCCAAGGCGTTCGGCTTCAACGTGATCTTCTACGACCCCTACCTCCAAGATGGCTTGGAACGCTCGCTTGGCGTTCAGCGAGTCTACACGCTCCAGGACCTGCTCTACCAGAGCGACTGCGTCTCCCTGCACTGCAACCTGAACGAACACAACCACCACCTCATCAACGACTTCACCATCAAACAGGTAGGAGGCCCTTATTCATTGTATATCTTTCTCATATGAAGAGATGAATAAAGGAAATAAAGGAAACAGATTTTACTGTCTCACATTATACATGGTCTGAGAGGCAGAACGAGCCTGCAACTTACCAAACACTGATAAACCTCAATTGGCAGAAGCTCCCCCTCATTACCCAGCAAAGCGGGCTGCACATTCTCCTCACTAGGCTAATGATTCCTGGAGATTGGTAGCACAGCTTTAACCCAGCGGACTGGCAGCTGACTTGGCTGGCCACTAGCATTCCCTGGCTGCCAGCGCTCCTTTGTTGGCAACTTCCAATTATAAGCTGTTTAAACAACCTTTTAATGAGTGGTAAGATACTCGGAGCACGCACATACAAAGAAACACAGACGTTTGAGGAATCTGTGTGGATCCGGAATAAGAGGGATGAATGTTTGGGGGTGGGGCAGCTCTTTGTGTTTAATGTCTGTAATGTGCTGGGAAGATTCGCTGTAATCAGGCTGTTCTTCCTCACCGTTTCATAACTCTCAGGTCACTGTGACCCAAACAGGCCAAAGTGTCTGTGTGTAGGAGTCAGCCAGTGTGTTCTTGTGCTTGTTTTTCGAAAATGAGCCAAGCATACTGACTTTCATGTTGGAAAAAATATGAATTGTGACATTTTTCTCTCAGTAAAACATGTAATACATAATTAGGACCATAATTGTTTATTGCTTTTATTCCTTTCATTGTATTTATTTTACTTTTGTGTTTTTATGTTCTTTAATGTTTTGACCCTTATTTTTTAATTAAAATTTTATTTTATTTATTTATTTTTAATTTAATTTAATTCTATTTTATTTTATTGTTGTTGTTTGTTTTTTTTGTTCTAATCTTTCATTATTATTGGTCTGTCTTCTTGTTTTACTTTTTCAGTAATTTAAAATTATTATATTACAAACCAGTACACATTAGCATTTCTCAGCAGTTGAATGGTATAAATGTTTGCAATTTTTCCTGCTGTGTAATCCAACATACTGTACATTTAAAGTCCAGAACATGTTTATGCAGCACACCACAGCAATTCTGAGTTGCCATTACAGCAGTTAGTAACAACCGAAAAATGCTACTGACCAGCCAAGTCACTGTCAGGCTTGCAAGTGAACCAGCCTTGATGAATCAGCAGCTAAGCTAACCACAGCATGCACTTTAACCCCCAGATTTATTTAATTTTTTACACTTTGGGGATCAGTTTTAACATGATAAATAAGAAAACACTCTTAGTCTTCCCCTGATCATTGCTGCCACCTGGAGGACATACATCAAACTGCTGGCTGTATTAAAATAAATGGTTTAATAACTATTTGCAGCATGTACAGCTGCTGAAAGTGATAGCTGCTTTGAAACTGCATATGTTTTCACTAATTGTGTTCTTAGCTTTCACAAGAAAATCAAGTTAAATACAATGCATGTTCATCTGCATCGTGACATACATGCTAGTGTCTTATGTACCGTGAATAAAAGCTTCTGTGAAGATGAAGGGATTAGTGTCATTTAAATGTCTCCTGTCTTTGAGAGGCCTTTTGTTATCTTGTCGTTCTTCATCTGAAAAGCGTTTGTCTCCCACCACGTGTTGTCTTCCCACGCAGCATTGAGCCAACGACAGCCACCCTGGGTGTGCAGCCTCAGAGCCACACATGTTGATTGCTGGAATTATTTATGCTGCCGTTTTTGTGTGTGTGTGTAGATGCGTCAAGGTGCTTTCCTGGTCAACTCGGCACGGGGAGGTCTGGTGGATGAGAAAGCTTTGGCTCAGGCCCTGAAAGAAGGGAGGATACGGGGAGCCGCCTTGGACGTCCACGAGTCGGAGCCTTTCAGGTGCTTATGATCACACTTTCTTATTCAGACAGTTCATTATTAAACATATCGGACAGGAATCTCAAATATGTAATACACCCAAATAAGGGAAGGAAATCCCAATGATATCAAGAACAAAAGAAATTCTGCCTCTTGCATCTCTTAATCCCTTTGTTTCTCTTTTCTTTCTTTCATTTCCTGCCGAACAGTTTTTCCCAAGGTCCCCTGAAAGACGCCCCCAACTTGATCTGCACACCCCACACTGCCTGGTACAGCGAGCAGGCGTCACTGGAGATGAGAGAGGCTGCCGCCACAGAAATACGCAGAGCCATCACTGGTACGGAGACACCTTTGAACGCATTCCCACTCTCACAGATTTTTCGGTTTCTCAGCTCACCTCTGCTCAATCTCGCCCCGACACAGGCCGTATTCCTGACAGCCTCCGAAACTGCGTCAACAAAGAGTTCTTTGTTACCACGGCGCCCTGGGGAATGATGGAGCAGCAGCAGCAGCCTCAAGTTCACCCTGAGATCAATGGTGCCGCCTACAGGTAGGAGGGGGATTTATGTGAAGGAACTCAGCGAGCTACTCACATCACACAGAGATCACCTGTGTCACCTCAACACCTGCAGTAGCTGAGGCTCAACACACGGGGGAGGGGGAGTGTAGATGTTCATATGTATGTTTGACACAATTCTGACTTTCTTTTCCTGAATATTGGGCTTGGTCCTAGTTTTTGTGGCGTATTAATACGTAGAAGTTGGCCCAAATGAATTGATCCATCGTTTCTCAGTCTCTATATTGTCTCAACCAGAATGAACTGCTTCTCTCACACAGCCGAATGAACCAAACCATGGTACAGGCCATAGCAACGGGGGGAATGCAGGACAAATTATATACCTAATTCTCAACCAGGTAAATGAATGCTTACCACAGCTGGCCCACAGGCCAGAGCAGACGTATAACATCATTAATAAATACCAAAGCCCATTGAAATCTGTGGCCCCTGTTTCTGCTTCACACTCTGAACTCACATTTCCTGTAACTGTACCCACTCTATCCAGCATCTCATCAACTCCCCAAACCCCACCACCACCACCACCACCACCACCCTGAAACACAAACACAGCTCACAGGATCACTCTAATGTTGGACACTTTCTGTACATGTACAGCTACATATGGCACACTGGAAATCAAGAGTAGAACAAGAAGTGTAATCCAAATATTGCAATGACTGTTTTTTATTATGTAAATTGGCAGGTGAAGTAAGAAAAGCAGGAAGGTTTTAGTTGTAGAGCTTTTTCATATGGAGTTATGTCATCACAGGGAAAGAAGAAAGGGATTAAAAAATCTTAAACTTTTGCAAAACCCTCAGTAACACACCTGGGATATTATTAGTTGTTTTATTTGCAATGGAGTGCTGCAGGGATTAAGATTTTTTTTTCAGCCAACCCCGAAGTTCACCCATTGTTATTTTTCTACTTGATTTTACATAACTGCAGAAAATAAGCTCTGTGGCAAACAACAGTTTATGATACTTAGACGTTTTGTGCAGCAAGATAATCATCACAAGCGACCACCACTTTGATGATTTATGAAGTGTAAATGCGATCGCCAGAAGTAAAATGCTAACCATAGGTCATAAACAAGCTATCCAAACTCCCCTATTGGATAAAAATCAAACCTGTTGCAAGACATCTTGGAGTCTGGTTTGACAGTAATTTTTGAGCAGCACGTCACAAAGCTTCTGCAATATTTTTATCATCTTAGAAATATTTCAAAAATCCGATCCATTTTTTTTTACACACCTGGATCACTGCAACAGCCTATTTTCTTCCCTGAGTCAAAAATCTATTAATGGATTCCAGATTGTTCAGAATTCAGCTGCCAGGCTTTGAAACAGAACCGAGAGACGTGATCACATCACTCCAGTTTTCGCCTCTTTACACTGCCAGAATGTGTTAGAATACATTTTAAGATTTTACTGGTTACTTTTAAGGCTCTTCATGGTTTCTCTCCCAGCTATATCTCTGACCAGTGCCGTACACACCAGGACGTATTTTGAAGTCCTCGGGCAGAGGTCTTTTGTCTGTTCCAGAGATCTGGCTGAAAACTAAAGGGGACAGAGCGTTTGCTGTCAGGGCCCCGAGGCTCTGGAACAGTGTGCCTGAGGAAACCAGGTTGAACGAGTCAGTGATCTCTCTTAAGTCCCCTCTTAAAGCATACTTCAGAAATCAGAGAGCCTTTCCTGATTTTACTTGAGTTTTAAGTTCATTCACATTAGTTTTTATTAGTTCTTTTAAAAGTTATTTACATGTAAAGCACTTTGTTTTGAAAAGTGCTTCATAAATAAAGATACAGTATGATTGCATGTCTTTAACGTTGCCATCACAACCAGGCTGTAAAGCTGCGTTCACTGTGACAATGCACTGTAGTCTCATTAAGCCACTTGTTAGCGACCTTCTTTTATAGGAAACATAAAGGCTTCAAAATTCAGGAGTGGGGTATTAACTGTTGTAGAACAAAACGTGAAAGTCTCATGTGTTAACCACAGACCTTATTTCAGGCATCTAAACAAAAAACGTTGAAAAAACCCAGTGACTTTAAGACGAAGGACCCAGGAACGCTAAAATGCTAACTCATTTCCAGGTTTTAGGACTTACTCCTGCACCATTCTAAGAACCCCCCCACACACACACTTTTGCCCTTTCAGCTCCCTGTGATAAAGGAACAGTTCACCCAAGTTGTAAAAAAAAAGAAGAAATATTTTTTCTCATTTACTGAGGAAATTATTTCACTATTTTTGGTAAGACGTAGTGCTGATTAATAGTTTTCTGAAGACTATGAAACAAACAAAATTCCATTGACCTCCAGTATTGTTGGCAGCAGATATCTTAGTATCTTAAAGGTCCAGTGTGTATGCTTTAGAGGCATCTATCAGCAGGAATTGTGTATAATATTCATTTCTGTGTTTTCATTGCCTCAGAACGAGTCATTTATATCTACATACAGAGCAGGTCCTCATCCATGGAGTCTGCCATGTTGTTTTACAGTAGCCCAGAAGGGACAAATCAAACATTCACATTTTCCATCATAGTTCTCCGACACAGTTGGCACCCAAGAAAAGTTTCAGTTCTGCAACCTCACCACTAGATGCCACTAAATCCTACAAACTGGACCTTTAAAAACCTGAGCAGTAAAGCCAAAACTCTGTATGGCTAAATATAACTGGAGGGAAAGTAAGAAATAATGTTTTTCTTTTTGCAATTTGGGTGAACGACCCTTTAAAATCCTCCCCTACACCAGATAAGGATCCTGAACATTCTCATGTACTGCCTCCATGCTGCTGTGCTCCTTGCGCTATATCTAAATATTTAGTATCATAGAGGTGATGATGCTCACTAATGCTCAGATGTTTGGATTCTCTGAAATGTTTATTTGTATCCCCAAGAGTAGATTATTATCTATATATTCATTTTAATTGCACAGTTTTTCAGATTTCATGTGTTGATTTAGTTTCTTAATTAGCAGTTATTATAAAATCCCACTTCAGACGCTAATGATCAGGAGCAACAAATATTTGTGGTGGGGAAAAAAAGTGTGACAGATGAGCAGCAGCAGGCTTTCTCCAGGATTTGCCATTTTGTAAATAAAAAAAAAAGAAGGTTACTTTAAGTTAAACAGTTTTGCTCTGTATCACGCCTGTTGATCATTTCCTGTTCTCCTCCAGATTCCCTCCTGGTGTGGTGGGCGTCGCCCCCGGTGGGATACCCGGACCTATGGAAGGGTTGGTGCCTGGGGGAGTGCCCATCGCCCACACCCTGCCCCCTGGTACCCATCCGTCACAGGCCACCTCCCCCAACCAACCCTCCAAACATGGCGACCCCATGAGAGAGCACATGACTGAGCCGTAGGACTGCTGCTGTGACCGAGCAGGGGGCTAAAACCGATGTAAACAAACAAAAAAAAAACAGAAACCCTACCAACTCAACCATCCAACTGTACGCTTGACTTCAGCCATCTGAACCTACCAGCAGACTGCCTGCCGGGCAACGTTTCACACGTTTTCTTTTTGTATGAAACCACTAAGCCCTGAGTGAGGACAGTGGATGAGCTGCCACACTGAGATGGGACTGACCGTCAAACTCATGCGACGATGATCTGAAACCTTTTCCTCCCCCCGTATCTGTTTTTGTTCTTCATTGATTTACGTGATATTTTAGTTTTTATCTTTATTTTTGAGTATATTTCAGGGGGGATTCCTCCTGACTTCTGGGACACGTTGACATTTCCACGTGCAGGATGGAACTCCGACCCGTCCTCTCTGCTTTAACGTAAGAGCTTGAAGGGACAGTGACTTCATAAATGATCCGTCAAGCCTCATTTCCCCCTCTTCCTTGTCAGCTCCACCCATTTCAGCGCAAACATGTCTCGTGTTATTTTGTTTTGTTTTTTACTTTCCCTCTGTTTAGCTTATATTCTGTGTTTCTGTTGCAAGTGAATATCTGTTTTCTGTTCTTCAGTGTGTGAAAATGAATGGATTCACAGTTTTGTTAGCAGTCAAGAAAAGTCAGCTGATGACAACAGCAGTATCTGCCGTCTCCATCAGAAATCTGGACTCCATCTTTACTCTTTTCTTATCGTCGTGGCTGGTGGCCCATGAATGTAGAGACAAGATGCGGGGCAGTAGTTCCATGAAGAATGTTTCGGCTTATGAGGCAAAATTACCCTTTCTAACCAAAAAAAAAATATTAAAAAAGGAGGATAAAACAGACTGCCATTCGTGGTTAGATATTGTATGTTGAGTGTGTCACATCAATTAAATATTGCTGTTGTAACTTTTCCAACTTTGCTGAACTGAGGTACCTACAATATTTGGTTATTGTCATGAACAGCATCCCAAATATGACTTGTTTGCATCCAAAGGACCTACAGTATGTTGCAGCACCAGCTAGCGAAGTAGGAAAATACAGAAACAGTAAATCTCTTACTGACTCAGGAAAAAAAAAGATCAACATTCAAATATGTCCAAATCTGACCAGAGAAGAAAAAAAAGACTGGATTATTGCTTTTCACGTCTCCACCTCTTTCTCCATTGTGGTATTTTTTTTTTTATATATATATATCAAATGTAAGTTTTTTGATGTTCAAGGTTTTCAGTCCTGTTAGATTTGTATTGCCTTGTTAAATGTTCTTATAATCATAGTCTTATGTGAACGACCCCGCCCTCTCCTCCTTATAGTTTCTTCTTCTTTGTTTTTCTGCTCTAATGAAAGCCAGCTGTGGCTCTCGGAGGCATCGTGCCCTCTGTGGACAGCAGCAGCCACATCCATCCCTTTTAGCCCCATGATGTTAGCAAGAGACGGCTGCTAGCAGACTGTTTGGTTTTTAGTGTGAGTATTTGTATTTGTTTCTTGTACAAGGTGAACATATAGCATACAGTGCAGCTGGAAACAATAAATAAAACTTACTGTTCTGATTGATGATCATGGCTCTGTGCAATGTGTTTTTCTTTTCTTTCTGGATACTTTTTTTCACAGATGTTTCTAAGATGCTTAAAAATCCTCCAAAATTCACTGACACTGTCAGTGTTAGTAATCTTAAAATTATATATTCATTGTTTAACATACATTAAAAATTCAATGTAGATTTTGCTATTGAATTATTTTTCTTACTTCCATTTGGTAAATATACTGCTATATGCTATGCTATACTACAAAAGACACGGCGGTTGGAACCAAAGATCTCAAATTTGGACTCATCAGACCAAAGCACAGATTTCCACTGGTCTAATGTCCATTCCTTGTGTTTCTTGGCCCAAACAAATCTCTTCTGCTTGTTGCCTCTCCTTAGCAGTGGTTTCCTAGCAGCTATTTGACCATGAAGGCCTGATTCGCACAGTCTCCTCTTAACAGTTGTTCTAGAGATGGGTCTGCTGCTAGAACTCTGTGTGGCATTCATCTGGTCTCTGATCTGAGCTGCTGTTAACTTGCCATTTCTGAGGCTGGTGACTCGGATGAACTTATCCTCAGAAGCAGAGGTGACTCTTGGTCTTCCTTTCCTGGGTCGGTCCTCATGTGTGCCAGTTTCGTTGTAGCGCTTGATGGTTTTTGCAACTCCACTTGGGGACACATTTAAAGTTTTTGCAATTTTCCGGACTGACTGACCTTCATTTCTTAAAGTAATGATGGCCACTCGTTTTTCTTTAGTTAGCTGATTGGTTCTTGCCATAATATGAATTTTAACAGTTGTCCAATAGGGCTGTCGGCTGTGTATTAACCTGACTTCTGCACAACACAACTGATGGTCCCAACCCCATTGATAAAGCAAGAAATTCCACTAATTAACCCTGATAAGGCACACCTGTGAAGTGGAAACCATTTCAGGTGACTACCTCTTGAAGCTCATGGAGAGAATGCCAAGAGTGTGCAAAGCAGTAATCAGAGCAAAGGGTGGCTATTTTGAAGAAACTAGAATATAAAACATGTTTTCAGTTATTTCACCTTTTTTTGTTAAGTACATAACTCCACATGTGTTCATTCATAGTTCTGATGCCTTCAGTGAGAATCTACAATGTAAATAGTCATGAAAATAAAGAAAACGCATTGAATGAGAAGGTGTGTCCAAACTTTTGGCCTGTACTGTATATATATGTATATATGTATATATATATATATATGTATATGTGTGTGTGTATGTATAAATATGTATATATATATATCCATCACACTCTGGGGTTGAGGTGAATAAAATAACTGTTGTGACCTAAATAACATGCTGTTGCTATCTGCAGAAAGTATTAAAGCATGAAATCCCGCATTTTTAATGTACAAAAGCATCCTGTATCATAACTACATGTGTGCTGTTTGTAACAAACCAAACCACGTGAAAATCAGTTGAAAATTCAGTGAGTTATTCTATTTTACTTGTGCATACAGCTCCTTCCTCAATAGAAGTGAATGCACTGTGGAGGCGAAGCGAGACCCATCCAAGATGGCGGCCGGCGAGGACGCGCTCAGGCACTCGATGCGGCGTCTATGTATATATGTCTATGGTTTTTTCGACATGCTATACTATGACGTTTTTTGACAGTTTTTTCACCATGCTATAGTATGACATTTTTGACAATTTTTTCGACATGCTATACCATGAGGTTTTTTCAACATGCTATACAATGACTTTTTTAGCAGTTTTTCGACATACTATACTATGACATTTTTGACAGTTTTTCCTGACATGCTATCCTATGAAATTTTTCGACATGCTATACTATGACGTTTTTACCAGTAATTTTGACATACTATACTATGACATTTTTGACAGTTTTTTGACATGCTATACTATGACGTTTTTAGCAGTGATTTTGACATACTATACTATGACATTTTTGACAGTTTTTTCGACATGCTATATTATGACGTTTTTAGCAGTAATTTCGACATGCTATACTATGACATATTTGACAGTTTTTTCGACATGCTATACTATGACGTTTTTTGACAGTTTTTTCACCATGCTATAGTATGACATTTTTGACAGTTTTTTCGACATGCTATACCATGAGGTTTTTTCAACATGCTATACAATGACTTTTTTAGCAGTTTTTCGACATGCTATACTATGACATTTTTGAGTTTTTCCTGACATGCTATCCTATGAAATTTTTCGACATGCTATACTATGACATTTTTGACAGTTTTTTCGACATGCTATGCCATGACATTTTTTCCATTTTTCGACATGCTATGACATTTTTGACAGTTTTTTCGCCATGCTAAACCATGAGGTTTTTAGCAGTAATTTCGACATACTATACTATGACAGTTTTCTTGATATGCTATACTATGATGTTTGTCGACATGCTATACTATGACGTTTTTAGCAGTTTTCTCGACATACTATACGATGATGTTTTTGTACATGCTATCCTATGACTTTTTTAGCAGTTTTTTCGACATGCTATACTATGACGTTATTTTGACATGCTATATGACGTTTTTTGACATGCTATACTATGACATTTTTGAACAGTTTTTTCACCATGCTATAGTATGACATTTTTGACCGTTTGTTCGACATGCTATAATATGAGGCTGTTTCAACATGCAATACTATGACGTTTTTAGCAGTTTTTTCGACATACTATACTATGACATTTTTGACAGTTTTTTCGACATGCTATCCTATGACTTTTTTTTAGCATTTTTTTGACATGCTATAATATGACGTTTTTAGCAGTAATTTCAACATACTATAGTATGACATTTCTGACAGTTTTTTCGACATCCTATACTATGATAGTTTTGACAGTTTTTTCACCATAATATACTATGACATTTTGGACTCTGAGGCCGCAACCAGAAACGAGAGCAGAGAGGGGATCAGTGCCAAATAGCGCTTAGTTTATTTATTGAAGTAAAACAAAAGAAGGTAGAAGGTCCATTTCAGCGACCAGCAGGGCAGGAGCACTCCCATGCCCCACAGATGGAACGTGTGTGTAGGTACAGCGGCGGACACAAGGTATCTGAGGAAGGAGGGATATATGGTTCGAGCACATCACCAGGCCCAGGTGCAGCTCATCACCTGATGACGACGACCCGCCTCAGACCAGAACCTGCCAGAAGAAAACAGCACACAGTACACCAGCACCACACAGAGAGTGGAAGGGTCTTCACACCATACTATGACCTTTTTAGCAGTTTTTTCGACATACTATACTATGACATTTTTTACAGTTTTTGTCGACATGCTATACCGTGACGTTTTTGACATTTTTTTTCACATGCTATAGGCTACTATGACGTTTTGGACAATTTTTGTCGACATGCTATACTGTGACATTTTTCGACACGCTATACTATGACATTTTTGACAGCTTGCTATACTATGACTTTTTAGCATTTTTGTCGACATGCTATACTATGACTTTTTTAGCATTTTTTTTGAGATGTTATACTATGACATTTTTGACAGTTTTTTCGACATGCTAAACCGTGAGGTTTTTTCAACATGCTATACTATGACATTTTTGACCGTTTTTTCGACATGCTATACTATGACAGTTTTCGACATGCTATACCATGACATTTTTGAGTTTTTTTCAACATGCCATACTATGACATTTTTCGACATGCTATATTATGACATTTTTGACAGTTTTTTCAACATGCTATACTATGACATTTTTGACAGTTTTTTTGACATGCTATAGGGGAGACTGGGGTAAGTTGAGCCAAAGGGTAAGTTGAACCACCCCTTGTTGCTAGGAAACCGTAAATAAAATTGAGCATGTGACCAAATATTTAGGAGGAAGGCATCATTTTATTCTGTGAAGGTAAGAACCACATGAGTTAAGTGGTTAGAGATTTATGTCCAAAAAAGCATTTTTCACTCATGAAAGTGAATTTAGTCTGTCATAAGTTTCATGGGGATTGTGTTTAGACCAAAATAAATCATTTTTAATTTGTTTTATACATCAATTGTGGTATCTATTAACTACAAAATGAGGTAGTACAGCTAGCATGAAAGTGCACCATTTTAGCTGTGGGGGCTAATAAAGTCAGTATGGTAGCTATGGGGTAAGTTGAGCAATTTGAACAGGGGTAAGTTGAGCCCTAAGTTTCTGAGAGAGGCAAAGCTGGATATGGTAAACCAAGCCTTACTTTCAAGGAGAAAGATGAGGGATTCTTCCCAAGAAGCGATGTAATTGCAAAACTCCCCAAACCTCAGAGTCCCAGCAGTTTGTATTCCCCTGCAACCTGGACAGGTGGGATACTGAGTAAAGGGGCAGGTGGGATATGGATGGAAGGAGGGAGGGGAACGAGAGTAAGATGGAGGGAGGACTTTAGAGAGGATGAAGGAGGACATATAGAGGAAGGATGATGAGAGAATTAGAGTTTTGGTTCAGAATGCTCAAATGTGTTAATAAACAAGTTCAAATTATTATAATACCTTAATTTCCACAATTGGCCCTCCTGTCAGCAAGGACACCAAACTAGAATTCACGTCTACGGATTTAGTTCAGTGTTTTCTTTCCAAAAACACAGCTGTTAAGGTTCTCTTGCTAAGTGCACTTTAAGGCATTCTCAGGCCTATGCTAAAATGTTTTGAAGTTGTTATATGCAATAATAATTTAAAAAAAGATTTGCACCTGTTGAATTGTGTATTATAAATAAAAATACACATGGATTTGAAGAAGCGTCTTATTTAATTCAGTACAGACATGTATAACTGGAATATTTTAACCCAGGGAGGGAGAGAGAAAGGGGGAGGAGAGAAGGTGAGGTGGGGGGAAGGGGGGTAGGAGGGAGGGCGGGGGGAGGGAAGGAGGGAGATGGCTCAACTTACCCCACTCCTATGCTCAACTTACCCCAGACACGGGGTAAGTTGTGCCACGAGACCACTTTTTTTGGACATGCTATATTATCAAAACAGTTATGTTTACACTCATTCTGATTGTTTGTAGGGATGCACAACATCCTGAAATATATGCACATATATCAGTTAGCAACAAAACTATAATAGCCTTGATGTAGTGATCCTGAATATGAAAAGTGGCTCATCTTACCCCGGTCTCCCCTACTATGACAGTTTTCGACAGCTTGCTATACTATGACTTTTTAGCATTTTTGTCAACATGCTATACTATGACTTTTTTAGCATTTTTTTTGAGATGTTATACTATGACATTTTTGACAGTGTTTTTGACATGCTAAACCGTGAGGTTTTTTCAACATGCTATACTATGACGTTTTTAGCAGTTTTTTCAACATACTATACTATGACACTTTTCGACATGCTATACTATGACATTTTTGACAGTTTTTTCGACATGCTATACCATGACAGTTTTCGACATGCTATACTATGACATTTTTGACAGTTTTTTTCAACATGCCATACTATGACATTTTTCGACATGCTATATTATGACATTTTTGACAGTTTTTTCGACATGCTATACTATGACATTTTTGGCAGTTTTTTTCAACATGCTATACTATATTTTTCGACATGCTATACTATGACATTTTTGACAGTTTTTTTCAACATGCTATACTATGACATTTTTCAACATGCTATACTATGACTTTTTTAGCAGTAATTTCAACATACTATACTATGACATTTTTGACAGTTTTTTCGACATGCTATACTATGACGTTTTTAGCAGTAATTTCAACATACTATGCTATGACATTTTTTGACATGCTATACTATGACGTTTTTAGCAATAATTTTGACATACTATACTATGACATTTTTGACAGTTTTTTCGACATGCTATACTATGACGTTTTTTCAGTATGCTATACTATGATGTTTTTTCGACATGCTATACTATGACATTTTTGACAGTTTTTTTCAGCATGCTATACTATGACATTTTTGACAGTTTTTTCGACATGCTATACTATGACTTTTTAGCATTTTTTTCTACATGCTATACTATGAAATTTTAGTATTTTTTCGACATGATATAGTATGACATTTTTTGCCATTTTTTTGACATACTATACTATGACATTTTTGACAGTTTTTTCAACATGCTATACTATGACTTTTTAGCATTTTTTTCGACATACTATCCTATGACATTTTTTACAGTTTTTTCGACATGCTATGCTATGACGTTTTTAGCAGTTTTTTGACATACTATACTATGACTTTCTTTACAGTTTTTTCAACATGCTATACTATGACATTTTTGACAGTTTTTTCGACATGCTATACTATGACTTTTTAGCAGTTTTTTCGACATACTATCCTATGACATTTTTTACAGTTTTTTTCGACATGCTATACTATGACGTTTTTAGCAGTTTTTTGACATACTATACTATGACATTTTTTACAGTTTTTTCAACATGCTATACTATGACATTTTTGACAGTTTTTTCGACATGCTATACTATGACTTTTTAGCAGTTTTTTCGACATACTATCCTATGACATTTTTTACAGTTTTTTTCAACATGCTATACTATGACATTTTTCGACGTGCTATACTATGACATTTTTGATAGTTTTTTCGACATGCTATACTATGACTTTTTAGCATTTTTTTCGACATGCTATACTATGACATTTCTGACAGTTTTTGTTGACATCCTATACTGTGATATTTTTTGACACGCTATACTATGACATTTTTGACAGTTTGATATACTATGACTTTTTAGCATTTTTTTCGACATGCTATACTATGACATTTCTGATAGTTTTTGTTGACATCCTATACTGTGACATTTTTTGACACGCTATACTATGACATTTTTGACAGTTTGATATACTATGACTTTTTAGCATTTTTTTCGACATGCTATACTATGACATTTTTGGCAGTTTTTTTGACATACTATAATATGAAATTTTTGAGTTTTTTTCAGCATGCTATACTATGAAATTTGTCAACATGCTATACTATGAAATTTTAGTATTTTTTTGACATGATATAGTATGGCATTTTTTTAGTTTTTTTTTTTACATACTATACTATGACATTGTTGACAGTTTTTTCGACATGCTATACTACAACCTTTTTACAATATGCTATACTATGATGTTTAAAGCATTTTTTTCGACATGCTGTAATACATTTTGGACAGTTTTTTCAGCATGCTATAGTATGATGTTTTTCAACACGCTATACTATGGCATTTTTAGCAGTTTTTTTGACATGCTATGCAATGATGTTTTTTGTCATGTTTTAGTATGACGTCTTTTGCAGTTTTTTCAACATGCTACACTATGACGTTTTTCTCAGTTTTTTCAACATGCTATATTATGATTTTTTTTGCCTTTTTTTTACATATTATACTATGACATTGTTGATATTTTGGACAGTTTTTTCAGCATGCTATACTATGATGTTTTTGAACATGCTATACTATGTTGTTTTTAGCAGGGTTTTTTTGACATGCTATGCAATGACGTTTTTGTCATGCCATACTATGACTAAACGTCATACTACACTATGACGTTTTTCACAGTTTTTTCAACATGCTATATTATGACGTTTTCAGCAGTTTTTTCAACATGCTATACTATGACTTTTTTTTATGTTTTTTTTGACATGCTATACCATGACGTTTTTTGGCATGCTATACAATGACGTTTTAACCATTTTTTTCAACATGCTATAATATGACATTTTTCGACATTTTATACTATGACGTTTTTGACGTTTTTTTCGGCATGCTATACTATGACGTTTTTTGACATGCTATACTATGACATTTTTTGACATGCTATACTATGACATTTTCAACAGTTTTTTTGACATGTTATACTATGACGTTTTTTGACATGGTATACTATGACTTTTTGAACAGTTTTTTCACCATGCTATAGTATGACATTTTTGACAGTTTGTTCGACATGCTATACTATGACATTTTTGACAGTTTTTTTGGCATGCTATACTATGACTTTTTAATGATATTTTCAACGCCATACTATACTGTGGCTTTTCAGTGACATTTTATATGACATACTATACAATGACTTTTTAATGACATCTTTAATGCCATACTATACTATGAAATTTTAATGACATCTTTAATGCCATACTATACTATGATATATTTATGACATTTTTAATGGTATACTATACTATGACTTTTTTTGGTAACATTTTTAATGACATACTGGACTATGACTTTTTGTGGCATTTTTAATGCCATAGTATCCTCTGACTTTTTTCCGGTATTTTTTTAATAACATACTATACTATGACTTTTTCATGACATTTTCATTATTATCGCTTTGACACACTCTTATGATGTATAGAACATTTTTTAAAGTATTGTTTTCCAAATAATATTACAACTTATTTAAAGACATTTTTATGACATATGACACTTTGACTTTATGACATTTGTATATGCTGGTTTTACCGGTTTTATACTGTGAATTTTTTTCTGACATTTTTACACCATATTATACTAAAACTTGTTTGAATTTTTTTGTGCTATCGAAGAGAAGTAGTAAAATTGAGAGGAGAAAAAAAACATACAGTAACTCATTAGAACACCTCACATTGTGCAAACAATAATTGCGTTTTTTTTTAATTTTCTATTTGTCCTCTATTTTGGGAAACTGAACTGTACGGTTTGGATCAGTAGTTGGCCAACAGAATTGATTAATTAATTTAAATACACACAGGGCTCTGTAAAATTGTGACAGACCTTTTATCAGCATTTTCTGACATTGAAAAAAAAAATCATTTACAATTTTAAACCTGTGAATAATTGGTACATGTGTATAACAGTGAATAAATGCCTCATAAAACACTGTAAGGTATTCTTCACGTGTGTAATCAAATATCAGAAAATGTGATTACAGTCAAATGTATATATTGGATTATCAGTCTATAAATTAACTGCGGATGCTTCATGGGAGAAATTATAATTATTGACAAATATATTACTTAACAGTTAAAAATGTCAACTTACAACTTCACTAGTGTGTTTAAACCATATATTAACTTTACTTTTATTTACTCATTTAACACATTTGAAATTAAATCTAAACCTAATTCAAGTGTAAATGTTTATACAGCTTGCTAATACTAAATGGGTTAAAAATAAGTGTTAATTATTCATGACCTTCAACTGACCTGCTTGTTGTCACACATTTTAAATCCACTAGAGGGTGCTACAAACCTAGGCACAATGTTGTGTGACATTAGAAATGTGCTTTAAAAATAACAGAATTGATAACTAAAAATGTCAGACGGGAAACAGTTTAGTTGGACATTCAAAAAGGTTTTCCTTTATTTTTTTTTTTTCCTTATTTTGCCTGTTCATTGCGTTACACTCTGTATAGTGAAGTCAGGCCTAAATCCACAAACCATCATAGTCACAACTGCAACTATTGCATAAATACAAAGCAACATACAGGTGATGCTCAAAACATGTATGACTTGAATGAAACACGAAAGAGGTTACAGTACGCAATGCCAAGAAAAAAACAAAATGCAAAACATTCACAGCAAATAAAGTAACGACAACTCGTGTGTTTTTTTTCTTTTTTTTTTCTGTCAGCTTTGGTTTTATATGTTGCAGTCTCACAACGACCTTAATCAAAAACTTAAAAGATGGTTTCACATAATGACAACAAACAGGCGTTACGAAGGTGAACTGACATGTACCATGAGGGTGACCTTGACAACAAATGCTATGGGGAAAGAAGGGACAAAGATGAAATAGGAGACAACAATGAGACGAGTGTGACTCGAGGGTTTGAATGTGTCTCGCACTCGTCCGTCCAAAAGAAGAAAAAAACAAAGCACCAGATTTTAGGCATCCAGATGAGGTACTAAATCGCACGCAACAACGTAAGTAAACTTTTCACTGATGGTCATGATTGGTTCTTTCCTCACAGCAACAGTGTTTCTGTGCAACGTGTCTTCATCAAGATTGAGAATAATTAACAAAAACCACAAAAAGGAGAAAAAATATACAGAAAGCTCTTATTAGCTCATAAGTTTCCAAACAATAAATATGTAGAGTAAGTTCAGAGAAGAAAAAACACACACACACACACATGCGCACACACACATTTCTCAATTCAATCAGTCTGAAAAAAAGGTAAACCAAAAGATCCAACATGAATGTTTGTGTGCTAAACCTTAATGAGTGTAGATTTCACTTGTAAAAGGAAAATCTCCCTTTTCAAGAGCTTCATATATGACCTTAATTCAAGCAATGATACTGTATTTATATAGAAATGTTTTAATAAATGTGCAGTGCTTAGTAATAAGGATTAAAGTCATTTATTATTACACAATCTCTGGATTTCTAAAGATAATGTTATTTATTGGCTTTGTCCCTGCCCATTCAAAAACAAAACGCTAAACAAGCCAACTCTGAACCTGGAAAAAAAAGAAAACTTCAAAAAGTTCAATTTGGAAGTGTGCTTTTGTCAGTGCCCACACTGAACAGATATAAAGTGTTGATTTGAGTCAATGCTGGTATATTTCCTTATACGATTTTTTTTGTTAAACAACCACATGCATTTACATCTATGGATAAAGATTCCTTTTTTCCTTTACATCTGAAAATTCGAAACAAATCAAAAGGTCATTTTGCATTCGTAAACCTTTATCCTCTCACCGAATCTGTGTTTCGCAGCAGTTTGTCAGTCTCAGTTTTGTCCGTGTTGAGTGTGTTTTAAGTGTATATATCCAAGTGCCTGCGTGTGCTAGAAGAGTGTCTTCTGTCAGAGGTGGTGGGTGGGTGGGGGCTCGTGGTTCCCTGTCCTCTCCTGAAGGCTTTCACAGTTTGTCCGTGTCAGGAAAGGAAAACAAAAACAAAAAACAAAAGCTGTAAAAGAGAGGAGAGGGAGGAGTCCTGCCCCCTGCAGACCGCCTCCCTCCCCCCCTCTGCTTCAGTTTTGTCACTCGTCGTCATCATCTTCCTCCTCTTCACCGTCAGACAAAGAGGCGCAGGGGCGGATCTGCCGGTAGCCGTCCAGCCACTTCTCCACCATCTGGGTGACGAGCGGGTGGTTGCGGCGGCGGGAGCTTTTCTGAAGCGCCACCAGAACACCGCCCTCTGTCACACAGCAGTCCAACCACTCCCGCAGCAGCTTCTCCTGTTGTTCTTCATTGCCCATCTGAAGAACAAGGGGAAGCAAATACCGCCATAAGAGGGAGCCATGTCACTAGGCTAAATCTAAATCTATATACTCCTGCTGTAGCACTGTGTCTCTTAAAGGGATAGTTCGTATTATTTTGTGGATTTTCAAAACGTTTTTTCAGTATCAGTTTAAATGTACGCTATATTTAGAGCATTTTCATTGCTTTACCTTACCAACTGCCCTTTCTGACGGGGAACTGACGCCATTATCTATGCTCTCTTCAAAGCCAGACTCCTTTGACAAAAGCACTAAATTTACCCTGCAGAACACACAGGAGGTGCTGGTCTAATGCTGCCTCTGTTGGTAAGTTAGTTTGTATTATTGCATTACTTTGGTGTTTTAAATGGTTGCTTCAAATTTACCAAAGTCGCTAAATAGCACAAACAAAGTAATTGACAGAGGCAGCCGTAGATCAGCAACTCATGTAATCTGCAAGGTAAAATTACTGCTTTTGTCAAAGAAGTCTGGCTTTGAAGAGAGCATAAATAATGGCTTCAGTTCCTGTCAGAAAGGGTTGTCTAACAGCAAGGTAAAGCGACAAAAATATTCGAAATATTGCATACACATAAAATGATACTGACTTTTTTTTAGGTGGCTAAAATGCTTTTGTTGCTGCCCCTATCCACAGCAGTACATTGCTGAGCTTCTGTGTCAGCACTGTTCTCTGCATTATCTGCAGTAAGGAATTACTGTACCATCGGAGTGCTTCATGCCTGAAATATCACCTCAAGGCAAAGCATTTAGCAGTGAACCCGGAGGTCTGAGCTAGCACAGCCTCTGATGCTAGCGCTAGCAAACCACACACAACCAGGCGTTCAGACACAAACTGAATAAGTCTACCTGTGACCGACTAACTCCCTTACAAAATGGACTGCATTGGAATGTAGACCAGTTTTGCTGGTAGAGGACAGGGGCACAATTGTGTCCAAAAAAATCCAGCAGTTTTACTACGACACATTTGCCAAAATTCATTTGAATTTAAATATTTTAAATAATTTTACAGCAAAAATTGATGTAAGCAATTAATTTAAATTAATTAATCACAGCAATTATTTTTTTCAATCGCTTGACAGCCCTTCTACATATAGATAACCCCACTTACATTTTTTTTTAACTATCCACTAAAACTAGTGCTGACACAGAGGACATTAAGCCTGTAAGTAAACTGATTTCATGCCCATAACACACAAATTCACTGTAAATTCAAAAAGACAAAAAGGAAATGTGTGGACAGAGAGGAGGAGGTCCTTACTTCCTGCGCTGAGAGGAAGTGAATGTGAAGCAGCTTCCTCTCGCTGTCGACCAGTGGCAGGAACGTGACCGTCACGTCGTCGTCTGTGTTGAGGTTGGCGCCCGCGCCGCGATTGTCGAAGCCATCGTTCTCCATGGCCACCAGTGCTGAGAAGTGGCCCCGCGTGTAGCCCAGAGCGATGGGGCTCTTCCAGCAGAAACTCTGCTCCCACAAAAGGGGCAAGTACACACCTGCAGGGAGGCGGGGAGGAGACAACGAGAGTTTAATTTCATTACTCTAAAAAATGAAATGAAAATCTAAATCTTTGTTGTAAAACATGTTGTTTGAGTATCATTACTTTTTAAAAATCAGTTTTACAGTTGTTAATGCACAGAGTTTAGTGCTTGAAACAGTAATTCTATGTTTAAATGTATTGGACAAATAATAAGAAACTGCATCTTTATATCAAGTATGATGAATCACTTTTCTGTCTAACAAATATTTCCTGATTAATGGCTGAATTTTAATGACTGTATACATCATGAACGTTTTAGAGTGATTAAGAAATTGTTCATCTTGATTTATTCCTCTCACAGCGGCGTGACTTATAAAGGATATATTAGTGTTAATTACTACTTCAGAAACACTGTTTTTGCATTTGTTCTGACGATATTCAGGGTTTCCTCTTGGTCTGCAGAGGTTTTGGTGCTTTTACAGCTCAGTGTAATAAGCTTTCAAAGAGAACAAAAATCTACTTTAACACTACACAGTACATTACTCATACTGAGGACAGCATAAGTTACAACCATAGATTTTTCTGACGCTTTGTCCGAGGGTGGAATGTGTCTCGTGTCTAACATAAAGGTATACTAAGGAGGTTAAAAAGAGAAGTCACAGTGTTATATCACGTCATATCAGTGGAGAACAGCACATGCACAGTGAAATCTGGTCTGCAGTTGCTGAAAGGCTCAATAGCAGGCGCACTATCGTAGAACATGGGGATTTATTTCACCAAGGCATCCACAGTCGGCTCGGGGTCGGAATCTTTTTATCGGTAAAATAAAGATATAGGTGACAACTCTGCAATCATTGCTTTCTATATGCAAACGTTCTATTGTATATTGGCCACCATTAATTTGAGTGTATCCAAAGTTCTGTCAGGCCGAGCTCACCCAAAGAGCACCTGAGTGCACCCCCTCCCTTTATTTCTAACACTTTCTGCTGTGACCCTCCAATATCACAGCTCCAGTTACATTGCGCATGTGTCATACCTCACAGCTTCCATGGGGTCAAAGAGCGCGTCCCAGCCGTCTTTGAATAGCTCTGAGGTATGCCATGCAGGGTTGTTGGTTAGTGTTTGTAAACACGCTTGCCAGCAAAAGTGAAGTTTAAAGCCAACCCTTGATTCTCTCTCATTTGGTGTTTTGCCTCACTACATATGCATTTTTTTCTGCACTGTGTCTCTTTGATTCTTGCTGCTTAAAGTCTGGCAGCTGGTTGCTACCTTTTTATAAAGCCTCGACCTCACCTGAGCGTTGCGAGGGTACACACCCATAAATGTCCCAAACACAGAAAGTAAGGAAAATAAGAAGATACAGGCAAAGGGCAGAGTCTCGGCAGAAAATTATACCGCTGCACACTTCTAGTGAGTCATAGGTGATGAATTGAGAGGGATTACTTCTATCTATACATTGCTTTTCAGAAAATTCCTGCACGGTATATTTTTAATTTAAGTATTTTTGTTTTTCCCCCTTCAATAAAACTTTGTTTTTTTAACACATGTTCTTTTGATGAGGACGTAAATCAAGGGCTATCATTTGATGATGGAAATGTTAGGCCAAATTAAATTAAGAAACGTCTTATAACATGTTGGAACAATTTGGGGGGAAAATAAAAGAGGATAGGAAATCTGTGATGGAACAAGTTTTCATATCCTATATGTTAGTAAAAGTAGCCATATCCATTGGTATGAACAAGTTAAATTTAACTTTTTAAGACCTTTGTAATACCAATTTAAGACCAAACTCGCTATAGAAATACACACCAAAAGCGAAAATATACTCTTTCCAAGTAAACACACTAATATCGGTTCAAAATGAACAGTAAAAATGACCCTGACGATACTTTCTGTGCTCACGGCTTTGCGTGTGCGATTCCACCCGCCTGATCTACATTCTACCACATTTGAAACACCTTCGACATACAGCTTAGTTTGCTTAGGCACTGGCTTTAATCACCACAGGTAATTGTTGTTATTTATTCAAGTTATTTGTCCTTACACTTACATTTTCCCATTTTTTCCATAGCATGCAAGGTCTTAGTTTAACGATGCAGATTCATTGAGTGATCTGTGTGTGAGGGGGCAAATATAGGGGCGATGTGCATATACAAGTGTTGTATCAAAGTATGGTGCCCCGTTAAACAGTGTTTCCCTCCTGGTAAAATGAAATTCAGTGATGCGACTAAAAAAACACATTTAAGATCCATTCAATCTGAATTTAACCCAATTTTTGTAAGACCTTTATTAGTAAATGCGTATTTAAGACATTTTAAAACTTTTTAAGAACCTGCTGCCACCCTGATATCACAATGTAAAAATATTCCATTACATGTTAAAGTCTGATATTCAAAATATTAGTTAGGTAAAAGCATTACAAGTATAAAGTCTTATCTGCAACATGTATTTATAGTATCATAAGTAAAAGCAATACAGCAGGATTAGAGCTGCATTACAGGATTATTTTCACAGATGCATTAACATGTATAAAAGCATTTTAAGCTGAAGCTTATTTGAACAATTGTATATTGTTGCACTGTTAAATCAGGATTAATGCATCATACTTTATTAACTGTACATGTGTACCAGCTGCCAAATAAATGAAGTAAAAAGTAATTTTTTCTCTAAAAGTTTGTATAAGTTACATTCCACCACTGGAAACATCCCATCACATTGTCAATGTTAACTACATAATGACACACTGGTTATGCACAAAACAAAGCAGAAAACATCTGCCCAATGTCATAAGTCTCATATTTCTTCAGTCCCATCACACACAAAGCAGCTCTCACACCTCGTGAATACTTCTGTAACTGACACCATAATTGAGAGGCCTCTGTTTAGCTACTCTCCCAGTAACCACTGTTCTTTTTACTGGGTTCACTTGGTCACCACTTAGACTGAGCTGCTCCTCCCCTCCCTATAGGCGCCCATATGCGCGCCTCCCTCTGTGTGTTTTACATTGGCTCCTGGCAACAGTAAATCACGGATCCATCAGGCGGGCTTTACCACAAGCAGTTGGCCATTACAGAGCACTTTCATCATCCCCTGTGCAGCATCACTCAGCAGGCAAACTGAATCCAGGTTGTTTTTACTGCGAGCCATAAACGTAGAGCCCGCGCTCCATGCTCGCAGGATTGTTTCTGATGGTTTACACATGTTCACATGCTTTTGGATGTGTGTGTGGAACACTTCATGGCATCTCAATACACATCTCATACAGTGTGCTCCTATGTAGCAGTGGAATATAACTCTTTACATTTACTGTACTTTAATGGAGAGTTCACCCAAAAATCCAAAATACTTTTTTCCTCTTACCTGTAGTGCTTTTTATCAGTCTAGATTGTTTTGATGAGAGTTGCAGAGTGTTGGAGATATCGGACGTAGATATACATTTGAAAAACCCGACAGCAATGTCTCTTTCCAGAAATCATGACCCAGTTACTCAAGATAATGCACAGACCTTGTTGTGAGCGGTTTCATTGAAAAACTATTTTCTTTCAACTAAACTACACCCACCAACCGTATCACTGTGAAGAAGGAAGCGTGCATCTACTCATGGAAAAGAGACTTGTCCTTGTGACAGCGTGAGATGTAAACATCGATGGCGTCTTCCTCGGCTAAGCTAACATTAGATAGCTCAGGTTAGCATGCATGAGCCCCTCATCCTTGAGTACAAGCATGCTTCCTTCTTTGCGATGATGTGATTGACAGGTGAAATTTGGGAAAAAGGAAACACTTCCTGCATGAAATTGCTCATAACAAAGTCTGTGGATTATCTCGAGAAACCAAGAGACATTGCTGTTGAGTTTTTCTATTTATTTTTTGGCACTTGGAGGACCATCTAGTTCCCTTATATTGAAGAGAAGGCAGACATCTCTACAATCGATATCTCCAACACACTAAAACAATCTAGATTGATAATAAAGCTGGCAACTGTCCCTTTAACTACAAATCTGAGGTGCTTGTACTTTACTTGAGTATTTCCATCTTATGCAACTTCATACTTGACTAAATCTCAAAGGCAAATATTGTAGTTTTTACCTCACTACTGTTACCTGACAGCTTTATTCACTTTTCAGATAACATTTTAAGCCCCTCCTGTCCAGTGAAGACCATGTAATTTGAGATGTGTTAATACTGAGTGTTTGTGATAAACTGAAGGGTGAAGTGTTCCTTTGTGTGTTGAGAAAATTCTTCTACTTCCTGAGCTAAATAAACTTTTAAAACCCTCTGGGATCAGCTGCATCGTCACAAAGCTGAAAACAGGGCTGGTTTCGGACACTAGGAAATGTTGACTTTTTAAAGATACGTGGTTCTCACAGGACAGCAATGCGACAAACATATGATGATCTTACAAATATGATGTACTGCTGTAGATTAAACTACCTCAGTACTGTATGAAGAAGTTAAAATTAGCACAATCTTCATCGTCTGCAGCAGTAAGATGTAACATACAGATTAATGCAGCAGTGATATTAAAACATCATATTTAAATATTTAATAGTAAAAACTCTGACAGTGACTTTTCTTCTGCATCATGGGCACTTTTCATTTTAATACTTTAAGTACATTGTGCTGATTATGCTTTCATACTTTTACTTAAGTAAGGTTTTGAGTGCAGGACTTTTACTTGCTTTCACAGTGTAGTATTAGCACTTTTACTCTATTTAAAGACCTGACTAGTTCTTCCACTGCTGCTCCTAAGGCAGGCGGGTGTGTTTTGTTCCGTTGTTCGTGTTATTTTGAGTCATACAGTACTAAAATACCCCTTAAATGAAAGACACTAGCCTGATACATGTTGTAAATAGCAATTACTGACAGTTCAGAGGGGCAGTTATGTCAGCTATGTAAGCTATGCAGACACATGTAGGCTGGAGCTATTTCACAAAGTTTAGTCCTTCTACGGCCACGGGAACGGAGCTGCGCTCCACATTTAATGATGTTAAACCAAAACACTTTCAGTCCAAACAGTCGGCTGACTCCTCACCTTGAAAACGGGTGTACCCGAGCGTTTCGCCACGGAAACTTTTGTAATACTTCACTCCATAGACGATAATAGGCCTACGAAGTATGTGTGCAAGAACAAAAATGTGGGTCTGCTCCAAGCTGGATCCTGGCTGTAAAAGAAAAGCACAACACAAAGGGAAAAATACAGTTAGAAAGTCGGAGTCTGTGAAACTACGAGGCAAGGATTCTTGAAAACTGTACATTCCTTCTGCCAAGTTACCACAGCAAGTGTTAATACATGAAAAAACACAATTACTATGCTTTCACACCCAGATGTAATAACAATCCGCCCAAAATACTTAGTCTATGAGGTCACACAGAGCAGTAAGAGGCAGAGAAGTGCTGATGATAGACAGGATGCACTTTCAGAGGGCATTACAGATTAAGTATACTGCAGTAAGAGCAGTAAAGCTTCTTGCATAATTCATACATCATTAGTGTGTCACATTTTAAGCACATCAAGCTCCCGTCCTCCATATTCATGTGCATGTTTGCTTTCATGTGCATGTACCTGACTAGCCAGGGAGAGGATGAAAGCCCAGTCTTCCTGCCACTGTTCCTCCCGAAGGGAAAAGTGCAGGCCGAAGCTCTGGGAATACCATGACTCCCACTCCTTCCAGCGCGTGTAAAACCTGCAGACCGAAACCATACAAATACTGTTTTGTCTGTTGACATTAATTGACCTCTCTGTGCAGAAAGGCGTGTGACTGCTATTCATCTCTCTTGTGGTTGAGGTCGGATGGCAATTACTCATTATATCTAAATAGTAATTTTCTCACTGCAAAACCCACAGTGTCTTAGAAATAGACATGAGTCACACTGGGCTGTTGTGTTCCTGCAGAATCAGTCTCAGGCTTTAAATTGTTCCCAACTTTACACTTGTTTATTAATCTCCTCTAAAATGTGTGTGACTGGTCTAAATCCCCAGTCAAAGCCTCTCATTTCTACATCAAAGTCTCAGATCTCTGCATGAGCCTTCAGTCCAGACTTTGGATTCTTGGTATACGTCCCAACCTCTAAACCGCATGTCCCAATTTCCAGCGCAGTCATGCAATGCTATAGAGAAACAGAACGAAACTTGAGACCGTTGAATGTCAAGTTTGAGCTGTTTCTGTGTCCTTGAGCGAGACACTAAAACTCGACCTGCTTGTTTTTTGTAAACATAACTGTGTTAAACAGTCGGCTAAATGTTTGAAGTGTAAGATGATGAGATATGGATGTTTTGCTGAGGCTACAATGGTCAAGACTTTGATGTAAAAACACCTTTGTATTCAGTCTGCCGTATATGTACATAAAAAAGGCAGTGTATTCACCTTGTTAGCTCAAGTTAAAGTCTCCGCTAATTAAAAACATTCTCCTGAAAAGCAGCATGGGAGCACCAACTACTGTTATTGTGTGGTGCATTATGTATGAACAGTTAGGAAGAGTACTGTTCACAGGTTGTGTTTTTAAGGACTACAACACACTGTAATCTGTGCTCCTAGTCCCTGATCTGCAGGTCTCACCAGTGAGAGCAGTCGTGCAGGCTGTCGTGGAGGGTCTTGCGGAGCACTGAGTCCTTGTCATAGATGCCCCACGTAGCCTGCAGCACGGAGTCGAGGAGACAGTCCCCGGCCGTGCGGTTCCACAGAGCGTACAATCGACTGTCCAACCTGGTCCCGAGCTCCAGCGACCAGTTGATGATGGGAGACTCCTCTTCAAGTTCTGAACAAGAGGGGAGAAGGAGTTGAGTACTGTGTCTCTTTGCCAAAGCTCTGTGGCTATTTTACCTCAAAGAGAGGAAAGTGTAGTAAGAATGTGAAATATGTGTATAGAGTCCATAGTCGGGGGTTTCCCAAGTTGCAAGACAGGTGATGGCATTTGAAAGGACTGTTTGGGAGAGTGTCAGTAACAACTCACACCTGTCAGAACAGATTTGACATCTAGATGTTTACAGAGATTTGCATGTGCACCACAAAACCGGATGACTGCGAGAAGTCAGGTCACAACAGGAAACCACATACAATATACAGTCGTTACTCGTTCATTCATTATTCAATTTCTGTAACCGCTTATCCAGTTAGGGGTCACAGGGGGCTGGAGCCTATCCCGGTACACTCTGGACAGATCGCCAGACTATCGCAGAGCTAACACAAAGAGACAGACACTATTCACACTCACATTCACACCAACTGCCAACTGAGAGTCACCAGTTAACCTGCATGTCTTTGGACTGTGGGAGGAAGCTGGAGTACCTGAAGAAAACCCTTGCTGACACAGGGAGAACATGTAAACTCCCCCACCCTGCCTCTTACTGTACGTGCTAATATTTATGGCAGAAACATGATGCAAAGTGAAAGCATAAACAGCTTTTTTGGGCATAATTATATATTTTTTTCAAAACCAAGAAAGCATGCATCTACTCATGGACGAGAGGCTCATGCTCATGACAGCGCGAGACGTAAACATTAATAGTTTCCTCCTCTGATGAGCTGTAACATTAGCTATCTCAGTGGTGCTAGGTGAGCTAGTGTAGATGCACGCTTTCCTTCTACAGTTGGTGGTGTAGTTCAGTAGAAAGAAAATAGTTCCTACATGAAACTTACAACAAAGTTTGTGGATAATCTTGAGTAACTGGGTCATGATTTCTGAAATGAGACATGTTTGGCACTTGAAGCACTACAAGTTGAGTGCCGGCTATATTCTAGTGACACCTCTGCGGCTAATATCTCCAATACTCAGCAACTCATACCAAAACAATCTGGATTGATAAATAGCGCTGCAGGTAAGAGGATAAATCTGTATTTTTGATTTTGTGGAGAACGGTCCCTTTAAAATTTTCACAGTTTTTTGGGAGTTGGAGCATTTGGGCTGGTGGTGCAATGAAACAAATGGCTCTGTCGTGGGAGAACACTCAGTCTTTTCTTACCGTGACCATGTGTTTGAAATTTACAAATTAGCTTGAATAACTGATTTATTTAGTAGTTGAGCTTTTAAGTTTATGGAAACAAGAGCAACAATATAACAGGATCAATATGGTTTTGATTATTTTAAATCAGCCGAAGTATTAAATTATTCTGGATACAAAGCGTCCAGGAATGATTTTTCCTGCATTATACTACATTGCTACCATGATACTTTCCCTGTCCTGCATTTTCCCCTGCCAATACACACACATACCATGCATCCTGATGGGTTTACATGGCAAGGTAATCAGGTTTTACGCAGTGTTAAGTGGCCTTAGCTTAATCCCTTAACCTGAGAAAGGAGACAAGGTTTTCCGTTCACTATAACATTTCATGTTTCTGCCAAAACCACTCATTGACGTGCAAGCAAACACATCCAGAGAGAATCCTGAAGGTAAAATTCGGTTTTCTGTGTCTCTTTGTACCTGTGCTGCAGTGCCCAAGATTTGACACACTGGAATAATTAAACAGAGCACACAAATAAGCAGGAAACTAAAGAAAGAGGGTTGCAGAAAGCAATGCCTTTTAAATGTGTGTTTATATTTGTGTGTGTGTGGGCTGAGAGGAAGTACAATCATTCAGTGGGGATCAGAGAAATCCCTAAAACTCAATTAGGCTGATTAGGGCAGACACAACTGGTACACACGATAAAGACAGACCGCATGGCCGAGTGACAAGCAGGCAGGCAAAACGCTGTGCTGGCAAGAGGAAAGATACAAGTAATATAACACTGCCAGTATTTCGGCAGCCTTCCCATTATAGTACACAGTTTGTGAGGGTGCTCCCTCCGTTTGCCAAGCCAGACCATCGCTGTCATCTTGGATCTGGTTTCTTTCTCTCAAAGAAATTGCATCCATATGTAAGCACAGCGTGTGATAGGTGTTACTGCAACACTGAGTCGTGAAGTTTATAGAGTAAATATTTCACCTTTTTGTACGTCTCGGTCCAGCACCTCATCAAACAGCTTCTCCTGAACTGCTGGGGGCAAGTCCTCGATGTCTGAAATGAAGCAATAGATGAGAAGTGAGTAACAGAAATCAAAAGAGGGTGGTAATGGAAGGGACACAGATGCATGAAAAGTGAAGTCTTAGTTTTATTCATATTTTATGTGAGGTATGTGTTAACCTCTTCTTAAAGGAGCATTTCACTCCCCTAATGACCATTTGTATATCAATTACTCAATCCAAGGTTACACTGAATTTGTGAGGAAAACTTGATTTCCTCACATGCCTCCTTGGTGAATGAAGCATCCAAAAACTGAGAAAATTCTTGATGAATTGAATTCAAAGGAGTCCGTGTTTAACAACAGCAAAACTGTACCAAAACATTCATTTACAAACTCTCACATAACTCATGTAGTATTGTCCAAGTCTCCTTTATAACGTTTCATGCTCATCCATCCATCCATTTTCAAACGCTTATCCGAAGCCAGGTCGCTGGGGCAGCAGGTTAAGCAAAGTATTCCAGACGCCCCTTTCCCCAACAATGCTTTCCGGCTCCTCTTCGAGGACCCCGAGGCGTTTCCAGGCCAGAAGAAATATGTAAGCCCAACCTTTTGGTCCCCAGGCCTCCTACCAGTTGGACGTGCCCGGACCACCTCTAACAGTAGGCGCAAAGGAGCCACCTCGACTGACCCCTTTCGATACGAAGGAGCAGCATCTCTACTCCGAGCTCCCTCCGGATATCTGAGCTCCTTACCCTATCTCTCAGGAAACTCATTTCAGCTTGTATCCACGTTTTGTGCTCAGTAGTTCCCAAACAGAAGGCCCTTTGTGGCAGGAAACTGAATTAAAAGTGAATGTCTGCTCTCTTCAAAGCCAGACTCCATTGACAAAAACAGTAATTTTACCTCTCTGAACATGGCAGCTGCTGGTCTACCACTGCCCTGATTGATAGTTTGTGTTATAGTATGACTTCAGTGAATCTGAACAAACCCATTAAAACACCTAAGTCACACAGTAACACAAACAAACCAACTGATCAGCAGTAGACCAGCAGCTGCCATGTTCAGCGAGGTCAAATGTTTTTGTCGGCTTTGAAGAGAGCGTAGAGAAGTTTCACTTTCAGTTGAATATCCCATGGGAAAGGGCTGTCTGTTTGGGAAATACTGATCGCACTGGATAATACTGCATTAGTTGTGTGAGCGTTTCTTAATGGATGTTTGATATAGTTTTGCTGTTGTTAAACGCAGACTCTTCTGACGTCAATTCATTAGAATTTTCTCCATTTCTGGATTATTTGTTCACCAACAGGAAGCCTGAAAAACAAAGTTTTCTTCACACCTGCAACTCATGCAACACTAAATCCAACTGTCGATCCCCAACACACCAATCCTTGCATCCTTTCAGTGGCTCACCGTACAGTACAGAACCGACTTCCAGACACTGCTTATCGCATACAAGGCTTTACATGGTCTTGCCCCTTCATACACCTCTGTACTCTTACATCCTTATACCACCTCTAGGCCATGAAGATCATCCGACAAAGGGCTCTTACTCATACCACACTCCGTCTGCAAATCCAAGGGTGATTGCGCTTTTGCCGCTGGGGCCTCATCCCGCCTCAACTGTCTCACCCTCCCTCTGTTAGATCAGCTGAGTCTGTAAACTGCGTCAAAAACGTTCTCAAACCCGCCTGCCTGCCCTATTGCCTTGCCTTCCCTTCCCTGTATAGGGGTTGTAATTTATTTGTTCTTTGTGTCCGTAGGTGCTTTATAAATAAGATCTTAATTACTTACGTCACTGAAATGACTGAAAAGGTCAACTAGATTTTTTTTTCTGCAGTGGCTCATTTCAACTCAAGCCACCATGTTTTGTTCTTTCCACCATGGCCACTGGCTTTCACTGCATGCTCGGAGCTCCTGTCAACACAGTGGCTTATTCTTCAGCAAAAATAAATGAATGCAGTGACTTTGTGGAACTGAACAGAACAGCTTTCTATAGTGGCCAGAAGCCAAGGTCTGCATTGTCCTGAACACTCCACAATAACAAAAATCCTTAGCTTAGCCACCAGCAACAGACTGGACCATAATAGCTGTTCCACACAAAGAAATTCAACAGAAATAGAAATGAATGCATGCAATTTTACAGAGTCATTGGCAAAATTGCTAAATATAGCCTTGTTATGAACGAGAGACACGCATCGTTGGCTGGCTGGTATACTCAGTATGCAAGAACAATACTCAAATAGTGAGCCAGAGGTAGCCTCCATCTTCTGCAGTTGGAAAGAGACAACCGTAGCATTATGTCCCCTCAGCATCCGAACAACAAGCAATTTCATACGCCACAAGTAAACAAAACAAGCTTTCTATCACACACTTGGCAAGCCAGGGGGGGGAGGGCTGCACTGGGTTTCTTCGGCGACAGAGTTTTAAGTTACCCTTATACACAACACAGAAAGTGCACTTTGACAGCTTCTGGATTTCGTGTTGTGACATTTGTGCCTATTGTGTAAAGACAACTGCACATTTGTTTGTGGTGCTGACCTGCAGGCAACGTGAAGGTCACCAGGTCAGTGAGGAAGTAGCAGGTGAAGTCTCCCTTGCGCTGGTGAAGAGAGGCCGCCACCTCACGACGGATCTGCTCGGTGAGCTCAGGACACACCATGGCTGGAATACACTTGGCTGCCTGTTGGGACACCTGCAGGGAAGAGAGGATAAAGGGAAGGAAGTATAATCTAAATATAAAGGAGTATATGACAGGGGCTGATAATTGAGCAAGAGCACAAGAGCATGTCTAACTATTGCGGAAGGTCGTATTTCACAATAAACCACAAAACAAAAAAGCAAAAAAGCTGTGACCTGCACGCAGTGACCAACTGTATCACATGCTACACTGCTGTCTAAGAGGTATGAAACAGAAAGGCTACAGAGGAAGAAATTAAAAGGGAAGACGCAAAATTATGACAGGGTGACAAGCTTGAGACTATCGATGTCTCGCAGCTTAAACACATTTTCGAAGTTGTGAAGATTCCCAGAGACGCCATTAAACACAAGAACCCTTTCAACAATTACTGCTTTTGGGGGGAAAGTTTTTAGTTGTAGGAATTACAGTTACTGCCTTTTACCTCAGGGCTAGTGATGGCTGCTGAATAAGAATTCAGCGCATATACTGTAAGAACAGCACGGCTCTAAGTGAAATGATCCTTCCAGATTACTTGGAGCCTGACTAATTACAAAAGGCATAACTTTTTGTGTGTTTAGGTAGGTGACTCAGAGATCCGATCTAATTTTACTTTCACTAATCTAATCTAAGTTGCCTCTAGGACAAGACATGTATCTGTGCTTGGTGCTCAAGCAGTTGTCGGCTCTGAAGCATTTTCGGGGCATGAGCCAGCGGTTAGTCACTGACCCCCTCGGAAAAGAAACTGGGACAGCGAGCGAGTGTGGGAGGAGAGGTGTGTATACAGATAATCTGGGATCACAGTGCTGACGGCAAGCGAGCCGCGATCAACCTCAGCATGTGCACACTGCAGACAAACACACACACACACACACACACACACACACACACACACGCATTAGCTCAATGAGCCTTCTTGTCACACTGACACACCAGGGAGCCCACAATTTCAACATGATACTATACAAACCATTAACAACATAAGATCATTATGAATATAGTAAGGGCTATTACACTGGAAACTTCCTGCAGGGACAGAGAGAGGACTGTGTGGTTGGATTCAAGTCCCTTTTCCTCTCCACAAACCCTTTGCCCTTGTGATTGCTCCTGGCTGATCTCACTGGATGTTGAGATTAAAAGACTTTGCAAGAAAAAGCTGCATCATCGCTGACCCAGAAACAAGTACTGCTGCAATCATACCCATAATTTAAGGGCGTAAATTCCACCGGAAACCCTCCAATTTTTACAAAATAACTTTTGGTTTCCTGATTTTTTTTAAAGCTTTTAAATTGCAGAGAATGATTATGCTCAGTCTTTTTAATTTTGTTTAACCTTTTTTAATTACAGGAGGTATGGGAGAATGAGAAACAAATCTGATTGACGTAGCAGGGCAAATGACTGACACAGAAGACTTAAATTTTGAGGGATACACTGATTTATTAGCCGCACATCTGTATCAGCCAATATTTGTCTTGTTGACTGCCACTGGCCTAGCAGCAGATAAGACAACATTAGCCGATGGTAGTGGCTGATGTTTTTCTGTTGTGTCACATCAATTTTGTGCAGGCTACAAAGAAGGCTCAAAACTACTGGCGTCCTGAGGCAATGGAAAACGTGTTTCTTGGGATCTTGGATCTCATCTTGGGAACGTGGATCTTCCCCAGGACAACTTCGGGAATAAAGGACAATGTAAATGGTCAGGGGACGTGCCTTTTTATCTGATGATGCTACATTGTGAACAAACAAATGTGTGTTGAAGTCAGCAGGAGGAGAGCTTGTCAATGTTAGCTGTTTGCAGGTAGTGACCAAAACAGCAGCTTACGGATGTTACATTGAGTTACATTATAAAACGTTCAAGCTCTATTCAATAAATATGAGTATTGGGCAAAGGTAAAATATGACTGCATCATGATTAACGATAGATCGATACATCGGCTGGCCGATATATCGGGCCGATATTTGAGTTTTTTTACTTGTATCGGCATCGGCCAATACGCACGTGGGTTCGCGGATTTATTTTTCCCTGGCATGATTTACAGACAGGCATCCGCGGGCAGCTCTGTGTTGCCGGAAGACCCTGCAGCGCACATGCAGGGAATCCTACTGTGTACAGTAGTTGTTGTTTTATTTATGCTTCAGCTTAAATATTTGTTTATTTTATAAAGACATTACTGGAAGTTTTAAGAGCACTGAACTCTTTTTTTTTTTATTTGAATGTATAATAATAATAATAATAATATTCTACCTGTTCTACCTCAACTTTCCATCTTGTTTTAGTATTTTTTACTGTTCAATAAATGTTTCTTATTTTAAACTTGAGACCTGTAATATTTGTTAGCATTGTATCATTTTTTTGATGTAAATTGAGGGAGCAAAAGCAGTATCAGCCCCAAATATCGGCTCAAGAAAATCGGCAGTCCATAATCGGTCATCGGCTAAGGGTGATGGAAAAAAATCGGTATCGGCCCTAAAAAATCCATATCGGTCTATCCCTAATCATGATGTGGTCAAATGTAATCCTGTAGATTTAGTTTTTGGTAAGAAATCTGAATAGATACAGATGTTTGCAGGAGAAATTTGTTGATGTTTTCACATTCATTCATTCATTCATTCATTCATTTTCTGTAGCCGCTTATCCTGTTATGGGTTGCAGGGGTCTGAAGCCTATCCCAGCTGACATTGGGCGAGAGGCAGGATACACCCTGGACAGGTCACTAGACTATCACAGGGCTGACACATAGAGACAGACAACCATTCACACTCACATTCACACCTACGGACAATTTAGAGTCACCAATTAACCTGCGTGTCTCTGGACTGTGGGAGGAAGCCGGAGTACCTGGAGAAAACCCACGCTGACACCAGGAGAGAATGCAAACTCTGCACAAAAGGGCTCCCCTTCCCCAGGGTTCAAACCAGGAACGCTCCTGCTGTGAGGTGACAATGCTAACCACTGCATCAGCGTGTCGCCTGATTTCATGGCAATATAAAACAGATAATAAAGAAGGAATTGTGATATATATAGTAAAGAGGCTTTTGAAGCAGTTAACTAAAAAAAAGTTTTTCATGTGAAAGAAGGTCATATTTATGTTTGTTTCATTAGTGTATGATTGACTTTTATTCAAAGATATTAACAGATTCAAACAATCTGTTGGTGGTCTCTACTGACCTCCGTGAGTAACACAGCCAGCATGTCCTGCCTCTGGAAGCGGATGGCGAGGTGAACCAGCGTGAAGCCGTCATCAAATGCTGAGGGCCGATTTAATAGGCGCACCTCGTCTGATGTCAGCTGTCGTGCGATGTCACCTCCTGATGACTTGTAGGCCTCCACAGCTGCCAGGTCACCTTCCACAACACCTTCCAGACAGAGAGAAAGGAAAAAGGTCACATTAATAAAACTTTTCCTCTGATACATTTAAAGAGAAGACCTTTGTTATAGTAGAACCAATAAGGCAGTTTGCACAAAAAGAACATTTTGCATTTAATAAGAAGCAACACAAGTGCTTTTTAAGGAGACGTTTTCAAACACAGAAATAACAACATGAGGACAAATTAAAGGATCTGAGAAGTAAAACAAGGAGTTTATCAGTTAAGATTTGTTTAGAACATGCTCCCTTAATAACTGTTCTTTGAACATGTTGATCACTGTGGTTAAAAACCACAACATGACTTTGCACAACGAACACAAAAATTACTTAACTTAAGCACAACCTTGTGCAGAGGACATTCAGTGCTCAATCATGAAGTGTAAAATATTAGAGATCAGAATGTGCTTTATCTCTGTGGCAGCTCTAACAGCTCCAAGACTTCATTGACTTTGAAGTCAAGGAGAAAAGACAATAGGGGGCCACACTGTAATCTGTCAGTTATTTTTTCCCCTCTTAATCTCCAGGCTTAGATCTTAGTGTGAGAGGGCTGAAGGATGTTTTTGATCCGACAGATGCAGGTGTTTGTTTTTCTTTCCTTTTTTGTCACAAAGCATTAGTATCTGACAGAAGCTATTTATGTTAACCACCAGCACACAAACTCACGTGCAGATCTATTCCCCGAGACAGTCAAACTGTGGAAACAAATGGGTCTGCAGCAGAAAGCATACTGCCGTCTACAGTCTTTTGCTTTGAAGTCATTACACTGCTTAAGTTAACATTATAGTGAACTCCCTCTTAAAGACACACAGACTACCCAGATGTTCAACTGTGAACTTTTTAAGGACAGGTCATTACAAAATCAAACATACATGTTTTTCCTCTTACAAGTGGTGCTGTTTATCAGTCTAGATTGCTTTGGTGTGAGTTGCCGAGTGATGGAGATATTAGCTGTGGTGCTCAAAGTGGCAAAAAAATTTTAAAACTCAACGGCAATGTCTCTCGCAAGAAGAAAGAGTGCATCTACTCATGGATGTGAAGCTTGTGCTTGTGACAGCACGAGATGGCGTCCTCCTCTGCTGAGCTGTAATGTTAGCTAGCTCAATGGTGCTAGGTGAGCTAGCAATAGATGTGCACTTCCTTCCACATGCCGATACAGTTGGCAGGTATAGTTTGGTAAGAAAGAGAGAAAATAGTTCCTACATGAAACTGCTCACAAAAGGTCTGTGGATTATCTTACCAAGAAGTACAACCGCAGCACACCAATTTTAGCCTTCTTACATTGGTTCCTTGTTTGTTTTAGGATTGACTTTAAAATCTACTGGATTACTTTTAAGGTTCTTCATGGCCTGGCTCCAGATTGCAATTCAGACCTGTTAGTCACTTATTAACCTCTGCGTAGCCCGAAGGTATTAGGCTGTCTGAGTCACGGGCTTTGTTTAAGTCCGTCCTATACTTCTAGCGGAAAGCATATCCTGACTTTATCTGAGCTGTCCAGTTTATTGCTATCTTATTGATTTTATTTCCTATTTTTATCTTGACTTAAATTTTGGCCTTCCTTGTTTTATCTTTTACTTTGGTGACATTTTATGACATGTTATTTGTTTTATTCTCCTTTTTCCTCCTGTACAGCACTTTGTAACTGTGTTTTGAAAGGTGCCACATAAATAAAGTTTATTATTATTATTAATAATATTATTACTACATCTTTATCTTAAGTAATTGGGTCATGATTTCTAGTGGGAGACATTGCTGTTTAAGTTTTAAAATGTATTTTTTCGCACTCTGCCCAGCAGAGTGCCATCTAGTTCCATTATATTTGAGAGAAGGCAGACATCTCTATGGCCGATATCTCCAACACTCTGCAACTCACAACAAAACAATCGAGACTGATAAACAGCACTACAGGTGAGAGGAAAAAAAATGTAATTTTGATTTTTGGGTCAACTGTCCCTTTAAACATTTTTTCTCCATGAACTAATACACATGTGATGCTCATATGAAGCCCATTTTTGGTCTATGCTGTCTTTTAATGAAGGTAGGGTTGAAAAAATGTGCATCTAGTGTGTGTGTGTGTGAGTGTGTGTATCAGTGAACTAAACTCCTGAGTATATCTTCAGTCCAGCTCCTAAACCAAAGCAACAGCACACACGGTGATAAAAGTCGACTAACAATGAAATGAGGGTGGCTGTATGATCAGCTTGACACAAGAAAAGTTCAGAAGGTTTCAGCACCAGCTTCCATTACTGTGATCAAACCAGCGACACAGCCAGATACGGCCAAAGCTATTATCTGTCTGAAGAGAATAAACTATTTAGACAAGCGTGCTATTATGACAGAATCAAATCAAATCAAACCTGAACGTGTAAATTAATTTCAGTGCCACACAGCTAAATTTCTCTTTCCATTTCTAGCAAATACAGTAAATGCCCATGTAGTATTCTCTCGTACATTTGACAGCATTAAACACTGTTGAGCTTTTGTTCTCGCGTCAAAGGACCACACACAATGCTCAGCTGCATAATCTGTGTGTGTGAGTGAGACCGGAGAGCGAGAGAGACATGGAGTGGGTGGAAGGACTCGCTGTGCCATGTGGAGCTGGCTAGCACTGTGAGAGATGAGGAGAGAAACTACACAATAGGAGCGCAGTGTGATAGAGAGGGATCACAACCACTTTCCACAAAACACTCCATTAGTGTGGGCGTGCCTGTAGCCCTGCAGTCAGTACTGTACCCACAGATCTTTTAGAGAACACAAAAGGCGCAAAATATGCAAACAGGCGTACACTTAAAAGACAGCGACGATGGGGAATGGATCAGGCTAAGTGACGCTGGTCTTTTTTCTCCACGCAGTGCATGGTCTTTTCTTTCACTAATGTGGAGAGTGGCCACCTCTGTTATGGTGAAATGAACAACAGACATCAGAAAAATGTTGGTGCTGTAAAATCTATTCGTGATTGATACATTTACCTGTAGAACAAGCCACTTCAGTACATAATACACCCCCATGTCAGGTTCTCTCTTACAGTTAATATGTAATATTGTTGATTAAAAAACTGACTTTGGGGTTTCTTTGCAGCTCCATACACATATCCTGGCAGTAGCCTGAAACAAAGTTAGTCAAAGGAAGCAGGTCCACCACAGTTAGGATTTGAAATAGGCCAACAAAAGCAAGGTAAACCACACTGCTTACTACATCTATCATGACCTCCTTCCTCTGCCCTGTTTTGTTTCCCCACACTGCAAAAGTGAGTTTTCTACCAAGTTATTTGACCTTTATTTTCCTTAAAAAAGCAGAAGAACATGAGATTATTTCACCAGTTTTCAAGTCACATTATTTCTTCCGACTGTGGCGTGGATTGTACCCAATTTCTGTTTTGCTTCAGACTAAATCGATAAATGCAACTGGAAATGTTTTGTCAGGATAATATCCTTTATAATAATGTAGCAATATGCCTCATTTGTCCTGTCTGAAGGAACTGACACTCGTTTCTAGACATTTAATAAAACCTGCACTGGAGACAAGTGAAATCATCTCACCCCATCAGCAGAAGAGTGTAAAAAAATAAGCATTGAGGGCTAAGTCTGACACATTATTAGTTGTGAAGATGGATGTTATATGCAGTGAGTGGCCCCAGTCTGACTCCCTATTTAATGGGCAGTTTTTACAGAAGCTCTTGGAGAGCAAAACATCTTTGTGGATTTACCAATTTGAAGAAACAAAAAAAATAAGAAGGATATAGTGATTTTTCACATCACCGGAAATGCGTAAGTGTCATTAATCACGCTCCATTTAAATCCAGGTTCATTGGTGTTGTGTGTGTTAGCTCACTGACATTTCTTCCTGAGGACTTAAATGAACCACAGCCATTCATAATGCTATTAATTACATCTGCGCTTTTCCTGCACAGGTGTAAGCAACACCAGCTGAGAACAGCAAGTTGATCTAGGGTCATCCACACTATAGGAGCGAAGGTATTTACTGTTGCCCAAGACTTGTTTATTTTTGACTTCTGTTGCATGGGTCATACTATTTTAAGTGAAGGAAACAAGAGCGTCTATAAGAACTTCCTGAGGCCACTGTTGACAAACAGTAACGTCTCTACGTTTATAACCTAAACCTTCCCTTGCAACAGAGGACAAGCTCACTTGCCTCTCCTAAACACAGCGGGGCCTGCAGCTGGGTCACACCTCAGTCACTCACTATAGTATGATAATTACACCCAAGTGCTATAATGTGAGCGATAAATTGAGATATCAAATACTTGTGAATCATCACCAGCTTGTGTCACAGCTGACGAAACGTGGTGAAGCATTGGTGTAACTTGCATGTCATCTCAGGAGCATTGCATTGTGGGTTTACTGGCAAACAGCGGTGTGCAAATTATGTACATGTTTGTTCCACTGTGGAAATATTTGAGGGCAAAAAAACAGACACTCAAATAATATTTCTTGAGCTGCCAAAGCAATTAGTTGATTAGTAAACAGGAAACAATTTTATCAAGCAAAAAATGCCAAAAATATTCTGGTTCCACCTCCTTGCGTGAATATTTGCTGCTTCTCTTGTTTTCTGTGGGGCTTAAACAATATGCATACGTCTACTTGTGCGCTGGGAAACCATAATGGGCATTTTTCCCAAGGCCGAATGATTAATTGAGGAAACAATAAGCAGATATCGATCATGAAAAGAATCGTCAGCAGCACACACCTAAAAATTTCTAAAGTACACGTAATGAATTTGCTGGCAAATAGGAAGAGATATCTGACATGGCTTGGATTTCATTTCCTTCAAGGGACAATGGAGAAACTTCCGATCAGATAAGGAGAGCTAACACTTGAATATGCTAAAAGAAATCAGACCCACTCACATCAGATAGACCAGACGAGACTTGCTCCCAAGGGGACAAGCCACACAGGCATGAGGGAATTCACCCTGTCACATGCAGCAAGAGACCCAGTGTAGGACCAGAAGCAAACTAACTACAGTGATGTTTCTCTGACATTCAGACCCGATGTATTCCTGTGCTTTAAGGATGTAGCAGCCTGTAAAACAGTATTACTATTAATCACTGCAACGGCTTCATCGGGAAATCAAATACAAGCATGGCTGTCAAATTTGTGCTGTCAGTGCAACACAGAAGAATTGTCTGTCAAGGAGGCATATAAGGAAAATGGACTGGAGGTTGAGTGGGTGTGCAGAACAAACTCTACGTAGCCATGGCGAAGGCAGGAGAAACAGTGAGATAGTGGTGTGTGAGTGGAAAAAAAAGCAATCACTGGTTGTTCTTAAAATGTTCATCCTCCCTCCCACTCCACATTCACCAGTCTACAGTGTGGGTGGCCGGACACTCACTGTTTGTGTAGGAAACTTTTACACTAGCTGAATGCAGGGGATTTCTGCGCACACAATATATCAGCATCAGTAGGATGGGAATCAGAATCACCTGGACTCTGCTATAAAAACAGGATTTCAACTTCAGTATTCCAGATAGCAAAACCTTATTAATCCTTCACACAAATTCTGGAAAATCTCATTTCACACTCACCCATTTCTCTGTTGGCCTGCCCTACATCAGTCAATTGACTCATTGCACACATCGTAACATAACAAAACACAAGATGAACAAGTTGAATGCACTTCATTTAAATCATATATTCTCCAAACTCACCGACGCAGGCATTGAGGAAGAGCCAATCAGTCCTTCTCATCCTGTTCTTAATCTGCTTCAGTTTTTTGAAATCCACCTCCAGCTCCTCTTTGCTCCCAATCCCAGCCCCTGACGCCAGTTCAATCCTCTGAAAGTCCATGTTCACCTCTGACTCACGTTTTGAGGTCGGGGGTGACCTCCTTTGGCTGCTGCTACAACCCCCCACTCCACTTACCACACTCCCTACTCCTTGCCCGACCACATGCCCAACAACACCCCTCCTGTTGTCCCTGTCCTGTTCATTAAGTTTTGAGGAGGGCTGTTGGCTCTCAGGCTCTGATGCCAGTTTGATAGGTTCAGCTAGTAGGCTGTTCGGCCTGGGGTGGTCACACACCACACATTTGAGTGCCTTGGCCCAGTTCTCGTAAGTGCAGGCAGTGCAGGTCCAGTGCTGTGCGTGAGTGTTGAGCCTGTTTCGGTCATTATATTCCTCACAGGGGTCTGTAGTGGTGGCTGGGGGAGCAGGGCGGCATCCAGAGCCTGAGGTCTGGGGTGATTCTGTGGGGCTGCGTGGCTGCTGGGTGTGATGTCCTTGATGCGTTGCGTGTTGCCCATGCTGCTGTTGTTGAGCCTGTTGCCTCTGGCACAGGCACTGGGTACAACGGATAGCCCGAGGCCAGTTCAAGTAGGTGCACATGTGGCACGACCACTTGCTACTGGTCTCAGGTACATCAGCGATGCGGACACGGGGTCGGGCGCTGGAGTCTGGACAAATAAGTAAGCTGGAGCCTCCCTGGGTTGGGCTGTTGCTGAGGCCTGCAGGGTCCCACTGGTGCAGACTGGCATCCAGAGCAGGGCTGCTCTTGAAGGGCTCCTCAGTAATGATGGCACCCCCGCTGGGCCTCTGAGCGCGGCACATGGTGCACTTGATGGCTGACGGCCAGTTCTCGTATGTGCAGTATTCACAGGCCCACTTGGCAACCAGCTCGGTCATCGTCGCACCGCCGCTGAGGGAGGATTCCTGCCGTTCAGAGGGGTTCTCAGCTCGGCAGATCCACTCTTAAGGAGATCACACAGCAAGCAGTACACTGGGGTGCAAAGAAAAAAACACAGGGCATTTTAGCAAAACACTTTGATGTGATGCCAAATAAACATATTGCACTACACAACATAATTAAAAAGAAAATCTCATAACTCAAAGGTAAACTGATTAACAGTACACTTGAGACAAAATATGGTTCTCAACTTTCCATGTTTCCAGTTGTAAATCTCGCCACCTGTGTCACTCAGGGCCATTTACTGTCAGACACTTGCAAAAATCTACAGTGCTGTTTGCTCTTGATCAGGCACTAATAAGGAAGCAATATTTAACTTTGTCACCCAGACAGAAAAGTGCAGGGACTGGAGTGCAGCGCTGAATCTCCACGGCTCCATTAAAACCTGACACTGGCTTTGAACACATACAGTAAGTTACATACACTGGGCAAGTGTCCCCTACAACCGAGCTGGGTAACAAGATACAAGGACATATGAAACCAGACACCAAGCAAGGAGGCGCGTGACTGGTTAAGACACTTACTGATGCACTGAAATTGAATTCGCCCCAAAGCCCTATTACCTACATATGAAACCGAATGACTCAAACCATATGTGCCTGTGTTACATTGCGAGCATAATTTACGAGACAAGGACTAATAAGATAAAGTTGGCTGGCTGGGACAGCTCGCAGAGGAGTTGGCTGTAGTTGCTGTGTTTACACCACGCCTCCAAGTTTACCAACACACCGTGAGGTATTCAACACATTTGGGGGGACACGATTCCTCCGGTGGAAAGCTGCGGGTTATGTGTGTAAAGCTAGCCAAAAATTTATATCAAAAGCGGAATGTTGCCCGTGTTTAACAGCCACGGTGGTCACGTTCAACCTGTTTACTCGTGACTAGCAAATGTCGTGCTCACAATTCATACATTCAACTGACTTTTGTCGTGTGTGTTAACGGCTAACATTACTTACTTAAATAAACTAGCTACTAATGCTATACTGTTTACAGAGCTAGCCGTTTCTCCTACATGACAACTATAGGATACGTTGGTTCCGTTGCCAGTCAGGAATTACAGCCAAGCTAGCTGGCTGCTCGCTAACGTTACGGGATTATGTTTTGCCCCCGGTCCGCCTGTAACCGTTGGAGAGGCCCTTATCAACTCCACAAAAAGACACACTCAACGCTTACCTTTGCTTTGCTGTGTTTACACTCCTCAGTCTCCCACCGCGGCCAAAACAAACGGAGCTTCTCCGAGCGTCCCCCCTCCAGCGTCCAGAGAAACCCACTCCGATCCGAACTCAGCTTCTCTCACTTGGCCGACACTAACCGCATATTTACTTCTTTGGGGCGCCGTTTAGTTGGCAGCTGAAGGTCCATACATTCCGCGGGCGAGAGCCCCCCCTAGTCCCGTCCCTCGGGGCCGTCCGCTTGGACGCCTTAAATCATTTTCATCCTCTTCCCCGATTCCCAAACGCCAAGCTGACGGGCTTTAATGGCGGAACAGGGGAAGGGAAGCAACCGAGGCAGGGCTTGAAAATACACTACGAGGGAGAGCACAGAGCTCTGGGCCGTGTTACAGTCAGAGGCAGGGTCAGGATTTACCACCTGAATCTGCCAACCGATCTGATTGGTGGGTTCCTGTGTATCCCTGACGCCGGCCAATCAGATTCCACGTCTCTCGTTCCAACTGTTAAAAGGCTCCGTGAGAGCAAAACAGGCTCGAATGTTACTGTAATAACAAACGACAAAATCCTTTTACATTTTATTTCCTTTTAGGCGACGGCTCCGGTTAGTCACTGTGAAAACATGTTTCTTTTTCACTCGCGCATCGCAATTTGTTGCATCTTTGGCAAGCGACCACGTGGTATCCCCTCAAAAGGGATAAGGGGATGATGTCATCGTAAAAATACTGCAGCAAGCAGTCTGCAGTAAATGCATGACAGCTTGAGCAACAGTTCTCAGCGCTCTGGTGTTATTAATGTGCACGGGTGTGTCTGCACGCATTCGAAGGAGAAAATTAATTTGCACGTTTATCCGATAATTTGTTCACCTGGGAAAATATATGCATGGATGCAAGTCTTGTTCACAGGAAAGCCCGTCCCTCCGATGTGATGTCATTGACACAAGCACCAGTAGGTTTTGCGCATAGATATACACATCCAAAATTAAATTACAAGATGTGGTTTTGCACAAGTCTTCAGAGGAAGCTAAAAATGGCTTCTTGTCGTTTTATGCTCTCTTATTAACCTGCAAAACTTTTAAAAAAAAAAAGTAACCTCATACATTTTAAGGCATTTTAAAATCACATTAGTGGTACTTTTCTGCAATAAGAAAACAAAGGCACATCAGGTCACATATGCATGTCTCATTTATTATCCCCCACTTTAAGAACCATATTCTCTGTGCTCGTCCAAGCAAGTCCTTGGTCTACTTTCAATCAAGTACACAAATCCAGATAAAAGCTGAGAAGCTCGAAGCTGTGCACTGGACTTTGTGCTTTCAGGGAGGTGTTGATGTTGCAATGGCCCACTCAGGGGAAGAAAGGGAAGGGTCACCCCATACAGTAAGAGTACATGAGTGTATATTTGTACTATGTTGGAGCTTGAAAGGTATAGGATCCTGACAATGTTGGTCCTCGCACTCTTAAAAAACTAGCGGCCCTCAGCCCCTGAGCCCTGCTGGTTTTCATCCCGGCCATCAAGTCAGGGTTAAACCTGGGGATGCCAGAAAGAAAGACTTAAAAAGCAATCATCTAGGAGCTGAGGGCGAGGATTACGAGTGAGGACCAACATTGAGAACTGCTGCTCTATACCACCACAACACTCAACTGAGACAAGCTTATACAGTAAGTGCTGTTTAAATGCTACCCCCCCTCCCTTGTCTACTATACATTCATTATATATTTCCTTATTATATTCCAGTACTCAAAGGAAACCATAATCCTAACAAATTTTTGTCATTTCTTTTAACATTGTGTGATTGTGTTACTCTGGGTGATTATTAAGTAACATTTTGAGTGCCAGTTCCTGACAAGTGATGCATTGGCATTACACATCAGGGCAAATGAAATGAGGCCAAAAACATGACATACAAACAGGACGTGTAAATAAAGCGGAGCTTGTTCACAAGGCAAAGCTTCTCCCACCACAACATGTCTTCATTTGTGAGTGCAACCTGCCGATGTTAAGACGTCCTCCATGCGCAGTGCAATTGTCTGTCCGTGCTGAATATAACAGTGTCTAGAATTGACCGGTCCATGCAAGGAGGGTGTCCTACATTCAGCACCCCCATTCAATCCACACCATGTTACTCAGTTGTCTTCAAACAGCCCGTGCCAGTCGTGCTCATTATGCCACCTGTGCCTTGCAGGAAGTATCAGTTACTAAGCAGATTCCCTCTGACTTTACATTTGTAATTCCAGTTTTTAAAAAAAAATAATAAAGCAAAGTCACAGCTGCAACCATGAGATACAGATCCGCTTAAGTCATCAGTGAAAGTAAGACAGGAAAACAGCTTCTGGAAGCAGTGAGGGATGTTTCAGGTAGACAAAACACATCATGGGAAAGGACACATATATCTGCAGGACTAACAAAAAAAAAAAACAGCTGGAAGTTGATTATTGCAAACACAATTCAGTTTGTCATCATTTTACCCCTCGAGAGAGATCTGTGAATGTGTGCAGATAGAAACTGCCCTGAGTGAAAGGCACTGTATACTGAAGCAAGGTCATGGTGTTTTCATCACATTATCCAGGTCCATACACGTAACATTGACCCAACTGGGTCAGAATACATGAGGTCTGCTGTCCGCTATGCCAAGACGGGAAGGTAATCGCTCGCTCTGTTCCCAAGGTTACAATTCACACACTACAGGGGGGTATCAGCCTTCCATTATGACTTTAATAGAGAACAAGTTAGTGAGAAGTGAGCTTGAAGTGGTTATATGATCACGGTCAGTAGTATTGGAGACAACCAGCACTGTGAAGTTGAAGTAGCAGCCAGGTTTTTATATGAAGAACAGACAGATGCAGTTTTTTTTAGTGGTAGCTCTCTGTGTTGCAGCAGCAGAAGGGAACCTTAAGCATCTGGTTAGTAAAGCTACAGTACATTGTGTTTGCCCTGTGAGCCCCGTACATCACACAAAAGCTGAGCCGAGTTTGGCTCAGGGTGGTCGAAGACGACTACTCAAGTGGCACAACATGACAGCATTGGTATAGCACAATAATAAAGAAATCTTAAATTTTGTTAAGTGCAGCAAAGCGCATACAATTTCAGTGTTAACCAAGAGGAACAAGACATTGACATTCTTGTCAATCAAATTAGATTAACTATTAATCTGACAAAATATATATATATATATATATATGTATATATAAAGCACCCATTATAGAAGTGGCAGAGTAAATTTTGTTTGAAATCTATACTTCATCATTTAAATAGGCAGCTGTATGATTAATTAAAGACTGTGGAACATGGAAAAAAAAAAAATCTAATAAAGTCCAAAATCAAATGAGAGAAATGTGCACAATACAGAAATTCTAGTTACATATATATCACTTTTTCAAATTCAAAAATAAAAGTTAACAACCATTTGCCTACTTATTTTTAAAAAAACTGTTTGAAGGCCGCAGAATATTCTCCCTTTGCTTTTCTTTCATGGTTTGTTAAAAAAAAGGCAAAAAATAGTGCAAGAGGTAATGCAAGAGTGGGTGCTCAAGAGATGGTGATGCAGATGTCAAAGAAAAACATACAGAAAGCATGAAGCTGGGCCTGTCTTTAAGGGAGCCAAACATCCACACTGAAGTACCCGGACTGACCCCATTCCAAAAACAAAAACTGAAAACGGATGACTTTTTCCCCCAGTGAAACACACCTATTAAGCCTGCAAAGCCTAGCATAGTTTCCCCTTAAAATGGAGATCAGCCTAAGACAAGAAACACTCACAGCGGGACACCACCTGTGCATGCCTTTCACTTTCAGGACTGGCACTTCTTTTGTCTATATTCGTCTATCTTTGATTGCTTGAGATGCCCACCTCTCAAGGTGCGTCACTTATTCGTGTCCCGTACACACCTTGTGGCATGTCTCTATGTGGTCTGTGAGCCACGAGCGTCCCCGTCTGGACTGAGGGCGGCTGGTCGGCCTTGCGTTAAAACACTTGGCAGATGACTGGCTTCACTCACTAAGTTCTCATATTCGCTACTGTCCTCGTCCTCATCGTCGTCGTCGTCCTCATCGTCATCATCATCTTCCTGCCCTGCAGCTTGTCTGTCTAACGAGTCAGAGCTCGACCCATCACCGTTGCCAAGGTACGGGGTGCTGGACGCGGTGACGGGTGTAGAGGTGGCGCTGAGGCCCAGGCCCAGCCCGAGACCCAGACCCATCCCCAGCGGGCCGGGGGTAGGGTGTCCTGGAGAGCCCACAGCTTGGGGCCGGGGCAGTAGAGCAGCACTGGTAGGTGGGGAAGAAGAGGAGAGCAGAGAGTCATCCTGGGACAAGGGGTCAGAATACGATGGTGGGTTAGGTGAGGTACTGGGCCGCTCTGGAGCTGAGGGTGTGTGGAAAGTTATCCTGGACAGAGGGGACGTCTCAGAAGGTTTTGTGTTCTCCTCTGGAGTGGGATGGGAGTCTGCATTTTGGGCCTCACGGAGCCCTGTCGGACAGAGAGAGATATAAGTGGTAAAAAGGGTACAGCATGTGGACACTTTTACAATGTGTTAGCACATACAGTGAGGAAATCAAGTTTGGCCGGTTGACTGATCAAATATTTAAAAAAGGCCTGAGGGTAAGGGATCAACTCAGAGCAACTGAAGCTTTTCTTATTTTTGCTGTTTTCTATTGATCTGAGGCTGGTTTATGTTTCAAACCAGCACACTTTTTAAATTAAATGACACAATTCCATTTCACAGAATCCAAAACAAGCACGTACGTCTCTCCTCTTCTGCCGTCTTGCGTTTCCTGAGAGCAATTTGCTGTTTGAGTTTGTTCACGTCCTCTTGAATTTTCTCCTTCACACGTTCACTTTGTTCTACCTCCCCACACACAGCCTGGAAACAAGACAAACAGGTGAAAAACTCACACAGAAAGCAAATACAAAGCCATTTAGCAAGCAATTTCACTACTTGTCTCAGCTATCCATTATCAGACTCACCTGCACTTTATCTTGAAGTGCACTGTAGACTTGGAATATTGTTCGGATATCCTTCATAACACCATCTTTGTCAAAGAATTCAGCCCTGGAATGATATTTACCAGTAAAGATATCCATTACATTATTTAAGACGTCATAAATCACACCACACAGTACAAGCTAACCCAGTTTCTTCACTGAGATCAAACGATTTAAAGGCATTCAAGCGGTAAAGGTATGTATGTAGAAGTTAAACTGTGGTCATTTTCTGTATCATAAATCAAACTAATTCTATTGGCTGTCACACAAAAACATCGGCTGAATGAGCTGAGATGATAATAGTGATCTTATTGGAGGGTGGATAGACGGGCCTAGCTTAGTCCCCTGCAGTCTGAATGACACCGACACACAGTATTCAACCTTTCTAAAACAGAAAGAGTGGGTCTAAGTTTAGATACAAAGACACAGAAATACAAGCAGAAGCATGTGTAACCTGTCACATACCAGCTTTCTACTGCAGGCAGCCACCCGCACATGTATACTTCTGACACACAGTGTCATGTGTAAACTAGGACTAGCACGCGCACACACACACACACACACACACACACACACACACACACACACACACAAATGCTGGATGTTCTGAGGCTGCACACTACCAAGGAGACACGATTAAATCCCTGCCGGCAGTTCACCACATCAAACATAAAAGCGATTGTGGAAGGAAAGCAACTCCCACGGATTAGCCCCGGCACGGAGGCGATGCACACGTTATGCCCTCAAGGTGAAGCTGCAGTATGCTGTCAGGTGAAAACAGGTGGCTGTTCAAACTCCACACACATCAGAGGAGACATATTCTAAACTCTTCCTGACCCCAGAATGGGAGCTAGCAGTAACACGGGTGCAGTGCAAAGAGAGAATCCAAACCTTACCCATGCTCTTTGATGACTTGGGTGTAGTTGAGTGAGGTGTTCGGCACTGAGGAAACTTTGTATTCCTGCTGGCTCGTGTTGCCAAGGTTTGGGATTGTGAGGGTGATCCTCTGGTTGTACCTACTGAGAGGAGATTAGCCAGCCAGTTAGCGCTGCTGAAGCATGGCATACTTGAAATGGCATGAAAAGATAAATCTCTCCACAGTTACCATTTCTGCATTTTGAATTTATAAAAAGTGTTAATAATGTCTTACTTTATATAAATATTAAATCCAGATGAATACATGTATATGCATCAAGTTTGTCATGTCTCATTTTCCGACCATAATACCTACATTTTAAAACAGAACATGTGCAAAAGTCGGAATGGACCATTCCAGTACCTCAGCTCAGGTTATCTACCAATATCCATTGCCAATGCAATACCAGTGCTCCCCTTTCCTGAATTTTAAATCTAAATACCTCACTTCATGCATCTCACTGAGATCATTTTTATGTGACGTAACTTTTGGACAGTGACTGAGTATTTGTAGCAAAACCTTTATGTTTTTAGTAATGATAAATAAACTGTATTCAATTGTGGGTCAGCCACGTAATAACTCCCACCCAATCCACTACATAAGGTTATTATCAGCCCTGATACTGATCAGATCAGACCATCCTGAAATAAACTTAGACATAGAATAAACAGGCAGCATGAGAGGTGCCTCTCTGGAAAGCAAAAGTCTAGACAAGAGTAAATATTTATTGATCAGGCAATAAAGACAGAAACAGCAACTGCGTGTGTTTGCTCATGCTGGTCAACATGCAGTTATTACCTGCGGTTAGGTCTGAAGAGCACATACTCCAGTGCGTGCGTGGAGCTGTTGGCGGTGGAGATGAAGCTGAAAAGAAGGAAGACGAGGTCGGGCACACCAAGCAGCTGAGTGAGCTGTTTGTGGATGATCTGTTCCCTGAACGACATCTGCTGCTGCGTGTTCCTCCGGAACCGGTACCAACCAATGACGTTCTGCACGGCCGAAGAAACAGCTCTTTTAAAATGCGTTTAATCCAGTTAGGTCTCATGAATCAAACCCCATTTAGGATGAAGCAAAAATCAAACACAAAACTGAGACTAATAATTATGAAACCTGTACAGCTGCTTATTTAAAATACTTTGAATAGAAAAGGCAGCATAATTTATTTCAATACAACTGTACATGTAGTATAATATATTTGTTGAAATCAGGACTTTCCACACAGCTAAATTCAATTTATATTTTGATATACAACAATCAATCACGCTCTTAATAGTTTGCAATCACTTGTTAGATTATGATACAACTTAAATCAAAAATCTGAAAAAATTAAATTCATGCCCGATTTCAGATTCATGTTAGTGTAGCCTCGGTTTAACAGTATCTCTGACATTCAGCAGGACATCAGCCACAGTGTATGTTGAAATGACGATTCACTCACTTTCCGCCTATCTTTAAGAATGCTGTTGAGATTTTCTTCTTTGACTTTGCCTGCGTAGTCATAAAAGCTGATGAAAGGGAGAACAAACAAACACGTAAGTTGAGACTGATTCATCATGTTCCTACTCCTCCGCTGCCTTGGCCTACTTCCCTTACCCAGTCCTGTCTGATGGGGCCATCTACTGTCCAATGTCAAATTAATTCAGCCTGTGCCAAAATGGATGTAAGGTAAGTGATGTTTCCATTTAAACTGTCAGGGACAAAACAACAATACGTGCTCAGAGCTCTCGGCTCTCTACGTGCATTAGGTAACAACAGCTCCTATAAAATGCAACTACTTAACCTTGTTATGCATGTGTTACAGCAAAGTTTTGTCATGTTTTCCAAAATTAAATGAACATGGCCGGCTGTTGGCTGACCGTTTTTGTCCCCCTCCAGCAGTGTATGTTCAACAACTCTACATGAATGGATAACTGATGGTCGAGAGTAACAAGCTCATATCTTACCTAAATAACTGTGCACAAGGATCATGGTTATGGATTTCTGTTGGAAACAAACAGTGACAGATGTTTCAGTTAAATACCATCATAGGTGCAATTCTTTAAAAGCTGTCATTCACATAGGTATCTTTATCATTTTCCTAAAGGCACCTGCAATTTGTATGGCCAAAAAATTTATGTTTTGACCGTTAAAGCGACACAAACAGTGAACCTGAACTCACAAAACAGTAACGCTTCTGTTACTGATTGTTATATTGGCTTTTAGTTTTAGTTGTCTTAGTATACAACACAAAAACACGTACCAAGCACACTCATATTTCAACCACTTTAAACAGAGCTCATTAGCATAAATCTGTGCACTTCTGTGACTAAAACAGAAGGATAAGAGCCCAGCAAAAAGCTGCTTATTGGCATAATTTCTTTCCCAGTTACATATTCACATTCAGATGCATCCAAACATGCTTCTCCTAATAGGACTGAGGGGGCAGAGGATAGATTCAGGAAAGAGTAAAACCATGTAATCAACACAACTGCAAAACTGTATGATCCATCGTTAATATTTTAAACATATGGCCATATTTTCAGATGAACATGTTATACTGATTCCAGTGGCTCTCCTGTCTTTAAGCTGACCAAGAATCACTCAAACTGAGTGTGGCCCCTTCTTTAAATGTCCCGTTGTCATCAGTCTGCTTGACTGATACTGAAAAATGTGCTGTGTAACAACTGTATTTGTAAAGCACAAGTGTTATTAATAACCTTAACAATGGCTCTGGTGTTTTCAAGTGTCCCGAGCACTGTACCAGGACCTTGACACTGAAGCACCTAAATAGAATCAGCCATCATTGTTACTATTATCATTATTTTACACCTGTGCTTTTCCCACTATGATATATCAAAATGTCTTCTGGGAAAAAGACCAACGCAGTTGTGATCCTATGGACTTCTTTACCGCCTCTTCAGGCTTCTGTCACAGACTGGCATCGATCAGTTACTTACTGCTCAACACACCACAATGTTATTGGTTTTGTTTCAGGTCTTACCTACTACCTGGAGCAATTCTGCACTGCTGATCTGTGTGTCACTGATGCTCACAGTCTCTTCTTGCCTTACATCTCCTAATAGGAAGCCCTCCTGTGCAAATACATTTGGACAAAACTATGGTTAGGGCACGTTAAGTCAAATTATTTATCAAGGAAAAATGCCAAACACACTCTGGTAACAACTTCTCAAATGAGAGTATTTGCTGTAGTCAGATATATATTGAAAATCTTTGAGCTTTGTTGCTGTTGATTAAACAAAACATTAGCTTTAAAGACGTGGTGTTGGGCTCTGAGAAATTGTGATAGACATTTTCACTATTTTTGGATATTTATATGCTAAATAATGTGTTGATTAATTTAAAAAATACTGGATTTCCTTTTTAAAAAATATAAATTGCTGCCTAAGAGTAATGTGATCTACTATATAGAATAAAGGCTAGCCAAATGAATAACATTTTCATGAAATGCACATGAGACAATACTATCAGAAGCACTGGATCATAATCAAGGCATTCTTCCAAATCTACTTTTTATTCTGAGAGTAAATTAAGTTGTTTATTCCTTACAAGACGTGGCAGGTGGTGCTAAACGACAGCGCTGCCATTACTCTCCATGCATGTCAGGAATGCAAGCAAACTTGTAAACAGCAACTATCCACCTGTCCAGGCCGACTTTAAAAGTCTCGACAAGAGGAACAGGGACGTAAACAGTGCTGACGTTAGCTTCGTTTGCTCTTAACATTTGTATTTCTTTCCAAACCCTAACCACAAAGCATTTCTCGTCGACTGCGTTTCTAAAGCCCAATAAAAAAGAAAAATACTCATACACGTCAGTTACTTTGTGAAACGCTATTGACTTAAATGCCAGTAAGATTAGCTAAGTGGCTAACGAGCTAATCTAGCATTGCAGACACGACAAAAACAAAATGATTTAATGTAACCTAGATAAGAAAATCACTGCGTTAGGTTCATATTTTTTATGGCCCACTAAACCGATATCAGGTAACAGATGGAGGTGACTGTAGTCATTTGCGACACCAGTACACGGAAGTCACTTGACTTGGCAGCTTAGCTAACATGCTAGGTAGCTAACTACAGAGTATTTCCTGGAACTCAAACTTTCCCAACAGGTATTTCTCATATTGATACAGCACATAATCGTATATATGATTTGTTATATATAGTGTTACAACTGGATATTTAACACATATGCAGCTGTAACACATGAGGTCATCTTAAAATCACCAGTCATGTCTTCATGTTGCTGTAGCTGCACAGTCTGGTTGAGCCATACCTGCCGGTAAATAGACGGAACCAATACTAGCTAGCCAGCAACAGGATGATGACACTGGAAAACAACACAAACTAATGGCGTTGGTGAACGATTACACACATCGCCGAGCCACGCACGCTATAGCAACCATTGCCTAATAGTTTGTCAACATAACTGTGAATACTTACATGATCTGAGTTGCTGTTCGCGCTGTGATAACACACAGAACTAAAAGTATAACCTGAAATGGATGCCGCCATGATGGAAACATCCCTATCAATCCCGATGCCCCCTGCGGTTGCAAGCACGCGCCTCAGGCGCAACGTCTTCTGGGAACTGTAGGCGACGACTTGACAGCCTCCTCTCCAGCATGGACGTACCCACAGACTGCGTGGACGTGGAAAGTGGAAATACGTCGGACCAAGAGGACGACAGAAGCTCTGATAACGATTTTGGACCTTCAAAACTCGGAACTAAAGAACAGTAAGTAGTCTTTTGAACCTGTACTGGCGTTATGGCTGGTTATTATCGTTAGGCTACATGCTAATTAGCTACAAGATAAAACGACTATGCTATATTAACTGACATAACCAGAGCCACCACTTATTTGTGCACTTTATCCACATTGCAGTTCCACAATAAGTGTTTCATTAATTACTGACAAGTCCAGCATGTTGTGTTGAAAGCAAGAAGGAAGCTGAATTGTTTACAAGACAACAAGAGCTGTTAGCTTAGCTTTAAATAGAGAAATATGTAGCTCCCTTCTGTTTAGAGAAGATATAGTGTCACCTTAGTTTCCCTGTAACGATTAAACACTTTTTAATGGTGACGTAAGTTTATAAACTATAAGTCAGGCTATTTGTTGTTTGTTGTATGTTTTCAATATAGCAATGTGTCATTCGTGTTTGTATCCTTATATAACTAATTGTCAGTGATTGTCCTTTTCTGCAGTTGGGAAAATGCATACCAGAAAGAACTTGAGACGTTCAAAGACATTGGGGATGTTGGTGAGATATGGTAATCATTCATTTATAGTCATTGCAAGAACTAACAACATTTCCACTGGTTATTACAGTATTAGGATTTGTCATGCTAAAATGTGATGATTCCTAAAAAGAAATTTGCTTAATGTAGTATTATTAGTGTCTGTCATTAGTCTGGCTCATTACTAAAGTCTGTGTGTTTCTGTTTTCTTGTTAGGTTTGGTGAGGAGAGCATGAACCGCGTGCTGCGATGGATGGACAATGCTAAGATCCCAGAAAATGCTGCCATCCTTGACATCGGCACTGGAAATGGAGCCTTCTTAGTTGAACTGGTGTGAGAACAGAGTAAAAATACATTGTTTTGACACTATTATGATTTTTATTTCATGTGCACTTAATTTGAGTGTCATTAAAGAGTCAGGTCACCAAAATCAGAACAAATCACAAGTCACAAGACGAAGCTTTCGATTTACTGGTCCATCTACATCCAAACCCTCACCTACAGTCATGAGCTTTGGGTAGTGACCGAAGGAATGAGATCGCAGATAAAAGCGGCCAAAATGTATTCCTCCGTGGGGTGGCAGGGCTCAACCTCAGAGATAGGGTAAGGAGCTCAGACATCCTGAGGGAGTCAGAGTAGGGCCGCTGCTCCTTCCCATCGAAAAGGGGTCAGTTGAGGTGGGTCAGGCATCTGGTCAGGATGCCTCCTGGGCACCTCCCATATGAGGTGATCCAGGCACATCCCGCTGGTAGGAATCTCCGAGTTAGACCCAGGACATGCTGGAGGGATTGCATATCTCATCTGGCCTGGGAACGCCTTGGGGTCCTCCAGGAGGAGCTGGAAAGCTTTGCTAGGGTGAGGGACGTCTGGAATACTTTGCCTGGCCTGCTGCCCCCGCAACCCGGCCTCAGAGAAGCGGATAAAATTGGATGGATGGATGGATGGATGGATGGATTCATTTCCAAATACTATCTGCATGACTAAATACCTCTAGGAATTGAGTGGAAAATATGTTTGTGACCTGAGACTTTAATCAATAGTTTGTAAATGACTGTTGGGTTTACTGTGATTGTTAACAAACTGCTTTTCTCAGACATTTCTATAACAGATGATAACCTTTGTTTTTTTGGTTATTGTTTTTTTGTCAAGGCGAAAGAGGGATACATGAATCTGACTGGTATAGATTATTCTCCAGCGTCTATAGAGTTGTCCAGAAATGTTCTGCAGATGGAGGATGTGACGGGTGTCACTTTAAAGGTGGGTTCATCTTTGTTTGTCATTGAAACTATAGCACACATTTAACTTAGAATAGAGTCCCAACACATTTAGCTACCACAGGGACTGCAGTCTGTTCAAGGTCACATGATTATTGAAATAAAAAGTAAGCAGCAGTTAGGTAATGCAAATTGATACCAGACATACTTTTGTATTGGGATTTGAAAGGTTTGTGGGTTTTGCAGTAAATAAGACTGTTGGGAATCAACATTTTCTGCAAAAATTAAATTCACGTCACTTGAGCACTGCAGAGTTATATTTTAGTGTATGTAGTGGATCTTTATGCTGTGCACAAATCAGCCATTGATACAACATTAATCCCCTTTATTTCTAAATGTCAGTGATACAATATAGCTTTCAGCATACTGTGAGCCAGCCTGGGAAGGTCAGAGGAAACTCTCCTGTGTTTACCATGTGGGAGAGTTGGATAGCAAGAAGGCCCTGAAACTGATGGAAGTCTGCCCACCATTCAGATTATACCACCTCAAATGAAGTGGCAGGATTTAACACATCTTTTAACATATACACGCTAGAAAAACAAGTTATGAATGCTGGCGTGGCTATAAGGGATGTGACGAGTGAGTTTTCCTCTCCTGTACGCATAATAGACTTACAGGTATGTTATATGCATCACACGCCTATGATGGTGTGTGCTTAGCTTGGACAGAAAGCTCTCTACTGAAGTCAATATTGACCTTAGCTGGAGAGGGGGAGCACAGTGTTTGTATGAGTGTGTGTGTGTGTATGTGAGAGAGAGAAATGGTATTTTGGTATTTCTTTAATACAGCAAAATGCCAAAATAATTTATGTGAATGTGCTCGTGTGTATGTGTGTGTGTGTGTGTGTGCATGTGCAGCCTTTAATGGAGTTTGAGGGAGTGTGAGGAGTTTCAGCCACATGATAAAAAAAAAGGCTTCTTCAACAGGTTTTACCTCAAAGGTCATTCTTAGTCTCAAATCTATGTCAAGCCCCGTCTCCATGTACATAAGTCATCGTCTACTGCTGCTGTGACACATCACCTTCACACATTCCTTCATCGTCTTCCCAGTTTTTTCCATTTTACAGGCTCATACTCAAATTTAACTCCCGGCAGTTGCAGCAATATAGGCATTTTTGTCTCTAGTGAATCACTGTTGATCATCTGGCATAAATCAGACATTTTGTGACCCATGGTTTGTGAGTATGTGGCTCTGGAGCTCTCTCCAGAGATCTGGTGTTCTGCCCTCTGTCCAGATAAAGGGCTCCTTTCACTGGCGGTATGGTAGGTCAGCAACCTTCGCAGAATTAACCGCTGTCCTGTCAGCAGTTGGGATTTAGTTTTAAAGTTAACCAGTGAGGTGTAACACATTTAATCTTGCTGGATGCTGAAAGATGTCTTCTTTAAGTAACGATATCGTTCACCCTGCATCTAAAGAGCCAGACTTTTCCTTAACTTCTTACTTTTTCTTTCTTTTAGGAGATGGATTTCTTAAACTGTCGAGGGGAGCTAAAGGGTTTTGATCTCTGCATCGACAAAGGAACATTTGATGCAATAAGCTTAAACCCAGACAACTCTAAGGAGGGCAAAAAACTCTACGTCCAAACTCTAAAAGACGCTCTGAAGGACCAAGGATTCTTCTCTATCACCTCCTGCAACTGGACAAAAGAGCAGCTGCTAGAGCGATTCAGTGAAGGTGAGGGGAAACACTGAAGTTAATTATTGCACATCTGATAATTAGGGTTGCATTATTAACATATTATTGAAAACACATTATGGCCAAATTGCAGGAGCTGAATTTTTTTGATAAAGGTGAACTGTGTCACAACATACCATCATACATGAAGCATCGTGGTTCTACTAAGAGGCCTACAGATCATACTCCAGACATCAGGAAATATGCGTGCTTGGTACACACATCATTGTCTGTTTTTTCTGGAAAATGAAATGCAGAAATTACAATTCCCACTAAAATTACGACCCATTGCAATCACAATATGTTAAAATAATCCCAATACAATTGTTTTTGCATATCATGCAGTCCTACTCATAATTTATTTCGATAGATTCTGTTGAATATTGTAAATATTTTTATTAGAGAGCGCTTAAGTTTCATACTCTTTACTGTTATCCAACAATTAAATTGTAACTGTGATTCTAGTCGAATGCACAATGTGTGTAACTTTTACTACCGTCCATCATTGCTCAGGACTGTCTTATTTGGCTGTGCAGCTCTCCAACAGTCCTCCACGGCTGCTTGACTCTCCACAAACCAACACAGTCAGACAGGCAGTTCTCTATAAACCCGACCTTTGATCAAACATGTAAACTAGGATTATGTCGAGTCATTCCTTATGCATTAGATTACCTTCCTATTGCTCAAACAATTTCCAGTTTATTATTTTCTGGCTGCCCGCAGTAGTTTATTCATCTTTTAAAGTATTGCAACAGGTCTTAGGCAATATGCTATATTAAGAAATACACATTATTGGTGTTGGCATGTTCCTCAGTATTGTTCGAAAGAGCCACACACTTTGCAAGCATTTGACTCAAGAGAAGAGGTTTTGGATGAGGCTTTGGTCAGAGTCAGTCTTAAAGCAGATGATGAGAACGACAGCTACAGGCTCTACATTACAATGAATTAAGACGCCGGTAAATATGTATATAAATAGACCTAAATGGCTGCTGTTCTGGTTAATGTTCATACCTGAGTTTAGAAGTAATGCAGCACATAAAATAGTCCCTTCCTCAGGAAATCGATTGTATATTCTTGTGCCACAGTACAATGTGGTTATCCACTTTGCAGTTGTCACCAAATAGGTAAAAATGAATAGCTGCCTGGAGGAGAAAACACATTGAAAATATAAAAATGTAACATGTTTGCTTGTCACGTTAAAGGTTCCCTGTGGAGTTTTTGACCTGTAGTAGCACTACGGAGCTGTTTGTCAGTGAGTGGGTCGTCGTGTGTTTATCTCCTGCATGTGCATGAGGGTGGAGTGATAGATAGTCTTGCCAATGGTTTCACACGATCCAACTAATTTACAGGTGGTGGTAATGTGCCAAGATGTGTTGCAATGCGCCAACATAGAGAGGAGAGAAGAAGACTGCTAAGTAACAAAACAGTACTGGATTCAAATAATTGGTTTTGCTAATATTTTATGAGGTGGGAAGTACATTCAACATGTTGTTAGAGCTCAAGGATACACACAGTGTTTTTTGTTGTGTAACACTGAATGTAAACATAATGTGTTTGTTCACATGAAAACTCCACAGGGCATCTTTAAGTGGATTCGTGCAGTGTCGTAAATGTGTTAAAACAATGGGAAAACATGTTTCGTTTTGTTGTCTGACCCTCAGTCAAAACACAGACACCGCTCTACAACCGTGACAGTTACCTGGCAGGTTGTTAAGCTGCAGGCAACAACAGCCTTGTAAAGTCAGAATTTCGGCAAGCTTCCACGAGCTGTCACTCTTCTCAGTGTAGTCACTCTGGAGAGCCTGCAGGGGGCCGAAGGGCCATGAGATCTCATCTGTCACGCTGACAGCCCGTCTTTACTAGGCCCCAGGAAGCACCACAGATGGTGGATGGATAGTTCTTGACTCCCAGTTCTCCTCCTCACCCTGCTGTAGCCATAGTCGACAAGAAAAGATTCTAGGCATCTGTGTTCAAGGCACCATGTTGATGTTTTGGCAGTGTTTTCTGACCTGCACATTTTTTTCTGTGTTGCCTCACAGGATTTGAGTTTGTGCAGGAGCTGCCTACACCAAGTTTCCAGTTTGGGGGCAAGACGGGAAACAGTGTGGCAGCACTCATCTTCAAGCGAGTACATTGAACCACAGGCCTGAGAGGATACTTGTTTTGTTTTTGTGCCACAGTTTTTTCTGTTTATCACAGGAAATCATTAAACCCGTGCAGACTTTTTTATACAATACCTCATCAGATAGTATTTTTTTTTTGTATTAAAAAAAAAAAGCTGTGTAATGAAGCAGACATGCAGTTTAACTGACTGACAGTTATCTTGAAATAAATAATTTTTGTTTTGTTGCTGTTGTATTAACTTTGCATTGATCCAAAGTGCTTACTTTGGGCACTTTTGTATGAAATTGATTGTAAATATTTGTGATTCATTTACAGAGACAATTAACAAGATTATTTAATGCAGTTTCAGTTTCATGGTTGCTTTAAAAACGGTGCTTCGTGCTAAAACATACCGAGCAGTATCTTCTGCGGTATTCCAGAAAAAGTACTTAAGTAATTTTTTTTTATCACAGTAGCTTTTAAAATTGTTTTGATGCATACACAGGAATATCTGTTAACTCATGACTTTTCTGTAGATTACAAAACAAAGCCTTAATCTGTTGCGGAAGATAATTGCTGAATAACCTGTGTGTCTGCTGCTTTTACCTCTGAATAACATCTTCTCTTTTGTATATGAACTCCTCACATTTTTGTACCCACAGTACTTACTTGACTGTAATATTACTTTCCTGTGGCAACTTTTAATAATAGTTCAGCTGGACATTTATTTACTGTTTGATTTGATTAGCTACCATACACCTAGAGGTTAAAATGTATTTCATATTCTTTCTATAAAAGGGCTAGAAGATATACACAATAATTTGTACTGAATATGTTTTCCCTTTATTCCATAAATCATCTGATAGGTCCCCAAATTACTTCTCAAGGACCCCGTTGAGAGTCCTGACCCACAGTGTGAAAACCACTGTCCTGTCTGACCAGGTAGTTAATTGCATCATGTGAAAAATAGCCCGTACCTAATTGGCTAAACTGGAAACCAGCAGAGCCTGGGGTCCCTGGGACCATGATTAAGAACTTCTGACATAATGAATAAACAAGAGGCCGTGTCGTCTGTGGAAGAGAAGCCTGTCTGCCATTTCCTTTCTCAATGGCATCATTAATAACTGTCAAACTCAGTCCTAATTGCAAGCCGAGCCAGGGGTCCAATGGGAGCCGGCGATGTTGGGGCACGCTGTTGAGTAAACACATGGAAGCTTTACAAGAATTACAGCCTGGAATTTTACAAGGCTCTGTATATCCTGCCTGGATGTGCATGTTATGCCCACGTTTACAGCTCTCACAGAAATTTTCTCATGAAGTGAAATGTTCATTAAATATCCCCTCCTTTACTTTTGTCAACATTCACTCACACTGTCTTTAAAACATCTTGTTAGGCAGGTCTTTGAGTGTTTTTAGTGTCAATAGATTTTAATATGTACTGAAGTTACCCTGTTGAATATTCTGCAGCCTACTCATTTCCCTTGCACAGGTGATGTTGCTAAGGAACAGACAACACCACAATCCTGTTTGCCTAAGTAAAGTCATGCGTTATTTGGTCAGTTTTTCCATGGAGCATCATTCCTAACACAGGATTGCACTGAATCAGAATCACACGAGGAATCTGCTTTGGTATTTTGGTGCATAATGGCGACAATAAACCGAGAGAAAAGAAAAGTTCTCACAGTTAAATTATCATTCAGACAAATCACTTATCTATGTTAATCTTTACTGCTGGGGAAGTTTCTTGAACTCACTGTGCTCATGATATGGTGACAGTTATGTTACTTGTGTGTATGTTCGTTATTTTGAAACTGGGTCTATCTTGTCTCTGACACATGCCCCACTATAGACTGTGGCTTCAGGAAGTAAAACTGTCTTGTTATAAGGGCCTATTTTAATCAAAGGGGAAGTTGAAGCCATTTCTTTATGTCATCTCAAGAAGTATTCTCTTACCATCCACCATGAAGTGAAATAAAACATCAAACTGTGGATCTTGCCGGGCTGGACTGAGCTGCACGGTACATTTACCACCGTCAGCACTTTCATGGCTTTGGGGTTGGCACACGTGTCCGAAGCTACACTTTTATTCCACTCATAATATTAACCTATAAGGGTTTCAGACTCCATGCCATAGCCCACTGGCTGCCCCACCAGCATGAATACCACGCTTTCATTTTAATCTCTCAAGTGTGATACTGCAAATATTTATGTTTTCTCACTCCATCTCCCTGGAAACACGTTTGAAGTCTCTCCCTAATAGGATTTTCGTGGATTGATTGAATTACTCCACCGTGTAGCAGTGAAGTTTTCCATCGCAGGAGATGCCAATGTGGAAGTGGGAAAGATTCCGCTTTCAAGGCATGGCAGACTTTTTCACACTCTGTCTTTTGATGAATGACCACCTTGGCTATATAACAATGTGATATATTAAATCCGGTGAGACTTTGAAGCCACTTTTATCGACTTTTTTACTTTTTTTGACGCATGTCTGGCTCATTTTTTTAGGTTTGTTGCGGCTATAACAGACACGAAAGCGACCAAGAGGCATAGTAGCAACTTTTTGGGTTGGTTAAGTTGTATAAATGTAACGTTCTTTGTAGTTTTCACACGTCAACAATGGTTTGCTTCATTAACATCAATGAAAAGTATAGTAGTAGAAAGTAGCACATGAGAATTGTAAATGCCTGAGGGAGGACTGGAGCGGAACGTACCAACTTGGAAGGGGTGACGGGGGTTTGTGTAAAACAAAAATTGAGCTCGTCTGTTATCACACACTAAAAAGTTTTGTTGCTTTCAATAAAAAGTTAATCTTTAAGACTTAAAGTGTGCTGTAACTTAGTAGTCGTGTTGCCAAACAAGTTTGCTGCCCGGTCGCGTCTCTTCCGGTCTCCCCCCTTATACTTGGTTCGTCCGTACGCGGATATTGTTACAATCAGTGCTGAGGGCTGAAAGCAGCAGCGAGCGCTCAGCTGCTCGCAGTCCGGCTTAGTCCTGCGTTGGTGACGCTGAACTGACGGCTGCAACTGCGACAAACTTTGTGATTTTTCTTTTTTGGTTCCTGCTTTCCCTTTGTCGAAGATGACCTAACTTCGAAAGAGCTCTGCTGGCCAGGTAGTAGGGCTTTTTGCTCAGATACACGATAGTTATTACTGTGTTTAGGCACGCATCAGTGTGTTTCTTCTGCTGTGGAGTTTACTTTGTCTGCTCATACCGGGTTTCCTCTGTGACTGCTGGGTTACTATGGGGCAAAAATCAGTAAAGTACATATAAAGGCATTATGGCAACCAGTCTGCTACCCTTTGAAACCAGACTAATCTAAAAAAAAAAAAGTGCAGCTTCACTCTTTATGGTTGTCACTTTATTGACTCCAGCTCACTTATTCCAACATTTCTGCACTGAATCAGCTGCTGTGTTTACAGAGAGTCTCAGTTTGCTCGCCCAGCCCCACCAACCTGTTGCTGCATTCAAAGTTACTGCTTAATAACTCTGCTACAGAGGGGCTGCACACATTAACCAAGCTCTACGAGCCAGCAAACTCCCCCTCCATCTATCAACCGTGGCAATAAAGCCCAAGCTGTTGTCAGATACAGTACCTGTGTAGGTGGAGAGAGGCAGTGTGGTTGCCTTGCAGCTCACAGTGACATACGACTCCTCACCACAACCTGTGAGAGGAGACTGAGAGCAGCTTGAGTGCTTTGAGTCATACGGCCTGGCTGCATATCTCTTTCACAGATCTCCACCACACATTTAGGTTTGGTTGATATTGAGATTGGGTTCCGTATTAACAAATAACCATGCATTTCAGAGCATATTATATCATTTATTAAGCTGAAGAGGTTGACACTATGAGCCACTTTGTTCCTCTTTAGTTTTATTTCTGTTTTCAGAGCATATATAATTTGAGTCCAATCCAAATATACATTGTTTATAGTCTTTTGTTATGACTACATGAGTCATACACACTGGGTTTATGTCATTATTCATGTATGAAACAGAAACCAAGCTCAGCCACGGTGATACTCATAAGACCATGAAGAATAATTGTCTTCTTATCTCTTTTATATGTGGACATATTGTTGGCTGTCATTGCAGGACAGGGTTCATACTCAATTTTGAAACTACTTTACAGCCCCTTAAGTTCAAATGAAAGGCAGCATGGAGTGCCATACTTTACTTACTATTTGTCAGTGTTGTTTCCTTTCCTTTGTGGGTTAGGAAGTAACTGTTGGTGCTTATGTTTTGCCCTCTCTATTATTGCACGGCAGTTGGTTGATCTTTGTGGACACCATAAACACAATACCACGGAGAACTGGTTTGGTACCAGAGTACCCTAATTGAAAATACCTGGAAATGTTTCTCGGCTGCCACCATGGCAGCGGTCGTCCTTGACTTGCAGGGGGATGGCCGGCAAGTTTGGTTAACTAAACAGGAAATGAGTTTTCTCAAGAATCCTGCAGAAAATGCTCTCGCAAAATGTAAGGTGTAGCTGCAGTTCAGGATGGAAGTGAAGTGGAGAGAAAGCTGGCTGCAAGATTTAATCACATCAGCTCTAGTGTCTAATTACAAAGGGGATGTTGATAAATGCCTAATGTTTACTGGTGAGGCTCAAAGGAAATCTGTTCTGAGTATTTCTGATCCACCTCTCCAGTTTTGGGAACATTAGGATGACTACACCTGGCTTTGATTTTTAAGAAAATAAACCAGTGCTGGAATGTTGCAGCTTGGCGTGTACAAGTTAATTTTATCTGTCAAATCATCAGGTGAACCTGTGAATGTGTTGTTTGCTGTACCTGTTGATTTTATCTAATGGTGCCAGAGCTTGAGTTTCGTTACATCCTTTTGAAAATCTGTTCCTCCAAACTTCAAATATTCATTAGCGTTTAATACTGCCGTAAAACAAACCAACCATACAAGACTGCAGCCTAACATTAGCAAAACTACTTGTTGAATCTGCAATTATCTGATTACTGATTATGATGAAACGGAAGTATTTGGTCTTGTTCAAAGGAGGTTCGCTACCCAGCCCAGTATCTGCCTGAAGAGGAAGAAACACTGGTTGCTGCTTGTCACTTTTAGCTTTTAATGTTTATGCACTTGTACTCAACAACAGCTCTGGCATTGTTAGCCCATAGACTTGTTTTGGACATGCTTCAGACATAATTTATGGAAGCAATTAAGGCCGGTGGGTTTTTAAAGGGGATCACTCTGCACTCCAGTGTGTGTTCAAGACGTGCACATTTGCAATGTCTTTGTGTTGCAGGCGAAAGGCCCTATTAGAGCTCCATTCTGTCTGTGGGCAGCTGTGTGCCTGTGTGCTGAGCGAGCCACTGGTCCATTCTCCGTCTGTGTGTACAACTCTCCCTCAGTTCACACACTGACACACACTCTGCTGTTTTACTTGTCTCTCAGTTTCTCTCCCTTTTTGACTTTCTGTATACTTCAATCACACTTTTTGCATGTTTTTCTGCTTCATCTTTCTGTCGTACTAGTACTGTGGCTCTCTTTCTTTCACTTGTTCTCTGGCCCAAGGCATTATGCAAAGCTACCAGAAAAGGATTGTTAGCCATGCTTGTCTTTGCCTCCATACTACTCGCTATTCATTTCAGAAGCTTCCCTTTTCTTCTCTGTGACCTGCAGTCATAACTGCTGCTGCTTCAGACACACTGAAACTCCCACCACTTGGCCTCAGGGAGTTAAAAACAAATATGTTATTATTTCATGTTGTCAGTGTACTCCTTATTCCTCATTTTGTATATTCCTTCCTCATTAACATGATAGATTTGTAAGTCTGGCGTCTCGACGCCCACAGAGCCAAAGACCTGCAGCTGAAAAGAAAAGAAAAGAGGCATTCTCACATACACCAGAGAAGCACTCCCCCAACCCCCCAAGACAGGCACCAGACTCTACTTAGAGATGAAAAGCATTCTGGGATGCAATAGGAAGGCTCCTATCAACACACCCCACTGTGGTTTTGCTATGTGGTGATAGTGAGGAATCATCTTAAGTTAAATAAAAGAAGTTGTTGACTCTGCTTTTGCTTTTTGACTGTCAAATGAGTGACTTTATACCCTCGGGGGTTTAACTCGATCTCCATCTAAAAAAAGAAAAAGCACTATCCTGTTTATTTTTCTGAGCTGCTTTGGATTGGCCTCTCCTCAAAATGGCAACCATCACATAGCTCCTGACTGAATCATGTTGTGTGGAGGTAGCTTTTCTTTAGATCCAGTCTGGTGAACCGATCCCCCATTTGCAACTGTAGAAAAAAAGAGAAACGAAAGCTTCGGTTAGTGTTTGGCACAGACAGCCTGTATTTTTAGAACCTGTTTTCCACTGTTGTGACAAAACTTAAGCATCCCATCCAAGTTATAGGACTTTTACAGTTGACTGCAATAACTTTTTCCTCGTACTTACCCGACACTTAATATGTAACATCCTCTAAAAGTGGCTTTTTGTGCAAGCCTGGGCTTGAGAACACAGCCCATGTGTCCTGACAATCCTGCTTGCACAATGAAGGCCAATTATCACGGCGACATGTGTCATAACTCCCAGCTGTAGGCCTCTGCAGTGTATTCTAATTGGTGCTCAGTAGTTGGGTTTGAGGCTGTCGGCGTGTTTTACATACACCTGTAGGTCATTCCAAACAACTGTGCAAGGCTGAACACCAGCGAGATTTGCAACAAATTAGCTTACTGGCAAGAGTTTAGCTGATTCACTGCAGAATGTCAGGAAGTAGATGGAGGTCTAACAGAGGTGTTACAAGTTTGCATGTTAATGAGAGAAATTTCACTCCTACTCCAACTTATAACCAGCTAAAAGTAAAAAAATGGGTTTAAAAGAGGTTCCTGCTGTCACTACTTTCTTGTTGCCCAGCATATGGACCTTATCACTACACAGCAGGGGTGTAACGATTTAATCCAGCAGCGGTTTGATTTGCTTTAGAGTCATTTAGCAAAGATTAGATTAAATTGCACATTCTGGCTGCAATGTGATTCGATATGCTTTGATAAAATTAAATCATTCCCAAGCGTATGTCAGCTCTATGAATGTAAAAACAAAATGATGAATCATCATTGTTTCAACATCTGTAAACCTTGCTTTAGTTTCAAGTACAGCGTATTAGTTACAATGCATTTTGTCACACTCATTCTTCCTGCAAAATGGAGAACTTACAAACATTTTTTTAATCATGTAATTCTATTATTAGCTGATTTAACAGTGAAAACATCTAAAATGTCACACCACCAGCTGGCTTTCAGATCTTGACCTGATGCATCCGTGTTAAACCTCTGCTACTACACACTGCTGAGCAGTCAGAGGGTCCATATGGTGAGCTGAGCCCCCTCATGAATGAATGAATGGACCGGTGGAATGCTGCTCATAGTTTTCTTTCTCCAACCCATACACACTTTCAACTCCCCCATAACCCACCGGCACAACGTGAAAATGGCATTATGTAACAGCAGCGATGCCACTTTATTAATTGATTGGTAGCAACAATCTGTGTAACATCACTTGCTTACACAACATAGGAGTGGCCCCCATAGAAAGCTGAGCAATTGCAGGGGATTGCTCGTAGCGCTGGAGGCTCCCATGTAATGTATCCCTGATGGATTAGGGCTCTGGTTAGTGTGCACAGAACAGAACAGGCACTCATGGATAATGGAAGAAACCACAGGCGGAAAGGCGGGGATTGATAGAGGAGGGGGGTAGTGTAATTAGTGAGGTACCTGATGTATGGAGAGTCGTGGCATGCAAGGGTCACTCCAGGGGGCAAGAGGCCCCATACTTTCCTTTGCTCAAACTGAAACACCTGATCCTACGCCTGTCAAGCTTCTTAAGATTTCAGTTAGCCAAGTCCTGGTCTGAGACACAGAGGTCGACCCCAAATAAATTTCAGGCTGCCTAAATGGAGTAGCTGTGTTGTGTTTGCAGGTTGCATGTCACCATGCTGAGGCTTAGTAAACTGGCCTTGTTCAATAGTCCAGTCTCCTATTACAAACACACGCACTGATAAAGAAATGATGAGCTGTTCAGATATTATTCTACTGTCTGTGTGATGTCTGACTTTCCTACATTATGCCAGTTGTCACTGTTATCCTCTGTTTTGTGTTTGGTTGCTATGGCTACCTATTAAATACCTAGAAACAGTGTACTTATACTTAGCAACCGTTTTATGAAGGAAGTCAGAGTGATACTAGTCCAAAGAAATAACCATGAAATATCTTGTATTGGGTTTACTTTAAAAATCATTTTAAAGCTGCAGTTGCCAACTTTAATGAAAATAACAATGTTGAATTTTATTTTATTTAGACAGGGACAGGGATACATTCATTAACATGACCATTTTTAAGTCACGTAAATGTGCCAGATTTAGCCATACAGGCTAATTTGCATCTGCAGTCCCCAGGAGGTTGATGTGTATCAGAAAAAGACATTAAAATAGCATACAAAAGCCCAGAAGCCCAGATAAAAGCAGATTGGTGGCATGTCCACAGAAGGGCACATAAGCACAGAGCAAGCATATATAACCACAGACAAAAGCACATAGCAAGGCACATAAGCAAAAACAAGACATGACTGTGTCATATCTGCTAAAACTGTCACTATACTCTGAAAGAAGTGCATGAGAAAGATAGTCATTGCAAAAAATCATGTCCCTCCTCCCTGTCCTACTGCGTCTAATGGCATTTGCTAGAATTGACTTCGGTGCACTGCACTCAAAACAACCAGTCAGAGAAACATATTTTAGTGTACTGTTTAGCTGTAAAATGAGAGTTTCAGAGCTGGCCACCATGTAGGAAATAGTCAACCTAAGTTCCAAGCACACTGGCCAACTTTCTCATTTTACAGCTAAACAGTACACTAAATAGGCACTGCAGTGACAGCATCTTGATTCATATTTGATCAGCGCTGCGGAGTTTGACAGTTTGACGGCAGTTCACGAGCATGGATTGACATGGTTGACAGCTACTTTAGAAACTCCTTAGCTTTAACTGGTTGTTTTCGTTCACATGTGGTAAGGCTATGATGCTGTGCTCACAGTACGTGCAACACAGCAACAAGCTACAAGTCATTTTCAGTGGAAGCTGATGACGCCCAGCACTTGTTGCTTACACAGCACGATGTGCTCCAAAACAAAGTTGAGCTGGCATCAACTGTTTTCAGTGTTCCAATGACACGATGAAGCCTTGACCTTGACTTGTGGTACTGCATTATTTAGCTCAGTTAGCTGATTCTATGCTAACTTTTTTGCATTGCAGTTCACATGGGGATATAATGGGGTGGTGAAATGTGATGTTAAATAGGGCCCAAAAGCATTAATATTTATTGATTCAAGGTTCTTCATGGCGAGAAGCAGACACACACAAGGTTGTGAAGATATTAATATATTAACGAGCTCTCGAGCAATACTTCAATGGCAACTCACAGATAATGAGGCTCATAGTGTGAATACACCATTAGAAGCACTATGAGGCAGTAGAGTAGGCAGATGAATATCATTTTTTCACAGATTATCTGTGTCATTTAGTGCTATGTGAATATATTCACAGTTCCGGCTAAAACTAAAGTTATTTTTGCTCTACAGTTACCAACTACAGCTTCGATGCTTGGTGGTATCACTAGATCATTACATGTTGTACATTACTATTCTGCTACCTGGCAGTAAATGGAACAATAGCAGATAAATTAGCCTTATCTTTAAGCTATAGTAAACATGGTGCCAAGTCACCACTTACTTTATGAGGCAGTTTACTCACTATAAACGTTAATCTGAAGTCATGATGGGATGGGATGTTTGTTGCACTAGTTTATTGTGTTCCTTTTTGACAGCAGGAGTGGTCGATAAGGCAATTTATGTGAACTCATCTGGGTGTCACAATGCTTTGTGGATATCACTTGTGGTTGTCCCTGTTCACGTATTTGGTAATAAAGTCAGTGAGATCCACACCCAAATCAGCAGCGGCATGTCACCACAAAGGAAGCACAACCCCCATACTGTAAGGGGAAGTGTGCTGGTATATGTGTGCTGTACCAGTATGTCTTCATGCCAACCAAGCAGTTGGAAGACGTATTAACTGGACATTCAGGATGATTCTTAAGAAAGGGCAATTCTCAAGAAGTTCCTTTGAGTTATCATTCTTGCCTCTGTTTTCATTGCAGAGCTATTGTTGTAGGTCACCACTCCTTTTTTCAAAGTAAAAGTAAGGCGACTGATCTTTTCATATTGCTCAATGAGGAGGGACTTAAAGTGCCGGCTGTGTTTCTGCAGAGGTTGACGGTCACTGTCGTTAGAGAAACGTCCAGGGGAATCTACTAAAAGGAGGCCAGAACCTGACCACTGACATCGCATAAAGTTTGACTGAATGAGCTCCGCATTGTTTATGCACTTCTGAAGATCTATTAGTGTGATGGCGTGTTGTTTTTGGCCAGTGTTCCTGTGCCACTGGGTACTAGGGTGATGGCCAGAGGATTCAGTGGTATGTCTTGACCTCCCTAGGACCATTTTTACAACCTCGGGCTCATTATACAAGAGAGGGGTGGCTGTGTGTTCACCCTGAATTAACAATCCACACTGCAGACTCCAACAAAAGAAAGGCTCTTACTTTTATTCGGCCCAGACTACAAAAAACCTGACTGTGCAAAACTTTTCTTTTTGATGTTTTAAGTTTGTTTCCCATGGCCATACCCACTACGTAAAACAGATGTCAGTATCCAGCATCTTGCACCATAAAGTGTTCTGCTAGAGAAACTGTTCAGATTTCACTTTATTACTAACGTCTAACCTTTTCAAAATAGGAATCTGATATGCACACGGTGTTTCATTCGGTCACCCATGCAGTGATTGTTTGTTTGTTTGGTTCTCATCGTTTCATTAGTATGAAATGACTGGGTTTCTTTTAGCTGCAGCCACCGATCAAAGTCTTGACACCAGACGCGCTCCGCACAAGTATGCAGTAACCAGAGCCAATTGGTGATGGACACCAAACACCCCGTCACAGAACTTTAGGGGGCCCCAAATAGGCTTCTATTCATCTGCCTGTACAAATCACAGCCCGGGCAAAGAGCCATATTATCTTAGCTGCCCTTTCTAGTGCCCTCCTGAGTCATTGGCTATTGTGAGCCAAGAGCTGCTGTCTGCACCCCAGAGTCCACAAATCTGACTTGAATTACCATTAGATTTTAGTCCACCATGGAGGTCAAATTTAGTTACATGCAGGCCCAAACAATATGAGAGTTTCCATTTAGTGACGCTTCTCTTCAGTTTAGTTCAGTGTTTGACAAAACCTCTCAGTACACGTTTGCTTGAGACTGTCGTTTTATTGCAAGTAGGAGGTATGATAACTAGATGACTACATGAATCCATTGTACTCCCGATCAGTGCTGTCATTGATCTTCACTGCTGATTTTTGTCGTGAAAATGTCAAATTTCTTATAATTTAGGAAGCATTTCACTGCTGGAAAGATGGTCTTTGCACAAAACTTGGTTGTCTATTCAGTAGAAAGATTGCAAATACTTTTGGAATTGATGCTACATGACCAGAGAAAACAGCGGAAAAGGGCTGTGGTATTTGCTTTTGCTCAAGAGGTAGAAAACCTACAGCTATCTGAACACACTGCGCTGCTCTGACTAAGAAACGCTCCCACTGGTGGGTGACATAATTAGGGCTGCAACGATTAGTCGACTAATCGATGACTAATCAACGGTTTGAGTCTTTTTTCATAGAAAAGTACTATGAAAGTACACTAAAATTGCAACTTTTTACGTTCAAATATTGGCAGCTTAACACACTCTCCCATGACGGTGAACTAAAACCCTTTGGCGTGAGTACGACACAAGACATTAGATAACATAATTTTGGGGTTTGGGAGAGACAGACCAACATTTTTCAACATTTGAACACATTTTTCAATAAAATGATTAGTTGACTAATCGAAGAAATAATCAACAGATTAGTCGACAATGAAAATAATTGTTAGTTGCAGCCCTAGACATAATCCAGGAAACAATATGGCGGCTTGCTAGTAACAAACAATCTTAACTTACAGTCAAATGGTTAGCTAAAATTTGTTTCTAAAAACCTTTTAGGTGAGAAATAGGCAACGCAGTTACAGAATCTTGGTTCATATTTGATCAGCACTGCTTAGTTTTACCATTTGATCATGTTTTTTTCAGCCTACGACGTTTTTACAACACAGGAAATCACTATCAGTATCTTCCTGTTCACAGACAATGAAACAGTGCACTATAATATGTCTCTGAAGACATTGTAGGCGAGAAATAGGCAGTAACAGAGTCTTGGTTTATATTTGATCAGCACCGCCTAGTTTTACTGTTTGATTGGAGTGCAGCTGTCTCTTTCTCGATTAGCTAACTATACTCTTTGTTTCCGCGGTGGCGGGCATACAAAAAATGCAGAAGTACAATCTGTAGTTTGAGCAACAGCCCTATAGCCAGCAAAATTCACAAATTTGAACTGGGAGATGAGCAGGGAAATCCGGGCACTGGTAAGATTTAATGAAATTAATAAAGTATCCCATTAACCTAATCTGAAGGGGAAAAAGTAGCACACCCAGCTTCAGAGTCATTCTTCATTTGATATCTACAGTGTCTTTTTTAACTGATTATCCACAGTGTTAGGAAAAACTTATAGGAGAGATGTCCTGCAAACTGATCGCTTCCTGAATATTTCTAAGTATGACAGCAGCAGGGAGATGTAGCCAACAAGAAGAATCACTTTCAGCAGCAAAAATCTGATCTGATGAGCAGAGCTTCACACAAGTGCTCTCCATTAAGCTCTGGTTTCCCCATCATGAGGAGTCACTTCATTAAGTAAGCATGGCTCCAGGGTTGAATTCACACTCGGCCTGCCCTCTCCCATGACCCCACTTGCCAGTCACGACACACGCACAAGTGCAGGTTAGCACAGTCAAACACGCACGTACAGACACACACACACACTCTCACTGTTGAGGTGCTGTTTGAGCCCTGATGAAACACGTCACACTTCAGTCAAACAGCAAACTGTAACCTTTACACATGACCGTCATGCTCCTCGACTCCCACCCTGTCGAACGCACACACTCACACAAACCCTGCTGCATTGCCGCGCCCATTACTCAGTGTCAGGCCTAATCAGTGGAGTAATCTGCAAAACTGATCATGAAGAACATTCCCCCTTTCCTCTGACTCCCACCACCAGCACCAGCCCCACTCGCCTGCAGAGGCCCAGTTGTGCTCCACTGACTCTCCGAGATAAATGGAGATAATGGGAGTCATATGCTAGCAGTTGGTTTGAGGCAGGCCTACATGAAACATTTATAGTCCTCATGTAGTCATGGGGTTGAAGAAGAGGGATGGAGAAGAGATGACATTGAAGTAACGAGACATGACTAGACTGGTGTTACATTTCTTTATCAACGTGAGAACAACCTGCACAACTTTTCTTTTCTGCACCCCTTTTTTCTGCGTTACTGTCCCACAGACCTCATTTCATACCCAGTGCACACTTGCATCCTTCTCTCTGAAGCATGTTATATAAGTGCAACTACCCTCACTTAACATGAAACCACATGTTACATGGGCAGGACAACATAGTAGACCTGGACGATCCATTAGCCTCATGTGTTGCTCCACAGCAGAAAGCTGTCATTAGCCAGGAGTTGATTGGGGGGGATCTGAACCATGATGGTACTCTCTAATTGGATGCTGTCAGTGTGTTTGGTGGTTGGCTAATGAAGGAGAGAAACTCAAGCCCAAGGTCACTGCAGCTTTTCTTACCTTTTTTTTAAGGCTAAAGAGAGCGCAACAGGACCTGCCTGTCATTTACCTAGAGCTTTACCATGCATAAAATAACATGAGAGTGGTGGAGCTGACATGACAAGGCGTGTTAAGCATATGGACCATCTGCCTTGCATATAACCTCCAAGTGTTTTAAGAGTTTGTGTTTACTGCAGCGGCTACTGTCTGTGCTTTACCATCTGCGGGTGCAGGCAACCGCAGCTCCATATATGTTCCTTTTCTAGTCATGCTCCTGAGCCACATCTGTAGTCATGTGCTGTGAGTGATGTCTTTTCCCGGATTAGCTAATCTTTGCTTTCTGTAACGGCATGTTTAGTTTCCCATATGTTCTGCGGGCTGCGTTGACATGCCAAATGTTCCATTATTTACAGCGTTCAGGAAACTATTTAGCATATGGCAGCATGTTTTGTTTACAAAGACGGTAGCTTTATAGGCTTGTGCGTGCTATATGAGGAACTGAGCGGTTGAGTGGCTATAAGTGTCAGGGTGGTAAATGCTGAATGGAAAAACACGAGTCGGCACTCCTTTTTCTCAACTATGTCAGCTGTGAGATTTTATACAAAATAGTTCAATTACAGAGTTAAAAGACGCTCCTTCTGCTTCATTCAAGAATCTAAAATCTGTGAATGAAGCTCAGATATCCGAGTGAGCGAGGTGGATTTTATTATTTATGTAACTTATTTAACTGGTCTTATTAGACTTCAGTCCAGCACCCTGCACTGTTCAAACAGCCTGGCACAGTAACAAAGGTTGCAGTACTGTAACCCCAGTTCTATTACTTCATGGATAATACTCTCCTCCAGTCAGGAGCATGCATATGATACTGTCAGCTTTTCCTACACCGTCTCCAGTGGGTGGCGTATAAGCGACAGGGCCCCTAGGTAGAGGGGTCCGCCTGAGCTAATAGAACAAGGGTCACAATATCGTAACTGTAATTCTGTCCCTCTGCTGGACCCAATGCGGACAGTGAGTGGAGCCTGATGAATGAACACCCTGTCACGACATAACGCTAACACAGCCACACTGATCCTGACCGGCTAAAGGTTGGTCGCTGCAACGTGCCTACGTCTTTACAACCCTAGGCCGCTGCAGTGCAGAAGTAGGGCGCCCCAGCCAACCCAGGTAGTACACAAATGAACTGGGTAGAGGACAAACAAAAAACACCCTGCCACCACATTTCCTGTGTCATCAAGAAGCACGGAAACATGTAGGTAGTGATCAGTGGGCATTCGCCACGGCTGAATGGAAAAAGGATTAGCTGACAGTGTTAACATATGCGGGCAGGCACATCCTGATTGTCTAGGTAAGTTTATGCAAATTTAAGTGGGCAAATGTGTGCTCATGATTCGGAGGAGAGTCAAGTAGAGGGCGGAGCCCGTGAGATAGACCCGCAGTATACTTCTCCTCATGTAGGGGCAGTACTGGATGGTGCACGTTTATAGGGATTTACATGAGCCTGGTATTAGATTTGTAAAAAAATGGTATAATTTAAAATATGAACGTAAAACCTAACCGAAATAAGGCAGACACATTTTTTGTTTGGAGGCTGGAGTCATCCAGCTTTCCGCTATTTGCCTACCTACCGCTGCTTTAGGCAATGGTCAACCCTGAGCTGTGTTCAGGCCCTTTGCTTTGTCTTGTCTGCCATACAGACACACCCAAAAGCTGCATTTGTGTGTACTCCAGCTTTTGCATCTGTGGGTCCAGTATGACAAAGTGGAAAACATCTGTATTGCAATCTTCTGTTATGTCCTAAATGTGAACAGTGTCAGTATACTATTTTTCTTACTTTTATTCATCTCTTTCCATCAACACAGGAATTGGCTGAAGCACGCGAGACACCCTCCTACCTCCACCGCCATCAGCACTTGAGGGCTGCTCTGCAGATGGGAGGTCACCAACCAGTCGTCTGTTTCGCCCAGATGCACTATCTGCCCGCCGCCCTCATCTAAGATGGCTGTCCGAGGCCTTCTCCTGCATCCCAACAGTCTGGAGCAGAGCTGCGCGCTACCATGGTGATCATTTTCTTGAAAACACTGGAAAAGAAGAAGGGTGTCGATGATGTAAGGTCCAAGAGCACCGAGAGACGGCTGGTGAGAGAAACTTAACCTTTTGGGCTGAAACACGAAGCAAACGAGTTGTTTACAATTGTTACAGTTAAGGATCTGCACAGTTTGACATGTTGGGCCGCAGTCAGCAAAATGAACGGATCAGTGGTTATATTACATCAGTACATGGCCACACGCCAGAGATGCTACACTTAGTCACGTATACTCAGTTGCCCAATGTGTCTAAGAACATCAAACCATAATCTTGTAGTGTGTTTGTGGTAGAGCACTGCAGGGATGACATTTGGTGTAAGACAGCCCAGAAGTTAACATAGTCCTGGACAAAAAGCCAATGGGATTTGTGCAGAGGCAAAAAGTTTATGATACATTAGTACATTTTGTTCAGCAAGATAATCTCAACAAATAGAGACCACTTTTATGAGTTTTGAAGCGTAAACGCAATCACCAGAAGTGAAAAGCTGACATTAGGCTATTAATGAACTACACCACAGTCACATGACTTCAATGTCACCACCACAATGAGGCTGTAACATAAATTTTTTTATAATACCTAAATACCAGATGCCAGGATGGTGCCTATTCATCCAAATGGAGTTGCTTGCCTGGCACATTCTAACTTTCAGGTTTACTCCCACATTATGTGGCCTACTTAATATCCACATTAATGTTTCTCCCACTGGCCCTGCCCAATGGTTTCCGCTTAACTCATAGACTTTACATTGTGATGACATCACAGATTTTTTAAACTGCTCTTCAGGGCTCCAGGAAAGTTTTCCAAATATAAAAATCACAATAGAAAGAGACATGATTGACCTTGTTTGCAGTTTGTGGCATCCTGGCAGCAGTTTTACAGATGTTTCTTTTATAATGGTGACCTATGGGGAAAATGCTTTTTGGGCTATAGGGGATTTTTTCGCTTTTTCGTTCCGGGGGGGCTGGGCTGTAAAGCTGTGTTCAGCATATCTAGCCTTATATAGCTCAGTCCAAAGTTAAGTTAAGTTCAAAATCCATTTTTACAGCTTTTATGCTGAGTATTTAACACTTGATGAACAGGAAATGAAACAAGATATTGTGGTTCAAGAAGGAGTTAGTTTACAATCTTAATTTGCTGCTTATAATGTTAGCATGTGTACATACAGGATGTTGACATGTAAATTTGAAGATTTTGGAGGCTTATTTTTAAGTATTGACAGGAAAGTCAGCACAAAAACTGAAACAGGAGAAACACTGTAGCTAAGACATGCTAAACAGGCCCCAGACCTGCAGACTGTTGACAAATTAAAGTGAAAACCTGAAGAATTGAGTAAAGATTATTATATTTTCTTTTCCACTTACGCCTTTGTTTAGGTTTAGGTCACCCATCAAGCATGTCTTAAAATAAAATAAGAAGTATCTACTCTCTCACCACTCAAAGCTCTAACTCTCCCCGCTGTTATCTCTTTGCCGCTATAAAAACTTTATAAATCTTTCATCTCTACAAAATCTGAACAGTCTTTAAACCTCTCAGATGGGGCTGTATCAGAATAAAAACTCAAATTAACATGAAGATTTCTTTAGTATGAAAAGTCCAGGAATCATTGAGGTGATTGATTTTAGCAGGCAGGCCAACAAGCCTTCCACATGGGTTTCTCTTTTTTCCTCCTACCTTGAGAGCTTAATTAGGTTTTAACATCTTGTCTCCACTATTAGATCTTGGCTGTAAACTAATCAGTCAGTTTAGGTGTTTGTTGAGCGACCCTGATATTACCTCTCACTCATGAGTTGACCGTGTTAAAGGCCTGAGGCTTCAGTGTACTAACTGTTTCATTTAATGATCTTCCGTAACACAATACCCTGTGTTTTGTATTCTGAGCCTTGTATCTCAGAAAACATTTTTTGTTGTGGTGATAACCTCAAGGTGAGTCAGAGAGTAGTCATGGCTTTTTCCTTTTGTCCTTTGTGCAGTCAGCCACCACCCTGTTGCAAGAAGCGAGCTGTGAGAGAGGATAGGTGTCTGATTAGAAGATAGGCGTGTGGAGACAAAACTGTTTCATACTCCCTAAATAACATTTAGTAGGGTATAAATAAAGGTGTGGTGTGACGTCTGTTAATGTGGCTCTGTACAGAGTAAAATTAGGTACCATCAGCGCTTTGAGTAAGTTCTGAGCCGACTGTGTGATGAGTTTTGTTCGAGTCTGGCTTTGTGTGCTTAAAAATAACATTGGTGAAGATACTGTAAAACTTCAATTAAAACCCTAGTCCTTTTTACTAGCCCGGTGTGGCTATACATTTTGACAAATAAAAGCCTGTCTCAATTGGACGCCTGGTCTGGTTATCAGACTGTTTGGCTTTTTTTATAGCAGTTCTTTGGATGTATAAAACCTTGCTGTTGGCTACCTCAAATCATGTGTCCATTCTTTGATTACCCTGTAAGTTATTCATATTCCTTTAGTCAGTAAGGGTCCTCAGATCAAAAGAATCAAAAGGGTTTTTCATAAATATTAATCCAAGTTGTGAGGATTGTTTTAACAGGATAAATGGTGTTGTGTTCGTATGGCGGGTGCGGTAATCCTCGAGTGCCATTACTCATTCTATCTCTGATGCGCTGTCTGTCGGAACTAGATCAAATGAATGATTCGTAACTGATATATTATCTGAAGGCTTTTTTAAAGCAGTGGTTCCCAACTAGTCCAGCCACGGGGTCCACAATTCTCCTTAGTGATTAGTTCAAGGTCCACACCGTTTCATGTATTCAGCGTCATACTTGTGTTTGGCCATGTCATTGTGCTAGTTTGCCGTCTCTATCATATAGCTGTCCATTAGTCACTCACTCTGCAGCAGGAAATAATACTTAAAAGTAAAAGCTCAGTATCAGAAATTCACTGTACTTCAAAATAAAGTTTTGTTTTTTACAAACTTGACATGTTTGTGAGTCACTTGTGGTCCAGTCAGAATGGACACCGGACCCACTTTTGGACCAGGACACACCAGTTGGGAACCACTGGTTTAAAGTGTGTTCATGAAAATCCCAAAACATGTCTAGCATGACATGAAATACTGTATGTTATGCTCTATATTATTAATTTAAAACAAGTGATATTCATACTGGTTCAAATAAATAATTTCATTGTATTTACCATCTTTGCTAAGCTACAAGGAGTTTCAAGGCCTGCCCCTATATAGATGCCTGTCCCAAATATAGGCCTGTTAAGTTCAGTGATTTAAGCAAATAATAACCTGGGTTATTATTTGAAGTTTTACGGTATGTGCTTATTGTATTACACATAAAAAAATGCTTTTGAAAGAGCTAGCATAGGCTAACAGTTTGTTTCTTTTGGTCAAAAGTCTTTTGCCAGCCAGCCTTGGCACAGTAGCGGAAGAAGTGTTCAGTGAAATCTCCAACAACTGATTTTTTTTTTAGTGAACTTGTCAGGAGCTATATAAGAATTAATTGTGTAAATGTGTTTCTGTCTACCAGATAAATGTAAGTCAAATACATTTGATATATTGTTAATATAAAGTTATGTCAAAGCTGTATCTGGTTGAGGTGGAGTTACTCTGTTTTATAATGTTGGGTACATTTTCAGCATTGGATCAATTAAACTGTATGTCTCATATTTTATCTGTGCATTATAGTTTTTTATTATCTTAATCTGCAAGGTAATGGTAAAGGATGGAATATATAAAGTAGCATAAAATTCAAAATACTCAACCACAGTGCAGTACCGTACAGTTGCACTGAAGTAAATATACTAAGTTACTTCCACCACTGGACCTACAGGGTTGCTAAACATGCAGAGATGACACTGATCTTATCATTTGATCGTGGTTTGATGGCAAACTTTAACTTTTGTTCCCTACATTTTGATTTATGTCGTGTCTGTCCTTCTGTTTGCCTGTCGTCCACAGCGTGAGCTCCACACCATGAGCAGAGGGACCACCCTCTTCTCCTGTGGAACTGTGGGTGGGTGTTATCTCCATTATCTCATTTATGTCTTTCTGTTTGTCTTTCAGTCTTTGCTTCCTCTTTCATGCAATAAAAATTCCCATCCCTCTGTCCTATGCGTTTACTCAAGATCTGTAGAGTAATAATGGCTGAGGTGGGATCCTTTGTCATAATAACATAATTTGGTAGTGTAATATCGTGATGGATTGCCCCTTTAATCCCTCCATAAGTTGGACCATCAGAGTCAGCGACCCCCACCGCAACCGTCTCATTGTTTATCCACTCGGTCTCTCACTTCTCCCTTTTTCTGTCAGTCACTCATCCCCCTCTCATGACCAGGGTGCACCTGCCTCCACACAACGTTGCACACCCCTCTCATGGGAGTGAACTGTAATTGAATATGCTGTTGCCTATGTCAACAATTTCCCTTTGGCTCTGTTAGTGTTGCAGTAATTACCCACTGTGTTAAAAGACACGCTACTGTAAAGTCAAGCCCCGGCTATCACTCACAAACCTCTTTTTCTCTTCTTTTTTTAAAGGGGTGAGGGTGACGTCACAGGGAGGAGCGCGGCGTATGGTTTCCACTGTTAATGTTGACTTTAACATTGTGTAGCATGTCTTGTTAGTTCAACCGGCACTTTGTCTCTTGTTCTCAAAGGGCGGCCTTTTGAAGTTCATCCCTTTCTCCCTTTTGTCAAGTTGTTTTGCTAACATTCCTGTCAGGTCGTCACTGTAGCCCCCGTGCATTGTTTGTCCTCCCAAAACAATGATTTCCGTCCACCAGTGTGCGCGAGAGCATGCCAAAATTAGAGACAAGCATCCAAGAGGACGGGGTTTTTTGGATCAGCCACGGAGCCTTTTTGCCAAAAGCTTCAATAGATTCACGACTTGACCACTTGGCTTAGCAGCTCGAGCCACTACGGCACTTTACTGTAGGTGTATTATCTCCCACAGCTGTGTGATAGACTCTTTTGTGCAGATGGGAGACAGCTGGCAAGTCATACTGCTTTCCGAAGCATATCCTGCCGACCACTTGACTAGTGGGGGTGACTTGCCAACTCTTTCACTGGCTGATTTTTATCGTAATGTGTAGTTCATGTTTTCGCAGGGCCTGGTTTTGGAAAGTCAGGAGCATGGATACTGCGTGTTTATCTGCTGAATACCTCAAAGCATATTTGTACTGAGGAACAGTCAGATCACTGGTGATCTAGGATTTCTATCATAAACAGAGATAGTTTTCTGTCCACAACCTTGAAAGTAACGGAGACAGGAGCTTGGTTCTAACGCTAATAGTATGGCGCTGTTACATCTTATATCTGAGGTTTCACTTCATGTCCTCGAGCTGTTTATGTGACAAATAATGAAGACATAGTGATCTTGCTGAGCCACGCTGTCGGCCAGTAAACCACCTCATAATAAGCGCTACAAAATTCTCCTTGAAAAAACAACCAACTTCCTCAGTGTCACACTTACAAAACACTGATTGTCTGAAAACACATTCAGAATTGAGTGTTATTTTTGTTCCTTTCATCTTGCTGTCAGCTTTCAGTACAGTTACACATGAGCAGCGCTGGTTTGAACCATGCAGCTGCGGCGTTATTTCCTCCAGGCTTAATCCTGTCATCCATCATGGGATAAATGACTTATGACAAAGTACAATATCATTTTTTTGAAATACATCAAAGCTCGTGATTTTCTGTTGGTTTTTGTGCTTAGCAGTGTGCGACTGCCCTCAGTGATCTCAGGTTTGCAGTCACTGTATCAGTCAGTAATCTGCAGCTTAAACTAACTGCGACTATCCCCTCTTTCCTTAAGCTTTTTCTCTTTGTGTTTCTGTGTTAAGTGTTCCCTCCAGACAGTATTGCCTTTCTTTAAAGCTAGAATTTAGCTGGCGTAATTAATATACTGCAGTAATTATAATTGCATATTATCACTCATAAGATAGACCAAGTTCCCACGGTCGTGAAATTCCTGGAAAAATGATCAAGTTAGAATAAACAGAATGTTTGGATAGTTTTGAATTTGTTTTGGCTATTGTTTATAGCAGTGATTCCCAACTGGTCCAGCCACGGGGTCCAGATTTCTCCTCAGACATTTGTTCATGGTCCACACAGTTTAATGTATTCACCGTCATACTTGTCATTATGCTAGTTTGCCGTCTCTGTTATATAGCTGTCCGTTAGTCACTCACTCTACAGCCGGGAAATGGCACTTCAAAGTAAAAGCTCGGTGCCAGAAATTCACTGTACTTCAAAATAAAGTGTGTTTTTGACAAACTTGACACGTTAGAGAGTCACTTGTGGTCCAGTCAGAATGGACTAGGGACCCACTTTGGAACCACTGGTTTAACCTGTGTTCACAAAAATACCAAAACATGTCTAATGTTACATGAAATATCTATGTTATCTGTATATGACTAATTTAAAATCTACGTCACTAGTATCACATGATACACATTGACTAGATCAGCATCGCGTCATTGCCCATTGCATACGCACTGTCACATCAGGAGAGGAACAGGTTCAGGCAAGGTTGCAAAACAGTTGTTAGTGAAGTCCTTAAATAAACATTTATTTACCAAGGAATAAATGCACACACACACATGTCAAATTGCATTGACATCTTCAGGATCTTTGGTTTTCTATCTGGTTTTATGAAGTACACCTATGTGCCACTCTGGTCTATTAGTGGGGGACATGTAACTAGCGTGTAAAGTTAGCAAGCACTAGTAGTTTGCTCGTCCACAAATGCCTGAGAAGGACATGTTTAATAATGGATGGCTCTATCAATGTGTAGGCCCACCCATTTACAACTGTTAAACTGAAGTAAAGCCACAAATTTAGTAAAATATTGTGGAAAAGTTTTGGAAATCCATTGAGTCAGTTTGTTTGTTTTGAATATTGCAGAGGCAGATAGGTGGCTGGACCTGGGGCAAAGCTGCGCCATCCAGCAGAGAGCTCCCTGCCAGTCTGGTGCCAGTCTGGAGAGCCTGTGGGATGTGATGCCTGAGCCAGGGAGCTGGCACTGGGCCAGGGAGCCTGGCAGCGCCACAGCAATCACCAGTCTGATAAGAGATCTCAGCCTCGGCGAGGGCGGCATGATCACACCTCACACCCACCCCACGTCCACCACTGCTCACTACACCACTACAGCCACCAGCCAAGCTCCGACGGCACCACCGAGCAAACGTCAGTGTCGCTCCCTGTCCTTCTCTGATGAATTCACTGGGTTCCGCTCGTCTTGGAGGCCACAGGGCTCCAGAGTGTGGACAACTGTGGAGAAACGAAGGTGCCACAGTGGAGGAAGTGTGCGAGGAGGAGGGGGTTTCTCCAGCGGTCATTTCCCCACCATGCAACGTAGCTCCAGCTTTAGTTTGCCCTCACGCTCCAACATCCCGTCAGACGGAGCCCTGGACCTGCCATTCTTCAACCAGCGACTGCCTCTCCACCCCCAATTCACTGCCTCTCCAGTCTCCCCTACCTCTCCTTCCTTGCACCATCACCACTCCCGCCATCACCACTTCCTCAGGCCCCTCTCCCTCTCCCACGAGCAGATCAGCCTGCCAGAGCTGCAGAGGGAGGAGGTGTCGGAGGCCAGCTCTCCAGACTCCACCCCAGAATTGGGGAGGCGAGCCAACCTGAGAGCCAGGGGCACGGGGTGTCTCTCTCGGAGCAGGTCCCAGCCGTGCGTGCTAAACGACAAAAAGATTGGTATGAAGCGCAGGAGACCAGAAGATGCCCAGGAGCAGCGGCCCTCCCTGGACTTGGCAAAGATGACTCAGGTTAGCTGGAAATGGTGAACACATGTTGACACGCACAGACAAGCACACGCACTCACATTCGTTTACATGGGTGCTGTTATAATTTGACTCATTTCACAGAGTTTAGTATCAATTTCACTCACTGATTAAACATAAATTGGCATGGGTTTATTTCTAATCTTGCTTTAATGCTGCTAAATGTCCTCTACTGCCTCCAGTTACATCTTGGAACAAACACACTCACCGCACAGACAAACACCTTTTTGTTCTTAGACCAAGGGGAAGTTCAGGAGATCCTCAAACATAACCGGGCCTGTCTGTCTCTGACTCTGATCGGGGACTGGATTAAATCAAGCTGAATTAAGTTTTCTGGGTCGTCGGTCCGAGGCTTCGGGGCTAAGTAATCTCAGGCCTCGCTTCAGCTCAGGGAGTGGTGCTCGCTAAAGAAGCATTCCTCATGTTCGGTCACGCTGCCTAGTGCCACGCTCTAGCAAGCCCGACTCCAGTTTATCATTTCATTTACTCTGTTGGGTAAACAGCCCGGTCGTAGGTTGGACCCCTCACTGTCCATTTGCTTCCTCTCCGCAACTTCCATCTTTCATTCCCTGTGCTGCTTCATCTCTGTTTTTGCCCTCTGTCTTCTATCAGGCAATCAAATGTGATTAATAGTGGGGATAGCTTGAATGCACGGAGCTCCAAATTGCTCTCCCCACGACAAGAGTTTGTTTGTTCTTATTTAAGGTCAGAGGAAGCAGTGGAGCAGCCGGAGAGTATAAATGACCCCCAGACAAACCAGACCCTAAAATAGCCCCGTGGAAGTATTTTAATGACATGTACTGTTTTGATGCTTGGCAGCGCTGTAATGTTTTTACAGAGCCCAGAAAGATGTTGATTTTTCACATCCTGTTTCATTATTCATTCGAATGCTGCATAGAATCTATAGCAGCAGCAACAGCAGGCACTGACACCAACCTGTTGTCAGACTCCTGTATTTTCCTGCTCTCCTGCACTCATATCATTCATATGACATACTAGACCCGTCCTTCATCGTAACTCCTGTCACGGAAATATTGTCCCTTTCCTGTTCTCTTATTAGAAAGTGCCATCAGTGTATCCCTCTGCCCCTCCCTTCCTTTTCCCAAAGATTTGTGTTCCCAGCCAGTCACCCTCAGGACCCAGCCAGGGTTGGATCAACAAGGCTTTGGTAATGGAGCCTAGCGAGCATGTTTCCTCTAGTCATGCCAGCCGCTAAGAGGGGAAAATCAAGCACGATGATCACACATATACACACACACACAGATACACAAGCGCACACATGGAGTCAGTTTTACGTTACCTCTGGTTGCAGCAATGCAGGAGCACACCTCTGCTGCAGACGGCTGCAGAGGCAGCCTCCCTTCTGAGCAGTTAACAGGCAGAGCCATTGTTTCTCACCTCAGACTTGAGTGATTGCGTGTGCTTATTACTGTTGAAAGCACTCAGGTTGTGCAGGTTACATGAATCATTTCAGAATCTACTGTTACCGCTGTTTACTTTCTCACTCTGTTGCATGCCTGGAGTTAGGAAAGCAAGCAGCAACACAGCATATGCAGCATAATTTACAACACATTTACTCTCTCCCTTCTCTTTCTCCTTCGCTTCTCAGACTTAACTTGATGTTTTCTTGTCAAAAACCAGGCTGCATTTAGTTTATCTGGGAACCTAAACAAGCCGGGCTGCACTGTGTCATGCTGAATTTAATAACTCCCTGAAGAAAATTGAAGATTCTCGTAGTTGTCATAGGTTAAAGAGGTGTTTTGTCCCAGTGAGAGCCAATGGGAAAGCTCTAGTAGCTGGCAAACTGTCTGGAAAAGGAAGTGATAATGTGGAAATGTGGTGCTGGTTACAACCTGTGTCTGTTTACCGTCAGGGAACAGATGAGATTTCACCGCCTCTGATGGGAATTTGGTTCTTTGCGTGATTTGTGGAAGGGATCTGTACCTGCAGTTACAGACGGTCAGAACCACATTTCTGGCATTGTTTTCCCTTCAGCTATTTTGTGGCAAACTTGATGTGTAAACTGACCGCTGACAGTCCATGTGATTTAGGTGACGCTCTTTCTCCTTTTCCACTCCCCAGCTAAAGAGACGTCCTACTTGGCCCTGCCTTAGGGTGCAAATTAAGAGTTATTACTTCTTGTCACACCTACACACACACTTGACACCATGCTTCATCCATTTTATAGGTGTGTGTGGATGAGTAACACAGTCCACATGAAGAAAAACAAAAGTAGTTCATGCACATTTGTCACAGCAAACTGTTGATGCACCTGAAGGAGAGTCTTGACTCCGAGGCACAGATGTGTTTGCTTTTTAATTGGCTGGACTATCCAAGTGCAGATGGTTGTTGTAAAGTCTGCTGGACGTTCAGGGAGGGGGGTTAAGGATTGCGAGGGTCAACATATTACAAGTCCCTCGGGTGTGTTGTCAGTGGAACATGGTGTAATTTGGCCCCTGAGTTCCTCAACCACGTCAATGAAGGCGGGTGTGAATTCTGGGGATGCATGTCATGCTAATGGGCTATAGCTTGACTACCGTAGGGATTTACGTGCGACCACCCCCAAAATTCCTTGAATGTCCCCCCCGTCAGGCGCGTATATCAGTTCACTCCTCTATCCGCTGCCTTGTTTTTATCCATGACTGCCCTTTCACCTTGGCCCTTCATTGTTTTTTTCATAGTGGGTGTAGCGAGCTGTCACACAGGGAATGTTATCTCTTGATTCTAGGTCACTTTGCTGAATGATTGTTGACGCAGCTCACACTTTGCTTTAGAGGAAATGGCCCGTGTGAGGCCACTTTCATTCAGATGGTTTTATGCGTGTGTCATCTTTGCAGCTCCAGTTGACAACTCGAGTTGTGCCTTTTGAAGAGAAATTACAGGCTATCTTTGGCCTTGCTGTGTTAGCAGTAGAGGTGGTAAAAGAGGGGCATGTGGAGCCAATGCTTGAACGTGTGTGTGTGCAGGTTGCCTGTGCATTTAGGAGAGAAATGGCAATGTGAAGAAAGGGGCTATTATTTCTGCAGGGAAGCTGGCGGACAAACTCCTCACTCTTCTCTATTAATATCTTATGGCTGGCCCAAGTTCGAGCCACTCTGCTCTTCCCCTCCTCTCTCTGTCTCTACCCATTCCTGGGATGGCAGACATGGCGATCATAGCAGACCGTCAAGCCCCGCAGGCTCCATGGGAACACCTAGGTGGGCGTCTTGAGGTGCGGCACTCATCGTGTATAATGACATGTTGTGACTTGTCCTGAAGGTGCACTGTATAGCATCACCTAACAGCAGTCACCACCGCTCATTCCACCTTTGATCCAACTTAACATATTTAACATTTTTCACCTGACTTGTAGGTATTTGCACCTATCTGCCGTGCATTCTCTCTGCGGTACAGCGAATACCAGACAAATACACGCAGACCAAAGCAAAGGCAGATGCAGACAGTGACACACATAATTGATGCAGAGGTGTGCGAGCATGTGGTCTGGCTGTCAGGAATGAGTTAAGTTCTCCTGTCTTTGCTCGCACCTCTGCCCTCTCTTTTGTTTTACAGTTGTTTGCTGTTGGAGGTCTGTTTGCCTGTCTTCCTCACAGCCGTTTGTGGCTGGATGTTGTTTATCTGGCCCTAATTTCAGCACGCAGCTAATCCAAAGAAATATACTCATATTCTGAATCTGTAAATACAGTGCATTGTGAAGTACCTGTGTTTTTTTTTTTGTGTGTGTGTGTGTGTGTGTGTGTGTGTGTGTGTGTGTGTCCAACCCTCTGTGTGTATGTGCTTTTTGTGTGTGTGTGTGTTTCAAGTTCACAGCAGGACCTTTGCCAGAGAACATAGCAGGGTGTTGTTTGTTGTTTGCCCTAATTATCAGGAGGATATTTGCCTAACCTCTTGGCTTGTGCATGTGCTTCTCCCTCAGCAGCTGCTTTTCAATCCCCATGTTGCAACTGTAGATAATGTCATTACAGTGGAAGTTCTGCTTGTGTTGCATGTAGTTTGGAATAATGGATGAAGTCTGCCAGAATATCAGTAATGTATCTAAAATAGTGTTTTATTTCTTAATTTTGGTGAATATCTTGAAAAATAAAGTAAAAAGTAGGCCATCTGTTACAGAGAGGATTTTCATTCGATCCAATCTAAGGCCAGCAATCATAAGTTTAGCGTCACCATGTCTGACCACATTTTTTAAGTCTTCTGTCTTTTTATTAAAACAATGTGACCTCATGAATCCTCTCAGTTCAGTTTGTTTGCCCGTGTTGTAAACAGATACAAGAGTTGCTCTTCTTCTTTTGCACTTCTGGTGTGTTTGCTGCCCCCAGAGGTTGAAACATCTTGAACTAAAATATATAAGGAAGCACTCCACAGACTTTTGGCTGGAGACTTTAAAAAAACAAACAAACAGCCTGCATTACAAACAGAAGGTGTTGGGTTTGAAAGAAATGGGTGGTTAAAAAAGAAAGGAGGGTTTAATTAAAGGTATACTATGCAGGAATTGTCCGTTATTGTATACTGCTTGTATGCACACAGCAAGTTACTGTACTATTGTGTGAAGTAGGAACGTGACATGTGTTGCAATGGAAAAGCCAATTCTTTCGCAGGCCATCTTAGCTAACCATGGCACCTTTCTTTCCGACAGGCCAGTTTTGCATCATCCCCACATTGCTCAGTGCTCAACAGCTAAAGTGAAAGTGAACGCCAACCCCAGATTCATTCTCATTTTGTTACAGGTTCATCCGCTCGGTGTTTCACTTGGCCGTCTTTGCGTTTTTTTTTTCAGCATTTTCCTCTGCGATTTTTATAGCTTCTCAGATGCGCGTAGCTACAACCTGGCTGCTACATTTTTAGAAAGTCCCAGCTGGTGGGCTACAAGTCTAAAATATCCCAATCATTGCAAAATAAGAAAGAGGGCAGCGTCTCTGCAGATAGATACATGGCCTCACACTTTTAGTGGGTCATAGATGATGATTGAGAGGGATAACTTTTGTGTGAGTCTATACATTGGTTTTTAGGAAAATCCTGCATTGTAGACCTTTCAGTGGTGTTTTGTAGCTTCATACTACTAGTGACTAAAATCAGGATATGGAGGTATCTCTTGCTTCTTTTTTAAATGTTTATTTGGAGTCCCTCAACCTAATGGAATCGTATTGCTTAATAGCTGGAGTGCCCCTTTAAAGATGCAGTTTGTAGTTTATAAAAATACTTTTTGTCATATTTACTTTAGCTGTCACTTCATCCACTCAGTAGTCAGTCCCTCCAGGATGTTGAGATTGATACATGTAACGTAAATTCAGTTAGGGATGCAAGACAACATCAGTACGTCATTGGTATCAGCCAAAATGGGCTTTAAAATGAACTATCACTAAAATTAAAGAAGTGGAAATATTGATATCTGTATCGTTTATAGGCCAAATGAGTTGTTGCATATTGGATATTGGCAAAAAAATCCAACGTGGTGCATCCCTAAATTCAGCCAATCTGCACAATGTTACATTTTTGTCCAATCACCACAACTTTAATGCAAATTTAACTTTTTATAATGGGTAAAATCTGATTTCATTGTTGAACTGCTCGCAGCATAATGACACACTCTCTCTCTTTCTCGAGAATGGCATCCCCTATCCCCCTTACCATCACAAACAGATTTTAATTATGTGCAATTTTTCAGAAAACCTGCCGTGTAATCAGGCATTTCATGCAGCAGCAATCCCAAAAACAGCCCGCTTAATCCTGGAGGGACAGAGCAGTACATGAGACAGCTAGTCCTTGAAAAAAATCAAATGTTACTGCATTGCCTGTTTCTCACCTCAGATGTTTTTAGAATCATATTTTAGTGCATCACGCTCCAGCCGGTGGACAACTGTTTCCAACATGGCAGTCGGCTGCAAACGTTCTCATTTTACAGCTAAACAGTACACTAAAATATGTTTCTAAAAATATTTGAGGGGAGAAATAGGCAATGAAGTTACAGAATCTTGACTCATATTTGATGACCGTGTCTAGTTTGACAGTTTGACAGCAGTTCATGACTGGCCGCTGCATCAGAGACTCCTCAGCCCTGATTGGTTGTTTTTGTTTACTATGGTAGATTCTAGCAAATGCAATGAGAAGCAACACCAGGAGGCAGAGGAGCATGATTTTAACTGAAGCTTTAAGGATTACAACTTTAATGTGATAATTTTATTTTAGTCAGTAAAAGATTAGATTAAGTAACCCAGCTCCTAGTTATGGGAGTGGGTTATGAGAGACATGACCTCACGAGAGTAGAGAGCCAACACGTGAGTGGTAATGGTGAATATATGCGTGTGTGTGTGTGTGTGTGTGTGGGTGTGTGTGTGTGTGTGTGTGTGTGTGTGTGTATGTATTTCATCTGGGTGGGGGTGTGCTCAAGTGAAAGAAAAAAAAAAGCTGGGTACACAGCAGAAATCTAACCCTGCTCCCCCAACCTAAATTGCCACACCCACCCAAATCCCAGTCGGCCTTGGTGGATTTTATAGAAAGCATATTGTGGAGAAGCCGCCTCTCCCCCTCCTTTCTCCCTTTCCTCTCGTCTCCTCCTCTGCTGTGATAATTAGTAGTGGGGTAATACCGGGGGTTGAACAGAGAGAGCAAGGGCCCAGAAATCCCCTTTTCCACTCCAGTGGGGTAACTACAGTGAAAGGCCTCCTCCTCCTCCACACATGAGCACCTCAAGCGTTTGCAGATGAGGTTTCCTGCGACTGAGCAGCTTACATGTGAAGTTAATCCAGGAAAAGTGAAGGAACCTTTAACTCAGACAGACAAAATCCTGCGTTATAGTTTTCTCTTGGGCTGTGCTAAATCAGGCCAGGGATAAAAAAAAAAAGTAAGCCTACTAAAGCAAGACTTAAGAAAGGGAGACTCCCAGCTCATTGTAACAGGAAAGGCAATGTCCTAACACACTAGGGAACATTAGAGGTGTCCATCATGTAAGCCGAGGCTCTATAGAGAAAACCTCATCTCTATTCACCTCCATGCCTCCAACATCTGCTGCTGGGGCACTCCAGAGATCATTAACCCCTTCACTGCGCTGCACGGCTGCATTTCTTTGTTGCAGAGAGGAATTCAGAGAGCATGAAAGACAACTTCTTAGTGAATTAAATCTCTCGGAGGTCAAGTGTTAGGAGCAAAAACGAAGGCAGTCGTTCACATCCAGATTCTCCCAGACTCTCCAGAGAGCATGGAGCTACAAAACATAGTAACCACTACACAAGTTTGGGTTCCCAGTATGTGTTTCACAGTGGCTTCCAATAGGCCTGGAGCACAGTGTGAAACAAGATACCTTTTTGGTTTGCAACTCCTCTCAGTGTTTTGTGTGTTATTTTTGAACCCAGGAGGTTTTGTGTACATTCTCCGATGGCTTGTGTGTGCACTCGTGTTTACATGTTCACATGCCGTCGATGAAAGGGAACGCCAGCTTTTGGCAGCCTGAACTGAAACCCAATTTGACATTCTGGAAAACCCTGAGCTCGAATTCCCCCCTGACAAACCCCTCTACTTTTACAGCACTCATTAGAGCAGCGAAGCCAGACTATGAACACGAGCTGAGGTGCACAAACTAACATCTATGTTTTCTATTTGTGTCCTCTATACAGAAACTTCAAACTTTTCAGAGCCTGAGCTGTCCCGGATTCTCCGCCACCGACGGCTGCCAGTCAGCCCTGCCCCCTCCCACCTCCGACACCTCCGGCCAACTAGAATCAGACTTCACTGCTGTGTCCGAGCTGGGACTGGAGTCCCGGCAGGAAGCGGCGGGAGACGACGAGGAAGAGGATTCATCCTACGAGGAGCTGGATAGCGACTCGGCTTGTAGCATGGACTCGCGGCCCGGCTCTCCTGTGGGCATCGTGGGTGGCAAACGCACCCTCTGGAAGGGTGATTGCGGGACACAGAGGGACATTTTCCAGCTGGGGGGAGAGCTGGATCTTGACCAGATTGAGAGAAACTGAACATTTTATAGGAGATTTTAAAAGACTGTGTCTGGAAAGTTATTGGACATTGATGATGTACGAAGAGATGGGCTGTGGGAGAAAGAGTGGAGGAGTTTGAAAGGGAAGGACAAGGAAAGTGATACAGATGATGGATTAAGTATGTGGTTACCAGCTGCCTTTTAACGACACATTTGCCTTGAACGTTCGTACTGTTTGAATCAAGAAACAGTGACCTTAGTTGTTTTTTCATTGGGTTTTCAGCTTAACTCAGGAGTAGGAAAGTGAGGGTTAGTCTTAAAAAAAACTCTCAGCCCCTACTGTCTTTTCAACCTGATGATCTTTCCAAAGTCAGCTAACCTTAGGTTTGTAGTACTGTAGCAGTAGCTGGGCTCTCCTGTATTTAGCTCAAGTTTTTTTTAATACTCAGAGAAAGTCAAGGCATCGAGGATGAGGTGGAACAGGGAGGGGTAAACAACAGAAGGAAGCACCTTCTCACAGACTTACCCTTGACCTTCATCGTTATCTTTGGTGCACACATGAAATCTGATTTTGTTTTGCTGAATGTAGGCTCAATAAGCTTTACGAGGAGTTCGGAAAATGACAGTGCCTTCCTTTGGATGCTTGCTCTCCCGGTTCTCCACCTTTTTGAATTTTTTTTTTTTTTTGTAGTTTCTTAATATGCAAAATTGTATATTTGAATTAAACACTGAATCTCAAGTTTTCAGTCCTAATATCAATGTATATTTTTCTAAGTAACTGTGTTTTTTTTATGAGCTGTTTGTGAAGGAGCAAGAATACGAGGCCTTTCTTCTAACAGAACGGACATGAAATAAATTTACAACCTGCACTCATACGTCTGGTTTAATTTCGGCTTATTAATGAACGCTTTGTGCTTTTAAGCGAGATTTGTGTTTCACTTTGTCAGATCAAAGTTTTGAACGAGCTGCAAAGTTTCCAGGTACTCTTCAGAAGTCGTGCTCGCTCCCCCATGCTCACTTCCTGCGTCACATTTCAGAGCCATTTTACTGAAGCTCACTCATTCAAACTTCATTGTTTTGATGTCTATAAATGCATTTTTGATGTCCTTTTTGTTTCAGGGGCAAATTGTCTTTTTACAGCGCTTGAATACAGCAAGTTAGGTAAACATCTGTGTAATACCTACCAGCCCCAAACAAAATGGCAGGAAGTCTAGACATGGAATATCCCTGGCCTGTAACCCAGCAGTGACCAGAGGAGGTGATGTCAGGAGAAAATGTCCCGGGATCTGTGCCGCAGACAGACAGAAAAGAGCGTTCCTCCCTGGGATTTCCGATCATGTCTCTCTTATGTCTGTCCAAGTCGCTAAAACAAACTCAATGCACCTGCCACCTTTTATAAGACCTACTTCTTAAGGGGTCTCGCTCTTTAAACAGCTTTAAAAGTTTGTGTCGTCACCACAATTGGCCACCGGGGAGGCTGATGGCTGACATAAAGTGATAGGACAGATTGTTTTTCCAACATGGGGAGGAAAGCCCTGGCTGCATAACAGTGTTTACGTCCAAAAACAGGATGTTCCAGCCAGTTGCAGCTTTTCCTTCGATCATAGCCTTGAAGGAGGGTGAACTCCGGCATCTTAACCCTGAGGTGTTTGCTTACATAAACGTACAAGTGCAGCACACATGCTAATTCAAATAGATAGTGTATATGCACAAGACTTGTCACCTTTTTCATGCCCTCTATGTGAGAGTTTGTCTCTCTATCTCTAGATGTTGTATGAATAGGAATGAGTTGATGAAAGGAAGGACACAGAGCTAAAGTGTAGAGGATGGAAAACAAAAACCGGCTCAAACATCTGTTCACACCTCACTTCTTTAACTTGACACAAAAAGGCTGGAAACAAAATCCCGTTGCCATGAACCGCAGTCTGGTTTCTCGCTGCTCCCAAAGGTCAGTGAACCACACAAACACACACACACGCAGGTTTCCTCTCTGACAGGAAGTGGCGGGCTACGCTGGGGAGAGAGTTAATATCTGAGGTAAAAGCGCTATAAATAGGGAGCATTGTATTTGTGGCTGGCAAATGTAGACACTGGAGAGAGGGAGACAGGAAAGCGGACACGTTACACAAATTTACAGCGCCCCGGACTGCGAGGCCTCGATTACATGTGAGAAAACATTGGCTGCGTTTTCAAAGAAAGCTGTGTTTTACGCAGTCAGCAAAAATCACTTGAACTATTCTGTGAGAACTTCAGAGGAGGTCAGAAGAGTGACATCACTTTTCCTCGGCCTTTTGAGGCGTAATCGGGTGTTAATGTCCAGCTGAGTGTAAATCATGCCTGCATCTGAGCTTTAGAGGAATGTTTCTTTGGGAATGCAGATAGTTTTAAGGTCTCTAAGCCCCCTCTGGTTGAACTTATGAGTGTATTTATATAATATGGGTAGTCAAAAATAGAGCAACAGGGGAGATGAGACATTGTATATACTGTATGTGAGCCTCAGAAGAGCAAACACAGAGCCACAGGAAGAAAAAAACAGCACACATGTATGTAGTAAGTTTTGTTTTGAGTGTCAACAAGATCATTTTTTTCAAATGGGTCTGTCTCACATTAGGCCATGTTGATTGACATGAACACTCCCCTTGTGTGTGCAGTATTTTCTTCTCTGCTGCTGTTGTGTGCACCTGTGCAATCATTCCTTTGTTAGTTGATACTTCACTCATTTACCATTATACTGTCTTTTGTTTTAATGTGCGTGTGGTCATGCATGAGGATGAGGATGTTGCAAAGAAATGCATAATGTTACGTAATGGCAAATAATGTCTTTGCAATCATGGATGGATTATTGAACGGGCCTAGAGGGCATGGGCACAGGGGCCATAAGTGTCAAGGGACCCCCTTGACCTTCACCTGCAAAGTGTCACTCAAATATAAACAAGAAGAGACTCAAAATAACCAGAGACACAAAGAGACCACAAAGGAATATAGAGGAACTGCAAACAGTCACAAAATAATTACAAAAATGAGCAAAACAACCACAAAGACACACAAAATGACCAAAGAAGACACAAATGCCCCGTTTCCACCAAGCTGTACGGTACAGTTCAGTTCACTTCAGTAAGCGTCTTTTTTGTTTCCACTGTGAAAAGTTGTGGATGGTACCAATTTTTGGTCCCCCCTCTGTTGGGGTACCTAGCACACAGATCTGGTACTAAAAGGTGGAGCTGTGAACACTGCAGTCTGTTGATTGGTCAATAGGACGGTCACATAACAGTAAACTATAACTATAAAGTGAAAGGATGTTTTGCTGCCTCATGCAGCAGCTGGAGTCTGAGAAAAAAAAACTTAATTCACTGGGCCGACTGCCGGCAACTTTTAAGGTGAAACATCAATGCATGAGTTGACGACATGAATCCATCAACACACCTTAAATTTCAATATGACAACTCTGACCATTACTTTAGTTTTTATTGTCTCTCTTGGATGTCATACACTTTTAGTAATGAGTGGATCTTCAGGTGTTCATATTAATTTCGACTGGATTTTGTAAACTGCGTAAATTCTAATCCGCTTACCCGAGAAGGACAACATTTTTTGCATATCTATGCCCAGGGTGCCGATTCTCTCATAATCAGCCCTTTTTGGTAATACATATATTTAGAAGTAGCCTATATAAGTGATACACTGACACTTGGCTTTCCGCTGTGATAATACAGTAGTTGCTATCAGGGAGTTTGTGTAGAAGTTTTGTAAAGGATCAGAGATAACAATAATTAAATGTATGTGAATAAACAGCATGTTATATATACACTGTGTAATGACTGAATGAACAATTAAAGGAAGCAACAGAATAAACAACAGAGACAGAAAGTCAGTTGAAAAACAAAATGACAATTAGACTGAAAGTTGCTCTTAAGTACAGACATCACTTCTTTGTTCAGGAGACCAAATGCTGAAAGCTGCTCCTCCACTTTACTGATAGTACATCTTGTGCTTTCCGATGGTCAAATTAATCTTCCTGTCCTCGGACAGCTGTGTTTATCTGGATCTACATGTGTACTTGTTAGTGGGTACGTGTGTTAGCAGACACCTTTAGACAGGTGGCCGGCAGTGTCACATGTTACAGATTGACTCTCCACTCAGAGGTGACAGAGTGCAACCCAACACTTTATCACTATGGTTCCCATGAATGCTTCGCCCCTCTGCTCCTGCATCTCTGTGTGATTTACATCTCCATAACACGCTGTAATGACTGGTTTTGTTGTATGCCAGCCACCCAAGAGCACCTGGAAATCCCTGAAGTACAACCCTGGCTTCTTTTTCCCTCAAATGAGTCTGACATTACATAAGTAGGTCACATATGTTAAAGCCACTATGGAGGAAAAGCTCACATATCATGACGAGTTATTCCAGCAGGAATCAGACACTGAATCTCATAATGACTTCTAATCTCACGAGGAGTTTACAAAGGATTTCACAGGCGCATAAACAATCCAAAAACAATAATAGTTACAGTCATTATGTTATAATGGTGCAAATAGGGATAAATCAGTATCATTAATTACTGTACTTATGATGCAAAATGTCTCCACAGAGAGTTTTCCTCGCAGCTGCCAGTTAGAGGAGAAAAGAGCAAGATAGCGACGGTCACCTGAACTGTACATGTTGTCGAAATGACAGAAAAAAACCTCCAGCAAACCCAGAATTCAAGTCACACTGCTGCTCGTAAATCCGGCTCGGTTTATAGGGAGCAGATGGCAACATTGTTTGGTGTTGATGTGCTTTGCGGTGTTCACAGCAACTCATTCAAATCAAGCATTTCTCAAAGGACTGATGCTGCCAGCCCTGCTAAGTATACTCTCCTATTACAAGAAAAAGGAGTGTCATAGGGGCCACAGACTAGTTGACAACGCATATGCTGCCAAGCATTTATTCCATTTTGGAAATGTGTTGCCATGCCACCCAAACATTTCCCATTCTGTGAGCTGCAACCGGGCGTATGATAGAATATGAGAGAGAGAGGAAAGTGGGAGTGGGGCAGTTGTACTCGGTGGAAGGACACGTGCTGAGATGGAGGAAACACATGCCCCCCCCCCCCCCCCCCCCCCCCCCCCCCCCCCCCACCACCACCACCACCACCACCACCACCACCACCACCACCACCTTTTTTTTCTATGAATCTTTTTTCTTTTGTGAGCAAAAGGGTAGCACACACAGGAGACTGCCTGTTGACTTGCTGCATACACAGCGATGACTGAGTGCCAAACAATGGGGGACTGAAATAGACATGTTGTTGCAGCGGCTGGTCCACATCCATCCATCACACCAGTCACATCTGGGTCGACTAGTGCTGCCTTCCTCCTGGTCCGAATCCAGAGTGGATGAAGCTCGTGAATCAAGAAAAAAGTTTAACAATGTGGTCAGTGAATATCTGCAGGAAATCATTTGTGTGTCTTGCAACAAATACACACCTAATCACCATTACACAGCAGCTTCATTTGCCTGCAGCAACTCAAATAACCCTTTCCATAAAATTGCAATCCGCCTAGCACACAGGGTTAAATCCCTGGAACATGCAAAAGCAGTGCAAACAGATCTGTATCACCGCTCTGCATAAAAAGCCTTCGTTTATAATCTGGCCTCAGGTCAGCTGCGCTGTCAGTTTAAATCTCTGATGTTTGTTTTCCTCGTGATGTGAGTGACCAAAGCAGACGGGGTTGAGTCAGGACACTACAGTTGTAATCAAACTGAAATTAGCCGTTACTATCAGAGAACAGCCAGCGCAGCTGCAGCCTGCCCGCTTACCTTTGACCTTGGGCATAAAGGTAGTGGTGGGGGGTTGTCATTTCAGGAGCCTCGCCTCGGTCATGGCTAATCGAGGCTGAATTGGTGCGACTACCACCTGGGGTGATAATGGATGTGACGTGACCCCTGGTTTGACAACATCATTTGATTTAACACACTGTTTGTTATGTAATGCTTTTTTTAAATTTTGAGTTTTAGTGATTGCGGGGTTGTCTCCATGATATCGGATGAACAGTTTTTATTGGGTAGACAGAGGAGGAAAAAAAATTCAAAGTCAGTTGTTGTCAGTTGGGACAGACACCTGGCTATTTTCATTTTATCACTGCAACTAACACTTGACCTCTGACCTTTACAACCTGCACCTGCTTCCTGAGCAACTTTGAACTCTGAGATGAAGTGAATCACAAAAACAAACTAAATCACAAATGACTGCACATGTCAGGGTGATGATAGGTGATTATAAATATCTAAGATTTTGTACATTTTACACTTATATTCATTCATTCAGGGGTCGCAGGGCTGACACATAGAGGCCATGTTTACATGAAAAGATCCACTGAAAACAGAATCGTTTCTCATTTTCGTTTTGAAAAAAATACTGCGTTTAGACGACAACGTTTTGATAAAAATCAATTTTGAAACAAAAATGACCAAAAACGCTGCAGTATACATGCCAGGCCAGTAGTTGGCGGTGTGACTTTGCAACGAAAGAACACACACCTGCGCACATACAATTCCTTCTACAGAGCGGTGATGTATAAACAAACAAAATGGCAACCGCACGAATGTTCATCTGGACGGACAGTGAGGTGGAGTTGCTACAGTACATCTACATGATGGAGAGGCGTTGATAAATTCAGTAGGGTGAGCAGCACAAACAGAGCTCGGGAGTCTGCCATTGTTGTAATGGTCGACTTTCTCGCGCATGCCTAGTGACTGGATCCGTAATGCGCATGTGCGAAAAGTCTCCGTTTTCAGAGGAGCTGTATATTGCAACTTTACATGACAACAGAGACGGTGCCGTTTCCAAAAAATTGTGCCCTGGAACCTGTTTTCAAAACGTTGCATTTTCAGGCAACCAAAACGCCACTGTCGTGTAAACGATCGGCCAAAACGCAACTAAAGTTTACTGTTTTCAGTTGAAATCATTGTCGTATCAACGGGACCAGAGACAGACAACCATTCACGCACACATTCACACCTACAGCAATTTAGATTCACCAATTAACCTGCATGTCTTTGGACTGCGGGAGGAAGCTGGAGTACCCAGAGAAAACCCACGCTGACACGGGGAGAACATGCAAACTCCACGTGGAAGGGCTCCCCTACTCCAGGGTTTGAACCAGGAACCCTCTTGTTATGAGGCGACAATACTTAACACTGAGCCACCATGCCACCCTTGGTTGGAGAAGACGAGAGCTTTTGTCATTGTTGGACTTTAGGCTGTGGCTATATCGTGGAGGCAGTTCGTACCAGTGTTGACCTGGTACGAACTGAGCTCTCAGAAGTACAATTTGTTTATTTTTTGCCAGCACTATTTTCAATCCTGCCTTCAAAGCTCTAAATGGTCAATTATTTCTCAAACCAGCTGTCAGTGGAAGCAACATCAGACATGGATCACTAAACAAATCTGAGATGTCACTGATATGAAAGATTTGCGTAGGCTGGGTTTCTGACAGGCATCTGCTATTTTTCTGTTCCTCAAAACTGTGTAAAGAAATGATTAAAAGACACATTTTTCGAACATATAGATACAATTTACGTGTATACTAATGGGCAGAAAAAGAAAAGATACAAACACACCAGCTCTTTAAAAAGTGGGTTCGTATAAGTGCGCACACACAGTCAAACACACACAAAAGGTGTCCTCAAAGAGCTCCTGTGTACTTGACTTGAAATGAACTTGTAGCAAGTAACCTATGGACTGCAGCTCTACAGATGTGTGTGTGTACATTACACAACCAAAGTGAGAATAATAAGTCTGACGTCCATCAGATCTACTCCACCACCCTCCAGCTGGGCCCTGTGGGCGCACACAGGAAAGGCGCCTGCCGTCAGTCACACATTTGTAAACATGGGCAGACAAGGAGGCAGCAGACGCCGATGTTATCTCCACAGACATCAGCCGCCGGGGTGGATGGCAAATGAACATGAAAATGCTAATTGGGTCCAAATGAAGTCCCTGGATAAACTGGACGGTTTCTGACTGATCATCAAACACAGCTAGGAGACAGTTTAGATGCTTTACGCTGGCTCAAACGTACTTTAAAGGGGATTAGTTCATCTTTTACCCATTGTCCAAACCTTTTTAAGAAGAAAACTTCACCCGCAAGTCTCGTTTACTCAGCCATATGCTCAGTACTTACCAAACACATGCATTTTCGCTAATATATAACACTTCTGTCTACGAGTAGTGCCCCCTGAGCAATATTCATGCATATACACTCACTGGCCACTTTATTAGGTACACCTGTTCAACTGTTTGTTAATGCAAATAGCTAATCAGCCAATCACGTGGCAGCAACTCAATGGAGTTATGGTCAAGACGACCTACTGAAGTTCAAACTGAACATCAGAATGGAGAAGAATGGTGATTTAAGTGGCTTTGAATGGTTGTTTGAATGGTTGTTGGTTGTTGTATATTTCAGAAACTGCTGATCTTCTGGGATTTTCACGCACAACCATCTCTAGGGTTTACAGAGGATGGTCCCAAAAAGAGAAAATATCCAGTGAGCAGCAGTTCTCTGGGTGAAAATGCCTTGTTGATGCCAGAGGTCAGAGGAGAATGGCCAGACTGGTTCAAGATGATAGAAAGGCAACAGTAACTCAAATTACCACTCATTACAACCAAGGTCTGCAGAAGACCATCTCTGAACCAACAACACGTCCAACCTTGAAGCAGATGGGCTACAGCAGCAGAAGACCACACCAGGTGTCACTCATGTCAGCTGACAACAGGAAACTGAGGCTACAATTCACACAGGCTCACCAAAACTGGACAACAGAAGATTACCTGGTCTGATGAGTCTGGATTTCTGCTGCCACATTCAGATGGTAGGGTCAGAATTTGGTGTAAACAACATGAAAGCATGGATCCATCCTGCCTTGTATCAACGGTTCAGGCTGGTGGTGGTGGTGTAATGGTGTGGGAGATATTTTCTTGGCACACTTTGGGGCCCTTAGTACCAACTGAGCATGGTTTAAACACCACAGCCTCTATCTATCTAACCTATGCCACCAAGAACTAAGGCAGTTCTGAAGTCAAAAGGGGGTCCAACCTGGTACTAGCAAGGTGTACCTAATAAAGTGGCCGGTGAATGTATGATCCACTCAAGCAGAGTTTAAACAGAGGCACGTGGCCAGCCACACTACTGAAGTGTTTAGCAAAAATGCATGAGAATTTATAAACAGATGTTTCGAAATAATTTTGCTGTTGTTTTATGTGGTGCCTGTTTACTTCACTTCTCAAAAGATGTTTGCCTTTTTGGTTTCTTCGTTCTTTGTGGAGGCATGCAGGAAAAACAAAGGTTTTTTAATGAATTCAAGGTGACTCACAGTGAGTAAGATGGCCGTCTTGCAGGTGAAGTATTCCTTTAAGTAATTTATACTTTGGTCCCCACGTCTTTGAAAGGTCCTTGGATTTTTTTCCTTCGATGCAAATGTTTATATTTCCATAGATAGTCCTTTTAGTCCCTCCTCAAGAGATGCTTTTGGTAAGAATCTTTCCAGAACACAGCGGCTGTATTTTTGCTGCGCTAACAACAAAAATATCCATCCTTTTAACCAAAACTTTTTTCTTCTCACAACTTAAGTTACCTGCTGTCGAAACCTTGGGACACAAAAGAAGATCGAAGCTCCACACTAAATAGAATACAATTATATATGAAATTCTTGGTTATGCCTGGAGGATGAAATTCTTGGTTATGCAATTAGGAGGAGGAAGCCCAGAAACTGGTGAAATCTATCTTGCAAAACTGATATGCACTTCATCCCGCAGCTTGTTATAAATTTGGCATTATTCTTTGATTGGAACCACCTCTCCCCTCTTTCCCGTAAGACAGTTACAACAACTCCTGTATTTGATTCAGCAAAGTGCTCATTAAGCGACTGTAGCCGTGTGATGAATGGATTCGGTTTGATGAATGTTTTCATTTTGTTTCCCCAAAATGTGACGGGAGGAGGAACAAACAGGATCTTGGAATGCCCTCAAATCCTGTGGGAGAAGATATTCTTGATGCGGCTGGTTTCAGTGTTTCGGGTTCCCACCAAGTACTGACAGATTACTAATCTGTGTGAGCCAGTGTTGTTGCTTTAGTGTGGGTCTCTCTCAAGGATAGGCGCAGATAGTCCTGTTTGATCTAGCTGGGAGGAGAGAAAATTAGAGTGCTTGGAAAATCCTCGGTAAAGCGTCAGCAGCCACGATCTCTGCAGAAGTAGTACATCGTGTGTCGTTCTTTTTTTCATTCAAGCAGAGCCCTCAAGGTTAATAAAAAAAGGGTTTTATCTCTTCTTCAGAGAAAGGTTGCACCTGTAACTGACAAAGACAGCGAGATAGGGAGGCTTACTGCATGTATGCATTCATCCGTCTGCAGTCTTTAACTTTCTTTGTAAAGACTCAACCGTTGTGTCTGTTTCATGTTTTCACTTCCCCTTACATTCCTGGCCTCAATGTCCTACACAAGCAAAGTCGGCCATTGTGTAAAAGCTGCACAGGGTGATCAAGTGCAAACAGTGGGCGTCTTTATGATGCACACTGAGCCATCATAGAGATATGAGTAAATGATAATAGAGAGGACTATGGGTGAGCAAAGACGGGCCAGGAGGCTGTTGTTTCTGCCTCCCTGTAGGTTTGCATGTCTGTGACAAAAGAGAAAGGCCTCTTTCCATGTTTGCACGGTGTGTGCTTTCCAAGTGTGCGCCCTGCTCACTGTTTGTGTACAGTCTGTGCATGCCTTACAGCGATCAAACAATACGGTCGTCTGTGTAGGAGTCACTCAGTGTTTGTATGTCGTACAGTCAGTTGATGCGCTTCACGCCTGTCTAAGATTTGGATGTTTCCTCCTGCTCTGGCTCTTTTTATCGCTCCTACCTTCCTTCGACATACACTCATAATCAGGGAGATTAAAGGATGGGAGGAGTGTCGGAGGAGGGAGCAGAGATGGGGGGTCTGTTCTTCTTCTTCTTCTTCTTTTTTCCTCCTTCTCTTTACTCCCATCACCGAGTTGTCTGATTCCGTCCTCCTCGGAGCACGTGGCAGATCTTTCCCAAGGTTAGAGAGCAAAGTCCATTCGGAGGGGAGGAAGTCGAACTGTCACTGGTGCTCCAATTTATCAGCTTCCCTTTAAGATTTACAGCCGCACAGTGGTCGACTCCTCTGCACGAGAATCCACAGGCTGCAACGAAGAGTGAGGCACACAAACATACGTGCACACATGCACGGGCAGCGACATGCATACCACAGGCACTCCATCATGTCAGCATATACAGTGCATATGTGCACACTCTCAGCACACTTCTCTCTCTGAGAAAAAAGAGGAAACGGGGAGAGGATGAGTTGTGAAATATAGGGGAGAGTTTAATTGAGGATTGAACCAAGAGTGCAGCAACGTAACACAAACAGCCAAGATTTAAACAACTTCTCCTCTGCAAATTTACAGTGTTACAGGCCCGGCTGCAGCATTTTTCACCGAGTGTGAGAAAGCCACAAAAACATTTTTCAACCTTTGTCCTTCATCACAAGCTGGACGGTTTGTAAGCTGGGGTAAATACGAGTAAATTCTGCACATTGTAGTCCACAAAGGCCTTGTAAGGAGTTCGGGTTTGGAAAGCCCCATAGCATGCTATTCATTTTCCCTCCTCTGCGCTCGCCAGCCCACTCCACCCGGCTATTATGGCGGGGTTGCTCTCCAGGGACCCCCAACACAGACACTAGTTTGGAAACCCCAAGCATGCCGGACTGCCTGCATTTCAGCGAAGGGAAAAAAGGGGAAGGAAAGGACGAAGAAAAGGAGAGAACAGACTTGTTCCTGGCTGCATCCTCCTGCAGTCTGTGATTTTCATCCTCTCTGAATGTAAACAAACACGGACATGAAAGAGGAAAAACATGGGCAGAGCGGAGAGAAAAACAAGAGGAGGCGGAGAGAGGAGAGAAGAAACAGTCAGCAGGCAAAACATATCTTGGCACGAGGCGTGAGATACAAGTCGCCAGCTCATTTACTGGTACCACTGCCAGACACTGAGACAAAAAACACATGCAGGCAACAAAAGCTGGCTTCCAGACACACCGGCACTGAGAGGACTTTCTGTGAAGCCTATGACACACATCAGTTAAAACTTGTACAACAGCTGCAGGACAAAGAGTTATGATCGGGGTCAGAGGTCACGAGACAATTAACAGAATAGGAACAAACCTGGATTTTAATCTCCAATGTCTGTTTCCTGTTGCAATAGGATGTATATTTTCCAATTTTCTTAAACAATTAAAATGATAACCCTTCAATATACATTATTTCTTACCTCTTAGGTAGCTAACAGTTTCATTTCCATTAAAAATATATGGAAAATTAAAGAAAAATCTTATTTGAGATAGGTATAGTGACCAAAGTAAACACTTAAACTTTTTATTTGTACCATCATGCAGAAGGAAGCTTGCATCTACCGCTTGCTCACCTAGCATCACTGAGCTAGCTTATGTTAGCTCGGCCAAGGAGCGCAGAAATATTTGCACGGCTGTGGCTGAGGAGGTAGTGAGGGTCATCCAATTATCAAAGGATCAGCAGTTCGACCCCCAGCTCGTTGAAGTATCCTTGGGCAAGAGACTGAACCCCAAAAATTAAATTGTTCCATTAGTGTGTGAGTGTGTGTGAATGGTTACTGAGTAGCAGGTGGCAACGTGTATGGTAGCCTCAGCCACCAGTGTGTGAATGTGTGTGTGAATGGGTGAATATGACTCGTAGTGTAAAAGCGCTTTGAGTAGTCAGAAATATATTCATGATTTTGGGGGTTTTGGGATTCTGTCCCTTTAAGAAAAAAAACTATTTTTGAAAAGTCTTCCTTGGTGGTGGTGCATTTAAGGTCTGGAATCCAACATTTAATTCAACATATGTTGTCGGAACAGCAGATGCAAAAGTCAAACAAGTACAAAACGTGGACGCCATTAAAGACAATACTGACATAAACACATGCACACTGAAACAGTTATTGGTCGCTGTATTCAATGAAATTCCCTCACGGTCAACTAGTAACACAAGGCTCAGATTTGCAATTCAAATTTCTGAAGCCTTATTCTAGCTTTACATGAACTTCAGGGTTATTTTTTGCACAAAATGAACAGTGAATTTTGTCACCTCATCACTTACAGTGAAATTACGTAAAGAAAAGGCTGTTTGTGGCCAGTATGGACAAAAATAAATAAATAAACCCTTTCAGAACACAAATGTGAGTATTGTATAGACTCAAACATGTCCTGTGAAAGGATAATAGATAACTGGAAACTATTTGTGAAGCCACTGGCTCTCAAGTGTCTGAAGTTTCCCACAAGCACTTGAATGCACCAAGAAGGGGGGGACTTAAAAATGGTTTCACAGCTTGTAGGCCTGTTAACATTGAATTTTTGAATCATTATAAATCTTGGTGAATAATCAGGAGGTGAGCTGCTTTTTCTAGGGATGACAGCTGAATTATAGTAGCCAAACATGGGCATCTGATTCCATACGTGTTAATCACACTGACGTAAAGTCACACTGATGTCATATGTGTGTTCACTGTTAACAATGAATGTTCTTGTCAGCGAATGACAGCTTATGACATCCAGGCCCTGTGTTACAGCAGTGTGTTACATAACCTGCGCAGGACAAAATGGTACCATGTGAAAAGGCCCGTGTTCATGAGTGGACCTGTGCACAGAGCGGGACGGCAGGGACAGATTGATTGGGTGTCAGGAGAGCAGGAGGAAGGAGCTTTATGAGCTTTAGGCTCCAGTTTCTTTTTTCAGCATTAGTTGCTATTCCCTCTTTCTGTTTCCCTCTGACTTCTTTCTTTCATCGTGAGTTTCAGGACAGAAGAAAGGAAGTTCACAGTGCTGATTGAGTAAAACCTCACGTGTGAAGTATCTGCGCAGCACAATTTTTTGTCGACATCAAAGGGGACTTTGTGTTTGTTTGAAAAATTGGTTCTCTTTTCACACGAGATGTGCCATAATTGGGTTTTTACATTTTTTCTCCACATCCCAGACGTCCTGCTTGACCTTTGCAGAGGAGTGGAGATTATCAGATTTTGCTTTCCTGTTCTCCAATAGCCTCGACTGGGGAAGAATGGCAAACATATATTCACCAATCTAAGCCCATATGGAGCCATCTACAGCTCAGGGTAGACACAGAGACTCCCTGCAGAAAAATAGGGAGGTTTCATTTAAAGCAATTTCCTTCTTTTCTTTCATTTTCTACACTCTTTTTTATCTTCCCCTGGTGCATACCATGGAAGTGGTGTTTCCAGCTGCCAAAACTGGCCACAAAGTGTTTTCAAATCTGTGTCATATGGCCTGTCTGTGCTTTGCTCTCCCCATGGCCTTGCCACTTGAAAAACTGCGGCCACTGTGACATGAAGGCAGAACGCACTGGATGTTCAACAACAACGTGCATGCTTTTTGTTTAGACAGATTAACATATAAACACAGTTGATCTGCTTTCTGATCTTTACATATCTGCAATGTAGCTGTATGTAAATATTTACTGAAAACTTCCTCCTATTCAGAAGATTTCACATTCAGGACGCAAGGAAAAAAATCCTCCCATGCATCAGAATTTGGAGGGCGGCCAATCATTGAAACAGTCGCTCTGGCAGGTGATCCTGTAAGGATGTGAGCCATCAGCATATAGGGTCATGTACAGATACAGGCTGCAAAAATAACTGCATCACTGGGTGGTGATGATGTACTGTGTGTCTCCACCCTTTGGGTTTATTTAATCTAAGGAAGGAATGCAAACGACGTTGAACCTGCATTCACTGAGTTTTGACCAAGTGGGAGCAGCACAACAAGCTGCAAACATGATGTTGGTATGACATCATTTTTAAAAGCTGTTAATGGAGAATTTAGCTGTGCCTCAATTCAGGGTCTACAGCCTTTAAACGATGCAGCCTTTGAGGTCTACGTTGGCACATCCTTTGAAGACCACATCAGCCAAACCGAACGCTCTCTGAAATGGGATGGTCTGGTCTGCAGTGGACTTCCTGGTTGCATCACCATTTGTTGTCACCTCAACCCGTTGGTGGATCTTTTACCTAGCAACCAGCTGTGCTTGACGAAAGAAGGAGTATGCTAGTAACTTATTAGTTAGTTTAGCTAATAGTAATGTTAACAACAGTTAACCGTTAGCTAGTTAACAACTGTTAGTTAACTTAACTTAATATAAAATCGTCACTGGCGTGCAATGCATCTTGGGATAGGCTGGGCCACGAAGGATTCATCCGTTGCATCCTCTAAATTCTGGGAAAGACGGCTGCATTTCTTGGCTGCATCTGAAGGAGCCTTTGAAATGGGACAGCCTTGGTTGCACTGGGAACTGCCCATTGGTTCGACATCCCATTGGTTCTGACCATATTAAACTCATTGTTCCGAAGTCCTTTCTGAAATCATCATGATGCCCTGTGGTTAAGGTCTGGTTAGGTTTAGGCACAAAAACTACTTGGTTAGGGTCAGCAAAAGATCATGGTGTGGGTTAAAATGAAAAAGAAAGTGGCAAACTCATAAGCCGTGAGCCTGCTCCGCCCCAAGCCGGTCGCGGCGCACCATACGCCCGCCGCGAGCCGTTCAGCACCGCGGACAGTCGGACTAATGGGCTGTCGAACCAATGACATGGACCCGGTTGCGCCAATGTGATGCAATCAGTCTTAAAATACAGCCTTCGAAGGCTGCAGCCCCTAAATTGAGACACAGCTTTTTTCAGCATACTGCTGCCTGTTTACGCATCCAGCATGTTGACAACGTAAGTGTTCCTTTGTAGTTGTTTTTCTGGCCACCTGATGAATGTCAGTCCAGTATTCTCTCTCTTTTATCTCTGTGTTTGATCACCACCAACTACTAAGAGAAATATCTGGCTCTTCAGCTACTAAGTGCTTCACTAATGTATAGTTGCTAACGTGTTTGTTTTCTGTTTGGTGCTTTGCAAATAGCGTACAGTAAGTTTATCATATCATTTACTGAGGACATCTGCCTGCTGCAGCTGGTAACAAGGTTGATGAGAGCAGTGAGACTAAGTTAAACAATCAGCTGAAAGATGCTAAAACGCTCTGTTGGAGTTGAGGCAATAGGCAGTGTTCAGTGATAATTTTCTGTGGGTTTATCATTTACCATGACCGACACCTGTCACCTTACACATGTGCCACCTTTCCACTGCATGATACAAAGCTCTGAGTCTGTAGAAAACTGACTCTGTATAAAAATAATGGACGTAGCCACCGTGACGTCATCCACTGGTCTTTGCTGTTGTCATCTGTGGTTTTGGAGCCAGAAGTGACCATATTTGGATGAGAGGGTGGAGCTGTACAGGAAGTGAATTATATCAAAATTCACCCCCTGTACAGTTGTCGTGAATGTTAACATTAGCTATAGAGTAGGCATTTTAATATGGGTGTCTTTGGGGATTAACTCACTTATGGAGCCAGCCTCAAGTGGCCGTTCAAGGAGCTACAGTTTTTGGCACTTCTGCACTGGCTTCATTTTTCAGCCTCAGAGGCTGGGCTCTACTCAACTCGACTCCTTTTGGGTTTTCAATCAGCAAAAGTTGTGGATAGTACCTGATACCTCAGTCAAGGTTCCAAGTGTTAAAACACTGCAGATCATTGATTGGTCTGAGAGAATTGTCGCTAGAGTGACAAGGGACATCCTGCACAAACCTGCTATTTTCAGTTAGCCATGCTACCGTCAATAGTACCGCAATCCTTACAGTCACTCGACCCAGATTTTAAACAATGGCAGTCTGCAAAACTGCACTGTATAGTACGTACATTACGCCATACAATTGACGACGTGCAGGCACTCCCCTGTCTGGTTGCCCATGAAAGGATTCAGGGAATGTTGCGTTGAAGATGAAGTCACAGCAGCTTCACATGGCGTCGCTATGGCGATCAGTTAATAATCCTGCCTACGCTAAAGGGGTAAAAAAGACCTGGTGCAAAAAGTAGGTTGAGTCAAGTCAAGTCAAAATATGCATTGGAAATGAGGCAATACTCATCTGAGTTATTGTTAATATAAAAATATTGATTAATGCAGCTCCACAGTTTTCACGTAATTCCACAGATGAATAACAGTGATGATAAATTTACAGATTTTAAATTTTCAGCCAGAACATTTAATAAATACTGGAGTTTCTGTGTTTTCCTTTGTCAGTGTCAATCTCTGATTCCTTTATTGGCTGGACTCCAGACTTGTGACACAGCTTGTTTTTGTAGATGACTGTTACTTTCCTTGAAGGCCTGCTGCTCACACTGCACTGCATGTTTTGCTTGGAATTACCTGAACACCATCTTGTTACTGGCATAAAGCCCTTTGGATTACTGGAGGTGTTTGTCCAACAGAAAGTGTCAGACAGGGAAAAGCTCTCAGCGTTGACATGGAAATTGTGGGTTTATGAAAGAGGGAGTGATCTGACATGCAAAACAAACAGCACTCTTCCTTCTTTTGTGAAATCCTGAAGGGAGGTTTCCCTGCAGAGAGCTCACTCCAAACTGTCACTGGTCGGAGTCAGAGACCTAATTAAGCAAAACCTACATTTGTTTTTCTGATAAATGGAGTTCTCATGATGAAAGATTGAAAATAAACATGTTGGATCATACAAGTTCTTCTACTTTAAACATTTCAGACAGGTCCTGCTCCCTTCATCCACAGATTGGTGTAAGGTTTCTGCCTCCCATCTGTCCGGCTGCATGCCTCCCCCGCCCCCTCTGTCCTTTTTCTTTCCCCCACTAATGGTTGTGTTCAATAAAAATGCACAGAGAAGTCTTCCTAAGTGTGTTGCACTGAAGTAACCTGGTTTGACACATGCAAACTCTGTTAGAGTAACTCAGTTAGGCCAATACTTGATCATGAGTAATACCATTAAGATTCCTGACTTTACCTGATAAGTTTCTGAGAAAGTCTATTAGGCTATTAAGACTTTTTGGCATCATCAGTCTTTTTCAAACGTTTTTGTTGGTGGCCTGGCCTGTCTGGGAATATTCTGGTCAGTTCATGTGTTTACTTACTCACATAGTGATTAAGTGAGATTCCTCTTTGAATGTCTTGTGACCTCAGATAACTTTGGGCCTCTTTTGTGGGTTGGTTACAAAGATGACAGCGACGACAGGCTTTTACATGATGGAGGCTCTTTCAATTAGGGAACGTCACCATCTCTCTTCATTAACTATGTGCACATTAAAGGAATAGTTCAACATTTTGGGGAATGTGGGTATGTGCTTTCTGACTTGTAAGATGTAAGATGAGGACATTAACTTTTCGGTTTGAGCAGACGCCTCAGAGTCACTCAGTGCAGGCTTAACCGCTTTAAAAACTCTTTTGTCCCCTTGTCCATTAAAGCCTTAAATGGGAAGCTAACTGTAGCTTCATCATACAGTGTGTGTGTGTGTGTGTGTGTGTGTGTGTGTGTGTAGGTAGGTATGTGCATGTAAATATGTATGAATGTGTGTGTATGTATTTACAATGACTGTAAAACGGATGTGTTGTGCAATGGGCAGTGTGCAGTTTGTTGGCCAATGGCAGTCTGTATATGTACTGTAGGTGAGGATTGTGAATAGCGACAGCTCTGTGTTTGGATTGTATATATGTAGAAACTGTATGTAGAAATGTTTTTATATCTTTTAATGGCAGGTGCTGCATGTATCCAAGAAAAAATTCCTTTGAGACAATAAAGGCTATCTTATCTGATACCACTGTTTTATCTGTCCCTTAAATATAAGGCAGACAGCAGCAGGTTAGCTTAGCTCAGCACAAAGACTGGGAACACGGGGAAACAGTTAGACTGGTCTGTCCAACAGCAACAACGCCTGCCGATTAGCACCTCTAAAGCTCAAACAATAACAGGCTTTATTTGTTTAATTCACATAAAAATCCAATGTTTTATGGGGGGTTATGTGCTAGACATAACACAGTGAAGCAAAGATGGTGATTAGCACATGGCAGCCTGTAAATGGGGGAACTTATTGGAGGTTCTAGTTGATGTATTTTGTCGCATTCAGCTGTTTGCCCCATGGATGTATAAAGAGACCTGGATACAGCATTGGAGGTGGGGCCCCGTCCATTTCTGTGAAAGTTACTCAATGGAGCATGAAGCCAAAAATCTTCACCTTAATGGGTGTAAAATCACTCGGATCCTCCAAATCATTGGGACCACACAGCAAGAGCATTGCAGACTTTCGCCAGCTGAGCCGCTAATTTCCACTTTAGCCCGGGGATTACATGAATGTGGATAAAATGATTTAATCATGCAGCCTTTTCTTGACATTCGAAATGTTATCAAACTGAATGGATCAAATCCCGATAGTAAAGTGTGTCATTTCGGAAGGGTTGTCACACTCAAAAAAATGTACACACTGATTTACGAACACCTCTTTCATAATGTAAATCTATGGGAAAAGCCTTTTTGGGCCAACATAACATTACATAATGGACCCGAGCGTTGTAGTTACACTGTCTGGCCACTATGTCAAATTGGCTTCCAAGTCTGGCGCTGTTCCCGGGGGCCTGGTTTTCCCTTGTCTCTAGTCTTTGTGCTAAGCTAAGCTAACCAGCTGCAGGCTGTAGCTTCATATTTAAGTGGGAGTTGTATTGATCTCCTCATCTAACTCTGCACCAGAATGCAATAAGTGTATTTCCTGGGGTGCCGGTGGCCCAGTGAGTAGAGCAGGCTTCCCATATACAAGGGCAATGTCCTTGCCGCAGCGGCTGAGGGCTTGATTCCAGCCTGTGGACCTGTACTGCATGTCATCCACCCTCTTTCTCCCCCTTTCACACTCGGGCTGTCCTATCCAATAAAACCAAAAAATAATCTTGAAAAAAAGTGTATTTCCCAAAATACTGATGTTTCTTTAAATGTACGTGTACGTATTTTTAAATCCTTATACATGCACATGAATACACAGTGCAAAAATAGGGCAATGTTTACCGTAATTCCAAGGGGTTATCTGTAATGCAGGAAGTGCGTGTGTAATGAAGGAAGCCATAACTAAAAGATAAACACACCACACCTCGTACTGTCTTGTCCTGTCAGATCCTGTCTCACTCTGCCTGCCTGCTGCCGCTGCTGCCTCTGGGTCAACAGGAGTGGCAGCTGCATATACCTGACTTCTTAAATCGCCACCAGGCTTTGCTTTTATCGTCCCAAAAAGCATCAAATCTGTTGCAGCACTCCTCTTTGAAGGGACTGGTATATCCATGTACAAACTTCTGAGAAAATCCCTGAAGCTAGGCGCCTTTGATAGTTTCAAGAGAAAGATGCACAAGTCAACACTCCTTTGGCACACTCATACCTAACCGAAAACATGATATGATTTCTCAAAGGGAATTTCCTCGATGAAACTATGCATTGGGTCAGCTCTACCTGTCACTCCCACACATACCAAATAAAAGTGCATTAACACAAACAGATGGAGGCATGTGGAGACACACACAGAAAGAAAGAGCATGGTGTGTTTACTTTATCAGCTCGTCGTGGCACGGCCCGAACAAAAGGCCACGTTTTTGTGCCACACAATACTCCTTGCAGGTTATTTCTGGTGCCCCGGCGGCGAGAAGGATGAAAGACCAGCCACAAAGGAAAGAATGTGGTTCCTGTTGTGGTCTTAGGGGGTCATGGGCGAGTAGATGTGGGGGTGGGGTGTCTGCCTTTTCACATTGGGTGGCCCCTGGGGTGCATGAGTCACGGTTTGCCGTGGGAGAAGGGGGGGAAGCGAGAGGAAAATGGGTGTTTATTGGCAAGAGCAGAAGGGGTCAGAGGATGAGTTACGTTATGAGAACGGGACGATACAAAGGATGCCACCTCGGTATAACCCGGCTGAAGATAAGAGCGTTTTAAGGAATGAAGACAGCCAACCTTTGGCTGATGTTGTTTAAAACTGACACAAAACGACGGTGTCTCTTTTTCGTGCTTTGACAGCAGCAGCAGCAGACACTGAACTCAAATCCTGACAATTACCCTGAAGGGACATCTTAGCCTCAGCTAGTACAACTAAACAAACACTGACAGACGAGACACATGACATGTAAATCCCTGTGGTAAAATTGTCCTCACTACTTGTATGTGTGTACAGCACATGATTATGCATGAGACACATCATGTCCTCGCTTCTCTGAATGTTTACTGTGTTAATATCATGTGCTGTGACACTTCCGACACTACACACATCTAAGATCCTGTTGGCATATAATATATGCGTGATAGTCTGGTGCTGTGTGAGTTTTTTCAGCAGTTTGTGTGCACGTGGTTCGCTTTTGGCAGGCTGCCATAACTGCCGTCGAGAAACGCTGCCACAGAATCTAGTTCTGCCACTGTCTGTCTGTCTGGGTTGACTGTAACCACAGACAGTGCTGTCATCATCACAATTTATTTATTGTTTCTGATCATCTATCTGCATAAGGAATTGGATTGACACCAACCAAAACACAAAACAGTGCAGACAGAACGAAGATTTAAAGATCCAGTGTGCAGGATTCAGGGAGATACATTGGCAGAGATGGAACATAATATAACAAGTATGTTTTCTTTAGTGTATAATCACCTGAAAATAAGCATCATTGCGATTTTGTTACGTTAGAATGAGTTGCTTATGTCTATAAATGGAGCAGGTTCTCATCCATAGAGTCCACTATGTTGCACACATTGGACAAACCAAACACTGGCTCATGATGGGGCCGTTATTGCTATCGTGTCAGCCACTGTACTTAGCAGTCCCTTAGCGACACAAGGAATAGCATCGGAAAAAAACTTATTTGTAATGTGAAACTGCTTTTTTTAAAGTGTTCTTACCGGTTTTAATCACCTTTAAAACCCTCCTTAATAGGAGCGGGCAGATCGATACCAACATATCAATACTCTCAGTACTACATTTTCATTTTGAGGATCAATCCTAGCGTCCATAGGAGCAATACCAAAAAAGAAAGGATTAGTTTCTCTCTTCTACGTCGTACCTATTTGTATTTCAAGAGCAAAATTGTCCTTGCAAACAACGTTCCGGTGTCGTGTCATGTACTCTTAACTTCTCGCCTGCTTCTGTGTTGTCTGCACTCCAACAACTTTCTCTAGACCTGTGCTCCAGACCCAGCTGCGTCTTCTTAGTCTTTCACCCGAGGTCAGCAATAGGAGGACGTAAGCTTGCATCCCAGTCCTCTATCGCACTATGAATAGAGCTGCATGCGTGTCCGTGTGACTATAACTGTTGGCGGACGTTCAGTGCAGAAGGTATGACCGAGCCTGACTAGTTTAATGCGACACATAATAGCAGTGATGACATAATGAAAGAGGAAGAAACATCAAAAAGAGAACTTGGAACATCAACTGAAGAGAAAGGAGGAGGAGGGAAATGCCTCAGCATCCAGAAATGTGACAGAGACAGAGTTCACTGGCAGAGTATGTTCAGAGAGGCTCAGACATGGTCTCTCGGGGTATATGCTAGCCTAGTGAGATTAATATTTTAGTCAAGTTAGATCTTTAGCATTGGTTACTATTGCATTTTCAAACTGTTATTGGTCATCCTTAGTTGTTACCTAAGCAGATTATTGATTTTTTACCTCATAAATCATGACACTGCTTTCTCCTACATAAAAAGAGAAGTTTCAGCTAGTTGCAATCTTCAATCCTCATCACTAGATGGCGCTACATCCCACACACTGCTCCTTAAAAGGCACAGAAAGCATCCCTCAAAATGGGCATAAAAGAGCCCATTCATTAAGGGAAGTGAGACAGACCCACCTTTTGAGTCTCCTTTGCATATCTATTTTGTGTATATTGTTGAGTGATGCCATGCATTCAAATGTCGTGGCATGGAAACGCGGGAAAATCTTTTGTGATAATGATGGTGATAGAAATCAAAAACAAAACAATTGTGTTTTCACTTTCTGGGTCTTTTTAACATTCCCCACTCTCCCTTCTCTCTGCTCCATGTGGTTGCGTGTGTGCAGTCTAATTGGTAGAGTGGCCTGGGACCCTGTGGCTGCTTGCCTGGAAGACTGGCACAACAATACAGGAAGCCAGCATTTATCTGTAAGGGAGGAGGACACGGCAGACAAGTCAAGAGCTGCGCAGGATTTCTCATAAAATGTATTTAAATGAATGTGATCTGCACTCAGTTATAAATCTAAAGGAATGAAAACAAACTCTGTGCAGGAGATGGACGGCATGTGGGAAACTGAGAGCGAGGCAGCAGTGTGTAAAGTCCTGAGGATGTTTGGAGTTCACACTGACCGACGGGTTTACTGATTTGTGTGTTTGTTTTCCTGGTGATGACATGCACGGGGCTTTGCTGATGTGTGTCAGGCAGAGTACAGCTGAATCTGAAGTGACAATGTGAACACGAAATACCAAAAAACAAGTTGACTGCACTCTCATTTTCCTCTTTCCACACTCACAGATTATTCACAAGCACCAATGCAATATCTTTATTTGGTTTTCAGAGCCATTGATTGTTTGCTGATATTGCTCTGAGGCAAGAGTCTCTAAAAGTATGAAATTAACTCCACTGGTTTATTAATATTTATGTAACTCCTCTCTGCTGTGTCCCACAGGGTCCACTCTGGGTGATGACTGAAGATGATTAAACAAGAATAAAGCAGGCTATACTGGAAATGATTTATCAGGCTGTAAATCACACTGATATAATCTTTAACTGTTGTAATAACTTTTTATGCATGTAACCGAGACAGCATGTGATTCTGCTTGTGATGTTGGCGTTATTAGTTTTATAAGACTGTTCACAACAGGCCTGCTGTTTGTGAGCGTCAGATGAATGCCATGGTTTTACCTTTAGCACCAAAGTGAATGACACCATCTCACACCAGCTAACATATTCAAGACTCCCTCCTCAGAAAGGCTAGATAAATCTGAACTTGCAGCGAGCTCCTCTGAGATAAGAAAACCTGTTGAATTGCTTTGTCTTGAGTATGTTTTGTAGATGAGTCTGGGAAACATCAGCAAACAGATGGATTCTGTTGATGTCACCCCGAACAATGAACATGTAGAGATGTTAATGGGAATAACAGTTTTCCCATGAAGCCGTGCACAAAGATCCACATGTCATATTGTGAGCATTA